>NC_092316.1:35245000-35870000 GCF_036785885.1 Coffea arabica | reverse complement strand
CCATGTCCGGGTAGGTGGAGTCCGGCCAACGTCCGGATGGGTGGAGTCCGGCCAACGTCCGGAAAGGGATGAATGAACGAACGCAGGCACGAGGGTTTTACTTCTCAAAAAGGAAATTTTCAAATAATTGGAGGAATAAGGGGAAATGTCAGGGGAACGAACGAACGAACAAAGAGCTCCTTGGGAGCCCGTATCCTTTTAATGAATGCATTATCATTGCTTTATATTGGACATGTTTTCTGGATTAATTGTTATTACATGACTACTGTTCCTTGTTTAATTACTTGTTTATATATATAGAACCTCACTGGGCTTTTTAGCTCATACCACGTCAATTGTTTTCCTTAGCAGGGGAAGGCGAGCAAGGACGAGCGTTCGGTATAGTCTAGTTGATCTAGTTCTTTGGCCTTGTAATGGTTCTCGCCCTAGTGCTTGGCACGGGCTGGTTGTATGAGGAATGAGAACCCTTGTATATTCGATGGTTGTACTTGAATGGTAAAAACTTTGAAGACTTCTGGTGTGTAGAAGTTTCTTATCTCTTACTTGAGCATCTATTGTCTATGGATGTATATACATGATTCGAGTTCCATAGTGAGTGAGTCCTGGCGAGAGCTGGGCAGGCGATCCGCCGAACCCTTTGGTACGCCTTAGGGGGAGGTGGGGTCGTCACAGGTGGTATCAGAGCTTAGGCTTCAGATCTTTGTAGTTTATCCTAGGCTGATGTTTAGGATACCAAACTGTGGGACCGGCTTGAAAGTTAAATGATTGCTTATAGCGATGTAATTTAGAGTCACTTCACGTGGTCTCTTCAAAGGAGCAAGATAGGGCCAAGTGGTGTTATGGTCCTTACTATGTGATTGAGTAAAGACTTAAGTGCCCTTCTAGAAATGTAAGTTGTGAATCATGAATGTTATAAGTTGTATAACCTTTATCTTACTAATTGGAGGAAATTTGATATGTATGTTGGGTAGGAATCTCGAATGTGGTGATTTACTCTTGGGACCGGCCGGCTCGAGTTGTGAATTATCCTACTTTGGATTCTCGTGCCCGAGTACTTCAGAGTTGAGGCGATGCTAGCTACTAGGTACTTGAGACTTGTATTTTGGAACATGAACAGGCTTTGTCCGACTAAAATGAATATAAGAAATCTACGGACATCTAGTGACTAGGAAGTGACGTGAGAGACCGGACGGGGTTATCTTAGCTGAGTCTGGAAAATATTGTAACCCAAAAGATCCTTGTGGTGAGATTGAAATGATTGTTAGTACGTGATCAACTTTTGAGAACTATTTTTGATCTGATTAGTGCGAGTTGGAATTTCGAGGTCGAAATTCTTTTAAGGGGGAGAGGGTGTGAGGACCCGCAAATTTTCTACATTTTTTCCTCAAAAATGCCTTTTATTTGAAAATTATTATTTATTAAAGCTCTACTATCTAATTGTTCAACTATAAGTGCAGATGAACCTAGAAAATAGGGTTTTCCGCTTCGGTTTCATGACTTGAGCAAAATTAGGGTTTTTCGATTTTTCTGCCGGATGAATTTTCGGTACTGGCCGAGGATCAATTTGATGATTAAAAGTGACTTTTAAATGAGAAATAATATGTGAGTAGTAGCCATGAGATAAGGTTAGTAAATGGAAAGTAAAAACCCTAGTACGTGAGTTTTAAGAAAAACGGCGCGAACCGGTGGGTCCCGCGCACTACCGATTGAACCACCACTTGATCACCACTTTCTTGCCATACAAGTTTATCATTAATGGAGCAAAATATCTTCCCCCTCTTAGCCCTCCTATTGGCCGAAAATTAGAGGTTAGAAATGCAACAAGAGAGAGAAAAATTTGTGGTCAAGATTAGTCCAAGTGTTAGCCAAACTTGTGGCTAGAATTAATCCTTAGCTTTCCAACCTTCTTATAACACAAGCTTAGCTTAATTTCCTTCATTAATTCTGCATCTTGGCTGAAATAAGAGAGAGAGAGAGAGACAAAGAGAGTTCATCTCATTCTCCTTCATTTCTTCTCCAAATCTTGAAAAGTTTCTTCTATTCGCGCAAATCTACTCCGATTAAGTTGTTATCTAGCACAAAGGCTACCTACCGGTGTAATTTTCTTGAGGAACAAAGGCCTTGAACACTTGTTTCTAGTCTCCTTGGAAAGGTATACATGCTGGAACCTTGACTCTCCGATTAAATTCACGATTAGTTGCTAAATATGTCACATATGGTTGAATTATTGAGGTATGTGGTGAAATAGAGGCTTGGGTCATGATTTTCCATTTTATTGGAATATTTTTCAGCTTTCCTATGATTTTTCTAGTGCTTAAAATTTGGGGCTTTGATGTTTAAAGTTTAATATGGGAAGTTAAGATGGTGAAGCAAGCCAAAAACAAAGAAGTTAGCAATTGATTATAAGAATTCCAGATTTCTGGAATTTCATGTTTCACTTCTGTCCGGTTTTGTAGCCTTATCTTAGAGGCCGAATTGGCCTTAGGTCAAAGAAGGAAAGTTGTAGAGAATGGTGTTTTATAGGTGCCTATAAAATTTCAGCTCAATCGGAGCAACGTAGGATGTGAAAAGTCCAAAATACCCTCACTATTTTAAAAATTTCCCAGCAGTCCGTTTCATCAGTTAAGTCCAGTTTATCACATTTTTTGACTAGTATTCATTCTGATTTAGCTTTTTGCCAAAACATGAAAGTTGTAGTATTCTGAATTATCTTTCAAATGCCTCTAAGAAAACCTGATTCGGACTTGTGTACTCTGAGATATGTCCATTACAGTGTAATGCATTTAAACAGCCGACGAATTGATTTCTAGTTTAGTAATTTGAGAATTTGACCAAGTTACATTAGAAACTGGACTAAGTGACCTTCATGAACATTGTAGCCCTGTGTCTTAGCTTCGAAACGGCATAAGTTGCGTCTTAATCCGATAAGCGTAGCCTCGGATACGTTATTTCCGCTTTCATACGTCAAATCTGTCTTTTGCTAAATTGAATTTCTGCACTTGTTATTTCTGTATTTCTTATTCTTATGATATTGTGAGCCTATGGAACGGCTCTTGACTTGAATTGCTTATGTGTGATGTTGGATTGTGGTTGAGGAAAAATAATGAAACCAAAATGGCTGGAAAATTAGGTAAACACAAAGGGCATGCTGCCCAAATTTTCGCCCGAAAGCTAAGGTTTATTTGAACTTGTAAAATACTATGACCGTTTTTCCATCTTAAAAACATGATCCTTCTTCAATTGGAAACTCCAAATGTTTACTTACTCTTACCAAATAAAGAGGAGTAGTTTAGGATTTTCTTGAGTATTTTGTCCTCTCTTTTTCATGAATTTCATTAAGACAATTAGTCTATAATATCTACTTGAATATAAGATAAGTTTCAACCACATAAACGATTCCGAAAATGGTATTTCCTAGTCTATCTAGTTGGATTTTGATTTGTCTTTAGTTCAAGTGTTTCCATTAGAAAATTTTATAACCCTTTTGAGTTGGTTTTATGTGTGGTCTATGAAACCCTAGTTATTTTTATCCACGAGTCCAAATGTCCACGTTCCACTTTAAAGTCTTTTTATACGTTCTACTCATCATGCGACGAGTCTCTTTGATTGCACCTAATTGGTTGTGACAAATGAGTGGTAATATTCTTTTCATTTAATCTTAGGTTTTCTCGGTGACTAAAGATAATATCCGGAAGGATATTTTGCACGTTGTTGTGCGTAAATAGGTGAGTGTTCTATATACATTTTGTTCCTATGACTATGTGGATTGTTGGATCTATGTGGTTATTTGTGACTATTTGATTACATGTTACTTGTTTTCTATGATTTTTAAAATGAACTTTTGCTAGGTGAGTGTGTACTTTATCGCACTCGACCTAAATAAATATGAAATTTTCGGTGATTAAATGTTGAAATACTAGTTGCGCATGAATGTAAGCCTTTTGGCTGAACTGGGCCCTTGCCCTTGTTACCGGTCGTCTCGAGCCAGAAGCGGACTCGGTCGAGCGATTAGGAACCTGGGTGAATTTGGTATACTCGAGTATTACCTTGTAGACCGGCCATGTCCGGGTAGGTGGAGTCCGGCCAACGTCCGGATGGGTGGAGTCCGGCCAACGTCCGGAAAGGGATGAATGAACGAACGCAGGCACGAGGGTTTTACTTCTCAAAAAGGAAATTTTCAAATAATTGGAGGAATAAGGGGAAATGTCAGGGGAACGAACGAACGAACAAAGAGCTCCTTGGGAGCCCGTATCCTTTTAATGAATGCATTATCATTGCTTTATATTGGACATGTTTTCTGGATTAATTGTTATTACATGACTACTGTTCCTTGTTTAATTACTTGTTTATATATATAGAACCTCACTGGGCTTTTTAGCTCATACCACGTCAATTGTTTTCCTTAGCAGGGGAAGGCGAGCAAGGACGAGCGTTCGGTATAGTCTAGTTGATCTAGTTCTTTGGCCTTGTAATGGTTCTCGCCCTAGTGCTTGGCACGGGCTGGTTGTATGAGGAATGAGAACCCTTGTATATTCGATGGTTGTACTTGAATGGTAAAAACTTTGAAGACTTCTGGTGTGTAGAAGTTTCTTATCTCTTACTTGAGCATCTATTGTCTATGGATGTATATACATGATTCGAGTTCCATAGTGAGTGAGTCCTGGCGAGAGCTGGGCAGGCGATCCGCCGAACCCTTTGGTACGCCTTAGGGGGAGGTGGGGTCGTCACAGGTGGTATCAGAGCTTAGGCTTCAGATCTTTGTAGTTTATCCTAGGCTGATGTTTAGGATACCAAACTGTGGGACCGGCTTGAAAGTTAAATGATTGCTTATAGCGATGTAATTTAGAGTCACTTCACGTGGTCTCTTCAAAGGAGCAAGATAGGGCCAAGTGGTGTTATGGTCCTTACTATGTGATTGAGTAAAGACTTAAGTGCCCTTCTAGAAATGTAAGTTGTGAATCATGAATGTTATAAGTTGTATAACCTTTATCTTACTAATTGGAGGAAATTTGATATGTATGTTGGGTAGGAATCTCGAATGTGGTGATTTACTCTTGGGACCGGCCGGCTCGAGTTGTGAATTATCCTACTTTGGATTCTCGTGCCCGAGTACTTCAGAGTTGAGGCGATGCTAGCTACTAGGTACTTGAGACTTGTATTTTGGAACATGAACAGGCTTTGTCCGACTAAAATGAATATAAGAAATCTACGGACATCTAGTGACTAGGAAGTGACGTGAGAGACCGGACGGGGTTATCTTAGCTGAGTCTGGAAAATATTGTAACCCAAAAGATCCTTGTGGTGAGATTGAAATGATTGTTAGTACGTGATCAACTTTTGAGAACTATTTTTGATCTGATTAGTGCGAGTTGGAATTTCGAGGTCGAAATTCTTTTAAGGGGGAGAGGGTGTGAGGACCCGCAAATTTTCTACATTTTTTCCTCAAAAATGCCTTTTATTTGAAAATTATTATTTATTAAAGCTCTACTATCTAATTGTTCAACTATAAGTGCAGATGAACCTAGAAAATAGGGTTTTCCGCTTCGGTTTCATGACTTGAGCAAAATTAGGGTTTTTCGATTTTTCTGCCGGATGAATTTTCGGTACTGGCCGAGGATCAATTTGATGATTAAAAGTGACTTTTAAATGAGAAATAATATGTGAGTAGTAGCCATGAGATAAGGTTAGTAAATGGAAAGTAAAAACCCTAGTACGTGAGTTTTAAGAAAAACGGCGCGAACCGGTGGGTCCCGCGCACTACCGATTGAACCACCACTTGATCACCACTTTCTTGCCATACAAGTTTATCATTAATGGAGCAAAATATCTTCCCCCTCTTAGCCCTCCTATTGGCCGAAAATTAGAGGTTAGAAATGCAACAAGAGAGAGAAAAATTTGTGGTCAAGATTAGTCCAAGTGTTAGCCAAACTTGTGGCTAGAATTAATCCTTAGCTTTCCAACCTTCTTATAACACAAGCTTAGCTTAATTTCCTTCATTAATTCTGCATCTTGGCTGAAATAAGAGAGAGAGAGAGAGACAAAGAGAGTTCATCTCATTCTCCTTCATTTCTTCTCCAAATCTTGAAAAGTTTCTTCTATTCGCGCAAATCTACTCCGATTAAGTTGTTATCTAGCACAAAGGCTACCTACCGGTGTAATTTTCTTGAGGAACAAAGGCCTTGAACACTTGTTTCTAGTCTCCTTGGAAAGGTATACATGCTGGAACCTTGACTCTCCGATTAAATTCACGATTAGTTGCTAAATATGTCACATATGGTTGAATTATTGAGGTATGTGGTGAAATAGAGGCTTGGGTCATGATTTTCCATTTTATTGGAATATTTTTCAGCTTTCCTATGATTTTTCTAGTGCTTAAAATTTGGGGCTTTGATGTTTAAAGTTTAATATGGGAAGTTAAGATGGTGAAGCAAGCCAAAAACAAAGAAGTTAGCAATTGATTATAAGAATTCCAGATTTCTGGAATTTCATGTTTCACTTCTGTCCGGTTTTGTAGCCTTATCTTAGAGGCCGAATTGGCCTTAGGTCAAAGAAGGAAAGTTGTAGAGAATGGTGTTTTATAGGTGCCTATAAAATTTCAACTCAATCGGAGCAACGTAGGATGTGAAAAGTCCAAAATACCCTCACTATTTTAAAAATTTCCCAGCAGTCCGTTTCATCAGTTAAGTCCAGTTTATCACATTTTTTGACTAGTATTCATTCTGATTTAGCTTTTTCCCAAAACATGAAAGTTGTAGTATTCTGAATTATCTTTCAAATGCCTCTAAGAAAACCTGATTCGGACTTGTGTACTCTAAGATATGTCCATTACAGTGTAATGCATTTAAACAGCCGACGAATTGATTTCTAGTTTAGTAATTTGAGAATTTGACCAAGTTACATTAGAAACTGGACTAAGTAACCTTCATGAACATTGTAGCCCTGTATCTTAGCTTCGAAACGGCATAAGTTGCGTCTTAATCCGATAAGCGTAGCCTCGGATACGTTATTTCCGCTTTCATACGTCAAATCTGTCTTTTGCTAAATTGAATTTCTGCACTTGTTATTTCTGTATTTCTTATTCTTATGATATTGTGAGCCTATGGAACGGCTCTTGACTTGAATTGCTTATGTGTGATGTTGGATTGTGGTTGAGGAAAAATAATGAAACCAAAATGGCTGGAAAATTAGGTAAACACAAAGGGCATGCTGCCCAAATTTTCGCCCGAAAGCTAAGGTTTATTTGAACTTGTAAAATACTATGACCGTTTTTCCATCTTAAAAACATGATCCTTCTTCAATTGGAAACTCCAAATGTTTACTTACTCTTACCAAATAAAGAGGAGTAGTTTAGGATTTTCTTGAGTATTTTGTCCTCTCTTTTTCATGAATTTCATTAAGACAATTAGTCTATAATATCTACTTGAATATAAGATAAGTTTCAACCACATAAACGATTCCGAAAATGGTATTTCCTAGTCTATCTAGTTGGATTTTGATTTGTCTTTAGTTCAAGTGTTTCCATTAGAAAATTTTATAACCCTTTTGAGTTGGTTTTATGTGTGGTCTATGAAACCCTAGTTATTTTTATCCACGAGTCCAAATGTCCACGTTCCACTTTAAAGTCTTTTTATACGTTCTACTCATCATGCGACGAGTCTCTTTGATTGCACCTAATTGGTTGTGACAAATGAGTGGTAATATTCTTTTCATTTAATCTTAGGTTTTCTCGGTGACTAAAGATAATATCCGGAAGGATATTTTGCACGTTGTTGTGCGTAAATAGGTGAGTGTTCTATATACATTTTGTTCCTATGACTATGTGGATTGTTGGATCTATGTGGTTATTTGTGACTATTTGATTACATGTTACTTGTTTTCTATGATTTTTAAAATGAACTTTTGCTAGGTGAGTGTGTACTTTATCGCACTCGACCTAAATAAATATGAAATTTTCGGTGATTAAATGTTGAAATACTAGTTGCGCATGAATGTAAGCCTTTTGGCTGAACTGGGCCCTTGCCCTTGTTACCGGTCGTCTCGAGCCAGAAGCGGACTCGGTCGAGCGATTAGGAACCTGGGTGAATTTGGTATACTCGAGTATTACCTTGTAGACCGGCCATGTCCGGGTAGGTGGAGTCCGGCCAACGTCCGGATGGGTGGAGTCCGGCCAACGTCCGGAAAGGGATGAATGAACGAACGCAGGCACGAGGGTTTTACTTCTCAAAAAGGAAATTTTCAAATAATTGGAGGAATAAGGGGAAATGTCAGGGGAACGAACGAACGAACAAAGAGCTCCTTGGGAGCCCGTATCCTTTTAATGAATGCATTATCATTGCTTTATATTGGACATGTTTTCTGGATTAATTGTTATTACATGACTACTGTTCCTTGTTTAATTACTTGTTTATATATATAGAACCTCACTGGGTTTTTTAGCTCATACCACGTCAATTGTTTTCCTTAGCAGGGGAAGGCGAGCAAGGACGAGCGTTCGGTATAGTCTAGTTGATCTAGTTCTTTGGCCTTGTAATGGTTCTCGCCCTAGTGCTTGGCACGGGCTGGTTGTATGAGGAATGAGAACCCTTGTATATTCGATGGTTGTACTTGAATGGTAAAAACTTTGAAGACTTCTGGTGTGTAGAAGTTTCTTATCTCTTACTTGAGCATCTATTGTCTATGGATGTATATACATGATTCGAGTTCCATAGTGAGTGAGCCCTGGCGAGAGCTGGGCAGGCGATCCGCCGAACCCTTTGGTACGCCTTAGGGGGAGGTGGGGTCGTCACAGGTGGTATCAGAGCTTAGGCTTCAGATCTTTGTAGTTTATCCTAGGCTGATGTTTAGGATACCAAACTGTGGGACCGGCTTGAAAGTTAAATGATTGCTTATAGCGATGTAATTTAGAGTCACTTCACGTGGTCTCTTCAAAGGAGCAAGATAGGGCCAAGTGGTGTTATGGTCCTTACTATGTGATTGAGTAAAGACTTAAGTGCCCTTCTAGAAATGTAAGTTGTGAATCATGAATGTTATAAGTTGTATAACCTTTATC
Organism: Coffea arabica; assembly: GCF_036785885.1. NCBI lineage: Eukaryota > Viridiplantae > Streptophyta > Magnoliopsida > Gentianales > Rubiaceae > Coffea > Coffea arabica. The sequence continues at coordinate 35,860,951 of NC_092316.1, read as the reverse complement.
TTACTAATTGGAGGAAATTTGATATGTATGTTGGGTAGGAATCTCGAATGTGGTGATTTACTCTTGGGACCGGCCGGCTCGAGTTGTGAATTATCCTACTTTGGATTCTCATGCCCGAGTACTTCAGAGTTGAGGCGATGCTAGCTACTAGGTACTTGAGACTTGTATTTTGGAACATGAACAGGCTTTGTCCGACTAAAATGAATATAAGAAATCTACGGACATCTAGTGACTAGGAAGTGACGTGAGAGACCGGACGGGGTTATCTTAGCTGAGTCTGGAAAATATTGTAACCCAAAAGATCCTTGTGGTGAGATTGAAATGATTGTTAGTACGTGATCAACTTTTGAGAACTATTTTTGATCTGATTAGTGCGAGTTGGAATTTCGAGGTCGAAATTCTTTTAAGGGGGAGAGGGTGTGAGGACCCGCAAATTTTCTACATTTTTTCCTCAAAAATGCCTTTTATTTGAAAATTATTATTTATTAAAGCTCTACTATCTAATTGTTCAACTATAAGTGCAGATGAACCTAGAAAATAGGGTTTTCCGCTTCGGTTTCATGACTTGAGCAAAATTAGGGTTTTTCGATTTTTCTGCCGGATGAATTTTCGGTACTGGCCGAGGATCAATTTGATGATTAAAAGTGACTTTTAAATGAGAAATAATATGTGAGTAGTAGCCATGAGATAAGGTTAGTAAATGGAAAGTAAAAACCCTAGTACGTGAGTTTTAAGAAAAACGGCGCGAACCGGTGGGTCCCGCGCACTACCGATTGAACCACCACTTTCTTGCCATACAAGTTTATCATTAATGGAGCAAAATATCTTCCCCCTCTTAGCCCTCCTATTGGCCGAAAATTAGAGGTTAGAAATGCAACAAGAGAGAGAAAAATTTGTGGTCAAGATTAGTCCAAGTGTTAGCCAAACTTGTGGCTAGAATTAATCCTTAGCTTTCCAACCTTCTTATAACACAAGCTTAGCTTAATTTCCTTCATTAATTCTGCATCTTGGCTGAAATAAGAGAGAGAGAGAGAGACAAAGAGAGTTCATCTCATTCTCCTTCATTTCTTCTCCAAATCTTGAAAAGTTTCTTCTATTCGCGCAAATCTACTCCGATTAAGTTGTTATCTAGCACAAAGGCTACCTACCGGTGTAATTTTCTTGAGGAACAAAGGCCTTGAACACTTGTTTCTAGTCTCCTTGGAAAGGTATACATGCTGGAACCTTGACTCTCCGATTAAATTCACGATTAGTTGCTAAATATGTCACATATGGTTGAATTATTGAGGTATGTGGTGAAATAGAGGCTTGGGTCATGATTTTCCATTTTATTGGAATATTTTTCAGCTTTCCTATGATTTTTCTAGTGCTTAAAATTTGGGGCTTTGATGTTTAAAGTTTAATATGGGAAGTTAAGATGGTGAAGCAAGCCAAAAACAAAGAAGTTAGCAATTGATTATAAGAATTCCAGATTTCTGGAATTTCATGTTTCACTTCTGTCCGGTTTTGTAGCCTTATCTTAGAGGCCGAATTGGCCTTAGGTCAAAGAAGGAAAGTTGTAGAGAATGGTGTTTTATAGGTTCCTATAAAATTTCAGCTCAATCGGAGCAACGTAGGATGTGAAAAGTCCAAAATACCCTCACTATTTTAAAAATTTCCCAGCAGTCCGTTTCATCAGTTAAGTCCAGTTTATCACATTTTTTGACTAGTATTCATTCTGATTTAGCTTTTTGCCAAAACATGAAAGTTGTAGTATTCTGAATTATCTTTCAAATGCCTCTAAGAAAACCTGATTCGGACTTGTGTACTCTGAGATATGTCCATTACAGTGTAATGCATTTAAACAGCCGACGAATTGATTTCTAGTTTAGTAATTTGAGAATTTGACCAAGTTACATTAGAAACTGGACTAAGTGACCTTCATGAACATTGTAGCCCTGTGTCTTAGCTTCGAAACGGCATAAGTTGCGTCTTAATCCGATAAGCGTAGCCTCGGATACGTTATTTCCGCTTTCATACGTCAAATCTGTCTTTTGCTAAATTGAATTTCTGCACTTGTTATTTCTGTATTTCTTATTCTTATGATATTGTGAGCCTATGGAACGGCTCTTGACTTGAATTGCTTATGTGTGATGTTGGATTGTGGTTGAGGAAAAATAATGAAACCAAAATGGCTGGAAAATTAGGTAAACACAAAGGGCATGCTGCCCAAATTTTCGCCCGAAAGCTAAGGTTTATTTGAACTTGTAAAATACTATGACCGTTTTTCCATCTTAAAAACATGATCCTTCTTCAATTGGAAACTCCAAATGTTTACTTACTCTTACCAAATAAAGAGGAGTAGTTTAGGATTTTCTTGAGTATTTTGTCCTCTCTTTTTCATGAATTTCATTAAGACAATTAGTCTATAATATCTACTTGAATATAAGATAAGTTTCAACCACATAAACGATTCCGAAAATGGTATTTCCTAGTCTATCTAGTTGGATTTTGATTTGTCTTTAGTTCAAGTGTTTCCATTAGAAAATTTTATAACCCTTTTGAGTTGGTTTTATGTGTGGTCTATGAAACCCTAGTTATTTTTATCCACGAGTCCAAATGTCCACGTTCCACTTTAAAGTCTTTTTATACGTTCTACTCATCATGCGACGAGTCTCTTTGATTGCACCTAATTGGTTGTGACAAATGAGTGGTAATATTCTTTTCATTTAATCTTAGGTTTTCTCGGTGACTAAAGATAATATCCGGAAGGATATTTTGCACGTTGTTGTGCGTAAATAGGTGAGTGTTCTATATACATTTTGTTCCTATGACTATGTGGATTGTTGGATCTATGTGGTTATTTGTGACTATTTGATTACATGTTACTTGTTTTCTATGATTTTTAAAATGAACTTTTGCTAGGTGAGTGTGTACTTTATCGCACTCGACCTAAATAAATATGAAATTTTCGGTGATTAAATGTTGAAATACTAGTTGCGCATGAATGTAAGCCTTTTGGCTGAACTGGGCCCTTGCCCTTGTTACCGGTCGTCTCGAGCCAGAAGCGGACTCGGTCGAGCGATTAGGAACCTGGGTGAATTTGGTATACTCGAGTATTACCTTGTAGACCGGCCATGTCCGGGTAGGTGGAGTCCGGCCAACGTCCGGATGGGTGGAGTCCGGCCAACGTCCGGAAAGGGATGAATGAACGAACGCAGGCACGAGGGTTTTACTTCTCAAAAAGGAAATTTTCAAATAATTGGAGGAATAAGGGGAAATGTCAGGGGAACGAACGAACGAACAAAGAGCTCCTTGGGAGCCCGTATCCTTTTAATGAATGCATTATCATTGCTTTATATTGGACATGTTTTCTGGATTAATTGTTATTACATGACTACTGTTCCTTGTTTAATTACTTGTTTATATATATAGAACCTCACTGGGCTTTTTAGCTCATACCACGTCAATTGTTTTCCTTAGCAGGGGAAGGCGAGCAAGGACGAGCGTTCGGTATAGTCTAGTTGATCTAGTTCTTTGGCCTTGTAATGGTTCTCGCCCTAGTGCTTGGCACGGGCTGGTTGTATGAGGAATGAGAACCCTTGTATATTCGATGGTTGTACTTGAATGGTAAAAACTTTGAAGACTTCTGGTGTGTAGAAGTTTCTTATCTCTTACTTGAGCATCTATTGTCTATGGATGTATATACATGATTCGAGTTCCATAGTGAGTGAGTCCTGGCGAGAGCTGGGCAGGCGATCCGCCGAACCCTTTGGTACGCCTTAGGGGGAGGTGGGGTCGTCACAAAGGGGGAGATCGTGAGAAAGGGGGAGCTTGTACTGCAATCATCAAATTTCATTTCAAATTTTTGTTTTGTCATCATCAAAAAGGGGGAGAATGTTATTCTTGGTTTTGATGATCGCAAAAGTTCGTTGAAATGTTTATACAGACCAAGAAAGTGAACACTTTGATCAGGCCTGATGGAACAAGGAAAGCATATGTTTGATTGACTCCAGTCTACGATGCTTTGGATGTGGCAAACAAGATTGGAATAATATAAACAAATTTAGTCATTGTTTTGTTCCGATCAAAGATACTGTCTTTTAAGTATGTCAATTTTGTTATTCTCGGTACTTTGAAATGTTTATCTAACCTTCTTCAAATATAAGTGTTTTTGCCTATCAAAGAATCAGGTACGAATAGGTCATGAAATGCAAAACAACCAAAAGAAGAAGCAAAAACAGGACAATCATGTCGGACGGCCGAAAGGAATCTGTCGGACGTCCGAAAGGATAAAGAACATCAAGAAGGAAGTGCTGTCGGACACTCATAAAGAAGCATCGGACGTCCGGAAGGATCGGACGCATACCTCGGACGTCCGAAAAATTCCAAGATGACTTGCCAACTCTCTGCCTGCGATCGGACGCTGTGCAGTCGGACGATACAAACGCATCGGACGTCCGATCCTCAACTTGGCTGTTCTTCGGACGATTGGTTCGGACGATGATATAGTCGTCGGACGTCCGACAGCCCCAACGGCTAGTTGACTCTTCAGCTACCTTCTATCCGTTGGAAGCATTGATGAAGCCCATTTCTGGTTCCCTTTAAAATCAAACTGGCCTAAACCAAGTAGGGACTTTTGCACACTTTGTTTACAAGATCTCAAGAGATATTTTAGCTAGAAAATAGTCTCCAAAGCAAGATTTGTTTTAAAGTGGTGTGAATTTCTGGTGAGCATTTCTTTTGTGGTTGAAAGGATCTTTAGTGTAGCTTTGTTGAGGGTTTTCTGAGTGATTATAAAACTTCTTAGCTTGACTAAGTGAGGCTTAGGGCAAGGAGGAAGTGCTCCCTCCATTGTACATCTAGTTGATCTTCTTTCATCAAAGAGAAGTTGCTCTTCCTTGTGTTTGGTCTTCAAGTTTGAGGATAGCTTGGTAGACACTTGGTTTGATTCCCTATCTTACTTTTCTATTTAATAAAATTCTCATTGCTTATCTATACTTGTTTTTCTGATCAATATTGCTATTGTCTTCTAATCTACTTGGTTGATCATTACTAGAAAAGAAGGTAAATTTTTATTAAAGAAAAAGTGCATAAATTTGGTTAAGATTTTAATCAACCCAATTCACCCCCCCTCTTGGTTGTCTTTGGGACTTACAACAATACAACTTATTTCCACTAATTTAAACACTAAACCAACATTAACAACATCAAAACTCATAAAATCAGTCCATCAAGTCATTGTGGGAGTTCATAGAGCCCACACACCAAGATCCAACATAAATAAGGCTACCCATGTGAATAAACAAGCTTATAAGTGCAATACTACTTCCATAAATCAAGATTTGGAGGGTTGATCGTCCATTACCTCTCTTGAGGAACTAAACAGAAATTTTCGGTCCTTATGAGCCAAATAAAAACCGTGAGAGCAGCCTCCTTTCCTAGCTTTAAGTGCTCTCCAAGTGTTTAGTACGGCGTGGTTAAAATTTGAGGTGATTTGGTGCAGGATTAGTGAAGATTTGATGGAGGAAAATTGAAGAACTTGGTGTTCTTCCTCTTGAAGTGATGCACGGCTGTTTAGAGGAAAAAGAAAGAGTTGCATGGCTGTTTGAGGTGATAAAGTGGAGAGTTTTGATCTGGTGTGATGCTCCCATGAGAAGCCTAAGAATGTGTGGCCCAAAATACTCCAAAAGTCAACTAAGAAGAGTGCGCGTACGCGCGTGTTTCGCGCTCATTTCCCCTCAGGTTTGTTTCACTTGTGCACTAAATCTCTAATGCACTTCTATCCATACTATTATTATTCATTTTTAATAGTCTAGAAATAAAGGTCTTAAGTCTCTCAATTAAACCGCGCGTGTGAAAACGCGTATTTCCGATTTGTGCGCGATAAAGTGTAATTTCCAAGAAATTCTTATAACGATTGTACTACTAACTAATACTTGAGTATTTAAACATAAAAATACCTATTTTAAGACTAATGTATAAGTTTCCAATTTTTCGAGCTTATTGTATCCTCAAATCGATCACTGTCTCCAAATGCGTATTCACTATTTTCACTAAATGAGCTTCCAAAAATTGATTTTCGTAACAAGTCATTTTAAAAATACATGTAAGTCATAGTTCCATGTAATTTGGTTTAAAAAGGTTATAAAATAATATTCGGGGCAAACAGGCAATTAAATATTTAAATAATCTCGTAACAGGAGTTTAAAACAAATACATTTTTACGAGTCCTCACGACCTTTCTTAATACACTCTCAATTCAAATATAGTCTTGAAAAATGTGTACTCGTTGTTCCGAACTAAACGAGTTTTCGAAAAGTAACTTTTCTAACAAAACGTTTTAAAAACATAAGAGAGGTGTTTTTCCATATAAATAAATTTTAAATAGTCGAATTAAATAATTAATTAAGCCTGTAAAATAAAATAAAATAAGGAAATTTTTGGGTCCTCACAACCTCCCCTCCTTAAAAGAATTGCGTTTTTAGAAATTCATACCTTCTGTAATCTCAGATAACTCTGAACCTTGTTGTGTGATCATGTCATATGTTCTTGCTGATGCCATTGGTCGATTTTTTCTTCCATTGACTTGTCGAGGGACGGTTCTATTTCCTTATTGAGTGGTAGTCTCTCGGGGATACCTCCTTGGACAGTCGTGAATTTTATGGTTGGTACTCCCACATCCCATACATTTTCGTCCTTTTATCCAATAGTTTTCTTCGGTATGGTTTGTCTATCCACAATATCCACAGGTCAGACAAGACATTGTGACTTGACTTGCTTGTGAGGTTTCCTTTGATCGTATCTGTCCGACTGGAGTTCCTTGTGACATAGTTTCTTTTGGTTCCTTTATCATTGATGGTGCAGGGAGTGATAGTCTTACCCAATCCTCTTCTTTTCTAACTTTGGGTTGTGGTCTAATTTCTCTGGGTCTATTATCGAATGTATCTCTTTTCTTCGCTTAAAAGGCTCTCAGTTGGGCATTTGCGCTCTCTACCCTTTGCGTTTTCTCGAGAGCGTCACTAAATGTTTCAATCTGTGCTGTTGCAAGGGTATCTTGGATTTGTAAATCTAATTCCTTGATAAACCGTCTTATTCTCTTCCGTTCAGTAGCCACCAATTCTGGAGCATATGTAGATAATTTTGTGAAGCGCGTTTCGTACTCAACCACACTTAAAGTTCCTTGACGAAACTTTATAAAATTGTCTTTTCTCTTTTCTTGGACAAGCGGAGGGAGAAATTTTTCATTAAACTCACACACAAAGTTTATCCAAGTCCTTGGAGTTTGATCTCTTTTTCACTTATTTCTTAGGGTTAATTCCACTTTGTCCCCCCAAACTTTGGACGATTACCCACTTCAGTCCCTAAACTTCAAAATGGGACACTTATGTCCCTAAACTTATAAATACCTCCCACTTAAGGAAAATTGTTAACAAATCCTGAATGCCGTTGGTGGTCGAAGTGTCCCATTTTATAAGGGTTTAGGGACTTAAGTGGGAGGTATTTATAAGTTTGGGGACTTAAGTGTCCCATTTTGAAGTTTAGGGACTGAAGTGGGTAATCGTTCAAAGTTTGGGAGGACAAAGTGGAATTAACCCTATTTCTTATAACATTCCACCAAGCTCGGGCCGCGCCTTCAAGTTGAAATACAGCAAAGGTGACTTGTGTTTATCTTTGTTCGTACCTTTTGATGATTACAAAACAAGTGGATAAAACTAATGTTTTCCAAGTTTGTTTTTTGTCAAAAAATGGAGCAAAACAGGTTCAAAGGCCAAGCATCTGCTAAAACATCTGTCGGACGCACAAATACATCCTATCGGCCGTCCGATAACCGTTGAGTATCTTCGGACGCGCAAAGAACCTATCCTCGGACGTCCGAAGCTGATAAGTCAGCACTTATAATGTGATACCTCAAATTTTAGGATACTATTTTTGTTTAATCTCAAAGAAAGGATTACGGTTTCTTTAGTTTATTTTTATTTTAAAACATTATTTTGTTCTAAAGAAGAAACTAAAGTTATTTCTTTGGGTTTGATTTAAAACCTTGTTTTGTTTAAAAGACTAGAAACCCTTAAAGTCTAATTAAAACCCTAGTTTCACTTGTGACTGACCGTTTTCTCAAATTTCTCACATTTTCACCGAAACCCTAAATTTGATTTATGGAATTGTAAAAGCCTCACGTTTTTCTTAAAAATCCCCTTTTATTTGGAACTTATGATTTTTATTATAGCCCTACTACCCAATCATTCCACAATAAGTGCAAATAAACCTAGAAAGTAGGGTTTCACTTATCGTTTTCAAGTTGGAGCAAGTTAGGGTTTTCACGTGTATCCGTAGTGTAACTATCCGGTACGAAGTGTGGATCAAATTTGGGGATTAAAGGTGAGTTTTAGATGATATTAAGTGTGTGATTAGAAGTGATAATAATAAGTTAGTGATTGGGAAGAAAAAAAACCCTAGTACGTGTGATTTAAGAAAAATCGGCTTACACCGACGGGTATCGATTACTACCGATTGAACCCACCACTTTCTTACCATATAAGCTCATTAATACTTGAGCAAAATATCCTCTTATTTCCAGCTGGCTTTGACCGAAAATTGTGGCCCAAAATGCAAGGAAAGAAAGAGAAATTTTGGTTGGTTTTGTCACCACCCTATGGCTCTTTGGTTGATTTTTTTTCCTTGCCTTCTTAACACCTTGGAGTAGCCTTTCTTCTTCATTTTTCTGCTGCTTGGCTGAGATAAGAGAGGAGAGAAAGAGAGCAAGAAACCAACTTCCTTCTTCTTGAGTTGAGCCATCCAAGTGAGGAATTAAAATTCTAAACCGATTAAAGTGTGAGTTTTGAGCTTGAGAAGCTAGGGAAACCAAGAATTCCAAGAGAAGGTGAAGTATTACTCTTGCAAGCTTCATTTGTTGAGGTATTTTCTGCCTATACTTGCTATATGGATGATATATGTTGTATCTAAGCTTATATAGGAGGTTGTGGTGGTGGATTGAGGCAAGAAATGAAGAAAGTTTCATTGAATCCTAAAAATTCCAGATTTCTGGAAAATTTCAGCCTTGTTCTGTCCGGTTTTAGTGCTCTATGTTAGAGGCCGAATTAGACTTTGTACAAAACATGAAAGTTGTATAGAATGATGATTTATAGGTGCCTACAAAATTTCAGCTCAATCGGAGCAACATAACCTGTGAAAAGACCAAAATACCCTCACTATTTTAGGATGTTTCCAGTGTTCCGTTTTAGTCAGTTCATCCAGTTTATCATGTTTATTCACTAGGATCCATGCTGATTTATCTATTTTCCAAAACATAAAAGTTTTAGTACTCTGTCTTATCTTTTAAACGCCTCAAATAGCACCTTAAACGGACTTTGGTAGCCTGAGATATGACCGTTTCAATGTAGTGCGGTTGATTAGCCGATTTGTTAGAACCTGGTTCGGTGAACTGGGAATTTGACCAGGTTTCGCTGGAAATTGGACTAAGTGATCTCCATGAACATTGTATCCCTATGGTATAATTTTCACACCAATCCGACAATCGTAGCCTCGGATATGTCCTTTCCGCAACAACACGTCAAATCTGTCTTTTGTTAAGTCCATTTCCGCACTTGTTATTAGCTTAAATTTTTGTCCTTGTCTTGTTTGAGCATATTGAGTGGTTGTTTATGTTGTGTGTAATGTTGGGATTGATTGAGGAAAACAATGAAGCCATAAATGGCTGGAAAATAGGTAAATACAAAGGGCGTGCTGCCCAAATTTTCGCTCAAGGACTAATTTTCTATTTGAACTTGTATATTTTCGTTTGGCAAATACTATGATCGTTTTTTTTCATATTAAAACATGGTCCTTCTTCAATTGGAAACTCCAAATGTTTATTTACTCTTGCCCAAATAAAAAGGAGTGATTTAGGGTTTTCTTGGGTATTTTGTCCTCTCTTTTACATGAATTTCATTAAGACATTTAGTCTATAATATCTACTTGAATATGAGATGATTTTGAACCATATAAACGATCCCGAAAATAGTATTTCTCAGCCTATCTAGATGGATTTTGACTTGTCTTTGGTTCAAGTGTTTCCATTGGAAAATTTTATAACCCTTTTGAGTTTGGTTTTACATTTGGTCTATGAAACCCTAGTTATTTTTGTCCACGGGTCCAAATGTCCCCGTTTCACTTTAAAGTCTTTTATACGTTCTACTTAATTGTCGAGTTTCTTTGATTTCACCTAATTGTTTGTACTAGATGAGCTTACTAGATGAGCTGTGATATTCTTTTTCGTTTAATCTTAGGTTTTCTTGATGACTAAGGATAATATCCGGAAGGATATTTTGCACGTTGTTTGCGTACATAGGTGAGTGTTCCTTGTTTGTTATATTCTCCTTGACTTCATGACTTGTTGTTGTTGTTTGATAATGTGTTAAGTGCTTTCAAGGATTTCTAAAACGAGTTTTCTAGGCGAGCGTGTACTTTATCGCACTCGGCCTAAATTGTAACACCCCGAAAAAAATAATAATAAGAATAATAAGGAAGTTGTTGGTAAAGAAGATACTAAAGTGTATTTCTTTGGGTTTGATTAAAACCTTATTTTGTTTTAAAAGACTAAAAACCCTAATATTTTAGTCAAAAGCCCTAGTTTACTTGTGACTAACCGGTTTTCTTAAATCTCTCACATTTTAATTGAAACCCTAATTTTAATCACTGGAATTGGAAAATTCCTCACGTTTTCTTAAAAATTCCCTTTTATTTGGAAATTATTATTTATTAAAGCCCTATTATCCAATTATTCCATAATAAGTGCAAATGAGCCTAGAAAGTAGGGTTTCATTCTTCGTTTTCAAGATTGGGGCAAATTAGGGTTTTCGCGATTTTTCGCCGGATGAATTTTCGGTACTGACCAAGGATCAATTTGGTGATTAAAAGTGACTTTTAAGTGAGAAATAATATGTGATTAGGAGCAATGAGATAAGGTTAGCGAATAGGAAGTAAAAACCCTAGTACGTGTGTTTTTAAGAAAAACGGCGCGAACCGGCGGGTCCCGCGCATTACCGATTGAACGCACCAATTGACCACCACTTTCTTACCATACAAGTTTATTGATATTTGAGCAAAATATCCTCTTAATTGTCAGCTTGTTTGACCGAAAATTAGAGGCTAGAAATAGCAAGGAAAGAAAGAGAAAAATGAAAGGTGGAGGTGGCGACACTTGTCGCCATCCTAGAGTTTCTTGGCCAAGTGAGCAACTAACCTTCTTAAACCAATTTTCTGCACTTTCCCTTCATTATTTCTGCTGCTGGCCGACTAAAAGAGAGAGAGAAAGGGAGAGCAAAAGAAAAATTCTTTCTTCTTGAATCTTAGCCAAACCAAGTGAGAAAATCAAATTTCCAAACCGATCAAAGTGCTAATTGTGAGTTGGGAAGCTAGGGGAACCAGAAATTTTCCAAGGGGGTTGATTATCACTCATCCAAGCTTGTCTTTGAGGTATGAAATCTGATCATGGTCTTTGATCTTTTGAATCTTGTGTAAACTAGCTTAGCAACTCAAATTTGGTGGTGAATAATGGATGCTATCATGTTTTGGGGGTTTTCCCCTTTAGGTTATATGAACTAGTGTAGACACCAAATTTTTGGTGTAATTTCATTTACTGTTTATTTTTAGTTTTTTATTTGTCGTGTTAGTTTTATTCGATTTTTAGTTTTTAGTTTATAGTTTTATTTTTATTTGTAAGTTTTTAGCATAGAATTTCTTGAAATGAAAAAAAGAGAAAAAGGAAAAATCATGAAAAAAAAGAAAAAAAAGAAAAATCATAAAAAAAGGGAAAAAAAGGAAAAAGAAAAGAAAAATAGCAATTTTGTTTTATTTAGCTTTATTTTAGTCATTTCTACTTAATTTATCTTTTATTGTTGTTTGATTCATTTAGAAAAAAGAGAAAAGGTGAAAAATGAAAAAAAACTATGAAAAAGAAAAATGTAGAAAAAAGATGGAAAAATGGCCATTTTTGTTGTTTCTAGTTGTTTAGTTTTTAAATTATTTTCATTATTATTATTATTACCTGGTTTTTGTCAATTTATTATTTTTATTTTTATTTTATCATTTTTGTAATTATCAAGTTGTTTAAAAAAAAAAAAAAAAAAGGGAAGGATAGCCGCGGCAAGCTGCATTTGTAGCAGCTTGCAAGGAAAGTTTCGTGCAGGCCCTTGGCTGCAAAATACAGCAGAGATTGCTGGGTTTTTAGGGTTGGTTGGGCTCCCATATAAAGAGAAAAAAAAACAAGCAGCCGCAAGGGGGAAAAAAGATTAGAAGGGAAGATGACGGGAGGAGAGAGGGGGAGAAACCAAAATGGGGGAAGACAAGGCTGAAAATAGAGAGAGCTACGAGGGGGAATGACGGGATAGAGTGAGATAAGGCAAAAGAAAGAAAAGGAAAAACAGGAAGAGAAGGAAAAGGCGGCCGTGAGTTCGACAAGGAGAAAACGGAAAGTGAAAACAGGAAAGGGAATGAAATAGAGAGGGGAAGGAACCAAGGAAGGTAACGTTTAGACACCAGAAAGAAAGGAGAGAAAGGCTAAGAAAAGCCGTGACTCTGAGAGAGGGAAAAGGAGCAGGAAAGAAGGAGATTTCGTGAAAAGTGACTGGAGGATCGAAGCTGAGAAACAAAGCAAAAGAGGATCCGCAGCTTATCTTCCCTCAGATTGTGGTGAAGTCAAGTCCTTTTCTTCAGATTCCAACCATAAATCCCGTTCTATAGCATCAAAACAGGTAACCCACAACCTCTTCCTGTCTGAAATTTTCGGATATGACCAGGAGGTACAAGAATCTGTTTGCCTGCAAGTTTATTCCTTTTGTGGTAATCTTCCTTGCTTGTTACTTGTCTTTTACAGGCTAAAGATGCTTTCTTTAGTTGTGTATTGTGTCCTTGTAGCTGAGTTTTCTTTACTAATGATAGTATCCAGATTTTGTGCCGACTTCACAAACCATCCCTTTCGTTTTTCCTTCTCCTGCATTTTTGATTTCGTTTAGGCCGACTTTATGTCTATTTTGCTCCCAGAATTTGTGATGAAGGTCTAAGTTTTGAGTCTCTATTCAGTTCCTAGAGGTCATGACAAGTCGGTAAAGATGTTTGGTTCAATCGTTCCAACTGGAGCCTGTGATTATGTCCAATGGGTTCTATTTCTGTACGTGTATAATCTGTTTTTTTATGTCGAGTTCAGTGCGTGGTAGTGGATTGGACTGCTTTTCAGGTTAAAATAGCATGTTGTGGGTTCATTTTTCCCATTTGTCCTGATGCGCTGATGCCATTTCTGTTTTGCTAAGTTTACAGTTGATAATATACATCTTCATTTCTGCATTCGTATATCTTTGTCCTAAAATTCTGTTTATAAAGCTAGATGTTTAGTTGGAGATTTTGGCGATTATTTTAGAAGGTTCGAATGGTTCTTCTTGTTGGAATCAAACCGCTAATATTCGAAAGTTGCAGAAGTTTGTAGAAGGGAGAGTGGCGTAGGAATAATTTCAGTTCGAAGAGTGGGTCTTTGTAGTTTCTGCGTGAAAGTTGACAATTAAATGTTTCCAGCAATTGTTTTTTCTAGAGGTTTCCAACCATGTTTTGATTGAAGTTGTGTCAAAGCTGTGGTACAAATTTTGTTTACCAAAGGATCGTGTGAAAATTGCAAAGGCTGTCGAAGGAATTTGCAGCAAATGCACTTTTGGTTGCCGAAATTCCCAAAGCTTTTGCTGGCTGCCGAAAACTTCTTATTGTTGCAGAAATGTTTCATAAGCTTTATATGAAGATTGCTTGAGCTGTCCAAATGCGCATGTTGTTATCCGACTTTTGGTGTTTAAATCTACCAGTTTCATGATACAAAAGGGAGAGGATTGTGTGGTAGTTCTGCTTGGATTTGATTGTGTTTGAAAGCTGGATTTTGTAAAGTGCCGAATTGCAGAAAGCCTGCTGCGTTTTTTTTCTGTTTCATTCTTTTGCTGTTTAGTTTTCTTTCTACCTTTGATGATTAGCTCCATTTTCTTGTTTCAATCCTACAATGAAGTTACAAGTTTAGTTGGTGATTGGTAGTTAAAATTCTGGTATATGGTGAGCACATTTGTATGTTGAAATGCAAGAAAAGCTGCGGCTGAAGGTGCACAAAGCCAGATTTGCTTCTTTTGTTATTGATGGATAATGAATTTCCTTCTTTTGTTGATGATCAAAACCAGATTTGCCATCTTAATCTTGCACTCAAAATTTCATGTTTTGAATTGGGTCAATAATTTCTAGGTTGATGAATTTGTTTGTATGATAAAATGGATGGAGTTGTTTGCTGGAACTTGCCGCAGGTTTGAGAAAGGCAACAGGTTTTGTAGTTGCAGAAAATTTTGTTTTCTTACGTTGCTGCATGCATAAAAATCATTCAAAATTGCACTTTGACCCATCAAGTTTCCCATTGTGCCAATATGACCCATAAATTGAATAATATCCTCAATTTGGTCCTTGACAGCTTTAATTTTTGCAATTTCATTGCTTGCTTTGCTTTAATTAACTACCATGTTTTGTCAATTGCACTTAAGTCATGACTTTAGGGGCTTTATGATCAAGTGAGCTTTAGATTTGCGCATTTCTTTTAATTTTTCTCAATTAAAGTGGTACCTTGACCTTTTTATTGTTTTGAAGCCATTTTTCTTTCATTTGGACACCATTCAAAGGGGGCGGTATATTTTCTTTTATCCCTTTTTGTGTCTCTCCTATGTGATCCAACGTGTTACGTGGAAATTACATGACTATTTGCTTTCATTGCCTTTCTTTAGTTCTTTCATTTCATTTACTTTTGCTTTTATTTAAGTTCTTCTTTATGGGGTATGTGTACACCTCTTGGCTTGTAATAGATAGGGCTTGGAGGAGCATTCAATGAAGACCTATCGAAGACGTGTGTCTAGCTAGCAAATGTAATAGTTAGGGTTTTAATTGCCTATGTGTTACGTGTTACTTGCTTTATTAGGTTTTGCATCTAGTCAAGCATGTTAAGTGCTACGTGCTACGTGTTTATGAGTGTTTGGCATGTCTACTAGCTTTCCGTAGTGTAGATGAATGGAATGGATGAATGTACGTTTCCACTAGTCCAACGCTATTCAGAATTCATAGAATGGGCTAGTCCAATGCTAGACCCTTAGGGATTTCCCCTCGTTAGTACATGTTTGCATGTTCATTACATGTCATGCATTCTTTTTAGTTTTATCATTTTGCATGCTCCTCGATTCCCCTTTCCCCTCACTTTAGGTCTTACATCTCATGCTAGTTAGGGTACATTTGCTTGAAGAGTCCCCTTTTGATAAGGGAAACGAGCGAGTGTGGCTACTCGATAGCCTTAGCACGCTAGTTTTGCTTTCTAATCAAAGGGAAAATCGAAGTCGAAAAAGTTAGGAGTCATTCCCATACCCGACCTGATGCATTCCTTTAGGTTCATTCATTCTCATTTATCACTTACTCATTTTTCAATTCACATTTCCTCATCACTTTTCCTTCCCTTATTGTTCATTTTGATTTCTACTTCACAAAATTGCACTTAATTACACCTATATGCACACATGCACCTTTTCATACATTTGCACACAAACACTTGGATTTTTCATACAATTTCACACGTGCACCTTTTTATACACTTGCACACTTGCACTTTAGCCATCATTTGCATTAATCGACCTCTATAAGGTTTTCCTTTATTGGCCGCCACAATTCATGTGGTTGGGACCAAAAACCTTACAAGAGACATTTTAGAATTTAGGTTTGCATTTTTTCTTCATTTTGCATTCATGTAGTGCATCCAAATGTAATAAATTCTTTGGTTAAAACAAGAAAATCTTTGATTAAATCATGCAACTAGCCTTGGCTAGGTCAAAGGGGTGCCTTGGATTTTATCCTTGCCTTCCCCTTTGTCAAATGTGACTCCCGAACCTTTTTCTTTGGTTTACGTAGACTAGGAGTCGTTTAAAAAGGGTTTCTCACTACTTTTTCCTATTTTTCTTAAAAATATATTTTTTAGGTGACTTGGTACACCTCAACTCTATACCAAGTGGCGACTCCATTTTTCATATAAAAAACCCTTTTTGAACTATTTTTCTTGGGTCAAATCGTCGCATTTTCAAAAGTCCCATTTAGACCCATTTTTCTTTTAAATCACGATTCATTTTCCAATCACAAAAAAAATACATTTTTTAAACCATTTATTTATTTATTTATTTATCAAAAAATGGGGCGCGACAGTTGGCGACTCCACTGGGGACATTCGAGAGTCCGAGCAAATTTGATTTAATCAACCTTTTTCTTCTTTTAATCTTTTCATATATCACATTTGGGTGTTTAGGATTGCATTTTTCCTTTTATTAGGATTTTTGCATTTCACACGTACCAACTCCCTCACTTACTCATTTGGCGTACGATTGTTTTGATTGATGAATGGTTTATATACGTGATTCCGCGCTTTGCATTGCATTTGGGTTGGGGACATCACCTTAGAGCCTCGCGTTGGTTCTTGATCCCTCCCCTCCAAACGAGCACTAGCATACGTGCATACGCTTTAATTTTTCACCCTCCATTTATTTTTTCTTTTAGTGGCTTGTCACGCCACTCCACCCTATTAGGATTAGGAGACCCACTTGGACGTGTGATCGTGACACGACGTGTGCGTAGCACGATCCAATGGGTCACTCACTCTTCCGCTTTAAACTTTGGGTTAATATCTTTAGTTTTTAGTCGAAGGTTGAGGTTTTTTATAGATTCACTCAAACATGCGGCCGTGACACGACGTGTGCGTAGCGGTGTTTGGGGAATCGCTCGAGCCACCGACAAAGGGCCATGGAATTGATGACCCTTGGCCCTAAGTCTGAAGGCTTGGGGACCTGAGCTTATCGAGTCTAGATGCATTAGCGAACCCCAACCTCATGCATCCATATTAGAATTGCCTTAGGAAAAGTCTGCCTTGCCCTATTAGGGACACTATTCACGAGGGGAGGGGTCCAACCCCTTTTTCCTTTTTATTGCTTTATTTCTTTGTGTTGATTTCGTTGCTACAATGTGTTATGTGAATTTATTTGGCTGAACTAACTTTTCTTGGTTTCGTGTCCCTATTGCATTCACGAACCCTAGCAAATAAGAGGTCTGGCATGACCTTCTTTTAAGAAGCCTACCCGTGTAGATAGGACATGGCACGTTTAAGAAGTTTTGTATATTTTTGTGCATAAATAATAATGTCATGTCATTTTGGGCCTACCCTGGCAAATCAAGGGTCCTTTAGGTCATATTGCATATTTTACTGCCTTAATAAATGGCATCATGCATAAGCCCTAGAAAGGGAATGCCATTTAGGCGATCCCGTGCTAGGAATAAACCACCTTGTGTCTCGGATACTTAATCCAAAGAGATTTGCACGTTTACATTTTGTACCATCCAAAGGGGTAGTGCACAAGGTAAGGTAGGATCCGATCATCTTCATAAGAGCGATTTTTGGAATATGAGTATCTAATAATCACTTTTTGGCCATTTTTATCACAGTTGGTAAAAATCCCTTGCGTAAAAGGACATTAATTTGAAGAAAATTCACGAATGATTCCTCCTATTGAGATGATAAATCAATTGAGGCCAAAATTTGATTTTAGAAGGCTCATAGGCTAATGCATCGTAATAAGGTTTTTTGAGACTACCAGTGGATGGCTTGATTTTTAATAAGCTCCTAATTCTATCAAATCCATTGGACCATTTCATTCATCAATTTCATCCAGTCTATTTTTATCAATTGGCCTTCAATTCATTTGACCAATTTACCCTTTCTAGGGTCATTCGGTCGAATTTTTGAAAAATCATCCATTCATTTGATCAATTTACCCTTTTTAGGGTCACCTGGTCGATTTGGAATAAATCGTCAATTCATTTGACCAATTTACCCTTTTTAGGTGTCGCGCCCCATTTTTTGAATAAATAAATAAAATTTGTTTAAAAATGTATTTTTGTGATTGGAAAATGAATCGTGGTTTAAAAGAAAAATGGGTCTAAATGGGGTTTTGAGAATGCGACGATTTGACCCAAAATTATAGTTCAAAAAGGGTTTTTTTTTTTTTTTTTATATGAAAAATGGAGTCGCCACTTGGTATAGAGTTAGGGTGTACCAAGTCACCCAAAAAGTGAATTTTTTAAGGAAAAAAGTAAGAAACCCTTTTGAACGACTCCTAGTCCACGCAAACAAAGAAAAAGGTTCGGGAGTCACATTTGACGAAGGGGAAGGCAAGGATAAAAATCCAAGGCACCCCTTCGACCTAGCCAAGGCTAGTTGCGTGATTTAATCAAAGATTTTCTTGTTTTAACCAAAGAATTTATTACATTTGGATGCACTACATGAATGCAAAAAGAAGGAAAAAATGCAAACCTAAATTCTAAAATGTCTCTTGTAAGGTTTTTGGTCCCAACCACATGAATTGTGGCGGCCAATAAAGGAAAACCTTATAGAGGTCGATTAATGCAAATGATGGCTAAAGTGCCAGTGTGCAAGTGTATAAAAAGGTGCACGTGTGAAATGGTATGAAAAATCCAAGTGTTTGTGTGCAAGTGTATGAAAAGGTGCATGTGTGAAATTGTATGAAAAATCCAAGTGTTTGTGTGCAAATGTGTGAAAATAGAATAATAAATATATAAGGTAAAGTGGAATTTCATTTGTGGGGTGGAAATGAGCACGTGATAGGAAAAATGTAGTGAGAAAGTATGGTTTGAGAAATGTGAAAAATGTGGTTAAAAAGAGTATGTGGATGATAAAAATGAAAGTATGACCCTAGAGGAATGCAACAAGTTGGGTACGGGGGTTGACTCCTAACTTTTCGACTTCTATTTTCCCTTTGATTAGAAGGCAAAACTAGCGTGCTAAGGCTATCGAGTAGCCACACTCGCTCGTTTCCCTTATCGGAAGGGGACACTCAAGCAAAATGAACCCTATAGCTAGCATGAGATGCAAAACCTAAAGTGAGGGGAAAGGGATTCGAGGAACATGCCCAATGATAAAACTAAAGAAAGTTGCATGATATGTGGTGAACAAGCAAATGATGCACTAATGAAAAGAAAGGAAAAAGCCTATTGGGTCTAGCGTTGGACTAGCCCATTCTATGAATTCCGACTAGCGTTGGACTAGTGGAAACGATAAAAGAATCCACAACTAGCGTTGGACTAGTGTGGTGACGTACATTCATCCGTTCCATTCATCCACACTATGGAAAGCAAGTAGACATACCAAATACTCATAAACACGTAGCACGTAACATTTAGCATGCTCGACTAGATGCAAGGCCCTAATAAAGCAAGTAACAAGTACACATAGGCATGCAACTAAGCTAATGAACTTATTACATTCACTAACTAAAACAAAAGGGGAAGGGAAAATGGACCAAATTGCTCGCCACAACCCTATCTATTACAAGCCAAGAGGTGTACACATACCCCATAAAGAATAACTTAAATAAAAAGCAAAAGTAAATGACATAAATGAAAGAAATTAAAGAAAGGTTAGGAAAGCAAAGTAGACATGTATTTCACTTAGCACGTTGGAGCACGTAGGAAAAATAACGCAAGAATATAGAAGCTATACCTCCCTTGAAATGAAGCTCTAATGGAGTGAAATCAACTTATTTACCCTCCAAAATAATAAAGGGGTCAAGGTGCCAATTTATTTGACAAATAATCATAAATGACAAAAACAAACATGAATTTGAATCGATTAAATCATGTGGACAACCTACATTTAAGAAGTCAAAAGAAGAAAGGACTTGATTGCAAAAATTAATAAAGTCTTGGGGTCAAAATTAAAGAAAAATAAAGTATAGGGGCCTATTCGCAATTAAATTAGGGACCCAATTGACAGCATTGAAAGTTTGTAGGGCCCTAGTGAAATTGAAGAAAAGTACAGGGGCTGATCTGCAAATTCGTTCTCTGGTTTCTTAATGGATCAAGCCACTTGGGCCGTTTCTTATTTGTTGGGGCCGAAAGTCACCTGGCCCAATCGAAACCCGAGCAAAACTGATGGGCTAGCCTCATTATTTTTGCTAATTGAACCAATTGAACCCCAAATAAAGCCCAAGCAAAAGTATTAGATACCAGTCTCCTAAGCCCAAACCAAAATCCAGAAAATAAGTCATTAATCCACTTGTCAAACCCAAACAATAAGTCCAAACCAAACCTAACTTTATTTAATAAAACTCAACTAAAAAACTTGCTAACCTCTGATTATGCATCAAGTCGCAACATTAATCTATCCAGAAATCACATACAATATGCGAACAGAGGATTAAGCTTAAAAGGGAGAAATTAGTTTGATTTTTCAGATCTCTTGGCCACAATGAAATGAGACAGAAAATGAGAGATTAAATCAGAAACTTGTGCTTCAGGACTCGCGGAAGCTTTCTTTTTTTGATGCAAATGAGAAGGAAAAGTTTCTGCAACTTTATTCTTCTAGTGTCATGTCAAACGTAGGCAATACAGTCCAAACAAGCAGCATTTTTCACTGAAAACAAACAACTGTGCATTCTATCATTAAGACCCAATACTATACCCTGCATTCCCAATGATTTTTGCAGCCCAGATTACGCACAAAGGACACCAAGAGAAACAACCATGAACACTTCGCAGATTCGTCAGCTAGTCCCACAGAAACTTTAACCCAACAAGAAACCATGCAAATGTTGTGAGATTAATGACTCGAAATTCCCTCTCCCCACTATATTAGCCAGGAAGAAAAGGTATCTTTCAGTCATGGATTCCAAACAAAGTTCTGAAACTTGAAGAGATAAATAAAATGACATTGCAGTGGTCAAACACATGGTTCAAAAATCCCTCCCAAGATCATGCAACCCAGGCTAGGACTTTATCTTATTCATTTATTTCCTGGAACATAGCAGGCCATCAAAACAGAAACTTCTGTATTGTTGTCGTTATCATATCGTAAAACAAGGAGGAACCGCGCATTGTTTGAAACAAACGGTTAAACCTCCGACTCTAACATCATTCTCTTTCTCTCACGGCAGGCTCCTAACACTAAACCGCACCCTGGGAGCACATTCTAGGGGCAGCACCAAACAATGCAAGCAAACAGCCAAAATACAGGATACATAAAGGAGAAAGAAACAGAAAGTTTCATGAACTTCCTCAGATATGCATAAAACAAAATTGTCCAGATTGTTTTCCTTGGCTAAAACCTTCGCAGAGGGTTTTTATCAAACAGGTCAAGGTCATTAACAACATTGAATTGATTCATCAATTTGCTCAATAACAAAAGCCAACATTTACAACAACCCAATCAGTTGTCTGATAGACAAGGCCCGACACATTAGAAAGAGATGAAAGAATTTTTATTGGGAATTTTGAATTCATGCAACCGAAAACGGCAACGGAATAATTGCAAGAAAATAGCAACGGCAAAATGGAAGACAACAATGCATCAAAATTTCTTAAACGTGAGGCAGGGATTCGGCCAACTTAGCCGGTCTCTTCACACGCAAAAATGCAGACAAACTCATCTTAGAATTTTGATCAGGCATTTCATCGAATAGGTTAGGGGTATTAAAAGTTTCATCAGATTTTTGTTCAAGTTGAAGTCAATCAGCCCCAAAATTTACAGCAAACCCACAAGAAACCAATTTAATCAACATACAGAAAATGGTCATAAACAATCGACGCGAAAATTGAGATGCCAACCTTACAAAAAAATATACTTTGGCGGAAGAAGGAAATGGAAATGAAGAGGATACCTTACTGTGACTTCTCACGGTGGTGATGGTGAATTCTGGCAGCGGCAATGGCGGCATCGGAGGTTGAAAGGTGGCGGCAAAGGTGGAGAGCAGCAGCGGCGGATAAGGACTGGTAGTGGCAGAAGTGACGGCGTTGATTTCTTCGGAAACAGCAACGGCCAGAAATTGTTTCAAGCTTTTCGAATTCATCGATTGGCGGCAGTGATGCAGGGTTTTTTCTTTCAGCCGAGAGCCCTCACTCTCTCTGTTCCTTAGCCGAAGACCTCTTTTTTGTTGTTGTTTTGTTTTCCTTTCTTTTCTTGCTCTGTAGCCTCCCGAAGCTCCCTCTCTCGCTCCACAGCCGCCTTTGTTTTCCCCTCTTTTCTGAGCCCTCTCTGTTTTCCTTCCTTAGCCGAGCTTCCCCAAGTTTTGCAGATTCCTTTTGCCGTTTTTCCCTTCCCAATTCCTTTCAGTTTTTTCTTTTGCTCTGCTTTTTGTTCGGCCTTGACGAAGCCTCCTCTCTTTTTCTTGCCGTTCGCCGCCTTTTTTGTTCTCTGTTTTTCTTTCTTTCACCGCCCCCGTAACCCACTCCTCTCTCTACCAATTCTCGCCCTTTTCTTGCTCTTATTTCTTCTCCTCCGTTGTTCGCCGTCTTTTTTTTTTTGCTTCGTCCCCCCCGTAACCTCCCCTCTATTTTTTTTAGCTTTTTTTTTCCTTGTTTCCGCCGTAACCTCCTTTTTCCCTTGCACCCGTAGCCTTTTTCATTTCTCCTTGGCCCCCCAAAAAATGTGTAACACCTAACCCTCTTACATGCCTTGTTGCCCACAATACAAGAGGGACACTTGTCTAGCATGCAAGTTTCCACTTGTCAACTTTTCCTTTACTCCCTTTTTTTTTCTTTTTTTTTTTTTGTACTTTTTTTCTTTTTCCTAAAAAATTCTACACTAAAACTTACAAAAATAAAAACTACAAGAGCAACTAAAAACTCAAAAGTGAATAAAACTAAAATAAAATAACACAAACAATAATGAACTAAAATGCAAACCATCTAAACACAAATCAACGGATAAGAGTTATCACTGAAACAAATCATACCAATTAATTCAAAATTTGGTGTCTACAGTTTGCCCCTCTTTGTCTGAGTTTTGAAAAAACTTGAGACAAAGAAGTAGACACCAAAACACTTACCTGTGTTATTTGGCCGCAAAACGATTTCAATGAACAGAAATTTAAACGGGACTGACCCGAACAGAATTTAAACGGGACTGACCCGAACAGAATTTAAACGGGACTGACCCGAACAGAATTTAAAACGGGACTGACCCGAACAGAATTTAAAACGGGACTGACCCCAACAGAAATTAAACGGGACTGACCCGAGCGAGAATTTAAACGGGACTGACCCGAACAGAAATTAAACGGGACTGACCCGAGCGAGAATTTAAAACGGGACTGACCCGAACAGAATTTAAAACGGGACTGACCCGAACAGAATTTAAAACGGGACTGACCCGAACAGAATTTAAACGGGACTGACCCGAACAGAATTTAAAACGGGACTGACCCGAACAGAAATTAAACGGGACTGACCCGAGCGAGAATTTAAACGGGACTGACCCGAACAGAATTTAAAACGGGACTGACCCGAACAGAATTTAAAACGGGACTGACCCGAACAGAATTTAAACGGGAATGACCCGAACAGAATTTAAAACGGGACTGACCCGAACAGAAATTAAACGGGACTGACCCGAGCGAGAATTTAAACGGGACTGACCCGAACAGAAATTAAAACGGGACTGACCCGAACAGAATTTAAAACGGGACTGACCCGAACAGAAATTAAACGGGACTGACCCGAGCGAGAATTTAAACGGGACTGACCCGAACAGAAATTAAAACGGGACTGACCCGAACAGATTTTAAAAGGGACTGATCCGAACAGAATTTAAAACGGGACTGACCCGAACAGAATTTAAAACGGGACTGACCCGAACAGAAATTAAACGGGACTGACCCGAGCGAGAATTTAAACGGGACTGACCCGAACAGAAATTAAACGGGACTGACCCGAGCGAGAATTTAAAAAGGGACTGACCCGAACAGAAATTAAAACGAGGTGAATTGAAGTGAGATGGTGTGTTGGTGGGATTGACCCGTGTTTTTTGGTGATGCAAATGAAAGCAGTGAAATGAAGTGTTAATGAGACCGACCCATGTTTGTTAGTGATGCAAATGAAATGCTCACTAGTGGGACTGACCCACGGCTAGTGGCGAATGAAAAGGAAATGCTCACTGGCGGGACTAACCTCAGGCTCTAGCGGCTTTGAAAATGAAATGCTTTGACAATCGGACAGTGGGATTAAACCCGATCCTGCCGTGATGAATTTGATTTGATTTTTTGACTTTTTGATTTTTTTGATTTTTTTGGTTTTTTGATTGATTGATTTTTGATTTTTTGATTTTTTTTTGATTTTTTGATTTGATTTTTGATTTTTTTTTTTTTTTGATTTTTTGATTTTTGAGAAACTTTCCAAAGATAATTTGCCCCAATATGATGAATTGGTCAGTGGGATTACACCCAAGCCTGCCTTGGTTGCACTGGCGGCACAAATTTCAGACTCAATAGGATGTCGGCGGCACAAAGTCCAGGCCCGACGTGATTTGTGATGTTGGCGGCATGAAATCCCGGCCCAACGTGATTTTTGGAGGGTTGGCGGCACGAAGTCCAGGCCCAACTTGATTTTTGGAAGGTTGGCGGCACGAAATCCAGGCCCAACTTGATTTTTGACTTTTGAAATTTTTGAATTTTTCTGATTTTTTGTAAGAATCTTTTCCAAAAATAATTTGCCCCAGTGTAGGGCCTTTTTCCCTTCTTTTTCTCTTTCTTCGGCATCGGCCTTCCACGTCACCAGATGCTCCTTCGTCGATTTCAACTATGAATACCTGCACAGGGGCTTACCAAAATATGACATGCACTTGAATTTCATGAAAAGAAACAGCGTGATTGATTTGAAAAATGCATTATTTGATTCTTGGACGAAAACCTCAAATGTATTACCAAAAATTCTGCCCCAGTGTGAGCCCAATTTGCGAAATCTCATAAACGAAAATTTGCCCCAGTGTAGGTCCATTTGATTGCAAAAATTTTGTTTGGATAACGCTCCATTTGTTTGAACAAAATACGAAACTGTGTTTCCTAACATATAATGTGAAGGAAATTGAAATGTCTTGCTTAAACTCATATAGCAAATTTCATGATGAATTTCTCAAAATAATGCCAAATTACGAAAGATTTCTTCCCCACTTTAGCATCAAATGCTTTGGGTAATGAGTCACCATTTCTTGTTGGCTCATCTTTCAGGACCAATCAAATGAGAGGTCAGAATCTGTTTCATTTTTGTGCCCCAGTTGTATGTAATCCATTCAATGTCACATCTTAGTGAAAGCAAAGAGTTTGTCACTCTTATTTCTTAAGAAAACTTAGTCAACGTATAAGCTTTATAGGCTTGCAACAAAAATGGATAGAAGCGATAGCTAAACCCGTGAAAAAGGGTTATACCCTTATGATCACAAATGATTTGATGAATTTCTTATGAGCATGATCCTTACTTTGGATTGTCATGAAGGAATAAGTCAACGATGGACTTTGTTAGCTTGTAATGTGGCTTGAAAACGATAGCTAAAGAATAAAACTTTCAAGGACATAGCACCGAAGATCGCATTTTCCCAAAATTGCCCCTATTTTGAGCTTAAAGATCTCAAACTTTGTTTGCATTTTTCTCATCATTCACCAGGGATTTCAGAGTCGATATTTTCTTGCATTTATTTTTCTTGCTTCGCCTTTTGCCTCTTTTTTCCTCGAGCTGATGGGTTTCCTCATACCCGAGTAATTCAGAAATACAGCTAAAATTTTCAACATCAGAAATTTTCTCGACAAGGCCATTGCAAAGAACAGAAGTCAGGACTTTCGGCTTTTGTAATGGGGTCTGGTGGGGTGTTTAAAAAAGTTAATGCTTGAAGGCAGATTTCAAGAACGGTTTGAAAAATCTGAGATCGCATTGTTGCTCCAACCCCATTTTTAGGATTAAATCAGAATTTGCCAGAGCTTGTGCTCAATTGAGGCTTTTCCTCTTTCATTTTCTTTCTTCTTTTGATTTTTCGGCATTCTGCCATCTTTGAACTTTCACAAAATTTGCCCCAGTTTATTTTTAAATTGAGGTTCTCTTTTCTTCCTTTGCTTTTGATTTTGCGACTTTTCACTTTTTCACTTCTTGAAAACTTTTCTTTCTTTTGCAAACTTGCCCCAGTGTGGGGTTTGCGATTCTCAGGGGTTGCCAAACGAAATAATTCATTCTAAAGGCTCAAAAGGGATAACTAGGGATAGAATGTTTGATCGGAAAAGAAGAGGGCCTGACTTTTCATTCCGTTCCTTACATTAACTCTGAAAGGAAACTTTCATTAATGCGAAATTTCTTGCATGTATCTGAATTAATTGACTGAGGAAGACTCTTTTTCTTCATATGTGTGAAAACATAGGCGATCTGCCAGACAAACTCTTCCTTTTCTTTCCTCTTTCTTTTTTCAAAATGGAAGCTCAGGTAGAATCTAATTTCCCCAATTTTGAGGTTCTCTCCTTTTTTTTTTCTTTTTCAAAATTTCCCAATCTCCTTCCCCAATGTGGGGTGCGATCATATGTGCACTCGAAAATAACCACCAATTTTAGCTCAAATGAGGATGCAAGGGATGATCAGTGTTTAGGTTGTAGAAACGACGGCCAAAGTATCATTCTTACACCTCATGACAACCAAAGTAACGAAATGGTCATTGAAAATCCATTCCTCTTTTAGATATTTGAAAATTTTCCAATAAAGGGTAGTGATCATCAAGTCACTTATTTGAAACGAAATTATTCTTTTAAAGGCTCAAACGGGGAGAGCAAATGATAAAAACTGTATGGATAGAGAAACGAATACTTAAAGTATCATTCCAAATTTTCAAAACAAACAAGAATAATGCACATTTTTGCTTTCATTGAGATGTGAATTGAATCTAATTAGACGCTATGGACATTTTTCCAAGCAAAGATTGCCCCAATTTGCAATTTATCAATCAATGTGACTGATTTTATTTTGGGGTTAAGTGAAGGTATCTCATTGGGCCTTTTGAGTGACCATTCACCTCTTTTCCTGAGCACTCTTATTGTATGGCTCGGATTGCCAATCGAGTGTAAGGATTTTAGGAGAGTATACACTTGTGAAATTCAGGCTGGAGGTTGAAAAAATCTCAACTTAGTAAGAATAAAGAATGAAATGTACATAAATATACACAAAACAATGATTGTCCAAAATTTTACTACTGAAAAAGTTTGAAACAAAATTTCTCATTCAATTACGATACAAATGAGAAGAGAGAAACTTGTAAAGAGCTCCACATATACACTTTTTGTCTCCTTTTCTTTTGAAACAAAATGTATTAACAAATAAAATAAACAGAATTTCCCTTTGGAAAACAATTACAACATCTCTCAGAGGCTTTAGCGTAGAACTTCCAGATAGATCATTTATGTTTTCATTGTAGGATCTGCCCAAGAATCAAATAACACTTGTAATCTTCAAACTTTATTGGATTAAAATTAGCATCAGATATAGAAGAATATTTTCGTCTTATTGAAACATTTTTATGAATGCAGAGGAGGGGGAAAACAAAAGAAAAATACCCAAAGTTAGTAGGCAAAACTGCAAAATCGGTATGCATGTCCTATGGGGGGAGCCCTTTTTGTGCCAAGGGTAGGCCTAGCATGAAAATGCAATCCTCTGAGGTAGGCACTATACCATACCTGATGGATCTGATCAACTCATTGAGTGAAAATAATTTTTGAAAAATTTGGTCAATCGGAGTGACGAGAGTCACTTGTCAAAACGAGGACCTCATCCGGAGGGATTGATCACTTTTGATTGATACAAGAATTTGCAAAAACGCACAGGTTTGACCTTGACGAACTTCCTATCGAAGAGATTGGAATTCGTTTTGACAACTTTTCTTAGTGGAGCACGGGTCAAAACTCCAACTGATCAAATGGCTGGATACAATGGATGGTTTTCTCAAAAATCGACTAAATTTCCCAATTTGAAATTGACATTGAAACCCTGATTAGTCAAATGGGTTGAATGAAATTGACCATTTATTTAAAATCGACCGGATTACCCTAAAAAAGGGAAACAGGTCAAATGAATTGAATGAAATTTAACTTATCCAAAATTAATTAGATCACCCTAAAAAGGGTAAATTGATCAAATAGATTGAACGCAACTTGATTTATTCAAAATCGGCTCGATTGCCCTAAAAGTGGGTAAATTGGCCAAATGAATGCAATTGAATTAGTGATTTATTCAAAAATCGGCCGAATGACCCTAAAAAGGGTAAATTGATCAAATGAATTGAAGATTCATTCAAAATCGACCAGGTGACCCTAAAAAGGGTAAATTTGGTCAAATGAGTTGACGATTTTTCAAAATCGACCGGATGACCCTAAAAAGGGTAAATTGGTCAAAATGAACGGATGATTTTTCAAAAATCGACCTGATGACCCTAAAAGGGTAAATTGGTCAAATGAGTTGACGATTTATTCAAAAATTGACCGAATGACCCTAAAAAGGGTAAATTGGTCAGATAAATTGAATGAAATTGATTTATTCAAAAATTGATCGAATAACCCTAGAAAGGGTAAATTGGTCAGATGAATTGAATGAAATTGATTTATTCAAAAATTGATCGAATCACCCTAAAAAAGGGTAGATTGGACAAATGGACTAAATGAAAACTTGATTTATTCAAAATTGGTTCGATTGCCCTACCAATGGGTGAATTAGCCAAATGAATGAAATGGAGATTGATAACTTATGCAAAAATCGACCAAATCACCCTAAAAGGGTAAATTGGTCCAAAGAATTGATGACTTATCCAAAGATCGGTTGGATGACCCTAAAAAGGGTAAATTGGTCAAATGAATGGATTTATTCAAAATTGATTAGGAATTGACAAAATGGATCGATTGAATCGTTCCGCCATTGATGGTTTCAAAAAATTAGTCTATGAGCCTTCTAAAATCACGATTTGGCCTCAGTCTATTCATCGTCTCAACAAGAGGAATCATTTGTGAATTTCTTCAAATTAATGTCCTTTGCGCAAGGGATTTTTACCAACTTTGATAAAATGGCCAAAAAGTGATTATTAGACGCTCATATTCCAAAGGTCACTCTATGAAAATGATCGGATCCTACCTTACCTTGTGCACTACCCCTTTGGATGGTACAAAATGTAAACGTGCAAGTCTCACTGGATTAAGTATCCGAGACACAAGGTGGCTTATTCCTAAACACGGGATTCCCTATGTGACATTCCCTTTCTAAGGTTTATGCATGATGCCATTTTTATCAAAACAGAAAAAAAAATGCAATTCGAAATGAAACGTGACCTAAGGAACCCTTTATTTGCCAGGGTAGGCCTAAAATGGTATGGCATTATTAATTTATGAACAAAATATACCACAATTTTCAAACGTGCAATAGCTTATCTACAAGGGTAGGTCCTAAAAGAAGGTCATGCCAGACCTCTTATTTCCTAACGTTTGTGAATGCAAAAGATAAGAAACAAGGAAACGTTAGTTCAACACATAATCACATAACACGTTGGACAATTAAATGATACAAAAGCAACAAAGAAATAAGGAAAGAGGGTGGGATCCCTCCCCTCGTGCATGGTGTCCCTAATAGGGTAAGGTCGACTCTACCCTAGGCAATTCTAAAATGGATGCATGAGGTTGGGGTTCACTAATGCATCTAGACTCGACAAGCTCAGGTCCCCAAGCCTTCAGACTTGAAAACCAAGGGTCATCACTCCCAAGGTTCCTTGTCGGTGGCTCGAGCGATTCCCCAGACGTTGCTACGCACACGTCGTGTTACGGCTACCCGTCTGCGCGAATCTAAAAAGAATCCTCAACCTTCGACTAAAAACTAATAGGTCATTAACCTAAAGTTTAAAGCGGAAGATCGAGTGACCCCTCGGATCATGCTACGCGCACGTCGTGTCACGATCACATGTCCAAGTGGGTCGCCTAAAATCCTAATAGGGTGGAGTGGCGTGACAAGCCACTAAAAGAAAAATAAATGAGGGGTAAAAATAATTAAAGCGTATGCGCGTATGCTAGTGCTCGTTTGGAGGGGAGGGATCGAGAACCCACGCAAGGCTCTAAGGTAGAATCCCCTCCCAAATGCAATGCAAAGCGCGGAATCACATACAAACATCCATTCATCAAAACAATCGTAGGCGAACGTGTGAGGAAGTGAGTTGATACGCGAAATGCAAAAATCCTAAAAAAAAAAGGAAAAAATGCAATCCTAAACATCCAATGTGATAAATGAAAAGGTTAAAAGAAGAAAAGAATTGACTAAATCGATTGCTCGGACTCTCAAATCCCCAGTGGAGTCGCCAACTGTCGCGCCGCATTTTTTGAATAAATAAATAAAATTTGTTTAAAAATGTATTTTTGTGATTGGAAAATGAATCGTGATTTAAAAGAAAAATGGGTCTAAATGGGGTTTTGAGAATGCGACGATTTGACCCAAAATTATAGTTCAAAAAGGGTTTTTTTTTTTTTTATATGAAAAATGGAGTCGCCACTTGGTATAGAGTTAGGGTGTACCAAGTCACCCAAAAAGTGAATTTTTTAAGGAAAAAAGTAAGAAACCCTTTTGAACGACTCCTAGTCCACGCAAACAAAGAAAAAGGTTCGGGAGTCACATTTAACGAAGGGGAAGGCAAGGATAAAAATCCAAGGCACCCCTTCGACCTAGCCAAGGCTAGTTGCGTGATTTAATCAAAGATTTTCTTGTTTTAACCAAAGAATTTATTACATTTGGATGCACTACATGAATGCAA
The DNA here is from genome assembly GCF_036785885.1 of Coffea arabica. NCBI lineage: Eukaryota > Viridiplantae > Streptophyta > Magnoliopsida > Gentianales > Rubiaceae > Coffea > Coffea arabica. The sequence goes on along the minus strand of NC_092316.1, from coordinate 35,830,290 downwards.
AAAGAAGGAAAAAATGCAAACCTAAATTCTAAAATGTCTCTTGTAAGGTTTTTGGTCCCAACCACATGAATTGTGGCGGCCAATAAAGGAAAACCTTATAGAGGTCGATTAATGCAAATGATGGCTAAAGTGCCAGTGTGCAAGTGTATAAAAAGGTGCACGTGTGAAATGGTATGAAAAATCCAAGTGTTTGTGTGCAAGTGTATGAAAAGGTGCATGTGTGAAATTGTATGAAAAATCCAAGTGTTTGTGTGCAAATGTGTGAAAATAGAATAATAAATATATAAGGTAAAGTGGAATTTCATTTGTGGGGTGGAAATGAGCACGTGATAGGAAAAATGTAGTGAGAAAGTATGGTTTGAGAAATGTGAAAAATGTGGTTAAAAAGAGTATGTGGATGATAAAAATGAAAGTATGACCCTAGAGGAATGCAACAAGTTGGGTACGGGGGTTGACTCCTAACTTTTCGACTTCTATTTTCCCTTTGATTAGAAGGCAAAACTAGCGTGCTAAGGCTATCGAGTAGCCACACTCGCTCGTTTCCCTTATCGGAAGGGGACACTCAAGCAAAATGAACCCTATAGCTAGCATGAGATGCAAAACCTAAAGTGAGGGGAAAGGGATTCGAGGAACATGCCCAATGATAAAACTAAAGAAAGTTGCATGATATGTGGTGAACAAGCAAATGATGCACTAATGAAAAGAAAGGAAAAAGCCTATTGGGTCTAGCGTTGGACTAGCCCATTCTATGAATTCCGACTAGCGTTGGACTAGTGGAAACGATAAAAGAATCCACAACTAGCGTTGGACTAGTGTGGTGACGTACATTCATCCGTTCCATTCATCCACACTATGGAAAGCAAGTAGACATACCAAATACTCATAAACACGTAGCACGTAACATTTAGCATGCTCGACTAGATGCAAGGCCCTAATAAAGCAAGTAACAAGTACACATAGGCATGCAACTAAGCTAATGAACTTATTACATTCACTAACTAAAACAAAAGGGGAAGGGAAAATGGACCAAATTGCTCGCCACAACCCTATCTATTACAAGCCAAGAGGTGTACACATACCCCATAAAGAATAACTTAAATAAAAAGCAAAAGTAAATGACATAAATGAAAGAAATTAAAGAAAGGTTAGGAAAGCAAAGTAGACATGTATTTCACTTAGCACGTTGGAGCACGTAGGAAAAATAACGCAAGAATATAGAAGTTATACCTCCCTTGAAATGAAGCTCTAATGGAGTGAAATCAACTTATTTACCCTCCAAAATAATAAAGGGGTCAAGGTGCCAATTTATTTGACAAATAATCATAAATGACAAAAACAAACATGAATTTGAATCGATTAAATCATGTGGACAACCTACATTTAAGAAGTCAAAAGAAGAAAGGACTTGATTGCAAAAATTAATAAAGTCTTGGGGTCAAAATTAAAGAAAAATAAAGTATAGGGGCCTATTCGCAATTAAATTAGGGACCCAATTGACAGCATTGAAAGTTTGTAGGGCCCTAGTGAAATTGAAGAAAAGTACAGGGGCTGATCTGCAAATTCGTTCTCTGGTTTCTTAATGGATCAAGCCACTTGGGCCGTTTCTTATTTGTTGGGGCTGAAAGTCACCTGGCCCAATCGAAACCCGAGCAAAACTGATGGGCTAGCCTCATTATTTTTGCTAATTGAACCCAATTAAACCCCAAATAAAGCCCAAGCAAAAGTATTAGATACCAGTCTCCTAAGCCCAAACCAAAATCCAGAAAATAAGTCATTAATCCACTTGTCAAACCCAAACAATAAGTCCAAACCAAACCTAACTTTATTTAATAAAACTCAACTAAAAAACTTGCTAACCTCTGATTATGCATCAAGTCGCAACATTAATCTATCCAGAAATCACATACAATATGCGAACAGAGGATTAAGCTTAAAAGGGAGAAATTAGTTTGATTTTTCAGATCTCTTGGCCACAATGAAATGAGACAGAAAATGAGAGATTAAATCAGAAACTTGTGCTTCAGGACTCGCGGAAGCTTTCTTTTTTTGATGCAAATGAGAAGGAAAAGTTTCTGCAACTTTATTCTTCTAGTGTCATGTCAAACGTAGGCAATACAGTCCAAACAAGCAGCATTTTTCACTGAAAACAAACAACTGTGCATTCTATCATTACGACCCAATACTATACCCTGCATTCCCAATGATTTTTGCAGCCCAGATTACGCACAAAGGACACCAAGAGAAACAACCATGAACACTTCGCAGATTCGTCAGCTAGTCCCACAGAAACTTTAACCCAACAAGAAACCATGCAAATGTTGTGAGATTAATGACTCGAAATTCCCTCTCCCCACTATATTAGCCAGGAAGAAAAGGTATCTTTCAGTCATGGATTCCAAACAAAGTTCTGAAACTTGAAGAGATAAATAAAATGACATTGCAGTGGTCAAACACATGGTTCAAAAATCCCTCCCAAGATCATGCAACCCAGGCTAGGACTTTATCTTATTCATTTATTTCCTGGAACATAGCAGGCCATCAAAACAGAAACTTCTGTATTGTTGTCGTTATCATATCGTAAAACAAGGAGGAACCGCGCATTGTTTGAAACAAACGGTTAAACCTCCGACTCTAACATCATTCTCTTTCTCTCACGGCAGGCTCCTAACACTAAACCGCACCCTGGGAGCACATTCTAGGGGCAGCACCAAACAATGCAAGCAAACAGCCAAAATACAGGATACATAAAGGAGAAAGAAACAGAAAGTTTCATGAACTTCCTCAGATATGCATAAAACAAAATTGTCCAGATTGTTTTCCTTGGCTAAAACCTTCGCAGAGGGTTTTTATCAAACAGGTCAAGGTCATTAACAACATTGAATTGATTCATCAATTTGCTCAATAACAAAAGCCAACATTTACAACAACCCAATCAGTTGTCTGATAGACAAGGCCCGACACATTAGAAAGAGATGAAAGAATTTTTATTGGGAATTTTGAATTCATGCAACCGAAAACGGCAACGGAATAATTGCAAGAAAATAGCAACGGCAAAATGGAAGACAACAATGCATCAAAATTTCTTAAACGTGAGGCAGGGATTCGGCCAACTTAGCCGGTCTCTTCACACGAAAAAATGCAGACAAACTCATCTTAGAATTTTGATCAGGCATTTCATCGAATAGGTTAGGGGTATTAAAAGTTTCATCAGATTTTTGTTCAAGTTGAAGTCAATCAGCCCCAAAATTTACAGCAAACCCACAAGAAACCAATTTAATCAACATACAGAAAATGGTCATAAACAATCGACGCGAAAATTGAGATGCCAACCTTACAAAAAAATATACTTTGGCGGAAGAAGGAAATGGAAATGAAGAGGATACCTTACTGTGACTTCTCACGGTGGTGATGGTGAATTCTGGCAGCGGCAATGGCGGCATCGGAGGTTGAAAGGTGGCGGCAAAGGTGGAGAGCAGCAGCGGCGGATAAGGACTGGTAGTGGCAGAAGTGACGGCGTTGATTTCTTCGGAAACAGCAACGGCCAGAAATTGTTTCAAGCTTTTCGAATTCATCGATTGGCGGCAGTGATGCAGGGTTTTTTCTTTCAGCCGAGAGCCCTCACTCTCTCTGTTCCTTAGCCGAAGACCTCTTTTTTGTTGTTGTTTTGTTTTCCTTTCTTTTCTTGCTCTGTAGCCTCCCGAAGCTCCCTCTCTCGCTCCACAGCCGCCTTTGTTTTCCCCTCTTTTCTGAGCCCTCTCTGTTTTCCTTCCTTAGCCGAGCTTCCCCAAGTTTTGCAGATTCCTTTTGCCGTTTTTCCCTTCCCAATTCCTTTCAGTTTTTTCTTTTGCTCTGCTTTTTGTTCGGCCTTGACGAAGCCTCCTCTCTTTTTCTTGCCGTTCGCCGCCTTTTTTGTTCTCTGTTTTTCTTTCTTTCACCGCCCCCGTAACCCACTCCTCTCTCTACCAATTCTCGCCCTTTTCTTGCTCTTATTTCTTCTCCTCCGTTGTTCGCCGTCTTTTTTTTTTGCTTCGTCCCCCCCGTAACCTCCCCTCTATTTTTTTTAGCTTTTTTTTTCCTTGTTTCCGCCGTAACCTCCTTTTTCCCTTGCACCCGTAGCCTTTTTCATTTCTCCTTGGCCCCCCAAAAAATGTGTAACACCTAACCCTCTTACATGCCTTGTTGCCCACAATACAAGAGGGACACTTGTCTAGCATGCAAGTTTCCACTTGTCAACTTTTCCTTTACTCCCTTTTTTTTTCTTTTTTTTTTTTTTGTACTTTTTTTCTTTTTCCTAAAAAATTCTACACTAAAACTTACAAAAATAAAAACTACAAGAGCAACTAAAAACTCAAAAGTGAATAAAACTAAAATAAAATAACACAAACAATAATGAACTAAAATGCAAACCATCTAAACACAAATCAACCGATAAGAGTTATCACTGAAACAAATCATACCAATTAATTCAAAATTTGGTGTCTACATTAGGGTCATCCGGTCGTTTTTGAATAAATTGTCAATTCATTTGACCAATTTACCCTTTTTTAGGGTCATTTGACCAATTTACCCCTTTTAGGGTCATCCGGTCGATTTTTGAATAAATCTTCTTTTCATTTGGCTAATTCACCCATTTTTAGGGCAATCTGATCGATCTTTGAATAAATCACCGATTTCATTCAATTCATTTGATTAGTTAGGGCATTTTTGTCGATTTTCGATAAAATCATCAAATTCATCCGATTCATTGGACCAGTTTACCCTTTTAGGGCGATCTGGTCAATTTTGAATAAATTTTCGATTTCATTCAATTCATTTGACCAATGTCATTTTTGAATAAAATTCTCAATTCCATTTGATCAAGTTCCTTTTTTAGGATGATTTGGTCCATTTTGAGTTCCAATCAATTCATTTGACTAGTTTCCCTTTTTAGGGTAATCTGGTCGATTTTAAATAAATGGTCAATTTCATTCAACCCATTGACTAATCAGGGTTTCAATTTCAAATTGGGAAATTTAGTCGATTTTTGAGAAAACCATCCATTGTATCCAGCCATTTGATCAGTTGGAGTTTTGACCCATGCTCCACTAAGAAAAGTTGTCAAAACGAGTTCCAATCTCTTCGATAGGAAGCTCGTCAAGGTCAAACCTGTGCGTTTTTGCAAATTCTTGTATCAATCAAAAGCAATCAATCCCTTCGGACGATGTCCTCATTTTGATAAGCGTCTCTTCTCACTTCAATTGACCAAATTCTTTCAAAAATTATTTCTCACTCAATGAGTTGATCAGATCCATCAGGTATGGTATAGTGCCTACCCTAGAGGATTGCATCCTCATTCTAGGCCTACCCTTGGCACAAAAAAGGGTTCCCCCATAGGACATGCATCCGAATTTTCTGGATATCTACTAACTCTGGTCTTTTTCTTTTCCCTTTCTTTATTTTCTTTGGAATAACTAAGCGAGGGTTGAATCTAAAAGGCAATTTTTCAAAAAATTCTCAGGTAATATTTAAACATAGCTTCTCGTCGAAGCCCCATCGTAACACGATCTCGTAATCAAGTCCAAAGGAATCGTGTAAACATGAGTTCACAACCAGAACAGTCAGATAGGTCTGCTACTACCGCTCAACCCGAGACTGCAAGTTTGGGGATTCAGTTGACTGAGATGCTTACCAAGTTTGGAGAGATGGCGTCTGAGATGGCCGCTCAAAGGAAGTTGGATGATGAGCTAATTAGCAGCGGAGTTCAACCTGAACCTGTACCCGCCAGACAGCCTGAGCAAGAGACATTTGTCCTACCTTCGGCCCACGCCACTGTTACTCCATCATTCCCTATTGCACCTGAAGAAACTTTCACCTATCCTACCACAAATTTGCCATACACTTACCCTCCTCATCCTTCATTTTTTCTTACTCACATGCGAGGTCCACAACCCCAAATCACTTCAAATATACCACCTGAGCCACATACCTTTTATTACCCTGCTGCTGAGCCATTCCTGCCGGACCATACTTTTCAAACCAAGCCAGAAATGGGGGAATCTTCCACTCCCGTTGATATGAAGCTGCTTAAGCGCCTTGATCGTTTTGATGAATTTATAAGGAAGAGTCAGGGGGTGAACAAGCAAGGAGTCCTGGATTACGATGAGCTTTGCCTTTTCCCGAATGTGCAATTGCCTGAGGGGTTCAAAACTCCGAAGTTTAACAAGTATGATGGGACGGGCAATCCCAAGACACACCTCCGACTGTTCGCCAACAAGTTGGGTAGGCCAACAGATGATGAAAATCTGCCTTTGAGGCTATTCCCAGAAAGTCTGGAGGGGGATGCACTCGACTGGTACTCCAAGCTGAAACCTGAAGAAGCAAAGACCTGGCTGGACCTGTCCAATGCGTTTGTAAAGCAGTACGAGTATAATTGCGAGCTGGCTCTAACACGAAACACGTTGGAAGGAACAAAAAGAAAACCCTCCGAGGATCACAAGACTTATGCCAAGAGATGGAGGAAAATAGCTGCCAAAGTCGAGCCACCGATGACTGAGGACGAAATCATACGCACTTTCATTAAGGCACATGATCCTCCATATTTCGAAGAAATTTTTCGCATGACTGGATGCTCGTTCGCTGCTATTGTCAATAAACTTGAGGAGTACGATGACTTCGTGAAAGCTGGGAAGATTGTTAATGTCTCTACCCTCAAGTCACAGTTGGATGCTTTGCAAGGTCAGGGGACTAATGGGAAGAAGCAACAATTCAAAAAGCAAGAGGGGGAAACTACCTTCACCTGGAGTCAAAACCCTGTCCCAAGACCCAGACCTCGACAATACCCTACCTACTCAAACCCTTACCCCTACTACTCAAATCCTCGTCCTGTTTACCACACCAATATCACTCATCCTCGACCTCGCCCAAATTATGCCAACCCGCCTACAACTTCTTTCCAAATATTTCAACCAAGCTTTCAACAAACTCGTCCTTGACCCCCTTACCACCAAAGATTTTCTCCACCAAATAGACCCACCTACAACTACTCCCGACCCACTGAAACCTACAATCAAAGCCGTACCCGAACCTTCGCCAACCTAGGCAGGCCTTTGGACCAATTGTATGAGCAATTGAAGGCTGCCAACAAAATAGGCGTGATTCCCCCTCCAACTTACCTTCATGGCATGCCTGCTGGGTACAATCCACATGCTATTTGTGCCTATCATTCGGGAGTACCTGGTCACTCAACCGTCGATTGCAGGGCACTCAAGCACAAAGTCCAAGACATGATTGAGGCAGGGGAAATAATGCTAAGGAAAAGAGGTGAACAAGGGCCGAGCATAAGTACAAATCCTTTCCCTGAACACAAGGACACCTTCGAAGCATCCACCTCCAATGACGAAATTTGAAAATCCTGAAGGAGCTTTGCATAATTTGAATGGCCGAGTATCTTCCCTCTCGAGGGGAATTTCGGTAAATCTAGGGGTTGTTATTTACGAAGGTTCACGAAAACCATTTCTTGCATATGTGAATAGCTTAATGAAAACATCTTTTGCAACTAAGTTTTTGTCTTGTTTTCGTTTTGATTAGTTTTTCCATCAAATGCATAATTTGTTTTTCTGTTTATTTGATTATTGTCCCGAATTTTTAATTCTTTTAGATGGCCAAAGATGGAATTATTTGATCATTTGAATATCGCTGTTCTGGATTCCGATAATGCCATTCATTCAAAAATTTCTTCGCCAAAAATTCCTTTGTTGAAAAGGCCAAAAATCCCTTCGTTGAAAAATCCCTTCTTTGAGAAGGACAAAAATCTCTTCTTTGAGAGACCCCTTCATGAAAAATCCCTTCATTGAGAAAGTCTTCATTGAGAAATTCCTTCATTGAGAAAGTCTTCATTGAGAAATTCCTTCATTAAGAAAGCCTTCATTGAGAAATCCCTGTATTAAGAATTCGTTCATTGAGGAAGCCTTCATTGAAAAATCTCTTCATTGAGAAAATCCCTTCTTTGCCAAGTTCGAAGCTGATTGATTAAAGCAGCGTCACCGACAATTGATTTTGATGGATGAAAAGCAGCTGAACGCTATGTGCCAGGGCTAATGTTATCAAGGTGCGTGGCCTGTGTTCATAACAAAAAGGTCTGCCTCCGAGCCTTTAGAGAAGGAGGACAAAGAGTTAAAGCGAATTTTGCCAATGCAAGATGAAGTCAAAGACGAATTTGATCTAAACTGGTAAGGACATTTGTCATTCAAAAAGGTGCCACCGAGTGGAGCACTTATCCTTGAAGAGATGGATGGGCAAACATTCTCTCAACCTATCAAATCAGACATGTGTAAGAAGTCTTTATTTTTGATTATGCAAATTTCTTTTGGAAATCATGCAAGGGACGAGGTAAAAGTCAGGCCATCTTCCTTTCCAATCAAAACATTTCATCCCTAGTTATCCCCTTTGAGCCATCAGAACAGTAATTTTCGTTTGGCAGCCCTTGAGAGTTGCAAACCCCACACTGGGGCCAAGTTATTTTGGAAAAGAGATGATCAAAAGAAAAGAAAACCCTACATTAGGGCAAATTTATTTTGAAATAGAAAGAAAAAGCAGAAAACCCTACACTGGGGCAAATTTTTGAAAAAGTTCAAAAGAATGGCAAAAGGCCAAAAGACAAATCAATCAAAAAAAAAAAGATGAAAAGGAGCAGAAAACCCTACACTGGGGCAAATTTAGCTTTGAAGAAAAATGCAAAAAAAAAAAAAATGAAAAAAAAAGCAAAGAGAGAAAATTCAATCAAACTGGGGCAAATTTCCCTCAATTTCATTCGAAATTGAAGATGATTTCGAATGATCTCAGGTTATTTCACCTCTCATAAGAACAAATTGCGTTCAAGCCTTAACTTTTCTTGAAACACCCCACCTGACCTCATTACAAAAGCCCAAAAGTCCTGGCTTTCGTTCTTTGCTGTATCTCTATCAAGAAAATTTGCTAATCAACTGGCAGGTGATGTCCGTAATGTTTTCGCCTAATCTCATAAGGGAAGTACATTCTACTGATGCCAGAAATCTTCAAATCATGTTTCTAAGTCGATCATGGTCGAGATATTTCTTTGTTCTTTAGGTGAAAATCCGAAAGGGCGAGAAAAAAAATAATAATAATAGAAAAAAAAAAAGGTGAGGGCAACCTTGGTGAAAACCTGAAAGGGCGCCAAGGTAGGTTTTTGGCAGCAAGCAAGCATGAAAAGGAACAGCTGATGACTTGGTTCATTTGGATTTTCTCCTTATTTTTGTCATACCTCAGCCAACATTGAATTCCAGAGCAAAGATGTCCAGAGAATTGAATATGACATCCGTTGGCTAAAGCTGTGTCATTTTGTAAAAACATTCTTTTGCAAATACATTCTTAGGAAACCCATTTTTTCCAAATTACTTGCATTTATGGCATTTTTGTAGAATTTAAGCGCAAATGGTTATGTGTGCATTCTGGTGCATATTCTTTCTTACATGACATGTGAATTTTCTTGCATACTTCATTCTTTATCATTGAATTTTGGTGAATAACAATCCCAGTGGTTTATTTCAAAAGTATGCTTGGATTCAGTCATCTTTTGGGAATAGTTGAAATTCAGCCAAGCCAGCTACACAGACTTCACAATATGGCAAAGCACATACCTGATCAGTTTGTAAATCGGAAAAGCCTTAGGGTGAAAAATCCAACTCAATCGACTGCCGCAGCAAAAGTTGATAAAGGCCTTGAAAGACTCATGTTTACACGATTCTCAAAGGAAAACGGATCAAATGATGGTGGCAATTTCTTTGTTTTTTCTCTCTTTTGCAGAAAATTGCATATACAGATGAAAGTAAGCACACCTCGCACTGGAATCGGTGTCGGAAAGAGTCCTCCGGTGAACAAAGGCAGATTGAAAATGTCGCAAGCAAATTTCATCAAAAATTGCTACAGCATGGCGATACAGAATCAACTCTGGACTCACATTGCAAAAATTCATCATACTGGGGCAAATTAATTTTTTGGAAAGATTTTCAAAAGTCAAAAAGAAGAGCAAAAGAAAAATCATCATCAATCAAAAATCAACACAAATTTTATCACGGCAGGCTCGGATTTAATCCCACTGACCGATTGTCAAAAACTTATTCGGGTCAGTCCCATGATCAAAAGCTTTTTCGGGTCAGTCCCACGATAAAAAGCATTTCCGGGTCAGTCCCACGATCAAAAGCATTTTCGGGTCAGTCCCACGATTCAGAGCATTTTTCGGGTCAGTCTCATGATCAAAAGCTTATTCGGGTCAGTCCCACGATCGAAAGCATTTTCGGGTCAGTCCCATGATCAAAAGCATTTTCGGGTCAGTCCCACGATCAAAAACTTATTCGGGTCAGTCCCATGATCAAAAGCTTATTCGGGTCAGTCCCACGATCAAAAGCATTTTCGGGTCAGTCCCATGACCAAAAGCGTTTTCGGGTCAGTCCCATGATCAAAAGCTTATTCGGGTCAGTCCCATGATCAAAAGCATTTTCGGGTCAGTCCCACGATCAAAAGCATTTTTCGGGTCAGTCCCACGATCAAAAGCATTTTTCGGGTCAGTCCCATGATCAAAAGCTTATTCGGGTCAGTCCCACGATTCAAAATTTATTCGGGTCAGTCCCGCGATTCAAAGCCTGTTCGGGTCAGTCCCACGATCAAAAGGTTATTCGGGTCAGTCCCACGATCAAAAGCATTTTCGGGTCAGTTCCATGATCAAAAGCATTTTCGGGTCAGTCCCGCAATTAAAGCTTGTTCGGGCCAGTCCCATGATTTGAATTCCCTTCTCTAGTCAGTCCCAATTTTAATTTTTCTGTTCGGATCAGTCCCGTTTTACGTTTCTGTCTGGGTCTATCCCATTTAAATTTCAGTCCGGGTCTATCCCATTTAAATTTCTGTCCATGATTTTACATTTCTATCCCGTGGGTCTATCCCATGATTTTTAAATTTTTGTTCGGGTCAGTCCCGCGATGCAAAGCTTATTCGGGTCAGTCCCGCAATTAAAGCTTGTTCGGGCCAGTCCCATGATTTGAATTCCCTTCTCTAGTCAGTCCCAATTTTAATTTTTCTGTTCGGATCAGTCCCGTTTTACGTTTCTGTCTGGGTCTATCCCATTTAAATTTCAGTCCGGGTCTATCCCATTTAAATTTCTGTCCATGATTTTACATTTCTATCCCGTGGGTCTATCCCATGATTTTTAAATTTTTGTTCGGGTCAGTCCCGCTTTAATTTCCCGTCTAAGCCAATTTCATTTTAAACTTCGTCAAAAGGGGTCAGTTCCCATTTTTAAAACGTCCACCGTTCGTGACGTTCGCCGCCGAATAAAGCAGGTAAGTATTTGGTGTCTACTTCTTTGTCTCAAGTTTTTCCAAAACTCAGACAAAGAGGGGCAAACTGTAGACACCAAATTTTTGGTGTAATTTCATTTACTGTTTATTTTTAGTTTTTTATTTGTCGTGTTAGTTTTATTCGATTTTTAGTTTTTAGTTTATAGTTTTATTTTTATTTGTAAGTTTTTAGCATAGAATTTCTTGAAATGAAAAAAAGACAAAAAGGAAAAATCATGAAAAAAGAGAAAAAAAAGAAAAATCATAAAAAAAGGGAAAAAAAGGAAAAAGAAAAGAAAAATAGCAATTTTGTTTTATTTAGCTTTATTTTAGTCATTTCTACTTAATTTATCTTTTATTGTTGTTTGATTCATTTAGAAAAAAGAGAAAAGGTGAAAAATGAAAAAAAACTATGAAAAAGAAAAATGTAGAAAAAAGATGGAAAAATGGCCATTTTTGTTGTTTCTAGTTGTTTAGTTTTTAAATTATTTTCATTATTATTATTATTACCTGGTTTTTGTCAATTTATTATTTTTATTTTTATTTTATCATTTTTGTAATTATCAAGTTGTTTAAAAAAAAAAAAAAAAAAAGGGAAGGATAGCCGCGGCAAGCTGCATTTGTAGCAGCTTGCAAGGAAAGTTTCGTGCAGGCCCTTGGCTGCAAAATACAGCAGAGATTGCTGGGTTTTTAGGGTTGGTTGGGCTCCCATATAAAGAGAAAAAAAAACAAGCAGCCGCAAGGGGGAAAAAAAGATTAGAAGGGAAGATGACGGGAGGAGAGAGGGGGAGAAACCAAAATGGGGGAAGACAAGGCTGAAAATAGAGAGAGCTACGAGGGGGAATGACGGGATAGAGTGAGATAAGGCAAAAGAAAGAAAAGGAAAAACAGGAAGAGAAGGAAAAGGCGGCCGTGAGTTCGACAAGGAGAAAACGGAAAGTGAAAACAGGAAAGGGAATGAAATAGAGAGGGGAAGGAACCAAGGAAGGTAACGTTTAGACACCAGAAAGAAAGGAGAGAAAGGCTAAGAAAAGCCGTGACTCTGAGAGAGGGAAAAGGAGCAGGAAAGAAGGAGATTTCGTGAAAAGTGACTGGAGGATCGAAGCTGAGAAACAAAGCAAAAGAGGATCCGCAGCTTATCTTCCCTCAGATTGTGGTGAAGTCAAGTCCTTTTCTTCAGATTCCAACCATAAATCCCGTTCTATAGCATCAAAACAGGTAACCCACAACCTCTTCCTGTCTGAAATTTTCGGATATGACCAGGAGGTACAAGAATCTGTTTGCCTGCAAGTTTATTCCTTTTGTGGTAATCTTCCTTGCTTGTTACTTGTCTTTTACAGGCTAAAGATGCTTTCTTTAGTTGTGTATTGTGTCCTTGTAGCTGAGTTTTCTTTACTAATGATAGTATCCAGATTTTGTGCCGACTTCACAAACCATCCCTTTCGTTTTTCCTTCTCCTGCATTTTTGATTTCGTTTAGGCCGACTTTATGTCTATTTTGCTCCCAGAATTTGTGATGAAGGTCTAAGTTTTGAGTCTCTATTCAGTTCCTAGAGGTCATGACAAGTCGGTAAAGATGTTTGGTTCAATCGTTCCAACTGGAGCCTGTGATTATGTCCAATGGGTTCTATTTCTGTACGTGTATAATCTGTTTTTTTATGTCGAGTTCAGTGCGTGGTAGTGGATTGGACTGCTTTTCAGGTTAAAATAGCATGTTGTGGGTTCATTTTTCCCATTTGTCCTGATGCGCTGATGCCATTTCTGTTTTGCTAAGTTTACAGTTGATAATATACATCTTCATTTCTGCATTCGTATATCTTTGTCCTAAAATTCTGTTTATAAAGCTAGATGTTTAGTTGGAGATTTTGGCGATTATTTTAGAAGGTTCGAATGGTTCTTCTTGTTGGAATCAAACCGCTAATATTCGAAAGTTGCAGAAGTTTGTAGAAGGGAGAGTGGCGTAGGAATAATTTCAGTTCGAAGAGTGGGTCTTTGTAGTTTCTGCGTGAAAGTTGACAATTAAATGTTTCCAGCAATTGTTTTTTCTAGAGGTTTCCAACCATGTTTTGATTGAAGTTGTGTCAAAGCTGTGGTACAAATTTTGTTTACCAAAGGATCGTGTGAAAATTGCAAAGGCTGTCGAAGGAATTTGCAGCAAATGCACTTTTGGTTGCCGAAATTCCCAAAGCTTTTGCTGGCTGCCGAAAACTTCTTATTGTTGCAGAAATGTTTCATAAGCTTTATATGAAGATTGCTTGAGCTGTCCAAATGCGCATGTTGTTATCCGACTTTTGGTGTTTAAATCTACCAGTTTCATGATACAAAAGGGAGAGGATTGTGTGGTAGTTCTGCTTGGATTTGATTGTGTTTGAAAGCTGGATTTTGTAAAGTGCCGAATTGCAGAAAGCCTGCTGCGTTTTTTTTCTGTTTCATTCTTTTGCTGTTTAGTTTTCTTTCTACCTTTGATGATTAGCTCCATTTTCTTGTTTCAATCCTACAATGAAGTTACAAGTTTAGTTGGTGATTGGTAGTTAAAATTCTGGTATATGGTGAGCACATTTGTATGTTGAAATGCAAGAAAAGCTGCGGCTGAAGGTGCACAAAGCCAGATTTGCTTCTTTTGTTATTGATGGATAATGAATTTCCTTCTTTTGTTGATGATCAAAACCAGATTTGCCATCTTAATCTTGCACTCAAAATTTCATGTTTTGAATTGGGTCAATAATTTCTAGGTTGATGAATTTGTTTGTATGATAAAATGGATGGAGTTGTTTGCTGGAACTTGCCGTAGGTTTGAGAAAGGCAACAGGTTTTGTAGTTGCAGAAAATTTTGTTTTCTTACGTTGCTGCATGCATAAAAATCATTCAAAATTGCACTTTGACCCATCAAGTTTCCCATTGTGCCAATATGACCCATAAATTGAATAATATCCTCAATTTGGTCCTTGACAGCTTTAATTTTTGCAATTTCATTGCTTGCTTTGCTTTAATTAACTACCATGTTTTGTCAATTGCACTTAAGTCATGACTTTAGGGGCTTTATGATCAAGTGAGCTTTAGATTTGCGCATTTCTTTTAATTTTTCTCAATTAAAGTGGTACCTTGACCTTTTTATTGTTTTGAAGCCATTTTTCTTTCATTTGGACACCATTCAAAGGGGGCGGTATATTTTCTTTTATCCCTTTTTGTGTCTCTCCTATGTGATCCAACGTGTTACGTGGAAATTACATGACTATTTGCTTTCATTGCCTTTCTTTAGTTCTTTCATTTCATTTACTTTTGCTTTTATTTAAGTTCTTCTTTATGGGGTATGTGTACACCTCTTGGCTTGTAATAGATAGGGCTTGGAGGAGCATTCAATGAAGACCTATCGAAGACGTGTGTCTAGCTAGCAAATGTAATAGTTAGGGTTTTAATTGCCTATGTGTTACGTGTTACTTGCTTTATTAGGTTTTGCATCTAGTCAAGCATGTTAAGTGCTACGTGCTACGTGTTTATGAGTGTTTGACATGTCTACTAGCTTTCCGTAGTGTAGATGAATGGAATGGATGAATGTACGTTTCCACTAGTCCAACGCTAGTCGGAATTCATAGAATGGGCTAGTCCAATGCTAGACCCTTAGGGATTTTCCCTCGTTAGTACATGTTTGCATGTTCATTACATGTCATGCATTCTTTTTAGTTTTATCATTTTGCATGCTCCTCGATTCCCCTTTCCCCTCACTTTAGGTCTTACATCTCATGCTAGTTAGGGTACATTTGCTTGAAGAGTCCCCTTTTGATAAGGGAAACGAGCGAGTGTGGCTACTCGATAGCCTTAGCACGCTAGTTTTGCTTTCTAATCAAAGGGAAAATCGAAGTCGAAAAAGTTAGGAGTCATTCCCATACCCGACCTGATGCATTCCTTTAGGTTCATTCATTCTCATTTATCACTTACTCATTTTTCAATTCACATTTCCTCATCACTTTTCCTTCCCTTATTGTTCATTTTGATTTCTACTTCACAAAATTGCACTTAATTACACCTATATGCACACATGCACCTTTTCATACATTTGCACACAAACACTTGGATTTTTCATACAATTTCACACGTGCACCTTTTTATACACTTGCACACTTGCACTTTAGCCATCATTTGCATTAATCGACCTCTATAAGGTTTTCCTTTATTGGCCGCCACAATTCATGTGGTTGGGACCAAAAACCTTACAAGAGACATTTTAGAATTTAGGTTTGCATTTTTTCTTCATTTTGCATTCATGTAGTGCATCCAAATGTAATAAATTCTTTGGTTAAAACAAGAAAATCTTTGATTAAATCATGCAACTAGCCTTGGCTAGGTCAAAGGGGTGCCTTGGATTTTATCCTTGCCTTCCCCTTTGTCAAATGTGACTCCCGAACCTTTTTCTTTGGTTTACGTAGACTAGGAGTCGTTTAAAAAGGGTTTCTCACTACTTTTTCCTATTTTTCTTAAAAATATATTTTTTAGGTGACTTGGTACACCTCAACTCTATACCAAGTGGCGACTCCATTTTTCATATAAAAAACCCTTTTTGAACTATTTTTCTTGGGTCAAATCGTCGCATTTTCAAAAGTCCCATTTAGACCCATTTTTCTTTTAAATCACGATTCATTTTCCAATCACAAAAAAAATACATTTTTTAAACCATTTATTTATTTATCAAAAAATGGGGCGCGACAACTAGGGTTTGATGATTTGCTGCCCAACTTGGTATATGGTTAATATATGTTGTAATTAAGGTTATATAAGGGGTTTTGGTAGTGTTGGAAGTAAGAAATCAAGGAAGGTTGCATTGAAAATTGAAAATTCCAGAATCTGGAAAATTTTTCCCTCTTTTCTGTCCGGTTTTGTAGCCCTATGTTAGAGGCCGAATTGGCCTTAGGTCAAAACATGAAAGTTGTAGAGAATGGTATTTTATAGGTGTCTACAAAATTTCAGCTCAATCGCAGCAACGTAGCCTGTGAAAAGACCGAAATACCCCTGCTGCCCTGTTTCTACCCGAACTTGAGTATTGCTTTTGTAATTGGCTAATTTGACCAGGAATGCTTCTGATTTGGTTGTTTATGTCTTCTGATGAATTGTAGCCTTGTATTTTAGCTTTCATATGGCTTTGGAATCACTTGATTTGGACTTAGGTAGCCTAACTTATGATGTTTGTACTAGAATACGGTTTGTGAACCTGTTTTGCGATTCTGGTGTAGTATGTTACATTGTTGACGTAGTTACACTCGAAATTGGACTGAGTGGCCTTCTTCAACATTGTACCCCCTTAAGTCTTGAATATGCCTGTAAAAGTTCAGGTCAAACGGATTAGTGTATCATGAGTTATAGATGAAATACGCAAGCCTGTTTTGAACATCAGGTTCTGTGCGTTTTTAGTTTAGCTTCTGCCCGTGACTTTTTCAGTTTTGATACCGTACGATCTGGGTGGTGACTCCTTTATAATAAATTTAGATCTTGGTTTTGGCTTCGAAACGGTATAAAGTACGTCAAAATCCGAGTTCCGTAGCTTCCGTTATGACCCAAACAAGATCGATCGTCAGAACTGCCTTGTATCTGGACAGTTCTGACGGGTATTTTGACACTCAATTTTCGTTCTGTTCTGAGTGGATTCAGGTCTTGGCCAAAACATCAAAGTTTTAGTCTTATGTCTCAGCTTTCTAATGCCTTTGGAATTTCCTGATTTGGATTTGTGATCTGGGAGTTATGGTCCAGCAAACGACCCTGTTCGTCACCCTAAGACGTAAATTTCTGGTATTGTTTTCTACAATTTTGACCTGCTTCCATTCAGATCTAGATTAAAGTTTCTTCAGGAGATTTGTAGCCCTTTCTCATAGCTTCAAAACAGTATCTCGTTCACTTTTATCCAACTTTCCTAGCCTAATCTTTGATCAAAACGGTTTGAGATGGCAGATTTGGCCGTTCCTTTTGCCGTTCCGCACACTTGCATGTGCCAATTTTGCCGTTTCCGTACTTGCGTGTGTCGGCTTTTGCCATTTTGCTTGTTTTGGGTCTGTTAGTAGCCGTTTGTGATATAATGTGATAAAATCTTCTATTTCAGACAGTGGTGAGCTAGGCGGAGCCGGTGGGGCCCACTACTAGCCAACACACGAAGTGATTTCCGCTTTTGTACTACTTTTGTATTTTGAGTAAGTATTCAGGCCGCTCTTGTGTGTTAGTTGCTTATGTGTTTCGATATGTATGAAGAGGGTACTTAGGCGAGGGTGTACTTTATCGCACTCGACCTAAACCCTAAATTTGCGCACATATTTGTACATGGCTTGTGTATATGAGCAATTTTGGAACTAAAACCCTTGAGCTTGTGGCTTGGGATGATTTTTGAATAATTTTGTGAAGTTTGTGAGTTTGGGGCCCGAAACTCAATACCTAGATGGACTATTCGAGCCGGTTAGGGCTTGGTCGAAGTCAGTCCAACTTGGTTTGAGGTCACCAAATTTGTGAATCCGGTTCACCGAGCATGTGGACCAAGTTTGTGACCCGAGCTTGTGACTCAAGCTCAAGTTTGTGATTTCGTTCGCCGGGGCAAGTTTGTGAGGTGACTGGCCAGTGAGGGTGATAAGGTGTTCGGTGGGTGTACAAGTAGAGTTCTACGGACCTTAATTGTGGTCGACGGAGTGTCGACAGGAGGTCACGCATGGCACATGAATTGGCTTTGGAGCCACCCGTATCCTTACTATCGAATGTTATTTTTCTGCTTTTGCTTTACTCTTACTGTGTAACTGTGGTTACGTGAAATTTACGCTTTTGCCCCTGTTTACTTACTAAGCATATAGCTTACCTCTTTCCTTTTGTTATCCTTAGCAGGGGCCGACGCGGGGACTTTTGGCACATACACTAGTATAGTTAGATTTGCTTGTAATAGTTGGACAATTAGGATGTTTGTTTTTGTTGTGGTGGTTTGTACAAGGACCCTCCTTAGGGTCTACATTTTGGTTTTGGATTGTAATTATAAGGATGTAATAGTATGAGCAGGCACTTTTGGGGAATGTAATTATAACTCTTTTGGGATTGTATTTAGTATGTATAGTACACTTTTGGATTTTCTGGCTTTTATTGTTTTAAGTTTTGAGTCCTGGCGCGAGCTAGGCAGACGGCCCGCCGATACCCTTGGGTTCGCCATTGGGAGAAGTGGGGTCGTCACATAAATGAAACATGAAATTTTCAATGATTTAATGATGGAAACATTAGTTGCGCATGATGTAAGCCTTTTGGCTGAATTGGGCCCTGCCCTTCGTTACCGATCGACTCGAGCCAGAAGCGGACTCGGTCGGGCGATATGGTGACCCTGGGTGAATTTGGTATGCTCGAGTATTACCTTGTAATCCGGACAACGACCGGATGGGTGGAGCCTGGCCAATGGCCGGGAAAGGGGGTGAATGAACGAACGAAAGACCAAACGAGGGATTTTACTTACAAAAATGCATTTTTAAATGATCGGAGGAATAAGGGGAAATTTCAGGAGAACGAACGAACGAACGAATTAATGGCTCCCTGTGAGCCCGTATCCTTTTAATGAATATTATTATTGCTTTATATTGTCATGTTTCTTGTATTACTTGTCATTTATGGTTAATACATGAGCTTTATTGTTTGATTATGTGTTCGGAACCTCACTGAGCTTTTAGCTCACCCCTTTAGTTTGTTTTCCTTAACAGGGGAAGGCGAGCAAGGACGAGAGCTCGGTTTAGACTAGCCTAGACTAGTTTCTGATTTTGTAATGGTTCTCGCCCTAGTGCTTGGCACGGGCTGGACGTATGAAGGATTGAGAACCTTTGTATATTCGATATTTGTACTCCCTTTTGAGATAGTAATGTACATAAGTTTTGCGTTAGGTTATGGATTGTCGTTATATTTATTCTTGGGATTTATTCAATTTTAATTAAGGACTGAAGTGAACGACTGAGTCCTGGCGAGAGCTGGGCAGGCGACCCGCCGAACCCTGGGGTACGCCCTTGGGGGAGGTAGGGGCCGTCACATATAAGATCTCTAACCTCGATCGGACGCACAATACCTGAGCACCGGACGTCCGACAATCGTTGCAACACTTCGGACTACAAACATTAGAAGCACCGGACGTCCGAAAGAATTAATGAAGGATTCCAAGTTTTACATCATATGGTCGGACGCATATTCTGATGCTGCCGGACGTCCTAAAGATTTCAAGAAAATTTCTTGAACTCACTACCTGCGTTCGGACGCACAAAACCAGCCTACCGAACGTCCGACACTACTAACGGCTAGTTGACTTTTCAGCTGCCTTGTGTCCGTTAGTGGCATTAATTGAAGATGTTTTTGGTTTATTATATATAGGATAAAAGTCAACCACCAAAAGCATTGATACACATTAAGTCTACATCAGATCTTGAGTGATTCAAGCATAAGAATACTCCAAAAAGAAGATTTGTACTCTTAGTTGTGAGATTTTCATTTAGCTTTTCAAGTGTGATTCAATTTCTTCAATAGTGTAGCTTTGTGAGGGTTATTCGAGTGATTGTAAAACTTCCTTACTTGATCAAGTGCATCTTGAGGCAAGGAGGAAGTGATCCTTCCCGTGTACATAAGAGATTGGTTGTATGTTGAATCAACTTGAAGGAGCTTACAATATAAAAGGATATTCAAACTCTTGTCGAGTCTGAGATTTGGTTTGCTATTCCATCTTCTTATTCACTATTTTGCAACATTAACTGTTTATCTCTTCTGCTCTAAATTACTTTCACTTTATCATAAATTGTTCCTTGGTCTGGTACTTTAGAAAAAGAGGGCTAGTTCAGAAAAAAAGTGATTTATATTTTGGCTAGCTTTTAAACCACCTAATTCACCCCCTTAGGTTGTTTTCGATCCTTACAATTGGTATCAGAACTTGGTCTCCTTGAAATTAAACTTAATCGGCTTAGGAGTAAATATGACAACCAACAATGCCATGTTCTTTAAGGGACAATCAGTAACTAGACCTCCTATGTTCAATGGTTCAAATTATGTGAGTTGGAAGGAAAGGAAGATTATTTTCTTACAATCTATTGATATTGAGCTATGATTTATTGTCAATGAAGGTCCGTTTGATGCCTCTACTATTGATGCAAATACAAACAGGCCGAGACCAAAATCAAGAAGGGAACTAACTGCTGAAGATAGAACTCATCTCACTCTGAATGGCAAGGCGATGAATGCACTATACAGTGCTTTAGACTCAAACGAATCTGTTAGAGTCAAGGGCTGCAAATCTGTAAAAGAAATCTAGGATAAACTTCGAGAAATATACGAAGGAAGTGAAAAATGTGAGAGAACAGAAGAAGTCCATTCTGGTCACGAAGTATGAATCCTTTAAGATGGAACCTCACGAAAACATCAGCAAGATGTATTGCAGATTCAATGATCTTATTAAGGATCTAGAAGTTCTTGAAAAAGATTACTCTCTAGGTGAGAAAAACAGAAAAATTCTGAATGCTCTATCAAAGGATTGGGAGAGCAAAGTGACTGCCATTGAGGAAGCCAAAGATCTGAACACTTTATCTATTGAATCCCTTATAAATTCACTAAGCTCTTATGAGCTAAAACTCAAGTCTAAGGTGCAGGAAGAAGAAGACACAAGAGTTAGAAAGAGCATTGCTCTGAAGACTTCACAAGAAGAAGATGATACAATCTCTCTGGATGGAGATGACATGGAAGGTAATGATAGTGACATTGCACTCATCACACGAGGCTTCAAAAGAATACTCAACAAGAGAAGATTCAGATAAGGAGGACATAGCAATTCCTTTCCAAATCAGTTCAACAACTTCAGAAATAAAGGAAAGCTGGAATTCAACAAAAAGCAAACTGATAAGTGCTTTGAATGCGGCCAACCTGGTCATTATGCAAATGAATGTCCAATGAAGAAAAAGAAGGAGAACAAGAGTGAACGAAAACCAAAATTCAACAATTTCTAGATCACCTGGAATGACTGCAATTCAGAAGGAGAAGTAGAGGAAGAAGGGGAATCCGCCCAAGTGGCTTTCATGGTCATTGGAGATGAAGAGGTAACCCAATGTAACTCTCAAACTGATAGTGATAGTGAGTCTGATGTTGTTATTAATTCTTTCCTAGAAAAAATGCATAACAGCTTAAAAGAATCCTATGTTAGAAACAAGGAACTAAAACAGAAAATTAGCTTTGTAATACAAGATAATACAAATCTTTTTCGACAAAACAAGTGTCTTAAGCATGAAAATGAGAACCTGAAAAGGATTGAAACTGATGTACTTGCTGAACTTAACAAAAAAACAAATCTCTGTGACATGCTCAGAAGTGAACAATGCAGCAAAAAAAAAGGATGGATGATTTATATCAATTGTTACAACATATGAAACAGAACCGCCTTCAAAAGAATGACACTGAACCTCACCTTAACACTCATCAGAAAAGATTGAATTATAGTAAAAATGAGTTTACTGTCTACAAGAGAAGGCAAGTCAGATTCATTAAATCTGTTCATTTGATTGATCCAATGATTGTATGCAACTTTTGTTGTCAATTTGGTCACATGAATAGCAACTGTTATGTTAAGAAAAATATGAGAAATGGAATGAGATGCATGTGGGTTGTTAGACATAATGCTAACCATGAAGAACCCAAAAAGTAATGGGTACCAAACATTATATTATGGACTACTGTATAGGTGAACCTGGTGAACATTGTTAAAGAATCAAAATGGTTCATAAATAGTGGATGCTCAAGACATATGACTGGTGATGCATCACAGTTCATCAAGCTCAAGCCAAAAACAAGTGGAAAGGTTACTTTTGGAGACGATAATAAAGCCAAAACTGTTGGAATTGGTGATGTTGGTAAGAATGGTCAGACTTTTGTTCATAATGTTCTTTTAGTTGACAACCTGAGTTACAGCTTTCAGAGTGTTAGTCAATTATGTGATAGGAACCTGCTCGTGTTATTTAAGAAACATGAATGCCTTGTTCTTGACTCAAAGTTTAACATTGTTTTCAAAGGAAAAAGAGTTAATAACATTTATGTGGTGATTTTTGAAAAAGTTGATGCTTCCAGCCTTAGTTGTCTCAAAGTAGCAAATGAGGATCCCTGGTTGTGGCACAAAAGGCTTTATCACTTCAATATGGATTTGCTAAAAGAGATTTCCAAAAAGGACCTGATTAGAGGGTTTCCAAAACTCAATTTTTGTAAAGATCGCATCTGTTATGCTTGCCAATTTGGAAAACAAGTCAAGGTATCTTTTAAACAAAAAAAAAATGTGTTTCTACCTTAAAGCCCTTAGAACTCCTACATCTTGATCTTTTTGGTCCAACTCAAACCACAAGCCTTGGTGGCAAGAGATTCTGTTTTGTTGTTGTTGATGACTATTCTAGATACACTTGGGTGATGTTTCTTGCACATAAAGATAATGCTTTCAAAAACTTTGTTTCCCTGTTTGCCAATGTTCAAAATCTGATTGGTTTGAAAATCATAAAAATAAGAAGTGACAATGACATAGAATTTCATTTTTGTGGATTTCCAGAATTTTGTGACAACAATGACATTACACATGAGTTTTCTATTGCTAGAGTACCTCAGCAAAATGGAGTGATTGAGAGGAAAAATAGAACTCTTCAAGAAGCTGCTAGAACCATGCTTAGTGAATGCAATTTATCAAAGTACTTTTGGGCTGAAACTATAAACACTGCATGCTATACCATGAACAGAGTTCTCTTAAGACCAATCTTGAACAAGACTTCATATGAGCTGTTGTTTGATAAAAAAACCTGTAGTTGGTTATTTTAAAGTTTTTGGTTGCAAATGCTTCATTCTGAACATCAAGGAGCATCTTGGTAAGTTTGATAAAAAATCTGATGAGGGGATCTTCTTGGAATATTGTGAAAATAAGAGAGGTTTTAGAGTTTATAATCGTAGAAATCTGGTTATAGAAGAAGCTATACATATCACTTTTGATGAATCTAATGGTGACACTTCCACGAGTTGTGGTGAAGATGATGATACAGGTGTTCAAGAAGAATTAAAGAAGCTAACAATCAGCAATCAAGGCATTGCTCCATCAGAAAATGATACAAAGGAAGATGAAAATCAAGACAGTCCTGCTAGAGAAGACAATGACAGTGACACTGCGATTCCTAATGATCTTCCAAGAGCCTGGAAATTTGTCCAAAATCATTCTAAGGAACTTATCATTGGGGATCCATCTGAAAAAGTTAGAACACGTTCCTCCTCAAGACAATTAATAGATAACTTTGCATTGGTCTCACATTTTGAGTCCAAAAATGTTGTTGATGCATTGAATGATGAGAGTTGGATTTTGGCCATGGAAGATGAGTTAAATCAATTTGAAAGAAATAAGGTTTGGACATTAGTTGCTAGACCACAAGATCATCCTATTATTGGCACTAAATGGATTTCTAGAAACAAAATGAATGACAAATGTGAGATAATTAGAAACAAGGCCAGATTGGTAGCTAAGGGTTACACTCAAGAAGAAGGAATAGATTTTGATGAATCATTTGCACCCGTAGCTAGGTTAGAATCTATTAGAATGTTTTTAGCTTTTGCATGTTTCAAAAATTTTAAATTATTTCAAATGGATGTTTGTCGCGCCCCCATTTTTTGATAAATAAAAATAAATGGTTTGAGAAAAATGTTTTTGATTCAATTGTGATTGGAGAATGATTTTTGTGAGTTGAAAAGACATGGGTCTCAATGGGACTTGGGAAAAAGCGACGATTTGACCCAAAAAAAAATAGTTTTTAAAAGGGTTTTTGAATGAGAAATTGGAGTCGCCACTTGGTAATGATTAAGGTGTACCAAGTCACCTAAAAAATAAATTTTTAAAGACAAAGTAGTAAAACCCTTTTAAAAACGACTCCTAGTCCACGTAAGCCAAAGAAAAAGGTTCGGGAGTCACGTTTGACAAAGGGGAAGGCAAGGATAGAATCCAAGGCACCCCTTTGACCTAGCCAAGGCTAGTTGCGCGACTTAACCTTACCTTTCCTAATTTTCTACCCAATGTATGTATTGCACGTTGGATATGACTATATGAATGCAAAACGGAAAGGAAAATGCAATCCTAAATTCTACGATGTCTCTCGTGAGGCTTTTGGTCCCAAACCACATGAATTGTGGCGGCCAATAAAGGAAAACCTCATAGAGGTCGATTAATGCAAATGAGAGTTCAAATTCAAGTGTGCAAGTGTGAAAGTGTATGAAAGATGCAAGAAATATAAGTGCAAGTGTGCGAATGTATAAAAAGGTGCATGTGTGAAATTGTATAAAATTCAAGTGTTTTTTGTGTGCAAGTGTGTGAAAATAGAATAATAGATATATAAGGTAAAGTGAAATTTCATTTATGAAGTGAAAATAAGCAAGTGATAGGTAAAATGTAGTAAAAAAGTATGGTTTGAGAAACGTGTAAAATTGTGGTTAAAAGTGTATGGATGTGATAAAAATGAAAGTATGACCCTAGGGGAATGCAACAAGTCGGGTACGGGGGTTGACTCCTAACTTTTCGACTTCTATTTTCTCTTTGATTAGAAGGCAAAACTAGCGTGCTAAGGCTATCGAGTAGCCACACTCGCTCGTTTTCCTTATCGGAAGGGGATTTTCACGCAAATGAACCCTAACTAGCATGAGATGCAAGTCCTAAAGTGAAGGGGAAGGGGTTTGAGGATCATGCCAAATGATAAAATTAGGAAAATGCGTGATATGTGGTGAACAAACAAATGATGTACTAACGAGGGAAAATCCCTAAGGGTCTAGCGTTGGACTAGCCCATTCTATGAATTCCGACTAGCGTTGGACTAGCGGAAACGATAAAAGAAGCCACAACTAGCGTTGGACTAGTGTGGTGACGTACATTCATCCATTCCATTCATCGACACTATGGAAAGCAAGTAGACATACCAAATACTCATAAACATGTAGCACGTAACATTTAGCATGCTCGACTAGATGCAAGATCCTAGTAAAGCATTTAACATATAACACGTAGGCATGCAACCATTATATTTGCTAACTAAAACAAAGGGGAAAGGGAAAATGGACCAAATTACTTGCTACGCCCTATCTATTACAAGCCAAGAGGTGTACACATACCCCATTAATAAAAATCAAAAGTAAATGAAATAAATGACAGGAAATAAGGAGCGGCTAGGAAAGCAAGTAGACATGCAAATTTCAATTAGCACATTGGTCCACATAGGAGAGAAACGAAAGGGGTAAAATAGATTATACCTCCCCGTTGGTGATACTAAGGAAGTAAACAAACTCAACTTGGCTAGAGTCACCCAAGAAAAGACTAACTTAGGCTAAAATCACCAAAAACAAAAGATTAATGCACCAATTTAGTGATAAGATATAAACTAAACAATTTGAATCCACCAAATCATCAAATTTTCCCCCCAATTGCAACTCAATGAAGTCAAAAGCTAGTTAAAGACCAAGCAAAGGCATGATCATCCAATCCCCAAGCATAACATCTATTAAAGACCCAAAAGCAAGCACTACTCAATGATTTGAACCTAATTGAAACATTTAAAAACACAAAAAAGCTCTCCAAATAAATAACAAGATCCAAACAAACATTTATGGAAATTCGAAAGTCCAAGAATGAACAAGGGTCCATGAATAAATTAAACATGCATTTTGAAAACTCAATAGCAACCATTAATCAACCAAACCAAATAAAACCAATTGAAAAATTTAAGAGTTTCAAAAATCCCAAAAACAAGGAAAGGCCAAATGATGACTCAAAATACACCCACCTTAGGACCTAATTGTAAGGAAATGAGAACACGCTTGGGCTTTTGTGGAACATGGAGAAGCTTGAGGGATTAAATCGATTAAGAATTCAAATTACTTGGGCCATAGTGAGTCAAGAGGGGACTTGGGGGGTTAAAGTGCAATGTTAGAAAACTTTTCATGCATGCAAACCAACATTCACGACCAAAACTTCTGCAACTTCAATTCTTTTCTACAAATTCTGCTATGCTTAAACTTGGGCAATTCGGCACTAGCCTTCAAGCTCAATTAAACTTGTACAAATGAAACACCAACAGGCCGCCAATCACACATGCAAAATCTGAACAACTCAAGATACTTCATGCAAAAAATTTATCAAACATTTCTGCTACAACCTTTTCGTTTCCAAATTTGCTACAACCTTCCACCCATTTCATCATGCAAATGAAATCATCAAAACTACAAGATCTTAACTACCAAACATCTCTTGACAGTTAAACATTTTTATTAACACAACCCCTTTATCAACAAACAAACCATTAAACGGAAATGAATGACCAAATGATAAACACCTATTGCAGCAGAAAAAACTGGCTGGAAAATTCATTTCCAAACGCAGATTCCCATCCAAATGTACAACGTTGATCTAACTTTATCCACTAGACATCAACAATGAAAAGCTAAACAACCAAATCAAAAACTTCCGCGTCTAACAGGCTAAAAAAATTAGCAAGGAAGTTATGCAAGTGCTGGAAAATTTTCGTGCAGAAATTTTGGCAATCAATGCTCTCTGGATTCAGCATCTCACATGGTGGACTCATTCTCAAATCACAAAACCATTTCAAGTTCACATTAGGCATGCCGGGGGATGGTGAAATCAGAAACGCTAAGGATCTTCATGCAAACATGAACACAAACCAGGCTTTTTACCAAAGGAAACGAGGAAAAGAAACAAAATGCAGCCAACGTAGCTTTCTTTCTACGGCTTCAACACACACACGACATATTTATAAACTTCAATGGATCATGTAGAAACCTCAAAATAATGCCCCAAAGCCCAAACTGACTCACTTAGGATCAAACAACCGAAAAACAGGATATAAAAGAAAACATGGCTCCAGTAACACTTTCCACAAACGAATTGTTTCATGCATCTCATATCAGAAACACATATTGACTAAAATGCTAAATCAAATGAACGAGGCTTCTGGAACAGATCATATATAATTAAGACGACACAAGACAGTTTT
Organism: Coffea arabica; assembly: GCF_036785885.1. Classification (NCBI taxonomy): domain Eukaryota; kingdom Viridiplantae; phylum Streptophyta; class Magnoliopsida; order Gentianales; family Rubiaceae; genus Coffea; species Coffea arabica. Next base: position 35,802,939 of record NC_092316.1, on the reverse strand, counting down.
GTTGACGACAGGAAAATAATACTTCAACGGACCAAAAGGAAAACAATAAAAGAACTGCTGCAACGATCTAAAGCTTCAAACTTGTTGCAGCAAATTTCCTTTCATGCGCAAAACGGTCGGACCCCATTTAAACTCAGCCAGCAAAATCCTCAAACAATCCTCAAACTTTGCAAATGTAAAACTTTGAAACTTCAGCATGAACGTCAGAATAGAAAACACATGCAAACTAGGAACCTTCACAAACATCCGACACGTGATTTCAGGCATACAATCAAATGAAATCGGCCAAGGAAATGTTATTTTTTTTTTAAAGTTAACATCTTTACATCCTAAACTACAGCTTGAAGATGAAATCAACAAACCCAAACAGATTTCAAGTTATAGTCATGGCTGAAATGCACTTAGACAGCAAAAGACTCTACTTTTCTTTTAAAATCTGATGAGATACGAATAGAAAAGATAAAAAAAAAATCACCTTTAATACTTGAAAACACCAGGGGACATGAAGAATCCGGGGATGGCAAGGTTTATCTTCAAGCTCAGCTGCCTCTTACTTTCCAATAGACCCCTGTAGTCCTCGGTTGTTTTATCTCTTCCAGCCACCAAATGGCCTTCCCGTAGCTTTTCTTTTGCCGTTTTCTTCTCAGCCTCCCAAGCCTCTCTTCCCTCTTGTTTCTTTTCTCAGATCTTTATCCCTTTTCCCTGCCTGAACCTTTTGTACAGCTCTCTGTTTCTTCCCCCAGGCATATCCGTCACTCCCTAATCTCCCTTTTTCTGGTTTCCTTCAGAATTTCTCTTTCAGCCGTGCTCTCCATCCAACCTCCTTGCGGCTGATGTTTTCTTACCTTTTATATGGAACTTAAGGCTACTAAACCCTCACCCCAATGGTGAGGATGAAGGGCCTGTCCTTCCTTCACATCCAGCCATCCAAAGGATCTTCCGTGAGTGTCCTTTGCACGCTGCAAAAAATTGCAGCTTGCATGCCGCGACGTTTTTTTTTTTTTTTTTTTAAATCTAATTAATTAATTAAACAACAAAAATGATAATAGTAAAACAATAATAATTAATGATGAAAACAACTTAATTAACATTAGATAAAAATAAACTAAAAACAACAAAAAATGCAATTTTCCATTTTTCAATTTTCTCATTTTTCACTTTTTTTTTTAAAATAACTTAATAAAATAAAATGCCAAAAAGCTGAATTTAAAAGAAATAAACATATTTTTGTGAACAAATTTTCCTTTTTTTCTCTTTCTTTTTTTTCATTTTTCCAATCCAACTAAAGCCTATTTTTTAATTTTTTCCTTTTTCCTCTTTTCCTTTAATTTTCTCTTTTCTCCTTTTTTTATAATTTTTCATTTCCATTTTTCCTTCGAGAAAGCATTGAATAAAAACAAAATGACTAAAACATATTTTTGATGTTTCCTTTCTCTTTTTTTTTTTTAAAAAAAAAAAAAACTCTATGCTAATCTTAAACTCAAAAGCTAAAACTAAAAACTAAAACTAAAAGTAAATAAGAATAAATAGCAAATGAAATAGGTCAACTAAAAGGGCGAAAATGAATAAAACTAAAATATCATAACAACTAAATAGTGCAAAACACGCAATAATGAACTAAAATGCAAGCAATCTAAAATGAAAATCATGAAATAGATGCTACATAAAATTATTCAAAATTTGGTGTCTACAGTTTGCCCCTCTTTGTCTGAGTTTTGAAAAAACTTGAGACAAAGAAGTAGACACCAAATACTTACCTGTGTTATTGGGCTGCAAAAGATTCCAACGAACAGGAATTATAACACGGGACTGACCCGAACATGAAAAATAAAACGGGACTGACCCGAACAGAATTTAAACGGGACTAACCCGAACAGAATTTAAAACGGGACTGACCCGAACAGAATTTTAAAACGGGACTGACCCGAACAGAATTTAAACGGGACTGACCCGAACAGAATTTAAAACGGGACTGACCCGAACAAAATTTAAACGGGACTGACCCGAACAGGAATTTAAAACGGGACTGACTCGAACAGAAATTTAAAACGGGACTGATCCGAACAGAATTTAAACGGGACAGACCCGAACAGGATTTAAACGGGACTGACCCGAACCAGAATTGAAAACGGGACTGACCCGAACAGAAATTTAAAACGGGACTGACCCGAACAGAATTTAAACGGGACTGACCCGAATCGAATTTAAACGGGACTGACCCGAACAGAAATTAAAAAGGACTTCACTGGGAAAGTTTAAACAATGAATTGAGTTTTTTTTTTTTTTTACCTGAGAATAGTTCAACTTTTACACCAAGAAGGAAATTTGGATCATTGTGATTGAAGCGAGAGCTGATGTTATTTCTTGTGATCGAATTTTGCAAATAACATCGATCCTTGCTTACTGGGAAGCTTTGTCTGTCATTGATTTAGGCGCCAAAAAGAGAGCGGCTGCTTTTGTTTGTAAATGCAACATTCCTGCAAGAAAAGAAGAAATAATGGACTTGCCACCATTATTTGATCCGGTTTGCCTTGAGAATCGTGTAAACATGAGTCCTGTGATGCTTTTACTTCTGCTTTGCGACGTTTGCCTTAGTCGAACTTGAAACCTTTCAAATTCTGAGACTGATAAAATACGGATTTACCACGTCACCCAATCCAGGTGGTAGCTTTGTTGCATGTTACTCACTGTAGCTGATGATTGAATCCCTTATCTTTGCCCAAACCTTAGGGTTTATCATTCATTTGAATTCAATGGTGAAAGAATGATGCGTGAAAATTTATCACATAACAATCAATGTATATGCAAGATTATTTCCTATGTCAGGCAAAGATGAGCATGCAAAAGAATGTAGACAATCATAAGCAGTTATACACAAATAATTGAGAACAACTACAAGGTTTATAAAGATACACTTTGCAAAGAATATTTGTAAAAAAACAATACAAGTTTAGCCAACGAATATCATATTCAAAACTTTGGATATTTTCTCTTCGGAATCCGATACTGGCAGAAGTATCACAATTATGCGGAGAACCCTAATGAATCAGGTCACCAGCTGTTCCTTCCTGAGCTCGACTGTTAAGAACACCTACCTTGGCGCCCTTTCGGGTTTTCACCAAGATTGCCCCCACCCTTTTTGTTTTTTTGTTTTTTTGTTTTTTTTGTTTTTTTTCTTTCTTTTTCTTTCTTTTTTCTTTTTTTTTCTTTTTCTTTTTCGAGGCGCCCTTTCGGGTTTTCACCTAAATATCTCGACCATGATCGGCTCAGAAACATGAATTAAAGATTTCTGGCATCAGTAAAAATGTACTTCCCTTGTAAAATTAGGCGAAGACATTACGGACATCACCTGCCAGTTGATTAACAAATTTTCTAATAGAAATGCAGCAAGTGACGAAAGCCAGGACTTTGGGCTTTTATAATAAGGTCCGGTAGGGTGCTTTGAAAAAAAAGTTGAAGCTTGAAAGCAGATTTGATACGAGGGGTGAAATAACTTGAGATTGCACTCTTTTGAAAATAATTCCAAAACTGAGGAAAACTTGCCTCAGTTTGATCGAATTTTCTCTCTTTGCATTTTTCATCACTTTTGCATTTTTCTTTTGAAAACTAAATTTGCCCCAGTGTAGGGTTTTCTCTTCCCCCTTTTTTTCGAAATAAATTTGCCCCAGTGTGGGGTTTTCTCTTCCCCTTTTTTCCGAAATAAATTTGCCCCAGTGTGGGGTTTGCCATTCTCAAGGGTTATCAAACGAAATTTGTCAATTCTGATGGCTCAAAGGGGACAAGTAGAGATAAAATGTTTTTAGTGTAAAAGAAGATGGCCTGACTTGCATTTCGCCATTTGCATGAATTTCTTAAAGAAAATTTGCATGATCAAATGAAAAACTTTTTGCACATATCTGAGTTGATAGGTTGAGGAAAAGTTCGTCCATCCATTTCTGCTAAAATGAGCGCTCCGCCAGGTAATACCTTTTGGACAATGAACGGCCCTTGCCAATTTGGAGCAAATTTGCCTTTAGCTTCATCTTGCATCGACAAAATCCGCTTCAGTACCTTATCACCTTCTTCAAATGCCCGCCGATGGACTTTTTTGTTGTAAGCCCGGACCACACGTTTTTGATAGCACTGACCATGACAGATAGCATTGAATCGCTTTTCATCGATCAAAGTCAATTGTTCATGGCGCTGCTTGATCCAATTAGCTTCTTCCAGTTTAGCTTCCATAAGGATTCGTAGCGACGGAATTTCAACCTCAGCTGGTAATACAGCTTCCATCCCATACATAAGTGAATACGGCGTTGCCCCAGTCGATGTTCGGATAGAAGTCCGGTACGCCATTAATGCATAGGGCAACTTTTCATGCCAATCGCGATGCCTTTCTGTCATTTTGCGAATAATTTTCTTCAGATTCTTATTTGCGGCTTCTACAGCTCCATTCATCTGAGGCCTATAAATGGCAGAATTGCGATGTTTGATTTTGAATTGCTCACACAGTCCGTCTACCATGTCATTGTTCAGATTCCTGGCATTGTCTGTGATAAGTGTTTCGAGTACTCCAAATCGACAAATGATATGATCTCTCAAGAAATTGGCAACCACCTTCTTCGTGACATGTTTGAATGACTCCGCTTCAACCCATTTGGTAAAGTACTCGATCGCCACCAATATAAATCGATGTCCATTTGAAGCAGGAGGATCGATTGTACCAATCACATCCATACCCCACATTGAACAGGGCCACGGGGCGGTCATGCTATGCAACTCAGTGGGTGGAGCGCGTATAATGTCACCGTGCATTTGACATTTTATACATCTCCGGACAAAGTCTATGCAATCATGCTCCATAGTAAGCCAGAAGTATCCGGTTCTCATGATTTTCTTCGCTAGCAAATGGCCATTCATGTGAGATCCACAAACGCCACTATGCACTTCTTTCATCATATATTGAGCTTCATCTTCATCAATGCACCTGAAAAGGTTCAAATCCGAGGTTCTTTTGTACAACACTTCTCCATTTAAGAAAAATTTTGAAGCCATTCTACGCAGAAAACTCTTGTCTTTTGTACCAGCATGCTGAGGGTAGGACCCAGTTTTGAGAAACTCTTTAAGATCATTAAACCAAGGAGTAGTATCCGAGGACTCGTCTGCAGCCCAGCAGTGGGCTGGCTTGTTTTGAAGTTGAATTTGGATTGGTTCGATCTTCAATTCATATGGATATTGGATCATGGAAGCCAAGGTGGCCAAAGCATCAGCAAATGCGTTTCGGGCTCTCGGGAGATGTCTAAACTCCAAATTTTGAAACTGCTTGGCCAAAGTGAGCAGACTACAATGGTAGGGTAGAATTTTTGAATCTTTGGTTATCCATTGCTTCAAAGTTTGGTGTACGAGCAAATCTGAATCACTAAAAGCTATCAACTCCTTGATTTCCATCTCCAAAGCCATTTTGAGACCAAAAATGCAGGCTTCATATTCAGCCATGTTATTCGTGCAAGCGAATTGCAATTTGGCAGCGGCAGGGTAGTGCTTCCCTTCGGGTGACACCAAAACAGCTCCAATTCCAGCTCCGAGAGAATTCGAAGCTCCATCGAAGAAAAGCCTCCATTCAGGACTTTGTTCACTTATATCATCTGCAGCGCCTACAAATAGGACCCTCTCGTCAGGGAAATAAGTACGGAGTGGTTGATAATCATCATCCCTTGGATTTTCTGCCAAATGATCAGCTATAGCTTGCCCCTTGACCGCCTTTTGTGAGGTGAAAACAATATCGAATTCTGAGAGAATTATCTGCCATTTCTCCAAACGCCCAGTCAGCATCGGCTTCTCCAAAAGATACTTCAAAGGATCAGACCGGGAAATAAGATACGTGGTATGACTCAACAGATAGTGTCTCAACTTCTGGGCTGCCCAGGCCAATGCACAGCAGCTTTTCTCAATGAATGAATAATTAGCCTCGTACTGCGTGAACTCCTTGCTTAGATAGTAAATGGCTTGTTCTTTCCTTCCAGAGTCATCGTGCTGACCTAGAACACACCCTACTGCTCCTTCAAGCACGGATAAATACATAATCAAAGGTCGGCCCGGTTTGGGCGGCACTAAGACTGGTGGATGCAACAAATAATCTTTAATCTTGTCAAAAGCCTGTTGGCACTCCTCATTCCAATACAACGGCACGTTCTTCCTCAATAATTTGAACAACGGCTCGCATGTGGCAGTTAGTTGGCCAATGAACCTCCCGATAAAATTGATCTTCCCTAAAAAGCTTTTCACGTCCTTCTGAGTTTTTGGCACTAGCATGTCTCGAATTGCTTTGATTTTCGCCTGATCTATTTCTATGCCCTTCTTGCTAACAATGAATCCCAACAGCTTACCCGCAGGTGCTCCGAAGGCGCATTTCGCAGGATTTAGCTTTAAATTGTACTTCCGCAACCTCTCGAATAATTTCTTCAGATCAATCAAGTGGTCCTCTGCCCTTTTAGACTTGATTATAATATCATCCACGTAGACCTCCATCTCCCGGTGGATCATATCATGAAATAGGGTTGTCATGGTCCTCTGATATGTTGCTCCAGCATTCTTTAAACCGAAAGGCATGACTCGGTAGCAAAAGGTACCCCAAGGGGTAATGAAAGCAGTCTTCTCCCTATCCTCCTCTGCCATCAAAATTTGGTGGTAGCCAGCAAAACAATCGCAAAAGGTTTCAATCTCATGTCCGGCAGTATTGTCTAAGAGAATGTGAATATTTGGTAGAGGGAAATCATCTTTAGGACTGGCTTTATTAAGGTCTCTATAGTCAACACAAACTCTCACCTCTCCACTCTTTTTTGGAACAGGGACTGGATTTGAAAGCCAAATTGGGTAATGGGAAACAATGATAATGTTGGTTTTGAGTTGTTTTTCAATTTGCTCTTTTATTTTGAGGCTTATATCTGGTTTGAATTTTCTGGGTTTTTGTTTTACGGGTGGAAAAGAAGGGTCTGTGGGCAATCTATGCACTACCACATCAGTTGAAATGCCAGTCATATCATCATAGGACCACGCAAATACATCCTGGAACATGGTCAAGAATTCAAGCATCTCCTTTTTCTGCCTTTCATTCAAATGAATACTTATCTGCACCTCCTTAACTTCATCCTCAGTGCCAATGTTAACCTTTTCTGTTTCTTCCAGGTTCGGTTTTGGTTTTTCCTCATATTGTTCAAGGTCCTTTGCAAACGAATCGAATACCTCCTCATTATCACTCTCGCTTTGGAGTTCGGATTCACAGACCTCCAAATCGTGAGTGATATAGAAATTGCCATTATCGTATTCCAGAACTGTGATATCCAAAGGGTCAAATAATTTTATTTTTGGCCATCTGAAAGAATTAACGAATGTGGGATAATAAGCAAATAAGCATACAACAAACAAATGAACAAGCAATATGAATTTAAACAAGCGAATAAACAACACAACATAACAAGAACAAACTTGTGCATTTTCATAAAACCTTTGATTGAAAGCAAAACAAAAGAAAGCAAGAGGAAACAATATCTACATGTGCAAATTTTAGTCAAAAGTAAAGATGCTTTCATTAACTATTTACAGATGCAAAAGTATTTTTTTCCATGAATATGAATGATAAACCCCTTTCATTTTACCGAAACTCCTTCCGGACGGGCAGGGACTCGGCTGTCCAATTGGGAATTGATCCTTCGGGGATATCAGGAAATTCAGCTTTGCCTGGAACACTATCTTCAAATGTTGCCCCTACGAACAATTGGGCCAAACTAGCTTCAATTTCTTCAACTGGATTAACCTCTGATGTGATAACCTCTGTTGGTCGTGGAAAAGTATACCGCAGTGGTGGAATGTCAAAAACCCTTTGCCTGCCCTCTTTCTCTGCTCTTTTGCGCTCCTTCATCTCTTTGATGTCCTTGGCGGTTGGTTGGAAACCCAAACCGAATGTATCCCTTTTTTCCATAATCTCCACTGGCTTCAGGATCCCTTGCAGTTCACGCCCCAATCCTCTGTCTAATTTGTATCCTCCACGAATCATTTCCTTAGCCATCATTACACTTGCTTTTGAGAGAGCTTGTTCCTCCGTTGTGATCCAACTTACGGAGACTATATCGGATGTGCTATGAGGGGACATGGTGGCACTTCGACATCCCTCCTCTTTAGATCCAGAATCGGTGATTACCAGGCAGTCCTCTTCGGCAAAGATAGTGATTAGCTTGTCATTTACTACGAATTTCAGCAATTGATGCAACGAAGATGGCACAGCCCCAGACTTGTGAATCCATGGCCTGCCAAGCAAAATGTTGTAAACACTAGGAAAGTGCATAACTTGGCAGGTTATTTGAAACTGCGCGGGTCCCATCTCAACCACTAAATCAATTTCTCCTATTGGCTCTCTTTGCGCTCCATCAAAACCTCGGACTATGGTCCCTGAAGGCCTCAGCTTGACGTCTTGCAATCCTAGCTTTTCCAAGGTGCTCCAGGGACATATATTAAGAGCGGATCCATTGTCAATTAATACCTTCGGCAGCATTTTTCCGTTGCACCTCATAACTATGTACAGGGCCTTGTTATGTCCAATGCCTTCCGCCGGCAATTCCTCGTCAGAGAAAGTGATTTGTTTGGTGAATAATACGTTCCCAACCACGTGTGAGAAATTATCAACTGAAATGTCCCTAGGGATTTGAGCTTTGGTCAATACCTCGATCAGCGCGTCCCTATGCATATCTGAAGAAAAGAGTAGATCCAACATGGATATCTGGGCAGGCGACTTGCTCAACTTTTCAACTACATTGTACTCACTTCTCTGAATTCTCTTAAGGAAATCCAAGGCTTCTTTCTCAGTGATTGTTGGTTTAACGGGCGGCTCGGAGTTATTTACTTGAATCGGAACGGCGGCTTCAAATGGACTTGCAATCTTCCCCGATCTGGTGACCGCTGACACTTCTTCCTTTGCAATTATTTTTTTCCCAATCTGTGTGACAGGTTCATCATAGTTCCACGGTACTTGTTGCAGGCTTAGGACAGGTTCCTGCTTCGGAAATTCAACGACTATTGGCTCCAAAGCCGCACTCTCAGCTGGCGTGAGATCCAAAATAAAGGGCTTTTCGTCCTCTTCAAATGGCAGTTCTATGACAAAGGGTTGGTCTGTGACCCCAAACACTTCAGCTTCCCTTGCCAATTCTCTGACTGGTTCCACATACTCCGTATCATCCAGAATAACCCCAATAATATTGGCATGTTCCGGTAAAGGGTTCCTATTTACGTTCGGCCCTTGCGCCTCCCTTTTCCGGATTACAATCTCTCCGGCTTCCACCATATCTTGGATTTTATGCTTAAGCGCCTTGCAATCAATAGTCGAATGTCCGGTGGCTCCAGAATGATAAGCACATACAGCTTGTGGATTATACCACGCGGGTATGCCATATGGGCAGGTAGGAGGGGGTACTGTACCGATTTTCCCGGCGGCCTTCAACTGTTCATACAATTGATCCAGAGGCCTGCCTAGGTTGGTAAATGTACGGCTAGGGGGTCGGTTGTAAGGTTCAGGAGGTGGAGGATGATTGTAAACAGGTCTATTTGGTGGAGGAAATCTTGGATTATATGGAAGGCGAGGTCGATTTTGGGGTGGATTTGGTTGGGAAATTTGAAAAGGGGCGGAAGGTGGGTTAGGATAGCTTGGGCGAGGTCGAGGGTGGTGGATGTTGGTAGTATATACGGGATGCGGATTTGAGTAGTAAGGGTAATAGGGTTGGTAGATTGGGCTGTGTTGGTATCGGGGTCTGGGTGAAGGGTTTTGGTTCCAAATAAATGTTGCATCCCCCTCTTTCTTTTTGAACGGCGGCTTTTTCACATTGCTTCCTTGACCTTGTAAAGCATCCAACTGAGATTTAAGGGCGGAAACATTGACAATCTTTCCAGCTCTCACAAAGTAATCAAACTCCTCAAGTTTATTTACAATTGCAGCAAACGAACATCCGGTCATACGGAAAATCTCTTCGAAGTACGGCGGATCATGGGCTTTTATGAAAGTACGTATGATTTCATCCTCGGTCATTGGTGGCTCGACCTTGGCAGCTATTTTTCTCCACCTCTTGGCATGGGTCTTGTGGTCCTCGGAAGGCTTCCTTTTCGTTCCTTCTAACGTAGTTCGGGTCGGAGCCAACTCGCAGTTGTACTCGTACTGTTTCACAAATGCATTAGACAAATCAATCCAGGTTTTCACGTCTTCAAGTTTCAAGTTAGAGTACCAGTCAAGCGCATCCCCTTCCAGACTCTCGGGGAACAACCTTAAAGGCAAATTCTCATCGTCCACGGGCTTTCCCAATTTGTTGGCAAATAGTCGGAGATGTGTCTTGGGATTACCCGTCCCATCATATTTGTTAAATTTAGGGGTTTTGAACCCCTCAGGCAACTGCACGTTCGGAAAAAGGCACAATTCATCATAATCCAGGACTCCCTGCTTATGCAACCCCTGGCTCTTCCTTATAAATTCATCGAAACGATCTAGACGTTTGAGCAACTTCATATCAATTGGAGCAGAAGATTCACCCATTTCAGGCTTATTTTGGAAAGTGTGCTCCGGTATCACGGGTTCTGCGGTGGTTTGATAAAAAGCTGGTGGGTTCTGATGCATGTTTGGGTCGATTTGAGGCTGAAACCCTTGCCCATAAGGAGGATAGAATGGAGGATTTTGAGTATAAGCATATTGCGGGTTGACAATTCCCTCAAACGTGGTTTGCATTGAAGGAATAACAAATGGTAACGTGGTCTAGCTGGGAGGAATAACAAATGGTTCAGATTGTGGTTGTGTGGCGGGCACAGGCTCAGGTTGCACTCTGCTACTAACGAGTTCGTCGATTAACCTCTTTTGAGCGGCCATTTCGGATGCCATTTCCCCAAATTTTGCTAGTAATTCAGTCAACTGAACCCCAGGACTTGCGGCCTCCGGCTGGGTAGTTGCAACGGCCTTATCGGACGATTCTGGCTGAGTGCTCATGTCTACACGATTCCTTTGGGCCTTACTTCGGGATTGCGTAATAATGGGGCTTTTCCGAAAAGCTATTTTGAAATTTACCTGAGAATGCAAAAGACTTCTTTAGATAAACCAATGATTACTGAATTTCTGCAATTTATTCAAAAGAGAAAAACAAAAAGAAAAAGAAAAAGAAAAAGACATGAGTTAGTAGCTATTCGAACAATTCGGATGCATGTCCTAGTTGGGGAACCCTTTTTGTGCCAAGGGTAGGCCTAGCATGATGCAACACTTTCGGAATAAGACCCATTAATCAAACCTGTTATTTGACAAACACTTTGTGAAAATAGATTCATTTCATTGCAGAAACCAAATACATCTGTTTACATCATATCGCGAAGGCGATTTCGTACAAGATCACCAAAGTTCCTAAGTCTATCCAATACAGAGTCTTTACTTTCTATAGCATATGGCATCTGGACACGGTCGGCTTGATCATATAATTCCCCACATTTCCGCTTCATCTCTTGGCGCCTTTCTCGCTCCTTCTCATATAACCTCTTGTTTTCTTCTGCCTTTCCTTTGTGCACTTCGATGGATTTCTTTAACTGTACCACCTCCATGTCCTTGGCTTTAATGATGGCTCTCAGCTTCTTAATTTCCTCATACAGCTCATGTTGCAACCCTTGCGTGGTGGAATCTTTCAACCAATCCTCGTATGGTGCGGTCATTACCCCCTTCTGTTTGAGCTCCGGAAGATAACGAATGCTTCTATCGTCGGATATTGTTCTCCAAGATTCAGTGATTTGGCTCTTCATAGGGATCTCTTTTGGGCATACCCCCTGATCAAAGAAAATGGTGACTTCACTAAACTCGGAAATCGGTGGCGGCCCCTGAATGCGACCTAGTTGTCTGAGAAATCTTTTCGGGGTATATGAGATGATTCCTTGAGTACCCAGCAAAAGAACACGTTCAGATTCCTTAGTGCGAAGTATCGGCTCAAAGCAGTCTGTCCAATCTAATACCCACCTAATGTTGAAATCTTGCAATGTTTCCAAGTAATCCACGCATTCGGATGCGTTCTTAGGTAGATCTCCCTCGTTGACTCTTTTGGGATGTGTGATTACCCAATTATATCCAACCATCGGCAAACTATCAGCAACTGATGCTTGTCTCTTAAAATGTTCCGTAGCCCATATGTATAAAACCAAGTTCGCCCCATGGAAAAACTTTTCTCCCTTTCGACAACCAGTACAAGCTAAGAAAATATCTGCGAGAATGGTCGGGACTATAGAACATTGCTTACCCTGAATTCCTAAGAAAAGGTCATTCACAATTTTTGTTGATTTGAAGGCTATCTTTTGATCTTTTCGCGGAAAGAGATAGGTCCCAGCCATAACTACCCCATATACTAGTAGCCTTTTGCGCTCCCATACGGCTTTGGAAGTGAACACAAAATCCGTCACATGCCTCTCGAATCCATCGCGTGGCGCAAATCGTTCAAACAGAATATTCACGGCGACGCCCTTATCTGACCCTCGTAGCACGGACTCTTTCAATCCTATAATCTGGCAAAAGTCGGCCTTGTCGGAAGCAAATGGAAACACCAAGGCAGTTCCACGTGTGGGTAAACCAAGGAGGCCAGCTACTTCTTCGAGTGTTATAGTCATTTGCCTATTGCCTATTCTAAAAGCAGTACACTCGGGGTCCCAAAGATGAACTAAAGCCTCTACCAAATAATTGTTGGATTTGATCTACTTAAAGTCTCCAATTGGTCCTAAAAATTGGGCTACTTGATTCAGTTCACTAGGTAACATGAAGGTGGGCCATTGTTGAACCTCAGTTGATGGTATTAACAACTGGTAGATGCGGCGAGGGCAAGCCATCTGATAATGAAGAAGGTAGTTTGTCAATTACCTTACCTACGAGTCTCATTCCTCCAATTATGCGATAATTTAAACGTGCAGTCCCTTGAAGGGTTAAATACCCATGGGACACAAAAGGGTTGGTTTTATTCCTAAAACGGGATTCCCTACGTGGCGTTCCCTTTCTAGGGTTTATGCATGATGCCATTTTATTAAAACAATAAAATATGCAATTTGAAATGAAACGTGACCTAAGGAACCCTTTATTTGCCAGGGTAGGCCTAGAATGATATGCAATCATTAATCTACGAATGCAATATACCAAAATCTTTAAACGTGCAATAACCTATCTACAAGGGTAGGTTCTAAAAGAAAGTCATGCCAGACCTCTTATTTCCTAATGTTTGTGAATGCAAAAGACAAGAGACAAGGAAACATGAGTTCAACACATAATCACATAACACATTTGGACAAAAAGCAACAAAGACAGATAATGAAAGAGGGGTGGAACCCCTCCCCTCGTGAACAGTGTTTCCTAATTTAGGGTAAGGTCGACTCTTCCCTAGGCAATTCTAATATGGATGCATGAGGCTTGGCTTACTAATGCATCTAGACTCGATAGGTCATAGGCCCCCGAGCCTTCAGATTTAGAAACCAAGGGTCATCAATCCCAAGGTTCTTTGTCGGTGGCTCGAGCGATTCCCCAAACACCGCTACGCACACATCGTGTCACGGCTACGTGTTTGAGTGAATCTATCAAAACCTCAATCTTCGACAAAAAGCTAAAGGCTATCAACCAATAGCTTTAAGCGGAAGATTGAGTGACCCATTGGATCATGCTACACACACATCGTGTCGTGATCACATGTCCAAGTGAGTCACCTAATCCTAATAGGGTGGAGTGGCGTGACAAGCCACTAAAGAAAAATAAAAGGGATAAAAGAAGTAAAGCGTATGCTCGTATGCTAGTGCTCGTTTGGAGGGGAAGGGTCAAGAACCAACGCGAGGCTCTAGGGTGACCCATACCTCCCAAAATGCAATGCAAGCGCGAGATAACAAATAAACATTCATTCAAACATACATTCGTGAGTCGAGGGATTGGTTTGATTACGTATATAAGACAAAAGGTCCTAAAAAATGAAAAATGCAATCCTAATATCCACATGCCATGCATAGAAAGGGTAGAAAAAGGAAACAAATGGTTAAGTCAAAAATGCTTGGACCCACTTAGGAAGTCCCCAGTGGAGTCGCCAACTGTCGCGCCCCCATTTTTTGATAAATAAAAATAAATGATTTGAGAAAAATGTTTTTGATTCAATTGTGATTGGAGAATGATTTTTGTGAGTTGAAAAGACATGGGTCTCAATGGGACTTGGGAAAAAGCGACGATTTGACCCAAAAAAAATAGTTTTTAAAAGGGTTTTTGAATGAGAAATTGGAGTCGCCACTTGGTAATGATTAAGGTGTACCAAGTCACCTAAAAAATAAATTTTTAAAGACAAAGTAGTAAAATCCTTTTAAAAACGACTCCTAGTCCACGTAAGCCAAAGAAAAAGGTTCGGGAGTCACGTTTGACAAAGGGGAAGGCAAGGATAGAATCCAAGGCACCCCTTTGACCTAGCCAAGGCTAGTTGCGCGACTTAACCTTACCTTTCCTAATTTTCTACCTAATGTATGTATTGCACGTTGGATATGACTATATGAATGCAAAACGGAAAGGAAAATGCAATCCTAAATTCTACGATGTCTCTCGTGAGGCTTTTGGTCCCAAACCACATGAATTGTGGCGGCCAATAAAGGAAAACCTCATAGAGGTCGATTAATGCAAATGAGAGTTCAAATTCAAGTGTGCAAGTGTGAAAGTGTATGAAAGATGCAAGAAATATAAGTGCAAGTGTGCGAATGTATAAAAAGGTGCATGTGTGAAATTGTATAAAATTCAAGTGTTTTTTGTGTGCAAGTGTGTGAAAATAGAATAATAGATATATAAGGTAAAGTGAAATTTCATTTATGAAGTGAAAATAAGCAAGTGATAGGTAAAATGTAGTAAAAAAGTATGGTTTGAGAAACGTGTAAAATTGTGGTTAAAAGTGTATGGATGTGATAAAAATGAAAGTATGACCCTAGGGGAATGCAACAAGTCGGGTACGGGGGTTGACTCCTAACTTTTCGACTTCTATTTTCCCTTTGATTAGAAGGCAAAACTAGCGTGCTAAGGCTATCGAGTAGCCACACTCGCTCGTTTTCCTTATCGGAAGGGGATTTTCACGCAAATGAACCCTAACTAGCATGAGATGCAAGTCCTAAAGTGAAGGGGAAGGGGTTTGAGGATCATGCCAAATGATAAAATTAGGAAAATGCGTGATATGTGGTGAACAAACAAATGATGTACTAACGAGGGAAAATCCCTAAGGGTCTAGCGTTGGACTAGCCCATTCTATGAATTCCGACTAGCGTTGGACTAGCGGAAACGATAAAAGAAGCCACAACTAACGTTGGACTAGTGTGGTGACGTACATTCATCCATTCCATTCATCGACACTATGGAAAACAAGTAGACATACCAAATACTCATAAACATGTAGCACGTAACATTTAGCATGCTCGACTAGATGCAAGATCCTAGTAAAGCATTTAACATATAACACGTAGGCATGCAACCATTATATTTGCTAACTAAAACAAAGGGGAAAGGGAAAATGGACCAAATTACTTGCTACGCCCTATCTATTACAAGCCAAGAGGTGTACACATACCCCATTAATAAAAATCAAAAGTAAATGAAATAAATGACAGGAAATAAGGAGCGGCTAGGAAAGCAAGTAGACATGCAAATTTCAATTAGCACATTGGTCCACATAGGAGAGAAACTGATGAGCAACCCTAGGGGAAGACCCTCCTAGAACCTCCCAACCTTGTAATTATCAGAGTTGGATCTTTTCTCCCAACAGAAAATTGAACTCGATTGTTCTCATGAACTCAAGACCTCTGACACACAAAGGCAATCAGCAACCTTAAGCAAATAATGATGGATGAAGAGACACCACGATTAGGAAACAAACTAATCGATAAAGTCAGATTTGAATCCTAAGCAATGAACTCAAGAATTCAAGAGTAAATTCGATTAAGAACTTGAAGGAAAATTCCTCACGATTTCTGGTTGTAAAATATTCTCTCTTTGCTCATACAAGAGGTGCCTTTTTATAGGCTAAAACTAGGGCAAAACTCCGGCCCACATAATCCTGAAAGAAATTCGGTCCGCATAAAGAGCTTAAAGAGCCAGCTCTTTAAGGCTTTCCGATAAGGCCCAATAAGTAATAAAATACTTAACGCCTAACAACTACTAAACTAGACAGTCTTAAAACAACTAACAAGTATGAGATCATTCCTTCACTTCAAACGTACAAGTGAACAAAGTAACGTCATGGTCCATCAAATCTTCAAACCTAGCTTGCTCCTTGCTTGTATGGTGAATGATCAAGGCTTGTAAAGCTTCCTTCACCTTCTTGGATCTTGATCTTGTCATCGGACCGTCAATGTTGTCCTTGACCCAAGGTTGAAGGTGTTGCGCACCCGTATCTGCATCATTCCCTCCCTCCTCGAAAGGATTCGTCCTCGAATCTTCAAAGTCTGTATCAAAGTCAAAAGGAGATAGGTCAGATACATTAAAAGATGCGCTTATGCCATACTCACTTGGAAGTTCCAATTTGTATGCATTGTCGTTGATCCTCTCTAGTACTCGAAAAGGTCCGTCGCCTCTTGGATGTAACTTGGTCCGTCGAGATGCTGGAAACCTTTCCTTCCTCATGTGCACCCAAACCCAATCACCGGGTTCGAATACAACATGTTTTCTACCCTTATTTGCATGTTGCGCATATTGCGCATTTTTCTTCTCAATTTGAGCTCGAACTCTCTCATGCAAGGTCCGAACAGCTTCTGCCTTTTTGACACCATCTGCGCTTAAACACTCATTAACAGGAATAGGTGATAAATCTAGAGGGGTTAGCGGCTGAAACCCATAAACAATTTCAAAAGGGGAATGATTGGTAGTAGAATGAGTGGTTCGGTTATATGCAAACTCGGCAATAGGCAAACTTTCTTCCCACTTCTTCAAGTTCTTTTGAACAATGGCTCGAAGTAGAGCACCAAGGGTTCGATTGGTTACCTCAGTCTGACCATCTGTTTGGGGATGACTAGAAGTAGAAAACAGCAACTTAGTTCCCAACTTTCCCCAAAGTGATTTCCAGAAATAGCTTAAGAATTTCACATCCCTATCACTTACAATAGTACGCGGTACTCCATGCAATCTAACCACATCCTTGAAGAATAAATCAGCAACATGGCGCGCATCATTTGTTTTCCTACATGGGATAAAATGAGCCATTTTAGAAAATCTATCCACTACAACAAAGATACTATCCATACCTGTAGAAGATCTTGGTAAACCAAGTACAAAATCCATGGATATGTCTGTCCAAGGAGCATGAGGTACGGGTAGAGGAGTATACAATCCATGAGGGTTACTCCTTGACTTTGCCTGCTTACACTTTAAACACTTATCACAAATGTTAGCAATGTCACGCCTCATTTTAGGCCAATAGAAATGCTCATGCAAAATGTCAAGAGTTTTATCAATACCGAAATGCCCCATCAACCCTCCGCCATGGGCTTCTCTAACAAGTAATTCCCTAAGTGAACAGTTGGGAATACATAGGCGATTTTCTTTGAACAAGAAGCCTTCATGCC
Source organism: Coffea arabica (assembly GCF_036785885.1). Classification (NCBI taxonomy): domain Eukaryota; kingdom Viridiplantae; phylum Streptophyta; class Magnoliopsida; order Gentianales; family Rubiaceae; genus Coffea; species Coffea arabica. The sequence continues at coordinate 35,785,359 of NC_092316.1, read as the reverse complement.
TATAAAACTTTTGAAATGCAGCATGTTCACAAGCTTGAAACACATTAGAAAAATCAGCATCATGTGCATACAAGTCTTTAATGTGCTCAAAACCAAGTAACTTAGTACTCAGGTTAGTGATCAAAATATACCTTCTAGACAATGCATCCGCAACGACATTATCTTTTCCCTTCTTATACTTAATGATATATGGAAAGGAATCAATAAATGCAATCCATTTCGCATGTCTTTTATGCAACTTACCCTGCCCCTTAAGGAATTTAATTGATTCATGATCAGTATGTATCACAAATTCCTTAGGCATAAGATAATGCTGCCACACTTCAAGAGCACGCACAACAGCATACAATTCTTTATCATAAGTAGGGTAATTAAGAGCTCCCCCACTCAACTTCTCACTGAAATATGCCAAGGGTCTATTATTTTGATGTAAAACAGCCCCGATGCCAATCCCACTAGCATCACATTCAACTTCAAACATCAAATCAAAATTAGGCAAAGCAAGAATAGGTGCTGAAGTTAACAAATTTTTAAGCTTATTAAACGACTCTTCTTGCTCTGTTCCCCATTGAAACCCCACATTCTTTTTAACTATCTCATTCAAAGGTGCTGCAATAGTGCTAAAGTCTTTAACAAATCTCCTATAGAAGCTTGCAAGACCATGAAAAGACCTTACCTGAGACACATTGGTTGGAGTCGGCCACTCCATGATAGCCTTTACCTTGGCGGGATCAACACTTATGCCATTTGCACCAACAATATAACCAAGAAAGTTAACCTCAGGAGTGCAAAAGACACATTTTTCCAGGTTAGCAAATAACCTATTTTCACGCAAGGCACTTAAAACAAGTCGCAAATGCTCAACATGCTCTTCTAAAGACTTGCTAAAGATCAATATATCATCAAAATAAACAACAACGAACTTTCCAAGAAAATGCCTTAAAACATGGTTCATTAATCTCATGAAAGTACTTGGGGCATTTGTTAAGCCGAAAGGCATCACAAGCCACTCATAAAGACCATACTTCGTTTTGAAAGCAGTTTTCCATTCGTCACCTTCCTTTATCCTTATTTGATGATAACCAGATCTTAAGTCAATTTTAGTGAAAATGATTGCTCCATGCAATTCTTCTAACATATCGTCTAGCCTAGGAATGGGATGACGATACTTAACAGTAATTTTATTAATTGCACGACAATCTGTACACATTCTCCAAGTCCCTTCTTTCTTAGGTACTAAAATAACGGGAACTGCACAAGGACTAAGAGATTCACGAACCTGGTCCTTTTCAAGGAGGGAATCGACTTGCCTTTGGATTTCCTTTGTTTCCTCCGGATTTGCTCTATAGGCTGGTCGATTTGGTAGAATTGCTCCAGGAACAAAGTCGATTTGATGTTCAATACCTCGAATTGGAGGTAATCCCTTCGGTAGTTCCTCCGGAAACACATCCTTGAATTCCTGCAAAAGAGAGTAGATTGCACTAGGAAGAGAATCGGTTATGCCTAGTGTGTAAAAAGAAGAATAATCAGCTTCCCTGTACAGAAGTACTACGAGAAGACTTTGTGCATTCAAAGCCATATCTACCTCACGCACACTTGCATAGAAATTCCTTTTTTTCACCTTCAAGCTCTCGGCCTCACTGAGTTTTTTTCCACTCGAATTTCCTTTTTCACTCAACTCGGCCTCTACTTTCTTTTTTCCCTCATTCTCTCTCTCATTCGGCTTTTTCTTTGTTTCTTTCGGTTGCCTTTTCTCTCTCTCTTTTCTTAAATGCAATTGTTCTTCATACACTTGTGTAGGTGTCAATGGTGAAAGAGTGATTTTGAGGTTGTCCATAGTGAACTTATATTTATTGGTAAGTCCAATATGATCAGCCTGTCTATCATACTCCCAAGGACGTCCCAACAAGACATGACTAGCTTGCATAGGAATTACATCACATAAAACTTGGTCCTTGTACCGACCAATAGAAAAAGTAATTAAAGCTTGTTTGGTCACCTTGACTTCCCCCCCATCATTTAACCAAGATAGTCTATAGGGTTTAGGGTGGTAAGTCCATGGAAGGTGTTTTTGCTCAACAAAGTCAGCAGCTACGCAATTAGTACAAGAGCCACTATCAATGATCATGAGACATACCTCATCTCCAATTTTGCATCTTGTATGAAAAATGTTGGTCCGTTGGAGATCATCTTCTTGAGCTTGTGCATTTAGCACTCTCATAGTCACCATAGTTCGAGCCACGGGGTCCTCTTCTATTTCAACCAGGTCATCATCCTTCCCCTCTTCTTCAAGCGGTGGCATGTCCGCATATTCCTCCTCCCCTTCGCTTTGCCACCTTCCCTCTTCATTCATATACATGATGCTTCGGTTAGGGCATTGAGCCATGAGGTGGCCAATTCCCTTGCATTTGAAACATGCCTTTGGCTGGTTGGTAGATGTATTTGCTCCTGGAAGAATCGGCCGCGGGGTTGGTTTAGAAGAAGTTGCACTCGGATGGGACGGTTGTTCCATCCGCTTGTTTTCCCTCTCTCTATTAACTTGCCTTGGCCAAGCACTGGATGTTGGCAATTGACTTCTTTTCCAAGGGGTGGAAGAGGATGTAGTGATTCGGCCACTAAGTGTCTTTAGAGGTAAGGCTTGCTTTTCCACCTTCTCTGCATAAGACACCATTTGTTGAAGTTCAAAGTGGTCTTGAAGTTCAACCTTCTTCCTAATTTCAGGATTTAATCCATTAAGGAACCTTGCCATGGTTGCTTCCGGATCCTCTTGGACATTGGCCCTTATCATCGCTATCTCCATTTGTTTGTGGTACTCATCAACCGAATTAGAACCTTGAGTGAGTCGTTGGAGCCGATTGTACAAGTCCGTGGTATAATGGAAGGGTACAAATCGTTTCCTCATCACTTGCTTCATTTCAGCCCAAGTGTCAATTGGTGGTTCCCTATTTCTCCTTCTTATGGCACATACTTGCTCCCACCAAATGGATGCATAATCTTCAAATTCAATAGCCGCAAGTTTCACCTTTTTCTCTTCAGAGTAGTTGTGGACTTCAAACACTTGCTCAACTCGCCTAACCCAATCCAAGTAAGCTTCAGGATCATTTTTGCCATGAAAGGTAGGCATCTTAGTCTTGATGGAACCAAGATTGTCATCGGTTCTCCTAGATCGGTCTCGACCTTCCCTCGCTTCCCTGTGGCTTTTCCTTGATCGGAATGAGGTGTTAGAATGATACCCCTCATCATCTGCATCATGCTCAACACTCTGAGCACTTGAAGCCCTATTGGGAATATCTCCAGTACCTCGTATCTCAATGGCAGCCAACCTGTCGGATAGTTGTGTCGTCACAAATTCTTGTCTCTCCACTTGTTTTTGAAGAGCTTGGAGCACCAGTTTGAGTGACACGTCGGTTTCAGACGGCTCAGGCATGTTCCCCTCTTGAGACATATTGTCAAACCTGCAAAACAAGTGTATCCTAGTCTACCTTGCAAAGGACTCGTGTATCACTCAAGGAAACACACTCACTCTCAATTTTCCTTCTCAAAGTTCTTAAAACAACTCAAACTCACAAAAATTCCAGAATTAATTACCCTATAAGCAAGTAAAAAGACACAAAGCAGAATTTTGTAAATCCTAGAAACACTACCCGAAGCTAGAACCTCTTTTTTTTTTTTTTGAGCGGATGTTTTTGCTGAGTTTCTGGCCAGTATTTGGATGGTAAATGGTGTTTGTGGCGGTTTAGGTTTGGTTTTGGAAACTGATTTGGGGGTGTTTGGGGCTGGTTAGGTCGTTTGGGGTTGTTGGAATTCAATTAAGGTTGGAGACTCAAGAATTGGAAACCAAACAAAATTTGGAGACTCAAGTTTTTTTTTTTTTTTTTTTCTTTAAACCCTAACAACCCAACAAAAGTATAACAGACTCAAGAACAAAAGTTGGACAGAAAACACAAAAAGACAATACCCAAACAGTTTTTTTTTCTCGGATGAACAGTAACGTGAACAGTACGCTACAGTAACGATGAACAATATTTCGGAACAGTAACGATGAACAGCAATCGCTACAGTTTTTTTTTTTTTTTTTTTTTTGACAAAAGACACAAACTAATAAGATATGAACAACTTCAATTGAAAGAGAATTAACCTGATGCTCTGATTACCAACTGATGAGCAACCCTAGGGGAAGACCCTCCTAGAACCTCCCAACCTTGTAATTATCAGAGTTGGATCTTTTCTCCCAACAGAAAATTGAACTCGATTGTTCTCATGAACTCAAGACCTCTGACACACAAAGGCAATCAGCAACCTTAAGCAAATAATGATGGATGAAGAGACACCACGATTAGGAAACAAACTAATCGATAAAGTCAGATTTGAATCCTAAGCAATGAACTCAAGAATTCAAGAGTAAGTTCGATTAAGAACTTGAAGGAAAATTCCTCACGATTTCTGGTTGTAAAATATTCTCTCTTTGCTCATACAAGAGGTGCCTTTTTATAGGCTAAAACTAGGGCAAAACTCCGGCCCACATAATCCTGAAAGAAATTCGGTCCGCATAAAGAGCTTAAAGAGCCAGCTCTTTAAGGCTTTCCGATAAGGCCCAATAAGTAATAAAATACTTAACGCCTAACAACTACTAAACTAGACAGTCTTAAAACAACTACCAACTAAACTAACAAGTATGAGATCATTCCTTCACTTCAAACGTACAAGTGAACAAAGTAACGTCATGGTCCATCAAATCTTCAAACCTAGCTTGCTCCTTGCTTGTATGGTGAATGATCAAGGCTTGTAAAGCTTCCTTCACCTTCTTGGATCTTGATCTTGTCATCGGACCGTCAATGTTGTCCTTGACCCAAGGTTGAAGGTGTTGCGCACCCGTATCTGCATCAGAAACGAAAGGGGTAAAAGAGATTATACCTCCCCGTTGGTGATACTAAGGAAGTAAACAAACTCAACTTGGCTAGAGTCACCCAAGAAAAGACTAACTTAGGCTAAAATCACCAAAAACAAAAGATTAATGCACCAATTTAGTGATAAGATATAAACTAAACAATTTGAATCCACCAAATCATCAAATTTCCCCCCCAATTGCAACTCAATGAAGTCAAAAGCTAGTTAAAGACCAAGCAAAGGCATGATCATCCAATCCCCAAGCATAACATCTATTAAAGACCCAAAAGCAAGCACTACTCAATGATTTGAACCTAATTGAAACATTTAAAAACACAAAAAAGCTCTCCAAATAAATAACAAGATCCAAACAAACATTTATGGAAATTCGAAAGTCCAAGAATGAACAAGGGTCCATGAATAAATTAAACATGCATTTTGAAAACTCAATAGCAACCATTAATCAACCAAACCAAATAAAACCAATTGAAAAATTTAAGAGTTTCAAAAATCCCAAAAACAAGGAAAGGCCAAATGATGACTCAAAATACACCCACCTTAGGACCTAATTGTAAGGAAATGAGAACACGCTTGGGCTTTTGTGGAACATGGAGAAGCTTGAGGGATTAAATCGATTAAGAATTCAAATTACTTGGGCCATAGTGAGTCAAGAGGGGACTTGGGGGGTTAAAGTGCAATGTTAGAAAACTTTTCATGCATGCAAACCAACATTCACGACCAAAACTTCTGCAACTTCAATTCTTTTCTACAAATTCTGCTATGCTTAAACTTGGGCAATTCGGCACTAGCCTTCAAGCTCAATTAAACTTGTACAAATGAAACACCAACAGGCCGCCAATCACACATGCAAAATCTGAACAACTCAAGATACTTCATGCAAAAAATTTATCAAACATTTCTGCTACAACCTTTTCGTTTCCAAATTTGCTGCAACCTTCCACCCATTTCATCATGCAAATGAAATCATCAAAACTACAAGATCTTAACTACCAAACATCTCTTGACAGTTAAACATTTTTATTAACACAACCCCTTTATCAACAAACAAACCATTAAACGGAAATGAATGACCAAATGATAAACACCTATTGCAGCAGAAAAAACTGGCTGGAAAATTCATTTCCAAACGCAGATTCCCATCCAAATGTACAACGTTGATCTAACTTTATCCACTAGACATCAACAATGAAAAGCTAAACAACCAAATCAAAAACTTCCGCGTCTAACAGGCTAAAAAAATTAGCAAGGAAGTTATGCAAGTGCTGGAAAATTTTCGTGCAGAAATTTTGGCAATCAATGCTCTCTGGATTCAGCATCTCACATGGTGGACTCATTCTCAAATCACAAAACCATTTCAAGTTCACATTAGGCATGCCGGGGGATGGTGAAATCAGAAACGCTAAGGATCTTCATGCAAACATGAACACAAACCAGGCTTTTTACCAAAGGAAACGAGGAAAAGAAACAAAATGCAGCCAACGTAGCTTTCTTTCTACGGCTTCAACACACACACGACATATTTATAAACTTCAATGGATCATGTAGAAATCTCAAAATAATGCCCCAAAGCCCAAACTGACTCACTTAGGATCAAACAACCGAAAAACAGGATATAAAAGAAAACATGGCTCCAGTAACACTTTCCACAAACGAATTGTTTCATGCATCTCATATCAGAAACACATATTGACTAAAATGCTAAATCAAATGAACGAGGCTTCTGGAACAGATCATATATAATTAAGACGACACAAGACAGTTTTGTTGACGACAGGAAAATAATACTTCAACGGACCAAAAGGAAAACAATAAAAGAACTGCTGCAACGATCTAAAGCTTCAAACTTGTTGCAGCAAATTTCCTTTCATGCGCAAAACAGTCGGACCCCATTTAAACTCAGCCAGCAAAATCCTCAAACAATCCTCAAACTTTGCAAATGTAAAACTTTGAAACTTCAGCATGAACGTCAGAATAGAAAACACATGCAAACTGGGAACCTTCACAAACATCCGACACGTGATTTCAGGCGTACAATCAAATGAAATCGGCCAAGGAAATGTTATTTTTTTTTTTAAAGTTAACATCTTTACATCCTAAACTACAGCTTGAAGATGAAATCAACAAACCCAAACAGATTTCAAGTTATAGTCATGGCTGAAATGCACTTAGACAGCAAAAGACTCTACTTTTCTTTTAAAATCTGATGAGATACGAATAGAAAAGATAAAAAAAAATCACCTTTAATACTTGAAAACACCAGGGGACATGAAGAATCCGGGGATGGCAAGGTTTATCTTCAAGCTCAGCTGCCTCTTACTTTCCAATAGACCCCTGTAGTCCTCGGTTGTTTTATCTCTTCCAGCCACCAAATGGCCTTCCCGTAGCTTTTCTTTTGCCGTTTTCTTCTCAGCCTCCCAAGCCTCTCTTCCCTCTTGTTTCTTTTCTCAGATCTTTATCCCTTTTCCCTGCCTGAACCTTTTGTACAGCTCTCTGTTTCTTCCCCCAGGCATATCCGTCACTCCCTAATCTCCCTTTTTCTGGTTTCCTTCAGAATTTCTCTTTCAGCCGTGCTCTCCATCCAACCTCCTTGCGGCTGATGTTTTCTTACCTTTTATATGGAACTTAAGGCTACTAAACCCTCACCCCAATGGTGAGGATGAAGGGCCTGTCCTTCCTTCACATCCAGCCATCCAAAGGATCTTCCGTGAGTGTCCTTTGCACGCTGCAAAAAATTGCAGCTTGCATGCCGTGACGTTTTTTTTTTTTTTTTAATCTAATTAATTAATTAAACAACAAAAATGATAATAGTAAAACAATAATAATTAATGATGAAAACAACTTAATTAACATTAGATAAAAATTAATTAAAAACAACAAAAAATGCAATTTTCCATTTTTCATTTTTCTCATTTTTCACTTTTTTTTTAAAAATAACTTAATAAAATAAAATGCCAAAAAGCTGAATTTAAAAGAAATAAACATATTTTTGTGAACAAATTTTCCTTTTTTTCTCTTTCTTTTTTTTCATTTTTCCAATCCAACTAAAGCCTATTTTTTAATTTTTTCCTTTTTCCTCTTTTCCTTTAATTTTCTCTTTTCTCCCTTTTTTATAATTTTTCATTTCCATTTTTCCTTCGAGAAAGCATTGAATAAAAACAAAATGACTAAAACATATTTTTGATGTTTTCTTTCTCTTTTTTTTTTTTTTTTAAAAAAAAAAACTCTATGCTAATCTTAAACTCAAAAGCTAAAACTAAAAACTAAAACTAAAAGTAAATAAGAATAAATAGCAAATGAAATAGGTCAACTAAAAGGGCGAAAATGAATAAAACTAAAATATCATAACAACTAAATAGTGCAAAACACGCAATAATGAACTAAAATGCAAGCAATCTAAAATGAAAATCATGAAATAGATGCTACATAAAATTATTCAAAATTTGGTGTCTACAATGTTAAAAGTGCTTTCCTAAATGGTTTTATAGATCAAGAAGTTTATGTTGATCAGCCCCCTGATTTTGAAAATGAGAATTATCCAAACCATGTTTTTAAACTCTCAAAAGCTTTATATGGATTGAAACAAGCTCCAAGAGCATGGTATGAACGCTTGAGTGGTTTTTTGATTGAAAATGGGTTCGAAAGAGGCATAGTAGATACTACTCTTTTCACTAAACAAAGTTCACGTGATCTTCTAATTGTTCAAATATATGTGGATGATATTATTTTTGGTGCTACTAATGAGAATTTGTGCAAGGAATTTTCCAAAATTATGCAAAAAGAGTTTGAAATGAGCATGATGGGAGAATTAAATTTCTTCCTTGGACTCCAAGTGGTTCAAACCAGAGAAGGAACGTTTATCAATCAAACAAAATACACCAAAGAGCTGCTCAAAAGATTTGGAATAGAGGACTCAAAGCAGGTTGGAACACCTATGTGCACATCTACCAAGCTCGACAAAGATGAAGAAGGTACAAAAGTTGATGAAAAGAAGTATAGAGGTATGATTAGTAGTCTGCTTTACTTAACTGCTAGTAGACCAGATATCATGTTTGCTGTATGCTTGTGTGCTCGTTTTCAGTCCTGTCCAAAGGAATCACATTTGAATGCAGTAAAAAGAATTCTTAGATATCTAAAAGGAATCTTGAATTTTGGTCTTTGGTATCCTAAGTGTAATGAACTCCCATTGAGTGGATTCTCTGATGCTGATTTCGGTGGTTGTAGTGTGAGGACTCGCAAATTCCTTGTATTTTTCCTCAAAAATACCCTTTTATTTGAAAATTAGTATTTACCAAAGGCCACTACCCAAATATTTCACATTAAGTGTAGATAAACCTAGAAAATAGGGTTTTACGCTTCGGTTTCAAGTTTGGAGCAAAATTAGGGTTTTCGCGATTTTTCGCCGGATGAATTTTCGGTACAGAGTAAGGATTAAATTTGAGAATTAAAAGTGACTTTTAAGTGAGAAATAATATGTGATTGGTAGCAATGATATAAGGTTAGTGAATGGGAAGTAAAAACCCTAGTACGTGAGTTTTTAAGAAAAACGGTGCGAACCGGCGGGTCCCGCGTACTACCGTTTGAACGCACCACTTGACCACCATTTTTGCTTACCAAACAAATTTATTGAACTTGAGCAAAATATCTTCTCTCTTGGCAGCAAGCTTGACCGAAATTTGTGGCTCATAAGTAAGGAAAAGAAAGAGAAAAATTGGTGGCCAAGATTAGGCCAAGTGTTGGGCAATTTGTGGACACCATTAGTTCTAATCCTTTTGGCTTTAATATAAGACAACTTAGCTTCATACCTCTTCATATTTCTGCCAAGGGAGCTGAGAGAGAGAGAGGAGAAGAACAAGAGTGAACTTTCTTCATTTCTTCTTGATTCAAGCTACAAAGTGAGAAATCAAAAGAACTAAACCGATTAAACTTCTCCTTGAGTGATTAGCTAGTGTTTGGTGGTGAAATTTTGGAAAGAGAAGGCTTGGGCTACACTTGGAGAACTCATATTAAGGTAAGGAAGATGATATCTCTCTAAATTTTTCTTTCAATCTTGGTTAAATTAAGTCTAGTAACTTGAGTAGTAGTGGAATCATGGATGCTAGCATGTTTGGAAGTTTTTCCCCTCTTTATATGATGAACTAGGGTTTGGGAAATTCTGCCCAACTTGTTGTATGATGCTTGTATGTTACAATTAATGTTGTATAAGATGTTTTGGTAGTGTGAGAAGTGAGAAATTGGGGAAAGTTGCACTAGAAACTACAAATTTCAGATTTCTGGAAATTCTAGCTTCCATTCTGTCCGGTTTGGTAACTGCATGTTAGAGGCCGAATTGGCCTTGGGTCAAAGAAGGAAAGTTGTAGAGAATGGTATTTTGTAGGTTTCTGTAAACTTTCAGCCCAATCGGAGCAACGTAGGTCATGAAAAGTCCGAAATACCCTTACTATTTTAAGTATTTCCCAAGCAGTCCGTGTGATCAGTTAAGTCCAGTTTATCACGTTTTTCGACTAGGATCCATTCTGATTTAGCTTTTTGCCGAAACATCAAAGTTGTAGTATTCTGAATTAGCTTTCAAATGCCTCTAAGAACACCTGATTCGGACTTGTGTACTCTGAGTTATGTCCATTACAGTGTTCTGCATTTAAACAGCCGACGAATTGGTTTCTGGTTTAGTAATTCGAGCATTTGACCAAGTTACATTAGAAACTGGACTAAGTGACCTTCATGAACATTGTAACCCTGAGTCTTAGCTTCGAAACGGCATAGGTTACGTCTTAATCCGATAAGCTTAGCCTCGGATACGTTATTTCCGCTTTCATACATCAAATCTGTCTTTTGCTAAATTGAATTTCTGCACTTGTTATTACTGTATTTCTTATTCTTATGATATTGTGAGCCTATGGAACGGCTCATGACTTGAATTGCTTATGTGTGATGTTGGGTTGTGGTTGAGGAAAAATAATGAAGCCAAAATGGCTGGAAAATTAGGTAAACACAAAGGGCGTGCTGCCCAAATTTTCGCCCGAGGTCTAGGTTTCTATTTGAACTTGTATACTTTTGTTAGGCCAATACCATGACCAGTTTTCCATTTTAAAACATGATTTTTCATCCTTGGGTTCAAACAACCCTCTTCTTACTTGAAAGTCATCTTTACACGTTTTACTCTTAATTAGTCGGGTATCTTCGTTTCCCTTAAATGTTTTGCTCGATAAACTGTAATATGTTCTCTTGTTCAACCTTAGGTTTCATTGGTGACTAAGGGTAATATCCGGAAGAATTTTGCATGTTATTTTGCATATCTAGGTGAGTGTTCCTTATTTGACTTTATGGCTTGTTGTTATCATTTGCTAATGTGTTAATTGCTTTTAATGATTTCCAAAATGAGCTTGCTAGGCGAGTGTGTACTTTATCGCACTCGACCTAAATAACTGTGCAATTTTCAAGGATTTAATGATTGAAATGTTACTTGCGCATGAATGTAAGCCTTTTGGGCTGAACTAGCCATTGCCCCTTGTTACCGGTCGTCTCGAGCCAGAAGCGGACTCGGTCGGGCGATTAGGGACTTGGGTGAATGTTTGGTATACTCGAGTATTACCGTGTAGGTTGGTGGAGATTGGCCAACGGCCAGGACGGGGGTGAATGAATGAATGAACGAACGAACGAGGGTTTATTCATAAACGAAAAATGCATTTTCTAATGATTGGAGGAATAAGGGGAAATGTCAGGAGAACGAATGAACGAAATAACGAATTGCTCCTTGTGAGCCGTATCCTTTTAATGAATGTGTTACTATCGCTTTCCATTGTAAATGTTTCTTGAATTATTGATACTCCATGTTTAATGTATTGGATTGATTATCTGATTATGTGTTCGGAACCTCACTGGGCTTTTAGCTCATTCCTTTAGTTTTGTTTTCCTTACAGGGGAAGGCGAGCGAGGACGTGAGCTTGAGATAGACTAGCCAATCTAGTTTTGTTTCTTTTGTTTCTTTTGTAGCGGTTCTCGCCTAGTGCTTGGCACGGGCTGGACGTATGAAGGATTGAGAACCCTTGTATATTTGATGTTTATATTCTCTTTTGGGTTGGCAATGTATATAAGTTCCGCTTTAAGTTTGGATCAATGCCCTATTTATTCTAGTGATTTATTTCAATTTTTAATTGAGAACTGCAGCGAACGATTGAGTCCCGGCGAGAGCTGGGCAGGCGGCCCGCGGAACCCTCTGGTACGCCTTAGGGGGAGGTGGGGTCGTTACATGTAGAGTTGATAGAAAAAGTACATCAAGAATATGTAGCTTTCTTGGAAACTGCTTAGTATCTTGGTTCAGCAAGAAACAAAATGCTATTTCCCTTTCTACAACTAAAGCAGAATATATTGCTGCTGGTGCTTGTTGTGCTCAACTGTTATGGATGAAAAACACAATGAATGATTTCGAACTAATATATGAATGTGTGCCTATGTATTGTGATAACACTAGTGCCATAAATTTGACAAAAAATCCCATTCAGCACTCTAGAACAAAGCACATAGACATAAAGCATCACTTCATTCGTGATCTTGTCCAAAAGAGAGAAATCTGCGTTCAGTATGTGTGTTCGAAAAATCAAATTGCTGATATTTTCACAAAATCCCTTCCACTAGACCGGTTTGTGTATCTTAGAACAAAACTGGGCGTCTGTGAAAAAGTTCTCCAAAAACTTCCATCGGACGTCCGATGTGTTAGAACGGACGTCCGACAGTGTTCTTCATCAGTTTCCCCAGGAAATTTTTGTTCGGACGATTGTGTCGGACGCTTCACTTCTTTCGGCCGTCCGACACTCAATTTACTGCATCTTATAAAGAAGCCATCCACTTCATTCAGTTCAGTTACCTCCTTAGACTCGGATGCAACCCTTCGGTTCTCCTTCAAATTCAAAATTCAAATTAGTCTCTCTCGCATTCAAGTTCCAAGGAATTGATCCAACCAACTTCATTACACCTCCATTGACCGTTTTACTTCACTCATAACACCCCATAACTCCCAACTGCCTCATAATTCCCAAATCATACTAGAAACCCTAACTTTTCCAAATCCACTACCTGTAATCATCTCAAGCATCCTCTGCAGCTCTTAACGCACTAGTAGTCAATTCGACATGCATCTGCACTGCACTGCATCTCAAAAATCAACTGCATTACATCATGGTGAGAGTTAGAGGCAGTTCAGCAAGTGCCGAATGCACATTTAGACTCAGGGATGAAGATGTTGAGATCGTAGAACCTTCCACCAGGGTATCCAAAAAGAGGACAGGGACTCGTGGTGGAAAGGCAAAGCAACCTGCAAAGAAGATACAGGATGCTCCAACTGCTGATCCATCTCCCGTACAAGTGGAAGCACATCAAACTGAGGAACAAATTGCTGAGGGACAGCAAACACCTGAACCCTCTACCAGAAAATCACCTAGGACAAGGTCTGGTGCTCAGACTACTGGGTCATCTGCCAAACAAAGTGCAAAAATGAAATGCACTTCAAAGGAACTAGAGGCTCAGCCTGTCAAAGAACCTACACCCCTGCAAAAGTTCATTGATGACGAGGCCCGAGATAGATTTGAGTTAATCTCTCGAAAAGGATTCATCATTCAGAGGTCTGTCATCCCATATGAATTTTGTAAGATTGATTTAGAACCTGTGCTTAAGCTTTCTGAGTTCCAAAAATGGACTCACCTCCTGACTATCCCACACACCTTCTACCCTGACATGCTTTACCAGTTTTTTGCAAATCTTAGGAAAGGAAACTCACACACCGAGCTTATCTTCAGAGTCAATTCTGTTGATATCACTTTAACTCCTGATGTCATTAACTCTGTTTTGAAAACTAAGATTGAAGATGGCTTCAGATGAAAAATTGCAAATTTCTTTTCATATGAAGAATTCCCCTCTGTTTACCATCATTTTCACATCTCCAAATTAATGACTTACTTTCGCACTCACTTGAACACTCCTGTTGAGGCGAGATTAGAGGATCTCAAGTCTCAGAACTTGATTATCTTCACCATTGTTTCCAATCTGTTGGTACCCACTGATGGTCACAGAACCGATGCAAACAAAATGGAATTATATCTGTTTTACTGTTTTGTGGAAAAGATCAGAATCGATTGTGCAAATTCCTGCTTAAGATTAGTACCGACAGTCATAGGAAGCTTTCCTATGGAAAATTCCTGACTCCCATCTTTGCTCATCTTGAAATTCCCTTCACTGGAAAGTCTCCTAGAGATAGTGCCTTAACTGTTTTCTCAAAGGCCCATTTTGAAAGAAAAAATTTGAAGTTTTTTGAGGGTCACTGGTGTCACAAGGAACCTCTGTCAGAGTTCAGAAGAAAGAGCCTTCACGAAACTCCAGTCACTCCTAGGACCCCTCGGGATCAATCCATGTATATATCTCCTTTCACCATTCATCCTAAAAAATCAGCCAACAAGTCCTTTGTATACAACTCTGAGGTCATCACGTTGCTTGAAGACCTCAAGCAACATGTTATGCTCATTGAAGATGGTATAATGTCGACCACGACACCTGACCAGCAGGCTTCCTTCATTGAGAAACGAAATCTTCTTGTGCCTCCCACTCCGGTGAACAATAAACATGCTCATCAAAAAGAGCCCAGAACTGAGCCTACTGAGCACACTCCTGGTACTGAAGCTACTCCAGAAGCTCATGCCTCCAGTTCTCAGCCCAAGAATAAAGGAAAAGCTCCCATCTCTAAAGAGGCGTATGAAGTTGATGCTGAAGATACTGAAGAGGAAGATCATGTGGATCCTGAGCAATTTCATCTGACTAGGAGAAGGCCTGGATCATCCAAGATCACCATATAGGCACTACTAGGCCACTGCACTTCATGAGTAGTTCTCAATAATTCTCTTTTGCATATTTTGCTCTTAAAAGACATCTGGTGTGTTTGTTAATTTTAAGGAGTTTACTCCTCTACTGGTCTGTAAAAATATTTAGCTATCCGTTGTTGGAAGATGTTTCTATATTATGGTTGTGTCTCTCTTGTCTTAAATGGATGTTGTTTACTTTTAGCCTTGTCTGTTTATGTCAGTTCTTGTTGATTGCTATCATTTGTTGCTGCTCTGATCTCAGTTCTGATTGATTTTGGTTCTGATATGGATATTGTTGTTATGATGACAAAAAGGGGGAGAAACATGGATGGAATCAGGATATGAATCTGATCTATATGTAAGGGGGAGTCAAGTAAATTTTTCTATGAGGTATGAAAAATTTTCTGAGGGGGAGTCACTGAAGGGATGTGGATATCATTCTGAGAGGGAGTTGTAAATACTCCAAGCCTCTCTAAGAAAAGGGAAACTATACCAAAATTCCCTCACTTCATCCATTGTTTTGTCATCATCAAAAAGGGGGAGATTGTTTATCTTTGTTCGTACCTTTTGATGATTACAAAACAAGTGGATAAAACTAATGTTTTTCAAGTTTGTTTTTGGTCAGAAAATGGAGCAAAACAGGTTCAAAGGCCAAGCATCTGCTAAAACATCTGTCGGACACACAAATACATCCTATCGGCCGTCCGATAACCATTGAGTATCTTTGGACGCGCAAAGAACCTATCCTCGGACGTTCGAAGCTGATAAGTCAGCACTTCTAAGATCTCTAACCTCGATCGGACGCACAATACCTGAGCACCAAACGTCCGACAATCGTTGCTACACTTTGGACGACAAGCATTAGAAGCACCGGACGTCCGAAAGAATTAATGAAGGATTCCAAGTTTTACATCATATGGTCGGACGCATATTCTGATGCTGCCGGACATCCTAAAGATTTCAAGAAAATTTCTTGAACTCACTACCTGCGTTCGAACGCACAAAACCAGCCTACCGGACGTCCGACACTACTAACGGCTAGTTGACTCTTCAGCTGCCTTGTGTCCGTTAGTGGCATTAATTGAAGATGTTTTTGGTCTATTATAAATAGGATAAAAGTCAACCACCAAAAGCATTGATACACATTGAGTCTACATCAGATCTTGAGTGATTCAAGCATAAGAATACTCCAAAAAAAAGATTTGTACTCTTAGTTGTGTGATCTTCATTTAGCTTTTCAAGTGTGATTCAATTTCTTCAATAGTGTAACTTTGTGAGGGTTATTCGAGTGATTGTAAAATTTCCTTGCTTGATCAAGTGCATCTTTTGGCAAGGAGGAAGTGATCATTCCCGTGTACACAAGAGATTGGTTGTATGTTGAATGAACTTGAAGGAGCTTACAATGTAAAGGGATATTCAAACTCTAGTCGAGTTTGAGATTTGGTTTGCTATTCCATCTTCTTATTCACTGTTTTGCAACATTAACTGTTTATCTCTTCTGCTCTAAATTACTTTCGCTTTATCATAAATTGTTCCTAGGTCTGGTACTTTAGAAAAAGAGGGCTAGTTCAGAAAAAAAGTGATTTATATTTTGGCTAGCTTTTAAACCACCTAATTCACCCCTTCTTAGGTTGTCTTCGATCCTTACAACTTATCTTTCCTCTGTGTAATCCAAGGCATCGAATATATTTATTATATTCTCTAACCAATTCCCAACCATTTCTGGGTCAGGTCCTCTAGAAAATTTGGGCGGGAAGAATTTCTGAAACCGCTCTAAAGCTCGATCTTCCCCTATCTCTTGGTTTTCACGTTGGTTTCATTGTCTAATTCCTTGACCTTGTTGACCTACTAAGAGCTCTAATATATCCGTCATGCGAGTTAAAACTACTCCCATTTGATCATTTCCTTCCCCAACTCTTGGTTCGGTGTTTTGATCAATATCAGACCCATTACCTACTCTTTGATTTCGGGGTTGTCTAAGTTAACGTCCTTTTCGTTGTCCTCTAGTTTCCATGTTCACAGCTAATCTATGCGCATATGCATAAATCTCACACTAAGCCATAATATGAACTACTCACACATACCAGTAACAACTTTTAAAGAAAAGGAAATCACTTACACAAATAACATTATCACTACCAGTAACAACTCTTAAAGAAAAAGAACTCACACATACCAGTAACCACTCTTAAAGAAAAAGAAATCACTTACACAAATAATATTATCACTATGCAAGTAAACACAAATTAGAGATCATTAAATCATAACACAAGTTTTAGTCAAGTAAAACTCATACCAAGTCAAAGTCAATAAATAAAGTAAACAAATAATTATCAAAAGTACATTCATCTCCAAGGTACAACTCTTAAATCTACACCCATCGTCCCATTACGAAAGATCACAAGTAGTGTTTCACTGGATTAATTGGAACTAGATGATTCCCGTTCCCTAACATGTTCAACTTCAATCCCAACATAAGGATCTTTTGGGCTACGATCTTCTCCGTGTCGCACTCTTAATTATTGTACTATCATAGCCAAACAATTATTGGTTTCTTGTAACTATTCACGTAAAATATCGATTCATTCTTTTTCCCCACAAATGGAGATCTCAAGTCCTTAGAATTGCCCTCAACTCTCAAGTACTCGGGTACAAGAATCCGAAATAAGATAATTCACAACTCAAGCCGGCCGGTCCAAAGAGTAAATCACCACATTCGAGATTCCTACCCAACATACATATCAAATTCCCTCCAAAGATCAAGATAAAGGTTTTACAACCTATCACATTCATGATTCACAGCTTACATTTCTAGAAGGGCACTTAAGCCTTTACTCAATCACATAGTAAGGACCATAACACCACTTGGTTCAATCTTGCCCCATGTAGAGACCACGTGAAGTGGCACTGATTTTTGCCCCTACAAATAGTCATTTAACTTTCAAATCAGTCTCACAGTCTGGCATCCTAAACTTTTAAGCCTAGGATACACTACAAAGAACTAAAGCCTAAGCTCTGATACCAACTGTGACGCCCCCACTTTTCCCTAAGGAGAACCAAAGGGTATCCGCGAGACGTCTGCTCAGCTCTCGCCAGGACTCACTACAATACACAATTCACAAGCTCGGAATACTTCAATAATACTTCAAATAACTTCAATACATAATAAAAGTACTCCAAAATATCTCACACTTACAATTAATCAACTCTCAAGCTTAATACAACCCAAAAGAATATTTACTACAGCCATCTGCTGTAATACAACTTAAAATCTTCAAAAGAAGGCAATCTAATACTATTCACGAGTACTCTCGATCTTGAACCCTGTTAAAGAAAATAAAATCAAGTAATGAGTTACACAACCCAGTGAGGTTCCAAGATACTCTAGCAGTTCTAATAAATTAAGTAATTGAGCATACTACATGTATGGTTCAAGGTTGCACATTGGCATATTAACTTGAGACAATAATCATTGTACGAGTAATTTGAGCATATCACAGGTATGGCACATTTGCATGAAATAGTTATCATTATGTAAAATAAACACACATTGAAGGATACGGTGTTCCATTGGAACCATTTCGGTCAATTGCACTTTATAACTTCCAGTCCCTACGGTACTATCTGGCCATTGCCTTATCCCTCCAGTGGTAATACTTGAGTATACCGAAACGGTGGCCCAGGGTTCCAACCTACCCGACCAAACCCAGTCCTGGCTCGAGTAGGTCAGTAACCAAGGGTAGGGCCCAAGTTCAGCTTAGAGCTTACAACATGCACAAGTAATCAAATAACTTGGCTAACGGTAAAAATTTATTCTTTTGGTAGGTCGAGTGAGATAAAGTACACACTCGCCTTAAAATGGTGGACAATTTCATATGAGCAATTACTAGCAACAATTAACACATAAACACATAAGCAATATTTGATAATTTCATGTGAACATGTAATTTACAGTAATCAAGTAGATAGGAAAATGGTAAGTAATTACGGTAAACGGTTAATGGTTGACGGTTAACGGTTAAAGGTTGACGGTTAACGGTAGTAATCACTGTTAATTGGTAGACATTAGTCATTTTAATAGGCCGCCATTAGCCGTTTCCCACTTTTACCACTTAAGAGTCGAGGAGATTCACTCCAACCGACTTATGCAGCCATAGCATAATTAATCATTTAAACACATCACATAAATTTGCAATTCAAGTATTTCATGTCGAGTAATTCAAGTATGCATTACTTAAATATGCATGAGTATGGTAAATACTTAACATGTAGCACTTAACACTTAATGATCATGGATTAAGCATGTCATAGACTTATTCAAATTATATACTCCTATATGGAACACTCACCTATTGCTACAAAAGAGTAAGTGCATATACAATCCTTCAGATGTTCCCCTCGAGATCCTCTTGAAGATCTCCTTGAGCACCTGAGCCAACAATAGTTGTCTATTACACACCATCACTTAAAATCCCTTACTTATCGTGAAGGTTGTACTAGTGTTCATTCTAAGGAGAATTCATGAATTGAGTCTTGATTATTTATAGTCGAGGCCCGGAAGTGGATTTTAAAAACACAAGAGAAATCTGATTCTCGCCTTCGAAATCAAGTGTAAAATGGTCTAGCAATATCGGAGTAAAATGGAGAGTTTGAAACCCTCAGTTTCCTTTAAATTTGGAAATTTCAGATTTGGCAAGTAAATTTTGAAAAATCAGATCTCACTCTCTATGAGTCCAAAATTGGAAAACTTGGTACCGCTGGAAACTACGTCTAAAGTACTAAAAGTTTCTAAAAGACACTTTTCTATGATTCCAAGTGGAAGGTATTCAAAATTTGTCTCAAAGTTGTTGTTTTGGCTTGCGAGACAGTTTCGGGGTTGGTTTTTCGCAAACTTGGAAAATTCGGCAAAATTCACAGAATTGGAACTAGCCTCTCAAATTTGAAACTCAACTAGAGTTGCAGTCAAAGTTTAAAATGGAACAGGCGGAACGAGAATTGAATTTTTGAGCACCAAGATATGGTAGCTCAAAGTTACCCAAATTTCTTTGTTAAACAAGGGTTTTCCAAAATCAAGTCATGAACTTTGGAAGTTTAGTTGAGGAGCGAAACGGACTTGGAATGGCACAAAAATTATCAGTATAATACTACCATATAAGGAGTATTTCTCTTCCAAATTCCATGGATAAATATGCATGGAAAGTTGGTTAACCAATCACCAAAATTCCAAAATTTCCAAGGCAAATCTGCCTTGCGAGTTTCGTTTTCCGTTTTCAAAATGTTTGGCTTACAAAGTACCTCAAACATGGTCCATTTGCATAGACAATGTCTAAGAGGTATCCAAAACACAATTTTGGGTGATTAAAATCAAGAATCTCAAATCAACAAGTCTCAATCGAGTTTAGTAACAATTCTGCCCAAAACGAGAGTTTTCCTTCAAGAAGTCAGTTTTGAAATATAGCCACAAATCACTCAATTCAACTCGGAATTGGACGTGGTTAGTGGCATTGGAAAATAATTTCATAAATCTACAATTTCTCAGAAGAAATCATTTTCAAAATCCGTCCGCAACTAGCTCACATTTGAGCATCAAGCTGTACTTCATGTTCTACCCTGTAGTGAACCAACGAAACAGGACAGTAAACTTCAAACGAATGGTTTGCCTCACACAAATGGAACCAGATGTGCATTTTATACCAATAGAAACCTGGGAATGTCTAGTTTCCAGTGCCATAAACGGCACTTGATTTCAACATCGGAGCAACAAGTAATGGCCGAAACAAAATGACTGCTTGGGCAATCCGAGAAAATTTTCCAGTTTTGCTAAACCTTAGAAATCACTACATTTGACCAACCAAATCATGTTATTTTTCAATGAAACTTTCTACACCATCCATATAACATGTATACATCATAATTAAGTCATTATAAATTCAAAAATTTGCACAAAAGTGCACGAACATGGCAGGGGCATATTCGGAAGATTTTTGCTCTTCACCTCCTTTGAGCTTCCTTTCAATAATACAACTTATTTCCACTAATTTAAGCACTAAACCAATATTAACAACATCAAAACTCTTGAAATCAGTCCATCAAGTCATTATGGGAGTTCATAGAGCCCACACATCAAGATCCAACATAAATAAAGCTACCCATGTGAATATACAAGCTTATAAGTGCAATACTACTTCCATAAATCAAGATTTGGAGGGTTGATCGTCCATTACCTCTCTTGAGGAACTGAACAGAAATTTTTGGTCCTTATGAGCCAAATAAAAACTGTGAGAGCAGCCTCTTTTCCTAGCTTGAAGTGCTCTCCAAATGTTTAGTAAGGCGTGGTTAAAATTTGAGGTGATTTGGCGGAGAATTAGTGAAGATTTGATGGAGGAAAATTGAAGAACTTGGTGTTCTTCCTCTTGAAGTGATGATGGCTGTATAGAGGAAAAAGAAAGAGTTGCATGGCTGTTTGAGGTGATAAAGTGGAGTGTTTTGATCTGGTGTGATGCTCCCACGAGAAGCCTAAGAATGTGTGGCCCAAAATGCTCCAAAAGTCAACTATGAAGAGTGCGCGTACGCGCGCGTTTCGCGCTCGTTTCCCCTTGGATTTTTTCACTTGTGCACTAAATCTCTAATGCACTTCTATCCATACTATTATTATTCATTCTTAATAGTCTAGAAATAAAGGTCTTAAATCTGATGAGCAATCCTAGGGGAAGACCCTCCTAGACCCTCCCAACCTTGTAATTATTAGAGTTGGATCTTTTCTCCCAATGGAAATTGAACTCGATTGTTCTCATGAACTCAAGACCTCTGACACACAAAGGTAATCAGCAACCTTAAGCAAATATGATGGATGAAGAGACACCACGATTAGGGAACAAACTAATCTATAAAGTCTGATTTGAATCCTAAGCTATAAACTCAAGAATTCAAGAGTAAGTTCGAATAAGAACTTGAAGGAAAATTCCTCACGATTTTTGGTTGTAACAATCTGTCCTTTCACTCATACAATAGGTGCCTTTTATAGGCTAAAACTAGGGCAAATCCGGCCCACATAAACCTGGAATAGGAATTCGGTCCGCATAAAGAGCCAGCTTTTTAAGGCTTCCCGATAAGGCCCAATAAGTAATAAAAATACTCAACGACTAACAACTACTAAACTAGGCAGTCTTAAAACAACTACCAACTAAGCTAACAAGTATGAGATCATTCTTTCACTTCAAACGTACAAGTGAACAAGGTAACTTCATGGTCCATCAAATCTTCAAACTTAGCTTGCTCCTTGCTTATATGGTGAATGGTCAAGGCTCGCAAAGCTTCCTTCACCTTCTTGGATCTTGATCTTGTCATCGAACTGCCAATGTGGACCAAAGGATCCTTGACCTAAGGTTGAAGTTGTTGCGCACCCATATCCACATCATTCCCTCTTTCCTCGAAAAGATTCGTCCTCGAATCTTCAAAGTCTCATCTTGAAAGTGATTTGTCCACAAATCGACGGTGCGCTTAAAGGACAGTAATGTTGGAAATAGATGAATGACTATGAGCCATGTTGCATGTCGTTTGGTCAGCTTCGGGAAGCTCTCGAACAAGGACATGCGCCAAGGTAGGAAAGAGCTTGTGTAAGGCGTGTGAAAATCCCAAGTGGCAATCCAAAACTCTCTAATTAGCCTTTGGTCATGGATCTTCACATTGACACCTTGATTGTGTAAAGGTGTAAAATCCAGCACTAGTTGACATTGATTTGAATCATCTTGCATGGATAAAATGGGAGCAACTTGTTGCACGGATGAGGTACTAAACAACTTGTGGAGGACAGCTTTGGGATCTTGCGTCACACACAATTTCTCATCTTCCAATATATAAGGTAGCAAACAATTGAATTCCACTTCATAAGGATTACTCGAACTAGCACAAGTTGAAGTTGACAAATTGAGCACTTGGCCACCAACTTTTGGCAGTGTGAATAAGCATGAAAGATCACCACCTTTAGTTGGAATAAGCATGAAATCAGGTTGTAAGTCTTTAATCAAAACTGAAAAATTTTGGACAGCTTTACAACCTACAAAAACAAAATAACCTTCAACTTGAAACAAATTAGAAATTGGGTAAAGAAGTAATGGTACATCATCAACTAAATGGTAAGAAGGTATAGAACAAGTTTTAAGTGTGAAAACTCCCATTGACACTTCATCATTCACTTCACCAATTGATTCAACTTGAGAAGGCATTGCCAACCGTGTACACTTTCCTTCAAAATCTGCATAAGAAATACAAGTGTTAGGATGGAATTTATACTCAAAAGAAGGTAAAGATGATGAATGAACCATAGGTAGCAAATGAGAGTCAAAGTTTGGAATTCTCCCTTCACGGTTGGTTTGAATTGGTTCCTCTTTGGAATGGACAGATTTGAATTGAAATTGTTCCATGAGGTGTTCCCAAATAGATTTAATTCCTAAAAGACAAACTCCATGGAAACTAGTGAACTGTACAAGTGACTTTGGAATGGAGCATGGCATGACTAACTTCACTTGACTTTGCTTAATCTGCACAAATGAAGAAACACTAAATAAAGCAAAGGTAAGTTCGTTAGGAAAACAATAAGCCCTCATATTTTTGATCAAAATCGGCTCACTTTCTCTTTTTTCTTCCTTTTTACCACTCATCTTATCAGATTTTTCCATCTCTTTTTCTAGCTTAACGCCTTCGATTGTTTTCTCATTATCAACCTCCTCAACAAATGGTTCAATAGGATGAGATACTCCTTTGTTGGGAATTGGGTCAACTACCTCCTTCTTAGAAAACTCACTTTGATAGCATCCATTTGACTCCATTTGTTTTTGGTATAGAAGACGTTGATATGTCTCGCAAAATGACTCCGCATGAGGTGGTTCAACTCTAAGTTTAGTCTTAGAAAATGTTGAATGAACCTTCTTATCACCTCTTGCATAAACCAGCTTTAAAGAGGTAGATTGCATGGAACCCCTCCTCTTGAGAGATTCGTTCTCTCGTTGGAGCCGATTGTACAAGTCCGTAGTATAATGGAAGGGTACAAATCGTTTCCTCATCACTTGCTTCATTTCAGTCCAAGTGTCAATCTGTTGTTCCCTATTTCTCCTCCTTGTGGCACATACTTGCTCCCACCAAATAGATGCATAATCTTGAAATTCAATAGCTGCAAGTTTCACCTTTTTCTCTTCAGAGTAATTGTGGACTTCAAACACTTGCTCAACTCGCCTAACCCAATCCAAGTAAGCTTCAGGATCATTTTTCCCGTGAAAGGTAGGCATCTTGGTCTTGATGGAACCAAGATTGTCATCGGTTCTCCTAGATCGGTCTCGACCTTCCCTCGCTCCCCTTTGGCTTTTCCTTAATCGAAATGAGGTGTTAGAATGATATCCCTCATCATCCGCATCATGATCAGCACTCTGAACACTCGAGGCCCTATTGTATGCATCTCCAGTACCTCGCATCCCAATGGCAGCCAACCTGTCGGATATTTGTGTCATCACAACTTCATGTCTCTCCGCTTGTTTTTGAAGAGCTTGGAGCACTAGTTTGAGTGACATGTCAGTCTCAAACGGCTCAAGCATGTTCCCTTCGTGAGACATATTGTCCAACCTGCAAAACAAGTGTATCCTAGTCTACCTTGCAAGCACTCAAGGAAACACACTCACTCTCAATTTTCCTTCTCGAAGTTCTTAAAACAACTCAAACTCTCAAAAATTCCAGAATTAATTACCCTATAAGCAAGTAACAAGACACAAAGCAGAATTTTGCAAATCTTAGAAAAACTCTACCCGAAGCTAGAACTTTTTTTTTGAGCTGCTGTTTTTGCTGAGTTTCTGGTCAGTATTTTGGATGGTAAGTGGTGCTTTTAGGGTGCTCAAATAATGTACGAACCAGTCCTCAAATTTCAGTCAAATCGGCTCGCAAAGACTAGCTCAACCAATTTTAGAAACCCAAGAATTTAAAGGCGGTTTGGCTAAGGTGTTTGTGGCGGTTTAGGTTTGGTTTTGGAAACTGATTTGGGGGTGTTTGGGGCTGGTTAGGTCGTTTGGGGTCGTTGGAATTCAATTAAGATTGGAGACTCAAGAATTGGAAACCAATCAAGATTTAGAGACTCAAGTTTTGGGAAACCAATCAAGATTTGGAAACTAATCAAGAATTGGAAACCAATCAAGAATTAGAAACTCAAGATTTGGAAAAGTTGATTTCCTTTGTGTGAGAGCCGATTCCTTCTCTTCTTCCTTTTTTTTCGTTCTCCTTTTTTTTTTCTTTGCTTTGGCTCTTCAAGGAACACAAATTCAGTTCACACCAACAAGTTCAAGAAAATGGATGAAAGGTTATGCAAATTCCAAGAAGACCCTAGTTCTTGATTTATTGTTCAAGAACATTCAAAACAAGACTTGGTGGTCCAAGAACTTCAAGAATTTGTTCAAGAAGCTCAAGAACTTCCCCAAATTACGTTGTGGTGTTTAGGGTTTGCAAGAACAACAACCAATAATCAAGAAATAGGCAAAACAAAATTTCAACAATACTCAAAAGAAAATTCCAGCAATACTCTAGCAACTTGGACACTAAAACAACATAAGGTACATGACTCTTTTTTTTTTTGTCTTTAAACCTTAACAACTCAAACACAAGTATAACAGACCCAATGTGACGCCCCGAAAGAATGAGTGCGAGAACCCGAAAAAAATTTCTAAGTTTCTAGGGTTTATTTTACTGATCGCCCGCCTTTTCGACATTTTCTTTATTAGAAAATTTTCCAGATAATTTTATTCAGTAAATATAGTTTTTAGATGATTTTTCTAGTATCAGTTAGTTTTTGAGAAATTAAGAACACATATCGGACGTGGGATCCACTAGTGCGGAAAGTTCGGTAAAATTCGGCCAGTTAGGTTAAGTAATGGATACTGGGTTTATTTTAGCAAGTGCTAAGAGATAACTAGAGGATATTAAGTGAGTTGGTGTGAGAGAGACAATGGGATAGATATGCATTTAATAAGTGACAAGTGTCACTTGGAGAATAAGTCTTGAGTTATGACTACTATTCATCCTTTTACCATTTAAATCAAAAAATTGACCAAAATTCACCCTTATTTTTCAAGCTTCTTGGCCGGCCCTTGCACAAGAAAAAAGAAGAAAAACTGCTCAATTTTCTTACCTTCAATCTTGCTCAATCTTTCATTCCAACCGGTTAATCTTCAAATTACTCCATAAAACCTATTAGTTTAGGGGTATTTAGGTGATTGGTGAAGTTATTTGGAAGCTTAAGGTGCTAAGTGGTCTCTTTCTTTGGTTACTAAGGTGAGTGACTATGGAATCCCTCTCTTCTATCTAATGATGTTTAATTAAGAACTTGTGGTGGTTATAAGTGTGATTTGGTGGATTATTTCTTGATTTTAGTTAAGATTAGTGAATTTTTCTATTTATGTGGGATTTTTCTATTTTCATATGATTAATATTATGTGACCATGTATAATGGTTGGAAATGGTTTAGAATGAAGCCTTAGTGTTAAGATAGCGGCTATTTGCGGAAAATTTCCGCATTGAACGGAAAATTTTGGAATTAGGGTTTCGATTACCCCCTTTCTGCCTGGCACTGTTCATCATAATTAGAGGCTGAATTAGCCATGGGTTAAAACATGAAATTTGTAGGGAATGATATTTTATAGATGCCTACAAAATTTCAGCTCAATCGGAGCAATGTAGCTGGTGAAACGACCGAAATACCCCTGCTGCCCTGTTTCTATCCGAACTTGATAATTGCTTCTGTAATTGGTTAATTTGGTTGGGAATACTTCTGATTTGATTGTTGATGTCTTCTTAAGAAATATAGCCTGGTGTCTTAGCTTTCAGATGGCTTTGGAATCACTTGATTTGGACTTAGGTAGCCTGAATTACGGTTCGTTAACCAGAATGCGGTTTGTTAACCTATTTTTACGGTTCTGGTTTAGTACATTGACATTTTGACCTAGTTTCACTACAAACTGGACTGCATGGCCTTCTTCAACATTGTATCTCTTTCTGTTAGCTTCGAAATGGTATAAATTTCATCCAAATCCAAGTCCCGTAGCTCTAGCTATGACCAAAACAAGATCAGTTGTTAGAACTGCCTTCGAATTTGGAAAGTTCTGACAGGAATGTTTGGACCCATTTTCCTCCATGCTCTGTATCGATTCTGTGACGACCCCACTTCTCCCAAGGGCGAACCCAAGGGTATCGGCGGGCCGCCTGCCTAGCTCGCGCCAGGACTCAAAACTTAAAACAATCAAAGCCAGAAAATTCAAAAGAGTACTATATACAACCCCAAAAGAGTTATAATTACATTCTCCAAAAGTATCGAGTCAAAACACCAAAACAAAAACAAACATCCTAACTGTTCAACTATTACAAGCCAATCTTACTATACTAGTATACGAGCCAAAAGTCCCCGCGTCGGCCCCTGCTAAGGAAAACAAAAGGAATGGGGTAAGCTATATGCTTAGTAAGTAAACATGGGCGAAAGCATAAATTTCACGTAACAGTTACACAATAAGAGTAAAGCAAAAGCAGAAAAGTAACAGCACATAATAAGGATACAGGTGGCTCCAAAGCCAACTCATGTGCCATGCGTGATCTCCTGCCGACACTCCGTCGACTGCAAATAATAGTCCGTAGAACTTCACTTGTACACCCACCGACACCTTATCACCCTCACTGGCCAGTCACCTCACAAACTTGCCCGGGCGAACGAAATCACAAACTTGAGCTTGAGTCACAAGCTCGGGTCACAAACTTGGTCACCTTCTCGGTGAACCGGATTCACAAAATTGGTTCATAACATGAACCTACAAACTTGGTGACCTCAGACTAAGTTGGACTGCCTTCGACCAAGCCCTAACCGGCTCGAATAGTCCAACCAGGTCAAGAGTTCGCCCCAAACTCACAAACTTCACAAAATTATTCAAAATCACAAACTTTGCAAACTTCACAAACTTTATTCGAAAGTCGCCCCGAGCCACAAGCTCAAGGGTTTTGGTTCCAAAAGGTTCATATACATATGCCATGTACAGATATGTGCGCAAATTAGGGTCTAGGTCGAGTGCGATAAAGTACACCCTCGCCTAGGTACCCTCTTCATACAAATCGAAATACATAAGCAACGAACACACAAAAGCGGCCTGAATACTTACTCAAAATACCAAAAGTAGTACGGAAGCAAAATCGCTTTGCGCGTTCGCTAGTAGTGGGCCCCACCGGCTCCGCCTAGCTCACCGCTGTCTGAAATAGAAGATTTTATCACAAACGGCCACTAACATGCCCAAAACAAGCAAAACGGCAAAACAACACGCGCGCACGTAAATATGACAGACAGAAACGGAAACGGCAGATTTGACACTCGTTTCTAGTTTACTCATAAGTTGAGCTACGAATATCGGATTAAGGCGTATGAGACGCCATATCGAAGCTTAAAAGATGAACAACAACTGTTATGAAGACATCCAGAACTGAAACTAGAGGCTTTAGTCCCAAATGGACCAAACACAATCACTTACGAAATCTGGCCAATGCACAAATGGTCAGTTTTGAGTGCAAACTGTTTTCTATGCTACACATGGTCAAAAGAGCTGAAAATTGGCAGTTAGATAGTTCATTCCAAATGGAACAACTTTCATGAAGGTCGGCAATCCAAATTCGGAACGGAAATTGGTCATCTGGACCAAAACAGATCTGACCAGAAAATGGTCATTTTCACGGGCAGGCCTTATTTGCTCGGCTATATCTCAGGTTTTATAAATCCGATTCATGAAATTCCAAGGGCGTTAGAAAGCTCTGATATAGGGCTATAAGTTTGGTGTTTTGGTCAGAAGCCCAAACAGCTTGTAACTCAGTCAAATGTGAAGCCAAAGTTCCAGCCATAAACTTTCCAAAAACGTACTAGAATCACAAACCGTATTTGACCTCAATATGCGGTAATGGCACCAAATTCACTACGGTTATCGGATGGGGGTGTAAGACCCACCGTTTCGAAGCTAAGAAACAGGAGTACAACAATGTAGAAGGCCACTCAGTCCAAATCCTAGCACAACTAATTCAAATATGCAAAATACGAAACCAGAATTACCAAAACAGGTTTGCAAAACCAATAAAACTGTAATCGGTATAACTCAGTCTATACAAGTCCAAATGCTGAAATTCCAAAGGCATATGTTAGCTAAGACATCCAGCTACATTTCATCAGAAGACACCAACTTCAAAATCCCAACCAATTCCAGTCAAAATGGCCAATTACCAGTACAGTTTTCGCATTCTGTCCAAAGCAGAACAGCTACAGTAATTTCGTCATATCTCATTCTACACTAAACCAAATGACCTGAAATTTTACAGGCACCTCAAACACATCAATACCTACAACTTTCATGTTTTGAGAAAGTCAAATTCGGCCTCTATCTATGACCTAAAATTTCGGACAGAATGTTCAACCAAGAACCCTAATTTTCCAGAAATTCTTCCAAATTCAAAATTGATTGCAATTTCCTATCAAATGCACCTACTAGAGCCAAAACCCCTTATTACCAACCATCAAAAACAACCACACCATCAAGATCATATGAAACCAGAAAATTCCAAAAAAAAAAATAAAAACTCAACCAATCATTCCAAACCATGAAATAAACCACAATTTCTAACACAATAGCCACCATTAGGCATAAATTCAACATCATTAGATATAGGAGGGTGTTCATATACCACTTACCAAGTAACCAAGAGAGAGGAAGATGTTGGACACCTTAAGTCCTCAAACAAACTTCAATAGACCACTCACAAGCACCCAAAGGATAGATTTTATGGAGTAGAATCTAAGTTATGTGGTTGGTTTTGGAAGATTGAGTGAAATGGAAGCTTGAAAGTTGAAGAATTTCTTTCTTCTTGAGCTTGAGAGGTTCGGCCATCAAGAGGTGAAAAATGGTGATTTTTTTGTGAATTTTTTGAGATATTAACTAATTTTGGTCAAAAGTCAAAAATGTGAATAGTAAACCATAAAGTCCAACCAATCATATTGTGACACTTGTCACACTCATTAATGCATTCTTATCTTTCTTTTTCCCTCTCACATCAATCACTTCTCACTCTCTACTTATCTCCTAACACCCGATAAATTTTACACAGTATCCGGAATTTAACCTAATTGGCCGAATTTTTCCGAACTTTTCGCACTAGTGGGTCCCACGTCCGATATACGTTCTTAATTTCTCAAAAACTAACTAATACTAGAAAAATCATCTAAAAACTATATTTACTCATAAAAATTATCTGGGGAATTTTCTAATAAAGAAAATGTAGAAAAAAAAACGGGTTTTCAATCTTAACCGGAACTTAGGGTTTAAATCTTAATTCCTACTTAGGGTTTTCGAAATACTCCCAAAACCAAACGTTACCGCCAAATTAATGAATATATCAACGTAGTACGAACTGGGGCCTCACAGATTCAGCTTCTGGTTTAAACATGAAAGTTATAGCCTTATGTCCTATCTTTTCAACGCCTTTGGAATTTCTTGATTTGGATTTGTGAGCTGTGAGTTATGGCCCAGTAAACAAACCCTATTCATCACCCTAAGACGTAAATTTCTGGTACTGTTTTCCATAATTTTGACCTGCTTCCATTCAGATCTAGATTAAGGTGTCTTCAGGAGAATTGTATCCCTTCCTCATAGCTTTGAAACGATGTCTTACTCACCTTGATCCGACATTCCTAACCTAACTTTTGATCAAAACGGTTGGAGATGGCAGATTTGGCCATTTCCGTTTGCCGTTCCGCGCGCGCGCGTGCACCCATTTTGCCGTTTTCGCACTTGCATGTGCCGATTTTGCCGTTTTTCTTGTTTTGGGCATGTTAGTGACTGTTTGTGATAATATGTGATACAATCTTCTATTTCAGACAGCGGTGAGTTAGGCGGAACCGGTGGGGCCCACTACTAGCGAACACGCGCGAAGTGCTTTTGCTCTTGTACTACTTTTGTATTTTGAGTAAGTATTCAGGCCGTTTATGTGTGTAAACTGCTTATGTGTTTTGATGTGAAAAGGGGGACTTAGGCGAGGGTGTACTTTAT
This sequence comes from Coffea arabica, assembly GCF_036785885.1. Lineage (NCBI taxonomy): Eukaryota > Viridiplantae > Streptophyta > Magnoliopsida > Gentianales > Rubiaceae > Coffea > Coffea arabica. The sequence continues at coordinate 35,754,512 of NC_092316.1, read as the reverse complement.
CACACTCAACCTAAACCCTAGTTTGTACCTATGTTTCTCCATGAGATGTGTATATATGAATTATTTTGGGTTTGAACCCCTTGAGCTTGGAGCTCGGGGTGACTTTCGTGAGTTCGTGAAATATGTTGAAGTTGTGGGCCTGATCTCAAGATCTGGATGGACTATTCGAGGCGGAAGGGGCTTGGTCGGAGCCAGTCCAACCTAGTCTGAGGTCACCAAGTTCGTAGGTTCTAGTTGTGAACCAAGTTTGTGACCCGAGCTTGTGACTCAAGCTCAAGTTTGTGATTTCGTTCGCCCGGGCAAGTTTGTGAGGTGACTGGCCAGTGAGGGTGATAAAGTGTTTGGTAGGTGTACAAGTGGAGTTCTACGGACCTTATTTATGGTCAACGGAGTGTCGACAGGAGATCACGCATGGCAAATGACTTGGCTTTGGAGCCAACCTGTATCCTTCCTTTGTATTGTTACTTTTGTGCTTGACTTGACATTTTGTGAAATAGTTGTTTCTTTAAATGTAAAATTTATGATTTTACCCCTATTTACTTACTAAGCTTCTAGCTTACCCCTTTTTCTTTGTTTTCCTTAGCAGGGGACGACGCGGGGAACTTCTTGGCACCTTCACTAGTTTAGTTAGGTTTAATTGTAATAGTCGGACAGTTAGGATGTTTGTTTTTGTTTTGGTGGTTTGTATAAGAACCCTCCTTAGGGTCTACCTTCTGCTGGTTGTTATTATAATGTATTAGAGCAGTTTGACTCGATACTTTTGAAGATGTAAATAGAACTCTTTTGGTGTCAGATATATTGTGAATAGTACGCTTGTGGGTTTATCTAGTTTTATTGTTTTGAAATTTTGAGTCCTGGCACGAGTTAGGTAGGCGTCCCGCCGATACCCTAGGGTTCGCCCTTGGGAGAAGCGGGGGCGTCACACCAAGAACTTGGACAGAAAACACAAAAAAAAGACAACACCCAAACAGATTTTTTTTTTACTCGGATAAACAGTAACGTGAACAGTACGCTACAGTACGATGAACAGTATTCAGTACAGTACGATGAACAATAATCGCTACAGTACGATGAACAGTAATCGCTACAGTTTTTTCCGACAAAAGATACAAACTAACAAGATATGAACAACTTCAATTAAAAGAAAAATAACCTGATGCTCTGATTACCAATTGATGAGCAACCCTAGGGTGTGACAGCCCCACCTCCCCCTAAGGCGAACCAAAGAGTTCAGCGGACCGCCTGCCCAACTCTCGCCGGGACTCAGTCATTCACTTCAACCCTCAAACAAACCAGAATAAACCCACAAGAATAAATATAATGACAATCCAAAACTTAAAGCAAAACTTATGTACATCACTATCTCAAAAGGGAGTACAAACATCGAATATACAAAGGTTCTCAATTCACCATACATCCAGCCCGTGCCAAGCACTAGGGTGAGAACCATTACAAAATCAAAGAACTAGACTAGGCTAGTCGATACCAAGCCCTCGTTCTTGCTCGCCTTCCCCTATTAAGGAAAACAAAACTAAAGGAATGAGCTAAAAGCTCAGTGAGGTTCCGAACACATAATCAAACATTCAATTCAATACATTAAACATAGAGTATCAATAATTCAGGAAACATTTACAATGGAAAGCGATAGTAACACATTCATTAAAAGGATACGTGCTCACAAGGAGCCATTCATTCATTCGTTCATTCATTCTCCTGTCATTTCCCCTTATTCCTCCAATCATTTGAAAATACATTTTGATAAGTAAAACCCCTCATTTGCGTTGACATTCGTTCATTCATTTCATTCACCCCCTTCCCGGACATTGGCCAAGCTCCACCGACTTCAAGGTAATACTCGAGTATACCAAACGTTCACCCAGGGTCACTAAATCGCCCGATCGAGTCCGCTTCTAGCTCGAGTCAATTAGTAACGAAGGGCAGGGCCCATTTCAGCCAGGAGGCTTACATTTATGTACAACTAGCATTAATCACTTAAACATTGAAAATTTCACATTTCATTTAGGTCGAGTGCAATAAAGTACACACTCGCCTAACAAACTCATTTTAAGCAATCATTGAAAACATTTAACATGTTATGATTCGTTCATAACAAGTCATATAAGCAAGAACAAGCCACATAGGCAATGAAAATATAACAAACAAGGAACACTCACCTATTTAAGCAAAATAACGTCCAAAGTTTCCTTCCGGATACACCCTCAATCATCAAGGTATCCTAATAATCAAACGAACACATTATGCTTCAACCATCAAAGATGTAAGTGAGTCAAAGACAAGTCGAATACGTACTAGTACAAAGTATAACTCAAGTCGCAAGTATATCGACCTAGTTCTCGAGCGTAAATTTGGGCAGCACGCCCTTTGTATTTACCTATTTCCAACCATTTATGGCTTCATTCTTTTCTTCAATCAAACCCAAAGTCATATACAGAACCATCTCATTTCACTAGCCATTTCATAGGCTCCAAGTCATACAGGTACAAAATCAAGCTAGGAGCATGTGCGGAAATGAAGTTTAAGTGAAGAAACAAAAGACAGATTTGATGTTATTTTACGTAACGGACACAACTGAGGCTACACTTATTGGATTGAGGTGAAATTTATACTGTTTCGAAGCTAAAACAAAGACCTACAACTTTGATGAAGACCACTCAGTCCATTTTGCAGGGTATCTATGTCAAAATGTCAAATTACAGAACCAGAATCTCACACTCGGGCTAGTTAACCGCACTATACGTCAACAACCATAACTCAGGCTACCGAAGTCCAAATGAGGTGATTCCATGGGTGTTGGAAATCTAGGACATAGCACTACAACTTTCATGTTTTGGATAAATGCTAGTTCAGTATGTATAAAAGGTGAAAAGACACGATCAGATTGATGAAATGTCAAAACTGTCCATTGGACTAAACCTACGGTAGTCAGGGGTATTGCGGTCTTTTCACAGGCTACGTTACTCTGATTGAGCTGAAATTTTGTAGAAAACTATAAAACATAATTCTCTACAACTTTCATGTTTTGTGCTAAGCCTAATTCGGTCTCTAACATATGAAACTAGAACCGGACAGAACTGAAGCTTCAATTTCCAGAAATCTGGAATTTTGCTACATCAAGCTATAATTCACATTTTTACCTTAAAACCACCACTACTTTCTCCTTTACAAGATTATATACCATATATACACACCATATAACACCTAAACAACAAGAATTATAAGTGAATAAATCAAAACCCTATCTCAAAATTCATCCCTCCAATCATCAAAACCATTTCAAACAAGCATCAGAAGCACAATTCTAACATTAATACCCAACTTAATCATGATTAATGGAAATGAAAGGGTGATCAGCCATTATACCTTAAGACAAGGCCTTGCAAGAGCGATCCTCCACTACTCCTTGAAATTTTTGGTTCCTTAAGCTTCCCAAACTCTCAAACTATTGATTAATCGGTTTAGATTTCTTGTTTTCTCACTTAAGTGAGTTTGCTTGGATTTTTCTTTCTTTGCATTTTCTTCATTGCATTCTTCTTACTTTTTGCATTTTTCTTCAAAAACTAGATTTGCCCCAGTGTGGGGTTCTTTTTTCCTTTTCATCTCTCTTTCAAAATAAATTTGCCCCAGTATGGGGTTCTTTCTTTTCCTCAGATCTCTTTCAAAGATAAATTTGCCCCAGTGTGGGGTTTTTCTTTTCGTTTTGATCATTTTTCAAAATGAATTTGCCCCAGTGTGGGGTTTGCAATTCTCAGGGGTTGCCAAACGAAAATTATTGTTCTGATAGCTCAAAGGGGATGACTAGGGATGAAATGTTTTGATTGGAAAGGAAGATGGCCTGACTTTTGCCTCGTCTCCTGCATGATTTCCTAGAAGGAATTTGCATAATCAAATAAAGAATTTCTTACACATGTCTGAGTTGATAGGTTGAGGGAAAGTCGGTCCGTCCATCTCTGTTAAAAACAAGTACTCCGCCCGGTAGCCCCTTTTGAACGACAAATGACCCGGCCAGTTTAGAATCAAATTCACCTTTGACCTCGTCTTGCAATGGCAACTTTGCTTTAGAACTTTGTCCCTTTTTCAAAGAATCGCCGGTGGACCTTTTTGTTATGAACACAGGCCGTGTGTTTTGACAACATTGGTCATGGCACATAGCATTCAACTGCTTTTCATCAATCAGAATCAATCGTTAATGACACTGCTTTAACCAATCAACTTTCAACCTGGCTGGAAAGGGATTTTCTCAAATGAAGGGATTTATCAATGAAGGAATTTCTCAAATGAAGGGATTTTTCCATGGTTTTTCTCAATGAAGGCTTTCTCAAAGAAGGGATTTTTCAATGAAGGGATTTCTCAATGAAGGCTTTCTCAAAGAAGGGATTTTTCAATGTATGGCTTCATCGGATTCCAGAACAGTGATATTCAAAGGGTCAAATAATTTTATTTTTGGCCGTCGAAAGAATTTAGAATGAAATTGAAAATGATAATCAACCAATATAAACAAAATGGTATCGAACAAACAAAATGATGAAAAGATGCAATTATGCATGCTATTGAAACACAGGAGCTTGATAAAAACTGTTTTAGCCAAAACTTGAACTTGACAAAGCTATTTACACAACAACAGTGAAAACTTTCATGAATTCTTAGCAAATCACAATCCCCAGATTTACCAAAATTCCCTTCAAGAGGGAAAACACTCGGCCATCCAAATTGTGCAAAGCTCCTTCAAGACTTTCAAATTTCGTCTTTAAAGGTAGATGCCTCAAAGGCGCCTTTGTGTTCGGGAAAGGGATTCGTACTTATGCTCGGCCCTTGTTCTGCATTTCTTCTAATCACTATTTCCCCCGCCTCGATCATTTCTTGGACTTTCTGTTTAAGTGCTCTACAACCAGTAGTTGGGTGGCCAGGTGCTCCCGAATGATAGGCACAAGTATACTGTGGATTGTATCCTGAACGGACGCCATGAGGATAAGTTGGAGGGGGAATTTCACCGATTTTACTGGCGGCTTTTAATTGTTCATATAATTGGTCCAAAGGCCTGCCAAGATTGGTGAATGTTTGAGAACGATTTTGATCGTGGGTTTCAGTATGTTGGTGGTAGTTATAGGTGGGTCTGTTTGGTCGGGGAAATTGTTGATTGTAGAGAGGTTGAGGTCGAACTTGTTGGAAGTTGGGTTTAGATATTTGGAAAGGGACTGTGGGCGGATTGGTGTAATTAGGGCGAGGTCGAGAATGAGTGGTATTGGTGTGATAAACAGGATGAGGGTTTGAATAGTAAGGGTAAGGGTTTGAGTAGGTAGGGTATTGTTGAGGTCTGGGCTTTGAGATAGGGTTTCGATCCCAGACAAAAGCAGTTTCCCCCTCTTGCTTTTTGGACTGTTGCTTCTTCCCATTACTGCCTTGGCTTTGCAAAGCATCCAACTGCGATTTGAGGGCAGACACATTAACAATCTTTCCAGCCTTCACGAAATCATCATATTCCTCAAGCTTATTGACAATAGCGGCAAATGAGCATCCAGTCATGCGAAAGATTTCCTCAAAATACGGCGGATCGTGTGCCTTAATGAAAGTGCGTATGATTTCGTCCTCAGTCATTGGTGGCTCGACTTTGGCAGCTATTTTCCTCCACCTCTTGGCATAGGTCTTGTGATCCTCGGAGGGTTTTCTTTTTGTTCCTTCCAGTGTGGTCCGTGTTGGCGCTAGCTCACAATTATACTCGTACTGCCTTACAAAAGCGTTGGACAAGTCAAGCCAGGTCTTCGCTTCTTCGGGTTTCAGCTTGGAATACCAGTCGAGTGCATCCCCCTCCAGACTTTCTGGGAATAGCCTCAAAGGCAGATTTTCATCATCTGTTGGCCTACCCAACTTGTTGGCGAACAATCGGAGGTGCGTCTTGGGATTGCCTGTCACATCATACTTGTTAAACTTTGGAGTTTTGAATCCCTCAGGCAATTGTACATTTGGAAAGAGACAAAGCTCGTCATAGTCCAGCACTCCTTGCTTGTTTAAACCCTGACTTTTCCTTATAAATTCATCAAAACGGTCAAGGCGTTTGAGCAGCTTTATATCAATGGGAGCGGAAGATTCCCCCATTTCTGGCTTGGTTTGAGCAGTATGGTCTGGTAGGAATGGCTCAGCAGCAGTGTGATAAAAAGTATGTGGCTCTGGTGGTATGTTTGAAGTGATTTGGGGTTGTGGGCCTTGTATGTGAGTAGGAAAAAATAAAGGATTAGGAGGGTAAGTGTATGGATAAGTGAAAGTTCCTTCTGGTGGAATAAGGAAAGGTGGAGTAACGGTGGTTTGAGTCGGAGGGATGACAAATGGCTCTGGCTCAGGTTGCCTGTCAGGTACAGGTTCAGGTTGAACTCCGCTGCTAATTAGTTCATCAATCAACTTCCTTTGGGTTGCCATCTTGGTAGCCATCTCACCGAACTTAGTAAGCATTTCAGTCAACTGAACCCCCAAACTCGCCGTCTCGGGTTGAGCGGTAGTAGCAGACCTATCTGATTGTTCCGGTCGTGAACTCATGTTTACACGACTCCTCCGAGCTTGACTACGGGATCGCGTTATGATGGGGCTTCGACGAGAAGCTATGTTTAAATATTACCTGAGAATTTTTGAAAGATTGCCTTTAGATTCAACCCTTGCTTATTTATTCCAATAAAATAAAGAAAAGAAAAAGAAAAAGACAAGAGTTAGTAGATATCCAGAAAATTCGGATGCATGTCCTATGGGGGAACCCTTTTTGTGCCAAGGGTAGGCCTAGCATGAAAATGCAATCCTCTAAGGTAGGCACTATACCATACCTGATGGATCTGATCAACTCATTGAGTGGAAAAATAATTTTGAAAAATTTGGTCAATTGGAGTGACGAGAGACATTTGTCAAAATGAGGGCAACGTCCGAATGGGTTGATCATTTTTGATCGAAAAAAGAATTGGCAAAACGCGCGGGTTTGACCTTGACGAACTTCCTATCGAAGAGATTGGAACTCGCTGACAAAATTTCCTCAGTGAAGCATGAGTCAAAACCCCAACTGATCAAATAGTTGGATACAATGGATGGTTTTCTCAAAAACCGACTAGATTTTCCAATTTGAAATTCGACATTGAAAACCCTAATTGGGCAAATGGGTTGAATGAAATTGACAATTTATTTAAAATTGACCGAATTACCCTAAAAAGGGAAACGGGTCAAATGATTTGAGTGAAATTTAAAAAATTTGACCGAATCATCCTAAAAAAGGAATTTGATCGAATGAAATTGAGAATTTTATGCAAAATGGACCGGATTGCCCTAAAAGGGTAAACTGGTCAAATGAATCGGACGAAATTGATGATTTATCGAAAATCGACAAAATTGCCCTAACTAATCAAATGAATTGAATGAAATCGGTGATTTATTCAAAAATCGACTAGATTGCCCTAAAATGGATAAACTAGTCAAATGAATTCAAAATCGACTAGGTTGCCCTAAAAATGGGTGAATTAGCCAAATGAAATGAAGATTTATTCAAGAATCGACCGGATGACCCTAAAAGGGGTAAATTGGTCAAATGAATTGATGATTTATTAAAAAATCGACCGGATGACCCTAAAAAGGGTAAATTGGTCAAATGAATTGAATGAAATTGATGATTTAAAAAAATGACAGAACAGGTTGGATGAAATTGATAAATAACTTGATCAAATGAATTGAATGGAATTGATGGTTTATTCAAATATGGGTTGAATTGTCTACCCATTGGTAGTTTCAAAATTTTATTGCGATGCATTAACCTATGAGCCTTCTAAAATCAAATTTTGGCCTCAATTTATTTATCGTCTCAATAGGAGGAATCATTTGTGAATTTTCTTCAAATTAATGTCCTTTTACGCAAGGGACTTTTACCAATTTTGATAAAATGACCAAAAAGTGATTATTAGACGCTCATATTCCAAAGATCGCTCTTATGAAGACAATCGGATCCTACCTTACCTTGTGCACTACCCCTTTGGATGGTACAAAATATAAACGTGCAAGTCTCTTTGGATTAAGTATCCGAGACACAAGGTGGTTTATTCCTGACACGGGATCCCCTAAATGGCATTCCCTTCTATGGTTTGTGCGTGATGCCAGTTTATTAAAGCGATAAACATGCAATTTGAAATGGAAACGTGACCTAAGGAGCCCTTCATTTGCCAGGGTAAGCCTAAAATGACATGACATTATTAACTTACGAATGAAATATACCGAAATTTCTAAACATGCAATAACCTATCTATAAGGGTAGGTCCTAAAAGAGGATCGTGCCAGATCTCTTATTTCCTAATGTTTGTGAATGCAAAAAACAGGAAACAAGGAAAGTTAGTTCAACACATAATCACATAACACTTTGGACAATTTAGCAACAAAGACAGATAAGGAAAGAGGGGTGGGACCCCTCCCCTCGTGAATAGTGTTTCCTAATTTAGGGTAAGGTCGACTCTACCCTAGGCAATTCTAATGTGGATGCATGAGGCTGGGGTTCGCTAATGCATCTAGACTCGATAAGCTCAGGTCCCCGAGCCTTCAGACTTGGAAACCAAAGGTCATCAATCCCAAGGTTCTTTGTCGGTGGCTCGAGCGATTCCCCAAACACCGCTACGCACACATCGTGTCACGGCTACGTGTTTGAGTGAATCTATCAAAATCCTCAACCTTCGACTAAAAGTTAAAGGCTATCAACCCATAGCTTAAAGCGGAAGATTGAGTGACCCATTGGCTCATGCTACACACACATCGTGTCGTGATCACATGTCCAAGTGGGTCGCCTAATCCTAATAGGGTGGAGTGGCGTGACAAGCCACTAAAATAAAAGTAAATGAGGGGTGAAAAATTAAAGCGTATGCACGTATGCTAGTGCTCGTTTGGAGGGGAGGGATCAAGAACCCAACACAAGGCTCTAGGGTATGTCCCCCTCCCAAATGCAATGTCAAGCGCGGAATTACATACATAAACCATTCATCAATCAAAACAATCATACGCCAAATGAGTAAGTGAGGGAGTTGGTGTGAGATGCAAAAATCCTAATAAAAGGAAAAATGCAATCCTAAACACCCAAATGTGATATATGAAAAGATTAAAAGAAGAAAAAGGTTGATTAAATCAAATTTGCTCGGACTCTCGAACTTCCCCAGTGGAGTCGCCAACTATCGCGCCCCATTTTTTGAATAAATAAATAAATGGTTTAAAAAAAATGTATTTTTGATTCGATTTTTGGTTGGAAAATGAATTTTGATTTAAAAGAAAAGTGGGCCTCAATGGGGGTTTTGAGAATGCGACGATTTGACCCAAAATTATACTTTAAAAAGGGTTTTTGAAATAAAAAATCGGAGTCGCCACTTGGTAATGAGTTAAGGTGTACCAAGTCACCTAAAAATGAATTTTTTAAAGAAAAAATAGGAAAAAGTAGTAAGAAACCCCTTTTAAACGACTCCTAGTCCACGTAAACCAACGAAAAAGGTTCGGGAGTCACATTTGACGAAGGGGAAGGCAAGGATAAAAATCCAAGGCACCCCTTCGACCTAGCCAAGGCTAGTTGCGTGATTTAATCAAAGATTTTCTTGTTTTAACCAAAGAATTTATTACATTTGGATGTACTACATGAATGCAAACCCTAGACCTAGGGGGATTGGGGGAAATTTCTCTTCAAAGGTTGAGTGGTGCCAATCACATTAATTGTGAAGCCCAATAATGATCCTTCGAAGAAGTCACGAATAATGCAAGTGGAATGCTCAAACAAGGAAAGAAAATATGCGAGGTGTGCAAATGAAGACAAAAGTGTTCGTGTGCAAGTGAAGGGATAAAAAGGTACATGTGTGCGAATGAGACAAAAGTGGTGTTCGTGTGTAAGTGAAGGGATAAAAAGGTACATGTGTGTGAATGAGACAAAAGTGTTCGTGTGTAAGTGAAGGGATAAAAAGGTACATGTGTGCGAATGAGACAAAAGTGTTCGTGTGTAAGTGAAAGGAAAAGTGAAAGTGTAATGATAGAGTGGATTCAGAATGCATGAGCCTAGGGATACATGCATATTGGGCACGGGGAGACCTAAATCGTGACTCAATTTTCCCTTTGATTAGAAGGGAGAACTAGCGTGCTAAGGCTATTTTGAAGCCACACTCGCTCGTTTCCCTTATCGGAAGGGGACACCCAAGCAAATGTACCCTATAACTAGCATGAAATGCAAAAATCCTAAAAATGAAGGGAAAAGGGTTTCGAGGAGCATGCCAAATGATAAACTAAGAAAAATGCATGACATGTAATGAAAACGCAAATATGTACTAACGAGGGGAAATCCCTAAGGGTCTAGCGTTGGACTAGCCCATTCTATGAATTCCTACTAGCGTTGGACTAGTGGAAACGTACATTCATCCATCACATTCATTCATGGCTATGGAAAGCGAGTAGACATGCCAAACACTCATAAACACATAGCACATAACACTTAGCATGCTCGACTAGATGCAAGGCCCTAATAAAGCGGTAGCACATAACATATAGCAAGCAACCAAGCTAATGGACCTATTACATTTGCTAGCTAGGCACACGTCTTCAATAGGTCTTCCTCGGATGCTCTCCAAGCCCTATCTATTACAAGCCAAGAGGTGTACACATACCCCATTAAAAGAATAACTTACTAAAAGCAATAGTAAATAAAGTAAAGGAACTAAAGAAAGACGAGGAAAGCAAATTAATCATGCAAATCTCACTTAGCACATTGGATCACATAGGAGACACACAAAAAGGGATAAAAGAAAATATACCACCCCCTTTGAATGGTGTCCAAATGAAAGAAAATTGGCTTCAAAACAATAAAAAGGTCACGGTACCTCAAATAGTAAAGTATAACAAAGTCACCAAATCTCTCATAATTGCAATTTAAATGAAATCAAATAATACATAGTTTCCAATAAAGGGATCCGCCAAGGACCCAATTGCAAGCATAAATCAACCATTCAAAGCCAATTGAAAAATTTTAGAAACTTTGAAAGTCCAAGAGCAAGAAAAAAAAAAAAGCCAAAGCCAATTTATTTCAGAAAATTCAAGAAGATAGGCGAACGCAAGATCATTTAGACACAAGGTTCTTAAACTCTTGCATTAAGTACCACCTAAACAAATGAAAGCAAACGGGCAAACGAATTGCAAAGTCGAGGCTACCAAGGACTCCATTGCGAACATAACCAATCACTCTGTAAGTCCCAACGACAACCAAGAGGGGGGTGAATTGGGTTGATTAAAATCTTAACCAAATTTATACACTTTTTCTTTAATAAAAATTTACCTTCTTTTCTAGTAATGATCAACCAAGTAGATTAGAAGACAATAGCAATATTGATCAGAAAAACAAGTATAGATAAGTAATGAGAATTTTATTAAACAAAAAGTAAAATAGGAAATCAAACCAATTGTCTACCAAACTTTCCTCAAACCTGAAGACCAATCACAAGGTTGAGCAACTTCTCTTTGATGAAAGATGATCAACTAGATGTACAATGGAGGGAGCACTTCCTCCTTGCCCTAAGCCTCACTTAGTCAAGCTAAGAAGTTTTACAAACACTCTGATAACCCTCAACAAAGCTACACTAAAGAAACTTTCAACCACAAGAGAAAAGCTAACCAGAAATTCACACCACTTAGAGAACAAATCTCACTTTGGAGACTATTTTCTAGCTAAAATATCTCTTGAGATCTTGTAAACAAAGTGTGCAAAAGTCCCTTCTTGGTTCAGACCAGTTTGATTTTAAAGGGAACCAGAAATGAGCTTCATCAATGCTTCCAACGGATAGAAGGCAGCTGAAGAGTCAACTAGCCGTTGGGGCTGTCGGACGTCCGACGATCAAATCATCGTCCGAACCAATCGTCCGATGACTGCCAAGTTGAAGTTCGGATGTCCGATGCGTCTTGATCGTCCGTCAGCACAGCGTCCGATCGTAAGCAGACAGTTGGCAAGTCATCTTGGAATTTTTCGGACGTCCGATGCGGTTGATATGCGTCCGAGGTATGCTTCCGATCCTTCCGGACGTCCGATGCTTCCTTATGAGCGTCCGACAGAGCTTCCTTCTTGATGTTCTTTATCCTTTCGGACGTCCGACAGATTCCTTTCGGGCGTCCGACATGAGTGTCCTGTTTTTGCTTCTTCTTTTGGTTGTTTTGCATTTCATGACATATTCGTACCTGATTCTTTGATAGACAACAACACTTATATTTGAAGAAAGTTAGATAAACCTTTCAAAGAACCAAGACTAACAAAATTGACATACTTAAAAGACAGTATCTTTGATCAGAACAAAACAATGACTAAATTCGTTTATATTATTCCAATCTTGTTTGCCACATCCAAAGCATCGTAGACTGGAGTCAATCAAACATATGCTTTACTTGTTCCATCAGGCCTGATCAAAGTGTTCACTTTCGTGGTCTGTATAAACATTTCAACGAACTTTTGTGATCATCAAAACCAAGAATAACATTCTCCCCCTTTTTGATGATGACAAAACAAAAGTTTGAAATGAAATTTGATAATTGCAGTATAAGCTCCCCCTTTCTCAAGAACTCCCCCTTATTTAGTGAATCATAAAATTTTGAAAATTTTGAAAAACTCCCCTTCAGTTGGCTGCCCATCCGAGTTAAACAATTTTCCAAAAATATGACAATTAAGCATATCAGCCAATCCAAATTTAAACAATCAATCCAACATATCCAACATCACCAATCATCAATCATCAATCAACACCAATCATCAATCAATCCTCAATCCAGTCCTCTCCCCCTTTTTGTCATCACAAAAGGGCAACCAATCACATCAGCACATCCACAAACATATTCATCAATGAAAACCAAATTCATTGCACCAAAATACTTAAATATCCATAAACACAGTCATCATTCAAAATACTTAACATAAACATACAGTACCAACAAGAAAAACATTACAAATGTTGAACATTACAAACACATAAAATAGACAAACAGAATGCAAATGTCCTAAGTAGTGATCTATGTGGATCCAGGTGTTCTTCGAGAGAGATGATATTGAGAGAGGTCTTCCTCATCAGTTTCTTCATCATCTTCAGCATCATCTTCAATTGGTGCCTTGCCTTTGTCTGATGTGGAAGGGCCATGAGGAGTCACAGGAATTGATGAATTCGGATCTGGAATTGCTGCACTTGGATCAGTGGTGCGAGGCTCTTTGCCATGTGAGACTTCCTCAACTACAGGTGGGGGAAAAAGAAGGTTCTTTTTGTCTAGAAAGGCAGTTTGTTGCTCAGAGGACATGGTGAGCATTAGGCCATGTTCTAGAAGAAGAACATGCTATTTGAGTTCATGAACAAGCTTAATCACTCCATCATTGGAGGAGGAAGATGCCTTAGTGGCAGATTTCCTAGGATGAATGGGAGTGAGTGGAATAGATGAAGGATCATGTGCAGCCTTAGACCTATGTTCACTGGACGATGCCTCCTTATAAGACCACATATTATCTTTAAAAACAAGATTTTTCCTTTCAAAATATCCTTTGGTAAAGGCATAAGAAAATGCTTCTTTGGGACAAACACATAAAATTGGAACTTTGAAAAACTCAAAAATCTTTTGAAGAAACTTTCCATAGGATAGTTTTCTGCGAGAGTCAGTGGTATAGCGAAGTAAAAACTTGCACATGACAAAACCAAAATCAATCCGAATTTTTTCTCGAAAACAATAAAAGAGGTACAACTCTATTTTGTTTGCATCAGTTCTATGGCCATCAGTAGGCACAAGCAGGTTTGAAATGATAGAAAAAGCAATTAAATTCACAAGGGCAAGATCATTCAGTTTAGCTTCAGCAGGGGAGGAAAAACTTCTTTTAAAATAGGTCAACATTTTAGCCCCATCAAAATGATTATCAGCATTAGGGTGCTCTTCGTAGGAAAAGAAATTTGTAATTTTATCCTTGCACCCATGTTCAATGATAGTATTTAAAATGGAATTCACAATTTCAGAGTCAGATTAAATCTACCCCATTAACCCTGGAAAAGATTTCAGTTTGGTCAGAGCCTTTCCTAAGATTAGCAAAAAATTGATTCAGCATTTCAGGATAGTAAACATTTGGCATAGAAATGATATGCGACCATTTTTGAAAAGCAAACAACTTCAGAATGGGTTCTAAACCTATGAGACGAAATTCAGAAGGGTTTACAGTGCGTTGAGGGATGACACCTTTCTGGGATATCAAGGAGTGTTTGTCTCTTGCTGTATCATCAAAGAATGTAGGGGGTGGGGCTGATTTTGGAGGCGGTTGAGAAGATGTTCCCTGTCCAGACTCAGGCTGAGATGTGGGTTGTGGAGTAGGCCGTGACATTTGACCCTTGATAGCTCCCCTTTTGAAGCGTTTGGATGTCCGTTTGACAGTAGGAAGATCCTCATCCTCATCCCTGAGTGGATGCTTGCGTCCGGCAGTAACCTTTCCTCCCCTTAGATTCACCATTGTGCGAAATGTGTGGAATGAAGGATGCAAATGATGCACACAGCAGTTAGGGAAGTGAATCGAACAAAAATTTTGGAACAAAAGACCTTGTACAAGATTTGACAGAGCGGTTATGAGAAGGTAGGGTTTTGAGAAAAATTTGGGAATGTGCGAAGTGATAGATGATTCTGTGAAATGATCAGGAAAAATGACTCGCAATTGATCAGGAACTGTTTTGGTTGAGTCAATTTGGGAATGGGGGCTTCAGAATGATATGAATTTGAGAGTGAGAGACAAGAGGGTTTTCGTCCGAGAGGAAATAAAATGGGAAGAGTCTGAAGCAAATGAGGAAGAAAGTTGTTTTAAAAAATGAGCCGTTGCACTGTCGGACGGCTGAACGAAGTTGTGCGTCCGACAGTTGCGTCCGAACAGGTGCAATCTGGAAAATGGCTGAAGAACATCATCGGACGTCCGTTCATCTTCTTTCGGACGTCCGAAAAAAAAATTAAGATGATTTTTCGATTATTCCTAATTTTGATCTTAGATGAATGAACTGATCTAATGGCAAAGCTTTTGTAAAAATATCAGCAAATTGATCTTTAGAACAAACATAATTTACACATATTTCACCTTTTTGAACAAGATCACGAATAAAGTGATGCTTTATATCTATGTGCTTTGTCCTAGAATGATGAATAGGATTTTTGGTCAAATTTATAGCACTAGTATTATCACAGAATACAGGCATACAGTCATACAACAATCCAAAATCATTCAAAGTGTGCTTCATCCATAAAAGTTGAGCACAACATGCACTAGCGGCAATATATTCCGCTTCGGTTGTAGACAAAGAGATTGCACATTGTTTCTTGCTAAACCAAGAGACTAAACAATTTCCAAGAAAATGACAAGTTCCACTAGTACTCTTTCTATCCACATGACACCCTCCAAAATCAGCATCCGAATAACCATATAGTGCAAACTCATTAGATCTAGCATACCAAAGACCATAGTCTAATGTACCTTTCAAATACCTAAAAATCCTTTTTACAGCATTCAAATGTGATTCTTTTGGACAAGATTGAAATCTAGCACATAAGCAAACAGCAAACATAATATCAGGTCTACTTGCGGTTAAATAGAGTAGGCTTCCGATCATACCTCTATAATGCTTTTCATCCACATGATTACCTTCTTCATCTTTGTCAAGCTTTGTAGAAGTGCACATTGGAGTTCCAACTTGCTTTGAGTCCTCCATGCCAAACCTTTTCAGCAATTCCTTGGTATATTTTGCTTGATGTATAAAAATTCCCTCAAGAGCTTTGTGACAGCCCCACCTTCCCCTAAGGCGAACCAAAGGGGTTAGCGGACTGCCTGCCCAGCTCTCGCCAGGACTAACGGTACGGTTTACGTCAATCTAAAACGTTCCGGAACATAACATCGCGCGCAAACAAGTCAAAACACGAAATAAAATAAAATAAAATAAAACGAAAACCGAAGCCGAAATTTATCTAAACCATAGCCAAGCATATATGTACAACGGAAATCAACATTTACAACCATAATGGCATGCCAAAACCATTCATTAAGGAGTACACATTCGATTTGCCTATCAAAAGGAAATGAACCCGTTATACATTAGGGTTTCACTTCAAGAGCTATACAAAAGACATTTACAAGCTCAGTATGGCAATTGACTATCCAGTCCATTTTCAAAAGCAATTATATCCCTGTAAGGAAAACAAATAACACGGAATGAGCCAAAGCCCAGTGGTATACCACCCAATAAGCAATCAAAGTCATATAAGAATGAACCTTCATTTAAAGTGCACAAATAATCAATGAATCAAAACGGTAAAAGGATACGGTCGGCTCTCAAGAGCCCATTTCCACGCTTGCAATCTTGAACCAACCTCATTGACTCTCCGTCAATGTTAAAATACCAAACCGTAGACAACTCTTTACTTCCATTCCTTCCACCCAACATACCCCAACCGGGCCCGCACTCCATTCAGTAATATTTTTGGTAATACTCGAGTTTACCGGAACCAAGGGTCTCATTACCACAAGGTTCCCCAGTACAGTCCCCGTGGCGTTTCAATCTTCACGACCAAGCCCTCGCCGGCTCGATCGAATTGACTACCAAACGGGGTTGAGCTCAGTAATGCAGTAAGGCCGTTGGACATCGTCCAAACGACATCAATTCAGTTTCCATGAAATGGAATTCACCAACCAATATATCAAGTTCAGTAATGCAATAAAACGGTAGCCATTCAGTGACAATATCAAAAGAGGTGAGGGCGGTCAAGTACACCCTCACCTTAATCAATTTCAATATTCGAATAAGCCATCAAGGCATCACATAACATTTAACAAAGCCACATAGTAACAATTTAGTGAGTGGTACACTCACCAAGCAAGTAAGTGGTATTTCATGTACCACGATCACCAAGCCGTTGTGCACTACCTTCACGCCCTAGAATCATGCAACACATACAATAAGACTCCATGCCGAGCCATAAACAACACCAATTCACAACCCTAATAGGGTTTCATATGCATAAATGAGCATAATAGCAAACCAGAAATTAGAAAATGGCCTTAGTCTTGGCCCCAAATAGAAAACTGTTTTACACTCATTATGCGGTAATGGTACAACTCTCACTACAAATATCGGTTGGGGGTGTAAGACCCACCGTTTCGAAGCTATGGAACAGGGCTACAACAATGTAGAAGGTCACGCAATCCAGTTCTTAACACAACTAGGTCAAATATGCCAAATACTAACCCAGAATTCCTAAAACAGGTTTGCAAAACACAGAAAACTGTAATCGGTACATCTCAGTCCATACAAGTCCAAATACCGAAATTCCAAAGGCATATGTTAGCTAAGACACTCAGCTACATTTCATCAGAAGACACCAACTCCAAAATCCAAACCAATTCCAGTCAAAATAGCCAACTACTATCGCAGTTTTCGCATTCTGCTCAAAGCAGAACAGGTACAGTAATTTCGTCATAACTCATTCTACATTAATCCAAATGACCTGAAATTTTGCAGGCACATCAACCTCATCAATATCTACAACTTTCATGTTTTGAGCAAAGTCAAATTCGGCCTCTAACACAGTGATCTAAAACCGGACAGAATTGGGGCTTCAAGAACCCTAACTTTCCAATTTTCCATCCAAATCCAAAATTAGTTGCATTTAACCACATTTGACATCCACTAGAGCCATTTCCAACCATTACAATTCATCATACAAGCCCCCAACATCAAGATCATATTAAACCAGAAAAATTCCCAATAAAATAAAAACTTCACCATAACAAGCCAAATCAAGAAATAAATCACATTTTCACACACTCATGCCACTTCTAAGCATCATATGACCATTATTAGAGGTAGAAGGGTGTTCAAGCAACACTTACCAAGAAATCAAGAGAAAGAGGGATATTGGACACCTTTGATCTTCAAACAAAGTTCACCAATACACTTACTAACACTAGAAGCAAAGTTTTTATGGAGTAGAAACAACTCTAGGCTTTGGTTTGTGGTAGATTGGACCAAGTAGAAGCTTGCAATTTGATGAACTTTCTTCCTTGTGGAGCTTGGGATGGCCGGCTATGGTGGAGAGAAAATGAAGGGATTTTAATGAATTTTTGAAGATATTTACTAATTGGGTCAAAAGTCAAAAATTTGTCAAAAGGTGAATAGTGTTTCTTAAGCCATGCCAAATGAGAAAGTGACATGTGGCATCTCATTAAATGCCTTCCTATCTTTCTTTTCTCTCTCACATCAATCACTTCACACACTCTACTCATCACTTAACACCCGATAAATTTATAACAGTATCCGAAACTTAACCTTATTGGCCGAATTTTTCTGAACTTTTCGCACTAGTGGGTCCCACGTCCCCTATTTATCCTTAATTTTCTAAAAACTCGCCAACGCTAGAAAAATCATCTTAAAACTATAATTGCTCATAAAATCCTCTCAGAAAATATTTCTAAGCCAGAAAATGCAAAATTATGCAATTAAAGGGGAATAAACCCTAGGAAAATAATTAGGGTTTTACGGGCTCTCACACTCTTCCCCCCTTAAAAGAATTTCGTCCTCGAAATTTCTCACCTTGATTCCCGAAAAGGTTTGGTTATTTCTTTCACATTTCCTCTTCCATTTCCCAAGTAGCTTCCTCCACTCTGTGGTTTCTCCATAGCACTTTCACTAGCGGAATCTTCTTGTTTCTGAGCTCTTTGACTTTTCGATCGAGTACTTGAACCGGTTTCTCTTCATAGGCCAGTGATTCATCTACTTCGATGTCCTCCGGTTGTAAAACATGAGATGGGTCAGGATGGTACTTCTTTAGCATTGACACGTGAAATACATCATGGATCCGAGATAGACTGGATGGCAGTTCCAATCGATACGCGACCGCTCCAACCCTCTGAAGGATCTTGTAGGGTCCGACGTACCGCGGTTGAAGCTTCTTTCCTTTTCCCGTTGTAAGACTTCGTAAGGGTGTGATCTTCAGAAATACTTGATCTCCAACTTCAAATTCCAAATCCTTCCTTCGGTTATCCGCGTAGCTCTTTTGGCGACTCTGGGCGGTTTGAAGCCGTTGCTTTATCAACTTGACCTTCTCGTGAGCCTCTTCCATCCATGGAATAGTTGTCGGGTCCAGTGCCTTCTTTTCACCAACCTCATCCCAGTAAATCGGTGAGCGGCACTTGCGTCCGTAGAGAGCTTCGTACGGAGCCATTTGAATTGACGAATGGAAGCTATTGTTGTACGCGAACTCTACCAAGGTCATGTGCTGACCCCAACTGCCTCCAAAATCCAAGATGCACGTTCGCAGCATGTCCTCGAGAGTTTGAATTGTCCGTTCTGACTGGTCATCCGTCTGAGGATGATAAGTAGTGCTCAAGTTGAGTTTCGTCCCCAGGGTTTCTTGGAACTTCTGCCAAAATCGCGACACAAACCGTGGATCCCGATCGGAAACGATGCTCACAGGAACACCGTGTAGTCTTACTACTTCGTCCATGTACAGTCGGGCCAACTGATCCATTGAGTACTTCATGTTCACCGGCAAGAAATGGGCCGACTTGGTTAATCGATCAACGATCACCCAAACGGCATCGTGTCCCCTTTGCGTCCTTGGTAAACCTGAGACGAAGTCCATAGTGATGTTTTCCCATTTCCACTCGGGTATCTCCAAGGGTTGTAACAAACCCGATGGTTTTTGATGCTCCGCCTTCACTTGCTGGCAAATGAGACATTTCTGCACGTATTGAGCTATTTCCCTCTTCATATTATCCCACCAATAGGTCCCTTTCAGGTCTTGATACATCTTGCTGCTACCCGGATGGATTGTATACTTGGATCGATGAGCTTCCTCTAGAATTTCCGCTTTCAAAGACTCGTCCTTTGGTACCACCATTCGATTTCGGTATTTCAAAATACCCTCAGGACTCAAATTAAAGTCCGTAGTTTCGCCCTTCTCCAATTTCTCTCTCCACTTCCGAACCATCACATCCTCGCCTTGCGCCTCTTTTATACGTTCCAGTAGAGTGGATGTCACCCTTACATTGCTAAATATTACCTTATGGCTCCCAAGACAGGGTTTCCACTCGCACACGGATTCTAGCAAATCCCATTCCTTGATCATTAGCCCTGCCACTTGCACTTTACGACTCAAGGCATCCGCTACTACATTTGCCTTTCCCGGATGGTAGTTAATTGTACAATCGTAGTCCTCCAGAAATTCCATCCATCGTCGTTGTCTCATATTTAATTCTTTCTGGGAGAAAAGATATCTAAGACTCTTGTGATCCGAAAACACTTCGAAGGTCACCCCATATAGGTAATGCCTCCACTTTTTCAGTGCAAACACAACTGCGGCTAATTCCAGATCATGAGTCGGATAGTTCTGCTCGTGAAGCTTCAATTTCCTAGAGGCAAAAGCAATCACATTCCGGTTCTGCATCAAAACACATCCCAATCCCTCTCGCGACGCGTCCGCATATACTGCAAACCCGTCCACTCCATTTGGCAAGACCAATACTGGAGCCATGGTCAATCTTTTCTTTAATTCCTGAAAACTCGTTTCGCAACGGCCGTTCCAGATAAACTGGCCATGCTTCTTTGTCAAGTCAGTTAAAGGTCCTGCTAGTTTGGAAAAATCCTTAATAAACCTTCGGTAGTATCCAGCTAGCCCTAGAAAGCTGCGAATCTCAGTGGGGGTTTCTGGCCTCTTCCAATTTGTCACGGCCTCAACCTTCGCCGGGTCCACCGAAATACCTTTGTGGGAGATCACGTGCCCTAGAAACGCTACTTTCTCCAACCAGAACTCGCATTTACTAAACTTGGCATACAGTTGATGTTCCCGTAACGTCTGCAGTACCACTCTCAAATGTTCCTCATGCTCCTCACGTGACTTAGAGTAGACCAAAATGTCGTCAATGAACACCACGACAAACCGGTCTAGATAGGGTTTAAAAACCCTATGCATTAGGTCCATGAAGGCGGCGGGAGCATTAGTCAATCCAAAGGGCATAACGGCGAACTCGTAATGCCCGTATCTCGAGTTGAAGGCAGTTTTCGGAATGTCCTCCTTCTTTATCAATAACTGATAGTATCCCTGTCGGAGGTCCAACTTCGAGAAGACCACTGCTCCTTGCAGCTGGTCAAACAACTCGTCAATGTGAGGCAGTGGATACTTGTTCTTGATCGTCACGTTGTTCAGCCCCCTATAGTCAATACACATCCTCAACGTTCCATCCTTTTTCTTCACGAATAGAACCGGAGCTCCCCAAGGAGACTCACTCTCGTGGATGAACCCCCGCTCCAAAAGGTCTTGCAATTGCAACTTAAGCTCCTTTAGTTCTGCAGGTGCCATTCGGTAAGGGGTTTTGGAGATAGGTGCGGTTCCAGGTAAAAGATCTATTCGGAATTCTATCTCCCTTTCCGGAGGTAAGGCCACTAACTCATCAGGAAACACATCCGGAAATTCCCTCACTACGGCCACGTCTTCCACTTTTAACTTATCCGTAGGGGTGTTAATTAAGAAGGCCAAAAATCCTTGCGCCCCTCTACTTATCAGTTTCCTAGCTCGAATGCCCGAAATGAGAGCAGATGAGGCTAACCTACCCCTTATATCTAACCTTAAGGTTGCCTCGCCAGGAATGCGAAATTCAACTATTTTCGTTTTACAGTCCAGTTGGGCGTTATATTTGGCTAACCAGTCCATACCCAGAATCACGTCGTACCCCTTAATGGATAAGCTAATCAAGTCCCCTAAAAACCTCCTTTCACCTATCCATACGTCGCAATCCCTATAAACCATACTGGTCACCAAACGTTGGTTCCCCGTAGGTGTACTAACCTCTAAGTCATATGGTAAACTAGCAGGTTTTATATCGATGCCACACATGAAATCAGGGTTAACAAACGAATGAGTGGCACCAGGATCAATTAAAACTTTGGCAAAGCGGTGGAAAATAGGGATCGTACCTTCCACCACCTCGGAAGACTCTGGGATCTGGTGAGGCTCTAAGGAATATACCCTAGCCGGAACTTTTGGTTTGGATCCGTCTCCCTTGGCCGATCCAGTATTGGTTCTCGACGGTAGTTGGCTCCCCTTTTCGTCTTGTTTCAGGACCGGACATGTAGCCAGCTGATGGTCCGCACTTCCACACCGCAGACATTTCCCCAGTTTCCTCCAGCAATTGTCCTCGGTGTGGTTTGTCTTCCCACAGTGTCCACAGGGACCGCGAGGTGCCGAAGCCGAGCCACTCTGGATGTTTCCCCTTTGCCCTCGCCCAGCTTGGCCGCCCCTGAACGGAGTCCCTCTGCCTGGTCCAGAATGACGACCACCTCCAGTTCCTCGTCCAAACTTGGAGGGAGTGCTCTTCTCACCTTGTCCAGACGTACTCCCAGGAAATCCACGCTTCTTAGCCTGGAAGTTTCGGACCTGAAGCCGTGCACTCTCAACGCGTTGGGCTTTTTCCATAGCCTCGCTAAACGTGGTAATTTGAGCCGCCGCGAGGTCCTTCTGGATCTCAACGTTCAAGCCCTGAATGAAGCGCCTCACTCGTCGTTGCTCGGTCATGATTAGTTCAGGCGCGAATTTGGACAGGCGGGTAAACTGGCTCTCGTACTCCGCCACCGTCTGAGCCCCTTGCCGGAGCCGGATAAACTCGTCCTCCTTCCTCTCCTGGACTAAGGGAGGGAAAAATTTAGCATTAAACTCTCGTATAAAGTTCACCCATGTCCTCGGTGTCTGCTCTCGCTCCCATTTCTGCCTAATTACGTTCCACCAGGAACGGGCAGCTCCTTCCAGTTGAAACACGGCAAAAGTGACCTGCCGTTCGTCCGGGTAGTGTAAAGCCGCGAATATATCAACCATCTTCTCCAGCCATTTCTCGGCGACGTCAGGGTCGGGTCCCCCAATAAACTTTGGTGGGGAAAACTTTTGAAAACGCTCAAGAGCTCTATCCTCGCTCTCAACGTGGTTACCAGGATTTCCGGGGTTAGGGTTTGGGTTTTGGCCCTGTTGTTGCACTACTTGTGCAAGTAGGTTGGTCATTTGCTGCATAGCAGCAGCTATTTGAACGTTGGGGTCTATCTGGGGTTCAGGATTTGGTCCAGTAGAAGCTTCCCCCGTTTCCCTAACTGGTGTGGGTTGCCTAATACCGCGCCCACGTCCCCGACCACTTCGTGTTCCTTCCATAAGGTATACTTGGTCTAGGCAAGATTACTAAACCAAAGCAGTAACAAAGCATATAAGTAACAAATAAACTTTCACTTAGCACATAACGATGCATTTCAAACAAGATCAAAAGCACACACATATACAAGCCAAACATATATACAAGCAGTCAGTCAGGTACGGCCAAAGCACGTACGTACACAAAAGATCCACCTGAGGATAGGCCTATCAAAAGAGATTTACACATAGCTAACTCTACATCCAAAACGGTTAGCTAAGGCACTATCCCTATCCCTATATACACACAAGAGCCACCACTAGCCCAAAAGGTGCCTAGATATCATAGCTTAGTCGGTTGCCGGGGTCTGAGACCCAGGCGATGGGGTAGACTCCTCCCCAGCCTCGGCCCCAGCATACGAGGCCTCTTCACTAGACTCCTCGAGTCCGTCGTCGCATAGGTTAAGGATCGCCTCAGCACGACCCCTGACCTTACGAGCTCGCTTAGTCTCGCGCTCGCGTGCATCTCTCAACTGATCACATAGATCATCAACTCTTTCCTCGACCTCTTGCACGTCATATTCTAGCTCTTTAATACGCGAGGCTTGCTTCTCATTGGTCGCCTTAGCCTGAGTCACCTCAGCTTCCAACGCAGCAACCACAGCTTCAAGCTTAGTATTTTCCTTAGCAAACTCCTCGCGTTCCTTTGCCACCGACAAAACTAGTGTATTTGGGTAGGCAAAGTTGCTACGACACCCACACTGTCGAACGCGGCTGGCCGGGCTCCAACGGACCACGGCCCCCTTCTGCCTAAGTTGATACTTAATCGGCGGCAACGTGCTATGAGGACGATCTCCTGCCGGACGGTCACTCGGGTCACCACTGGCATCCATCCTATAGCAAAGGAATAAACAACATGAATAACCTTAAAAACCATAATCAATAAAACCCTCAAGTCGAGCACTTCTATTACACCCAGGCCAATTCAAACCTAGGCTCTGATACCACCTGTGACAGCCCCACCTTCCCCTAAGGCGAACCAAAGGGGTTAGCGGACTGCCTGCCCAGCTCTCGCCAGGACTAACGGTACGGTTTACGTCAATCTAAAACGTTCCGGAACATAACATCGCGCGCAAACAAGTCAAAACACGAAATAAAATAAAATAAAATAAAACGAAAACCGAAGCCGAAATTTATCTAAACCATAGCCAAGCATATATGTACAACGGAAATCAACATTTACAACCATAATGGCATGCCAAAACCATTCATTAAGGAGTACACATTCGATTTGCCTATCAAAAGGAAATGAACCCGTTATACATTAGGGTTTCACTTCAAGAGCTATACAAAAGACATTTACAAGCTCAGTATGGCAATTGACTATCCAGTCCATTTTCAAAAGCAATTATATCCCTGTAAGGAAAACAAATAACACGGAATGAGCCAAAGCCCAGTGGTATACCACCCAATAAGCAATCAAAGTCATATAAGAATGAACCTTCATTTAAAGTGCACAAATAATCAATGAATCAAAACGGTAAAAGGATACGGTCGGCTCTCAAGAGCCCATTTCCACGCTTGCAATCTTGAACCAACCTCATTGACTCTCCGTCAATGTTAAAATACCAAACCGTAGACAACTCTTTACTTCCATTCCTTCCACCCAACATACCCCAACCGGGCCCGCACTCCATTCAGTAATATTTTTGGTAATACTCGAGTTTACCGGAACCAAGGGTCTCATTACCACAAGGTTCCCCAGTACAGTCCCCGTGGCGTTTCAATCTTCACGACCAAGCCCTCGCCGGCTCGATCGAATTGACTACCAAACGGGGTTGAGCTCAGTAATGCAGTAAGGCCGTTGGACATCGTCCAAACGACATCAATTCAGTTTCCATGAAATGGAATTCACCAACCAATATATCAAGTTCAGTAATGCAATAAAACGGTAGCCATTCAGTGACAATATCAAAAGAGGTGAGGGCGGTCAAGTACACCCTCACCTTAATCAATTTCAATATTCGAATAAGCCATCAAGGCATCACATAACATTTAACAAAGCCACATAGTAACAATTTAGTGAGTGGTACACTCACCAAGCAAGTAAGTGGTATTTCATGTACCACGATCACCAAGCCGTTGTGCACTACCTTCACGCCCTAGAATCATGCAACACATACAATAAGACTCCATGCCGAGCCATAAACAACACCAATTCACAACCCTAATAGGGTTTCATATGCATAAATGAGCATAATAGCAAACCAGAAATTAGAAAATGGCCTTAGTCTTGGCCCCAAATAGAAAACTGTTTTACACTCATTATGCGGTAATGGTACAACTCTCACTACAAATATCGGTTGGGGGTGTAAGACCCACCGTTTCGAAGCTATGGAACAGGGCTACAACAATGTAGAAGGTCACGCAATCCAGTTCTTAACACAACTAGGTCAAATATGCCAAATACTAACCCAGAATTCCTAAAACAGGTTTGCAAAACACAGAAAACTGTAATCGGTACATCTCAGTCCATACAAGTCCAAATACCGAAATTCCAAAGGCATATGTTAGCTAAGACACTCAGCTACATTTCATCAGAAGACACCAACTCCAAAATCCAAACCAATTCCAGTCAAAATAGCCAACTACTATCGCAGTTTTCGCATTCTGCTCAAAGCAGAACAGGTACAGTAATTTCGTCATAACTCATTCTACATTAATCCAAATGACCTGAAATTTTGCAGGCACATCAACCTCATCAATACCTACAACTTTCATGTTTTGAGCAAAGTCAAATTCGGCCTCTAACACAGTGATCTAAAACCGGACAGAATTGGGGCTTCAAGAACCCTAACTTTCCAATTTTCCATCCAAATCCAAAATTAGTTGCATTTAACCACATTTGACATCCACTAGAGCCATTTCCAACCATTACAATTCATCATACAAGCCCCCAACATCAAGATCATATTAAACCAGAAAAATTCCCAATAAAATAAAAACTTCACCATAACAAGCCAAATCAAGAAATAAATCACATTTTCACACACTCATGCCACTTCTAAGCATCATATGACCATTATTAGAGGTAGAAGGGTGTTCAAGCAACACTTACCAAGAAATCAAGAGAAAGAGGGATATTGGACACCTTTGATCTTCAAACAAAGTTCACCAATACACTTACTAACACTAGAAGCAAAGTTTTTATGGAGTAGAAACAACTCTAGGCTTTGGTTTGTGGTAGATTGGACCAAGTAGAAGCTTGCAATTTGATGAACTTTCTTCCTTGTGGAGCTTGGGATGGCCGGCTATGGTGGAGAGAAAATGAAGGGATTTTAATGAATTTTTGAAGATATTTACTAATTGGGTCAAAAGTCAAAAATTTGTCAAAAGGTGAATAGTGTTTCTTAAGCCATGCCAAATGAGAAAGTGACATGTGGCATCTCATTAAATGCCTTCCTATCTTTCTTTTCTCTCTCACATCAATCACTTCACACACTCTACTCATCACTTAACACCCGATAAATTTATAACAGTATCCGAAACTTAACCTTATTGGCCGAATTTTTCTGAACTTTTCGCACTAGTGGGTCCCACGTCCCCTATTTATCCTTAATTTTCTAAAAACTCGCCAACGCTAGAAAAATCATCTTAAAACTATAATTGCTCATAAAATCCTCTCAGAAAATATTTCTAAGCTAGAAAATGCAAAATTATACAATTAAAGGGGAATAAACCCTAGGAAAATAATTAGGGTTTTACGGGCTCTCACAAGCTTGATGTATTTGAAGTCCAACGAAGAAATTTAATTCTCCCATCATAGTCATTTCAAATTCACTTTGCATAGTGGTGGAAAACTCCTTACATAGATACTTATTAGTAGCACCAAAAATAATATCATCAACATATATTTGCACAATAAGAAGGTCATTCAACACTTGCTTAGTAAAAAGTGTGGTGTCCACAACACCCCTTTTGAAGCCATTTTCAATCAAAAAACCACTTAGTCTTTCATACCAAGCTCTTGGAGCCTGTTTTAGACCATATAAAGCTTTAGATAGTTTAAACACATAACTTGGAAATTTTGTATTTTCAAAACCGGGGGGTTGATCCAAATATACTTCTTGATCAATAAAACCATTTAAAAAAGCACTTTTAACATCCATTTGAAACAATTTGAAGCCTTTAAAGCATGCAAAAGCAAGAAGCATTCTAATAGATTCTAATCTTGCTACGGGAGCAAATGTTTCATCAAAATCAATTCCTTCTTCTTGTGCATATCCTTTAGCAACTAATCTGGCTTTATTTCTTACAACAACACCTTTATCATCCAACTTATTTCTAAAAATCCACTTTGTGCCAATGATAGGTTGATTTTGAGGTCTATCAACAAGTGTCCAAACTTCATTTCTTTCAAATTGATTAAGTTCCTCTTGCATAGCCAAAATCCAGTTTTCATCCTTTAAAGCATCATTGATATTTTTGGGTTCAAAAAGAGAAACTAAAGCAAAATTGTCAATCAATTTTCTAGATGTGGAACGAGTGTTTACCTTCTCGGATGGATCACCAATTATAAGCTCTTTTGGATGATTTTAGCTGAATTTCCAAGCCTTGGGAAGATCTTTGAGTGGATCATCATTTTTGTCTTCATCTTCCTCTTCTTGATCATTTTGAACTTCATTTTCCATTTCAGTTGCTGCTGGTTTAGAGCTTCCTTCATTTCCAATTGATAGTTTTTCCATTCCTTCTCGAACACCTACATCATCATCCTCACACGAACTTTTGGAATTATCATCATTGGTTTCATCAAATGTTATATGTATAGCTTCTTCAATCACAAGAGTCCTTCTATTAAAAACTCTATATCCTCTTTTATTCTCACAATACCCCAAAAATATTCCTTCATCAGATTTTTTATCAAACTTACCAAGATTTTCCTTTAGATTCAAAATAAAGCATTTACAACCAAATACTTTGAAATAACCCACCGTAGGTTTCTTATCAAAAATCAGCTCATAAGGAGTTTTCTTTAAAATAGGTCTCAAGAGAATTCTATTCATCACATAACATGCAGTGTTTACCGCTTCAGCCCAAAGATATTTAGGCAACCTACATTCATTCAACATAGTTCTAGCAGCCTCTTGGAGAGTCCTATTTTTCCTTTCTACAACACCATTTTGCTGTGGAGTCCTTGCAATAGAAAACTCATGTGTTATACCATTATGATCACAAAATTATGAAAAACCACAATACTTGAATTCCGTCCCATTATCACTTCTAATCCTAACAATTTTTAACCCAAGCAGATTTTGCACTTTAGCAAACAATGAAGTAAAATTTTTGAAGGCATCATCTTTATGAGCAAGAAATATCACCCAAGTGTATCTAGAGTAATCATCAACAATTACAAAGCAGTATTTCTAACCTCCCAAGCTAGCGATTTGAGTAGGACCAAATAAGTCAAGATGCAATAGTTCTAAAGGTTTGGAAGTAGATACACACTTCTTTGGTTTAAAAGAAATTTTTGTTTGCTTCCCAAATTGACATGCATCACATATTTTGTCCTTATCAAAACTGATTTTTGGCAAGCCTCTAACCAACTCCTTTTTCGAAATTTCCTTTAGTAAATCCATGTTAAAATGACAAAGTCTTCTATGCCACAACCAAGGATCTTCATTTGAAGTTTTAAGACATTTTAAGCTAGAAGAATCAACTTTATCAAGAATCACAATATATATGTCATTAAACCTCTTATCTTTGAACACAACATTATATTTGGAATCAAGCACAATGCATTCATGCTTTTTAAACAACACATTCAAGTCTTTATCACACAATTGACTAACACTAAGCAAGTTATAACTTAAGTTATCAACTAAGAGCACATTATGAACAAAAGTTTCACCATCCTTACCAACATCACCTATTCCAATTGTCTTAGCTTTTACATCATCACCAAATGTCACTTTTCCACTTGATTTTGATTTCAGCTTTATGAACAAAGAGGGATCACCGGTCATATGCCTTGAGCAACCGCTATCAATAAACCATTTGGACTTGTTTGAGCATTTTTCCTGAAAAGAGAAAGTGTTTGGTACCCATTTTAATTTTTGGGTCCGCAATAGTTAGCATTGTATCTAACTAACCACATGCATTTCATCCCTTTGTTCAGATTTCTTTTCACATAGCAATCACCTTTCAAATGCCCTCTTTGACAACAAAAACCACACATAATGGAAGAGTCCTTAACATGTACTGGTTTGACATATCTCAATCCACCTCTTCTATATGTTGTGAAACCATGTGCATTTTTGTTGTATGCAAATGTTCTTTGAAAAGTAGTAGGATGTGTAGATGACATGTTTCTTTTGATAAACTCCTGCTTTCTTGCTTTCAAAGTCTCATCCAAGTTGTCCATTCTTTTTTTCAAATCACCATGTCTTTCCTTCAGCATTTCATAAATATTTGTCTTTCTATCAAGCTCATTTTGAACATTACATCCGGCTCTTACAAGACTTTCATTGTCGGTCTTTAGTTGTTTATTTTGTTGAAAAAGACTTGCATTTTCTTGAATGAGAAAAGCCATTTTCTATTTTAACTGCTTGTTTTTATCATAAGATTCCTTCAAGGCATTATGCAGTTTTTCAACAAAGGATTCAAGATCATCATCTTCATCATCATCACTTTCAGATTGAGAGTGTGTGGAAGTTACCTCATTATTTCCAATAGCCATGAAGGCCATTTGAGATAATTCTTCTTCTTCTTCAACTTCCCCTTCGGAGTTGCATTCATTCCAAGTAATCTGAAAGTTGTTGAATCTTGGTTTCCGATCAGCTTTTCCATCTTTCATCTTCTTCATGGGGCATTCGTTTGCATAGTGTCCAATCTGTCCACATTCGAAGCATTTGTCCAACTGTTTCTTGTTGAAATTTGTTTTCCTTTGTACTTTGCGATAGATGGCTGATTCTAGAATTGATTGCTAGGTCCTCCCCTTCTAAACTTTCTTTTATTCAAGATTCTCTTGAAGCCTCTGGTGATGAGAGCAAGATCATTATCATCACCATCCGAGTCTTCATCATCCAAGTGAGCTGTATCATCTTCACCTTGAGTAGTCTTTATGTGACGCCCCGAAAAAAAAAGAGTTTGAGAACCCGTAAAAACCCTAATCTTTTCCGAGGGTTTTATTTCCTTTAATAGCATGTTTTCTGCATTTCCTGTCTTAGGAAATTTTCCTGAGGAATTTTTATGAGTAATTATAGTTTTTAGATGATTTTTCTAGCCTTGGAGAGTTTTTGGAAAATTAAGAATATATAATGGACGTGGGACCCACTAGTGCGAAAAGTTCAGAAAATTCGGCCAATTAGGTTAAATTCCAGATACTGTGTAAAATTTATCGGGTGTTAAGGGATAAGTAGAGTGTGTGAAATGATTGATGTGAGAGAGAAAAGAAAGGATAGAAATGCATTAATGAAGTGCCACATGTCACTTGGTGATTGGATTTAACTTGTGGAACACTATTCATGTTTTTGACTTTTGACCCATTTGATTAAATATCTTGAAAATTCACAAAAAAATCACCATTTCTTCACCTTGGATGGCCGGCCCTCTTAGCTCAAGAAGGAAGAAAGCTTCTTCAATTTTCAAGCTCCCAATTAGCTCAAATCAACCAAAACAATTGCCTAAATTAGTTTTTACTCCATAAAATTCCTTCCTTGGGTGCTAGTAGGTAGTTTAGTGAAGTTTGTTTGAAGAGCTAAGGTGTCCAACATCTCTATCTCTTTTGGTTACTAGGTGAGTGGTGTGTGAATTCCCTCTTGCACTTAATGAAGCTTAAGTTATGCTTATTAGTGATTAAAGTGCTGAAATTTCTGGTTTTCATCTTGGTTTGAAGTGATTTGGTGAAGTTTTTATTTTATTGATGATTTTTCTGGTTTAATTGGATTATGATGGTGTGGTTGTTTATGATGATTGGAAATGGCCTATAATGACACTAGTAGGTGTGAATTGTTGATATTTGCAATCAATTTTGGGTTTGGAATGAATTGTGAAAAGTTAGGGTTCATAAACCCCTAATTTTGTCCGGTTTTAGATCATAGGGTTAGAGGCCGAATTGGACTTTGCTCAAAACATAAATTTTGTAGGTATTAATGCGTTTGAAGTGCCTGCAAAATTTCAGGTCATTTGGATTAGTGTAGAGTGAGATATGTCGATTTTACTATTGCTGATCTGGGTTGCTCAGAATGTGAAAACTGCGCTTGTAATCGTTTGTTTTGACTGGAATTGGTTTGATTTTGTTGTTGGTGTCTTCTGAGGAAATGTATCTGGATGTCTTAGCTAACATATTCCTTTGGAATTTCGGCATTTGGACCTGTATAGACTGAGTTGTGTTCATTACAGCATTGTCCGATTTGTAAACCTGTTTTTGGTGGTTCTGGTGTAGTATTTGGCATATTTGACCTAGTTGTACTAGGATTTGGATTGAGTGGCCTTCTACATTGTTGTAGCCCTATTTCATAGCTTCGAAACGGTGGGTCTTACACCCCCATCCGATAATCATAGTGAAATTGACACCATTACCGCAAAATGACGTCAAAACTGTTTTTCTGGTTTTGAGCTTAACCTTCATTTCCGAACTTTTCCCTAGCTTGACTTGTACTAGTACTACTTGGAGCTTGCTGAATGGCTATTGGGTGAACTTATTTGTGTGACTTTGGAACTGGCTGAGGAAATAATGAAGCCTTGACGGCTGGAAAAGTAAGCAAATTTAGGGGAAGTGCTGTCCGAAGTTTTAAAGGGTTTGATTGCTTTGAGTTTGTGATCTAAGACTTGGATTTGAGCAAGGCAATGTTATATGATGGATGATTTCTGAGCCATGGAGGTGAGTGATCTCAAACTACTTCTAAAGTTATTTATGAACCGTTTCTTACATTATTTACTTTTGAACTGTTTCCAAAGTTACTTTTGAAATGTTTTCTTGCATATCATGCGTGCTGGCATGTGAGTGTGCCTTGTTTGCTATATTTCTTGATTTCATGACTTGTATTTTGGTTGATAACGTGTTAAGCGCTTATAATGATTTCCAAAACGAGTTTTCGAGGCGAGTGTGTACTTTATCGCACTCGACCTCGATAAATGGGAAATTTTCGATTGAAATGTTACTTGCGCATGAATGTAAGCCTTTTGGGCTGAACTGGCCATTGCCCCTTGTTACCGGTCGTCTTGAGCCAGAAGCGGACTCGGTCAGGCGATTAGGAACTTGGGTGAACGTTTGGTATACTCGAGTATTACCTATGTAGGTTGGTGGAGCCTGGCCAAAAGCCAGGGACGGGGTGAATGAAATGAAATAAATGATCAAATGAGCGAGGAAATGTCAGGAGAATGAATGTATCCTTTCATGAATGTTACTATCGCTTTCCATTGTACATGTTTCTTGAATTATTGATACTCCATATTTAATGTTTTGTAAATGCTGTAATCGTTTCTGGACTTATCATTTGATTTATGACATCATTGAAAAGAAATATTGTTAAACCGATTTGATTACTGATTTTCTGATTACTCGCTGAGCTTCTAACTCACCCCAAAAATGTTTTATTTTCCCCCCCCCACAGGGCTCAAGGTGAAGAAAAGCTTGGAGTGCTTATTCACGTGACTGGATGGCTTATATCGTGTACAGTTTAAGTTTGGATCTATTTTATGTACGAGTTGGTCTTGTATAAATATTTGAAATTGATATGGATGTAAGTATACGTTCCACGATTGGAATCAGTTTCCGCTGCATTTGTCATATGTAATCATTGGAGAATTTGATGTAATTTTGAGATTTATATTGTAATTGGGTTGAGGACTGTAGTGAGCGACTGAGTCCCGGCGAGAGCTGGGCAGGCGGTCCGCCGAACCCTCTGGTACGCCCTAGGGGGAGGTGGGGCCGTTACACTTTAGAGCAATGTTTCTCTTTGCTCTAGCATCCTCTTCCTCCTGCACTTTAGATTTCAGTTTCAACTCATAAGAGGTTAGTGAGTTAATGATAGATTCAATAGGCACAGAACTTAAATCCTTAGCCTCCTCTATTGCAGTCACTTTATTTTCCCATTCTTTGCCCAACGCATTGAGAATTTTTCTGTTCTTCTCTCCCAAGGTGTACTCTTTGCCCAACACCTCGAGATCTTTGATCAAGTCAGTGAACCTGCAATACATTTTGTCAATATCCTCAAGAGGTTCAATTTTAAATGATTCATATTTTGTGACCAACATAGCCTTTTTCTGTTCTTTCGC
The DNA here is from genome assembly GCF_036785885.1 of Coffea arabica. NCBI lineage: Eukaryota > Viridiplantae > Streptophyta > Magnoliopsida > Gentianales > Rubiaceae > Coffea > Coffea arabica. Next base: position 35,721,047 of record NC_092316.1, on the reverse strand, counting down.
GTTGTCACCACCCTCATGGATTTCTCTTAGTTTATCCCACATTTCTTTGGCCGATTTGCAGCCTTTTACTCTAATTGATTCATTTGAATCTAGGGCACTATAAAGAACATTCATGGTCTTTGTGAGAACCCGTAAAACCCTAATTATTTTCCTAGGGTTTATTTCCCCCTTAATTGCATGTTTTCTGCATTTTCGGGCCTAGGAATATTTTTCTGGTAGATTTTATGAGTAATTATAGTTTTTAGATGATTTTTCTAGTATTGGTGAGTTTTTAGAAAATTAAGAATATATTTTGGACGTGGGACCCACTAGTGCGAAAAGTACGGAAAAATTCGGCCAATAAGGTTAAGTTTCGGATACTGGTGGAAATTTATCGGGTGTTAAGAGATAAGTAGAGGGTGACATGGCATTGATGTGAGAGGAACCAAGTGATAGGAAGGCATTAAATGAAGTGCCAAGTGGCACTATGTGATTGGTCCACTTGTTGGACATTTTTGACTTTTCTTATCATGGATTAAATATCTCAAAAATTGACTAAAAATTCATTCTTTCTTACCTCTTGTTGGCCGATTCTCTCTCTTGGACAAGGAAGAAAAACTTCTTCAATTTACAAGCTTCAAACTATCTCAATCTTCCATTCCAACCAATTAAACTTAGATTTGCTCCATAAAATCACTCCATTAGGTGCTAGTAAGTGACTTGGTGAAGTTTTTGGAGAAGCTAAGGTGTACCACCACTATCTCTCTCTTGTTTACTAGGTAAGTGGTACTTGAACTTCCTCCTACACTTAATGATGTTTAATTTGTGCCTAATGGGAGCTAAAGTGATGGATTATGTGATTTATTTCTTGGTTTGTAATGAATTGGTGAAGTTTTTATTTTTTTGAGGAATTTTCTGGTTTAATATGATCATGGTGTTGTGGTTGTTTATGATGGTTGATAATGAGGGGTAATGACTATGGTAGGTGTGAATGATAGATAATTGCAACCAATTTTGGATTTGGAAGGAAAAGTGAAAGTTAGGGTTCTATCATCCCCAATTTCTGTCCGGTTTTATATCATGTGGTTCGAGGCAGAATTTGACTTTGCTCAAAACATGAAAGTTGTAGGTATTGATGTGTTTGAGGTGCCTGTAAAATTTCAGGTCATTTGAATGAGTGTAGAGTGATTTATGCCGTTTTTACTGTAGCTGTTCTGCTTTGATCAGAATGCGAAAACTGCGATAGTAATTGGCCCTTTTGACTGGAATTGGTTTGGATTTTGAAGTTGGTATCTTCTGATGAAATGTAGCTGAATGTCTTAGCTAACATATGCCTTTGGAATTTCGGCATTTGGACTTGTATGGACTGAGATATACCGATTACAGTTTTCTGTGTTTTGCAAACCTGTTTTGGGAATTCTGGGTTAGTATTTGGCATATTTGACCTAGTTGTGTTAGGAACTGGATTGAGTGGCCTTCTACATTGTTGTAGCCCTGTTTCATAGCTTCGAAACGGTGGGTCTTACACCCCCATCCGATAACCGTAGAGAATTTTACACCATTACCGCATAATAAGGGCAAAACAGTTTTCTATTTGGGGCCAAGACTAAGGCCATTTTCTAATTTCTGGTTTGCTAGCATGCTTGTATATGTTTATAAAACCCTATTGGGGTTGTAATTGGTATGGCTATATGACTCGTTATCGAGTCTCTTTTAGGGCTTGCTTTCATTTCGGTTGTTTCCTAGCTAACTTTTGTACTTGTACCACTTTGAGCCTAGTGAACGGCTTTTGGGAAATGAGATGAATTTTGTGTGAGATGTTGGGACTGATTTGAGGATAGAATGAAGCCTTAATGGCTGGAAAAGTAAGAAATTTAGGGGAAGTGCTGCCCGATTTTCTAGGCCGTTTGGTTCCTTTAAGTTGGGTTTACCTTTTGGTAGAATGAAAGGCTTTTGGGTTGTTTGCGCCTAGGTCTTCATGCTACCTTTTCGTTTCCAAGAAAATCATGTTTTGCACCCTTGCATTAGTAATTATTTGGCGAGGCATACGACTAGTAGTCGAGCCTCACATGTGCATTCTGTTTACTCGATTCTGGAAGTAAAACCTTCAATTGGTTTATTTTGATTATTTTAGGGTTTCTTGGCGATTAAGGCCAATCTGAAGTGAAAACTTTTGAAGTTGAGCCGGTGAGTGTACCACTCCCCTCCATTACTGTTTAACTTGATTTCTGCTCTGCAATCTGTTTATTTGTTCGAGACGGGGGTGTACTTTATCACACTCGTTCTCTAGTCTGTTCATATGCCAATTTACTATGCAAAATTTGAATCTGTTATCTGTGTCTGCATCTATTCGGATTTCTATGACCTATGAGCTCAATCCTGTGGCTAAGTTATTCGAGTCGGGCCGGCAAGGGCCTGGACGATTAGATAACGAACCACGGTAGTCTGTTCGGGGATTTTTGGGTATTGAGACCCTTGATTCCGGTATACTCGAGTATTACCATTTCTGTTCGGTTACGGTGAGCGGGCCCGGTAAAGGGGTGTTTGGTGGACGGAATTCGGTGTAAAGAGGGGTCTACGGACGTTTGGTTCTATATACGTTGACGGAGAGTCAACCGGTTTGGATCAAGTACTGCGCTGGAAATTTGGCTCCTGAGAGCCACCCGTATCCTTCTGATTTGAATCATTGGTTCCTTTGCTTTACATCTGGCATGTGTATCTGATTTGTTAAATGTGAAATGCCATGATTTTGCTGCTATATGTTTGGTACCTCATTGAGCGCAAGCTCACCCCTTTCTGTTCCCTTTTGTTTTCCTTACAGGAAAATAAACACTTTTGGTCTGGACTTGACAAATGGCTGCCAAATTGAGCTAATTGAACATATCTTTTGTATAGCTCATGTATTAAAACCCTAAGTGTACTTTTGGGGCGTTTTCTCTTCTGATTTGGCAAACCGTGTATATGTATCAACTTTTGAAAACTTTTGTATGTCCTTTTGGATTGTAATCGCTAAAGTTCAGATGTGAATGTTTGCGTGCTCTTTCGGTTGCGTTCTGACGGGTCGGTTACTATTCATGGCCGACTCCGGATTTCATTTTTTTGTTTTGGGTTATTTTACCATCTTGACTTGTTTACGCTCGTTTGTAAGTTCCGGATCGCTATTAATAGCTCTACTCTGATCCGTAGTCCTGGCGAGAGCTGGGCAGGCGGCCCGCCGAACCCTCTGGTTCGCCTTAGGGGGAGGTGGGGCCGTTACAAGTGGTATCAGAGCCACTTCGCGTGGTCTCTGCGCGGAGTGAGACTGGGCCAAGTGGTGTTGTGGTCCTAATTTCATGAATATGTCTAAGTGCTAGTTTGAGCATAAGTTATGAACCGGGCATGTGATAAGTGTACGAATCATTATCATGGGACTCGAGGAAGCTAGGTATGTATGTCGGGTAGGAATCTTTAATAAGGATGGTTTACTCTTGGGACCGGCCGGCTCGAGATGTGAATTATCCTAGACGAGATTCTTGCGCCCGGATACGAAAGATATGAGGGCCTAGGTTAGAAAGGATTTGGTGAACTAGAAAGACCATTCTTCGGTGGATCGTCTATGTTTGTACTTGACTTAACTGGCTGTATATATGTGTGTGGCTTAATTTTGACCGACTTGTATATATATGTTGTGATCATGTTTGCAATGTTTAAATGTGTGTTAATGTGAAAGTTTTGCGTATTACTTACATGCTTTGATACTGCTTTGGTTTAGCATTCTTGCCTAGACCGAGTGAAACTTATGGAAGGAACACGAAGTGGTCGGGGACGTGGGCGCGGAACTAGACAACCCACGCCGGTTAGGGAAACGGGGGAAACCTCTACTGGACCCAATCCTGAACCCCAAATAGACCCCAATGTGCAGATAGCTGCCGCTATGCAGCAAATGACAAACCTACTAGCACAAGTAGTACAACAACAGGGCCAAAACCCAAACCCTAACCCTGGAAACCCTGGTAACCATATCGAGAGCGAAGACAGAGCTCTCGAACGATTCCAGAAGTTCGCTCCGCCAAAGTTCGTTGGGGAACCTGACCCAGACGTTGCCGAAAGATGGCTTGAGAAAATGGTTGATATATTCGCGGCCCTACACTACCCTGACGAAAGGCAGGTCACTTTTGCCGTGTTCCAACTGGAGGGAGCTGCCCGTTCCTGGTGGAACGTAATTAGACAGAAATGGGAGCGGGAGCAGACGCCTAGGACTTGGGTGAACTTCATCCGAGAATTTAATGCAAAGTTTTTCCCTCCTCTAGTCCAGGAGAGGAAGGAGGACGAGTTTATCCGGCTCCGGCAAGGGGCTCAGACTGTGGCGGAATATGAGAGTCAATTCACCCGCCTATCCAAATTTGCGCCCGAACTCATCATGACCGAGCAGCGGCGAATAAGGCGTTTTATCCAAGGCTTGAACGTAGAAATTCAAAAAGATCTGGCGGTAGCCCAACTTAATGCCTTTAGTGATGCGGTGGAAAAAGCCCAGCGCGTTGAAACTGCAGCGTTACAAGTTAGAAACTTCCAAGCAAGAAAAAGGGGCTTTCCTGGGAGTAGCTCTGAACAAGAAGGTACAAATACACCCCCTAAGATTGGAAAGGGAAACGGAGGAGTACGACAACCAGGGGTGTCGCGTGATGTTCCTCAGGGAGGAACGGTCTCTGCTGCTCGTGGTCCCTGTGGATATTGCGGAGGGCCAGGTCATACGGAAACAAATTGCTGGAAGAAAGAAGGAAAATGCTTGCGCTGTGGAAGCGCTGAACATCGGATTGCTAACTGTCCAGCTCGCCTGCGCGAGCGGAGAGGGACTCCGCCACCAACCAAGACTAACTCTCAGCAACCAGCTAAAACCAACCCTGGACAGTCGAAAGGAGAAGGGACTGGAGCGAAAGTACCGGCTCGAGTATATTCCCTGGAGCATCATCAGGTCCCTGACTCGTCTGAGGACGCAGAAGGTACGATCCGTTGGGTACCTTAGATTTGATGGATTCCGCTGATAAGGAATTTCGAGGACGAAATTCTTTTAAGGGGGGGAGAGTGTGAGAACCCGTAAAACCCTAATTATTTTCCTAGGGTTTATTTCCCCCTTAATTGCATGTTTTCTGCATTTTCGGGCCTAGGAATATTTTTCTGGTAGATTTTATGAGTAATTATAGTTTTTAGATGATTTTTCTAGTATTGGTGAGTTTTTAGAAAATTAAGAATATATTTTGGACGTGGGACCCACTAGTGCGAAAAGTACGGAAAAATTCGGCCAATAAGGTTAAGTTTCGGATACTGGTGGAAATTTATCGGGTGTTAAGAGATAAGTAGAGGGTGACATGGCATTGATGTGAGAGGAACCAAGTGATAGGAAGGCATTAAATGAAGTGCCAAGTGGCACTATGTGATTGGTCCACTTGTTGGACATTTTTGACTTTTCTTATCATGGATTAAATATCTCAAAAATTGACTAAAAATTCATTCTTTCTTACCTCTTGTTGGCCGATTCTCTCTCTTGGACAAGGAAGAAAAACTTCTTCAATTTACAAGCTTCAAACTATCTCAATCTTCCATTCCAACCAATTAAACTTAGATTTGCTCCATAAAATCACTCCATTAGGTGCTAGTAAGTGACTTGGTGAAGTTTTTGGAGAAGCTAAGGTGTACCACCACTATCTCTCTCTTGTTTACTAGGTAAGTGGTACTTGAACTTCCTCCTACACTTAATGATGTTTAATTTGTGCCTAATGGGAGCTAAAGTGATGGATTATGTGATTTATTTCTTGGTTTGTGATGAATTGGTGAAGTTTTTATTTTTTTGAGGAATTTTCTGGTTTAATATGATCATGGTGTTGTGGTTGTTTATGATGGTTGATAATGAGGGGTAATGACTATGGTAGGTGTGAATGATAGATAATTGCAACCAATTTTGGATTTGGAAGGAAAAGTGAAAGTTAGGGTTCTATCATCCCCAATTTCTGTCCGGTTTTATATCATGTGGTTCGAGGCAGAATTTGACTTTGCTCAAAACATGAAAGTTGTAGGTATTGATGTGTTTGAGGTGCCTGTAAAATTTCAGGTCATTTGAATGAGTGTAGAGTGATTTATGCCGTTTTTACTGTAGCTGTTCTGCTTTGATCAGAATGCGAAAACTGCGATAGTAATTGGCCCTTTTGACTGGAATTGGTTTGGATTTTGAAGTTGGTATCTTCTGATGAAATGTAGCTGAATGTCTTAGCTAACATATGCCTTTGGAATTTCGGCATTTGGACTTGTATGGACTGAGATATACCGATTACAGTTTTCTGTGTTTTGCAAACCTGTTTTGGGAATTCTGGGTTAGTATTTGGCATATTTGACCTAGTTGTGTTAGGAACTGGATTGAGTGGCCTTCTACATTGTTGTAGCCCTGTTTCATAGCTTCGAAATGGTGGGTCTTACACCCCCATCCGATAACCGTAGAGAATTTTACACCATTACCGCATAATAAGGGCAAAACAGTTTTCTATTTGGGGCCAAGACTAAGGCCATTTTCTAATTTCTGGTTTGCTAGCATGCTTGTATATGTTTATAAAACCCTATTGGGGTTGTAATTGGTATGGCTATATGACTCGTTATCGAGTCTCTTTTAGGGCTTGCTTTCATTTCGGTTGTTTCCTAACTAACTTTTGTACTTGTACCACTTTGAGCCTAGTGAACGGCTTTTGGGAAATGAGATGAATTTTGTGTGAGATGTTGGGACTGATTTGAGGATAGAATGAAGCCTTAATGGCTGGAAAAGTAAGAAATTTAGGGGAAGTGCTGCCCGATTTTCTAGGCCGTTTGGTTCCTTTAAGTTGGGTTTACCTTTTGGTAGAATGAAAGGCTTTTGGGTTGTTTGCGCCTAGGTCTTCATGCTACCTTTTCGTTTCCAAGAAAATCATGTTTTGCACCCTTGCATTAGTAATTATTTGGCGAGGCATACGACTAGTAGTCGAGCCTCACATGTGCATTCTGTTTACTCGATTCTGGAAGTAAAACCTTCAATTGGTTTATTTTGATTATTTTAGGGTTTCTTGGCGATTAAGGCCAATCTGAAGTGAAAACTTTTGAAGTTGAGCCGGTGAGTGTACCACTCCCCTCCATTACTGTTTAACTTGATTTCTGCTCTGCAATCTGTTTATTTGTTCGAGACGGGGGTGTACTTTATCACACTCGTTCTCTAGTCTGTTCATATGCCAATTTACTATGCAAAATTTGAATCTGTTATCTGTGTCTGCATCTATTCGGATTTCTATGACCTATGAGCTCAATCCTGTGGCTAAGTTATTCGAGTCGGGCCGGCAAGGGCCTGGACGATTAGATAACGAACCACGGTAGTCTGTTCGGGGATTTTTGGGTATTGAGACCCTTGATTCCGGTATACTCGAGTATTACCATTTCTGTTCGGTTACGGTGAGCGGGCCCGGTAAAGGGGTGTTTGGTGGACGGAATTCGGTGTAAAGAGGGGTCTATGGACGTTTGGTTCTATATACGTTGACGGAGAGTCAACCGGTTTGGATCAAGTACTGCGCTGGAAATTTGGCTCCTGAGAGCCACCCGTATCCTTCTGATTTGAATCATTGGTTCCTTTGCTTTACATCTGGCATGTGTATCTGATTTGTTAAATGTGAAATGCCATGATTTTGCTGCTATATGTTTGGTACCTCATTGAGCGCAAGCTCACCCCTTTCTGTTCCCTTTTGTTTTCCTTACAGGAAAATAAACACTTTTGGTCTGGACTTGACAAATGGCTGCCAAATTGAGCTAATTGAACATATCTTTTGTATAGCTCATGTATTAAAACCCTAAGTGTACTTTTGGGGCGTTTTCTCTTCTGATTTGGCAAACCGTGTATATGTATGAACTTTTGAAAACTTTTGTATGTCCTTTTGGATTGTAATCGCTAAAGTTCAGATGTGAATGTTTGCGTGCTCTTTCGGTTGCGTTCTGACGGGTCGGTTACTATTCATGGCCGACTCCGGATTTCATTTTTTTGTTTTGGGTTATTTTACCATCTTGACTTGTTTACGCTCGTTTGTAAGTTCCGGATCGCTATTAATAGCTCTACTCTGATCCGTAGTCCTGGCGAGAGCTGGGCAGGCGGCCCGCCGAACCCTCTGGTTCGCCTTAGGGGGAGGTGGGGCCGTTACAGTCTTGGCATTCAATGTGAGGTTAGTCCTATCTTGAGCTTTCATTTCAGCTCTCGTTTTTGGCCGAAGCAACCCTGTATCTGCATCAAGAAAGTTAGCTTCATGCGGTCCTTCACTCACAATAAACCATAGTTCAATATCAATAGATTGCAGAAAGATAATCATTCGTTCTTTCCAGCTAACATAGTTGGAGCCACTGAACATGGGAGGCCTAGTAACAGATTGCCCCTCAACAAACATAGCATGATTGGTTGTCATCTTTACTCCAAGCCATTAGAGCTTAATCTCAAGGAGACCAAGCTCTGATACCAATTGTAAGTCCCAACGACAACCAAGAGGGGGGGTGAATTGGGTTGATTAAAATCTTAACCAAATTTATGCGCTTTTTCTTTAATAAAAATTTACCTTCTTTTCTAGTAATGATCAACCAAGTAGATTAGAAGACAATAGCAATATTGATCAGAAAAACAAGTATAGATAAGCAATGAGAATTTTATTAAACAAAAAGTAAAATAGGAAATCAAACCAATTGTCTACCAAGCTTTCCTCAAACCTGAAGACCAATCACAAGGTTGAGCAACTTCTCTTTGATGAAAGATGATCAACTAGATGTACAATGGAGAGAGCACTTCCTCCTTGCCCTAAGCCTCACTTAGTCAAGCTAAGAAGTTTTACAAACACTCTGATAACCCTCACCAAAGCTACACTAAAGAAACTTTCAACCACAAGAGAAAAGCTAACCAGAAATTCACACCACTTAGAGAACAAATCTCACTTTGGAGACTATTTTCTAGCTAAAATATCTCTTGAGATCTTGTAAACAAAGTGTGCAAAAGTCCCTTCTTGGTTCAGACCAGTTTGATTTTAAAGGGAACCAGAAATGAGCTTCATCAATGCTTCCAACGGATAGAAGGCAGCTGAAGAGTCAACTAGCCGTTGGGGCTGTCGGACGTCCGACGATCAAATCATCGTCCGAACCAATCGTCCGATGACTGCCAAGTTGAAGTTCGGACGTCCGATGCATCTTGATCGTCCGACAGCATAGCGTCCGATCGTAGGCAGAGAGTTGGCAAGTCATCTTGGAATTTTTCGGACGTCCGATGCGGTTGATATGCGTCCGAGGTATGCGTCCGATCCTTCCGAACGTCCGATGCTTCCTTATGAGCGTCCGACAGAGCTTCCTTCTTGATGTTCTTTATCCTTTCGGACGTCCGACAGATTCCTTTCGGCCGTCCGACATGAGTGTCCTGTTTTTGCTTCTTCTTTTGGTTGTTTTGCATTTCATGACATATTCGTACCTGATTCTTTGATAGACAACAACACTTATATTTGAAGAAAGTTAGATAAACCTTTCAAAGAACCAAGACTAACAAAATTGACATACTTAAAAGACAGTATCTTTGATCGGAACAAAACAATGACTAAATTCGTTTATATTATTCCAATCTTGTTTGCCACATCCAAAGCATCGTAGACTGGAGTCAATCAAACATATGCTTTACTTGTTCCATCAGGCCTGATCAAAGTGTTCACTTTCGTGGTCTGTATAAACATTTCAACGAACTTTTGTGATCATCAAAACCAAGAATAACACACTCAAACCCAATGAAGACATTTTGTGGACTCTAAAGGTCTAAAAGCAAAGAAAGGATCCAATAATGGTTCAAGTCGCAATTATTTCAGAACCCAATTGCAAGAAATCAGCACATATTTGGGCCTTTGAAGAAATGATTGAAAAATTAGGGGTTAAAGCATAAATTCCAGAATTATTTCATGCATGCAACGTAAAAGATTTCTGCATTTTGAAGCTTTCTGCAACTAACACATGCCGGCTGCATTTTGTTTTCTAAGCTTTGCGGCAATCTTCCATGCACAAAGTTCCGCAATTCCAGCCAAACAAATTCATACAATTAGCTTTGCAATTACTTCAATTAAAACATAGCTAAACATCTCTTAACAAGGCAGCTAGTTTGGAAGAAATTCATGCAAAGTTTTCATGAAGATACAAAGGAAACAAGTTTCTGCTATAGCAAAGGAAACTCCTGGTCACTAATGAAGCTACCGCAAGCTCCACACCATAGTTCAAACAAACAAATGACACAGCTGAAACCAAATTCCCCCACCCCTTAGCATGTAGACATTTTGATTACCCCAAACCAAACAAACAAAACTCAGCAAAATATCATGTAAAAATTCTGAAAAACATGCGTGCAACACTGGTTTGACAACTTCAATCATTCATTTTCCAGTAAGCATTGGATCCCAATTCAGGTATTTCAGCCCCCAAACATACACACCCAACACCTCTTATCCGAATACCTCATCAAGTATGTGAGGAGACCCATTTGGTGGCTGTTACGGGAAGGGAAACAGCAAAAACAGGAGCATGAAATGAAACTTTCCTCATGTCAAAACAAGAATTCCAGATTTCGTTTTGAAAACATCAAATGATAAAGCATTGTATGGGCAGGATTAAGGCAAACCAATATAACTTAAAGCTCATCCAAATGCAATGGTCTAAACCTCAACGAATTCACCCATACTAAACTGGACAACATGGAGGCAGCTTGGAGTGAATGCATACATGACATGCCTTTCAAACTACAATCAAACCCAATCTTTCAAATGAAGTCTGAACCAGAAGAAACTAAAGGAAGGTGAAGGCTCTGTCCTGAATTTGGCGTAAAAACACAACAAAAATTCAGGCACCATGTTCATGAGAACCGACTCAGCAAAAACGGAAACTTTTCTTGCCTCATCCAAGAGAACTTCGGTAGCCAAAAGTACAGAACTTCATGGTATTTCACTCAACAAACAAAAGCCAGGACTTTAAGCTAGATTTCCATTCAACAGCCCCATGAAAAAGAAAAAGAAAACTGCTATAACAGAAATTTCGGCTGGCTAAAACAGATCCCACAACGTTTAAACGAGCCAGAGACCACATGATACAAGAAAAACACAATAACAACAAAAAGACAGCAACTTTGGGCTGTATAATGAAAAGGGAACGCATGAAAAATCCTCTGTCCAGCAACCAGATTTCATACGAAATGAAAAATAGGCAAGAGAAAGGTTCGAGGGCTACCTGTTCACCACCTTTGGATTTGCAGCTTCAATTTGGATGCAAGGCAGATTCGGATGAAGTAGCTACCTGAGCTTCTCTCGGTCTCCCTCCTGGTTGCGGCTCCCTCTTCTGGCCGCTCCTCTCCCAAACTCTCACAGCTCTCTCTTTCACTCCCTCAGCCGTCCAAGCCCTCGGCTTTCTGTTCCTCACAGCCCACCTCTCTCAAAACTCTAGCTTTCTTCCTCACCAGCCGTCCACTCCTTTCTCTGGTTTTCCTTTCTTTTTCCAGATTTCAACCGTCACCTCTAATCTCTTCTATCGCTCTCCCTCACTTTTGGTTCTCTCTCTTTCACTCTCAATCTCTCTCAGTCTCGGTTTCACTCTCTCTTGCTTCCCAGTTTCTCTTAGCTGTGACTCTCTCAAAAACTCCCCTTTCTTCCCTTTCCAGATTTTCGGCTCAGATTTTTTCCTTTTGCGGCCGTCCACTCTCCTTCTCTTTTCGGCTGCCTTCTCCTTTTCTATTTATATGGGAATCCCTAGCCCTAAACAACTCAGCAACTTCCTCTGTATTTGCAGCTAAGGGGCTGCTAGGAGCCTTTCCTTGCAAGCTGCAAAAACGCAGCTTGCAAGTCGCGTATTCTTTTTTTTTTTAAACTTAATAATTTAACAAAAATAATAGGAAAACTAAATAATAAAAAACAACAATTTTAAGTACAATTACATCAAAATAAACAAACTAAAAATAACAAAGTTACCATTTTCAATCTTTTCTTTCATTTTTCATTTTTCATCATTTTTCTCTTTTTTCTTTTCTTTTTCAAAATAACTTAATAAAAATAAATAAAATGCCAAAAGGTTGAATTTAAAAGAAAAAAACATATTTTGTGAACAATTTTCTCCTTTTCCTCTTTTTTTATTTTTCAAGAAAACATTGAATTTAAATAAGAAAGAAAACTACTAAAGCATATTTTTTTGAATGTTTTTCCTTTTCTTTTTTGAGAAATTCTATGTTAAAAACTTAAAGATAAAAATAATAACATGAAAAACTAAAAAAACTAAAAAGTAAAAAGTGAATAAAACGAACTCGACACATAGCAAATGAAATTATACTAAAATTTGGTGTCTACACCATGGCTAGTGGCTAACGAAAATGAAATGCACACTAGTGGGACTGACCCACGGCTAGTGGCAAAGTGAATGAAATGCTCACTAGTGGGACTGACCTACGGCTAGTGGCGATGTGAATGAAAAGCTCACTAGTGGGACTGACCCACGGCTAGTAGCAAACGAAAATGAAATGCACACTAGTCGGACTGACCCACGGCTAGTGGCAGAAAATGAAATACTTTGACAATTGGACAGTGGGATTAAACCCGAGCCTGTCGTGATGAAACTTGATTTGACTTTTGATTTTTGATTGATGATTTTTCTTTTCTTTTCGTTTTTTTTTTGACTTTTGAGAATCTTTCCAAAAAAAATTAATTTGCCCCAGTATGATGATTTTTTGCAATTTGAGTCCATAGTTGATTCTGTATCGCCATGTTGTTGCACCTTTTGATCAAATTTGCTTGCAACATTTTCGATCTGCCTTTGTTCACCGGAGGACTCTTTCCGACACCGATTCCAGTTCGAAGTGTGATCACTTTCATCTATGCATGCAATTTTTCTGAAAAAGAGAAAAAACAAAGAAATTGCCACCATCATTTGATCCGTTTCCTTTGAGAATCTTGTAAACATGAGTCTTTCGACGCCTTTATCAACTTTTGCTGCGACAGCCGATTGAGTTGGATTTCTCACCCTAAGGCTTTTCCGATTTTCAAACTGACTAGGTATGTGCTTTGCCATATTGTGAAGTCTATGTAGCTGGCTTGGCTGAATTTCAACTGTTCCCAAAAGATGACTGAATCCAAGCATAATTTTTGAAATAAACCACGGGGATTGTTATTCACCACAATTCAATGATAAAGAATGAGGTATGCAAGAAAATTCACATGTCATGTAAGAATGAATATGCACAAGAATGCACGCATAACCATTTGTGCTTAAATTCTACAAAAATGCCATGAATGCAAGTAATTTGGAAAAAATGAGCTTCCTAAGAATGTATTTGCAAAAGAATGTTTTACAAAATGACACAACTTTGGCCAACGGATGTCATATTTGAATCTCTGGATATCCTTGTTCTGGGATTCAACATTGGCCGAAGTATTACAAAAATGAGGAGAAATCCAAGTGAACCAAGTCACTAGCTGTTCTTCTTCATGCTTGCTCGCTGCAAAACCCTACCTTGGCGCCCTTTCGGGTTTTCACCAAGGTTGCCCCCACCCTTTTTGTTTTGTTTTGTTTTTCTTTTCTTCTTTTTGTCCTTTTCTCTTGAAGTGCCTTTTCGGATTTTTATCCAAGGAAGCAATGGAAGAGTTCAACCATAATCGCCTCAGAAATGTAAGTTGAAAAAATGCTGACATCAGTAAAATGCGCTTCCCTTATAGACTTAAGCGAAGGCATCATGGACATCACTTGTCAATTGATTAGCAAACTTCCCAATAGAAATACAACAAGTGACGAAAGCCAGGACTTTGGGCTTTTGTAATGAGGTCAGGTGGGGTGTTCTCAAGAAAAGTTGAAGCTTGAAAGTAAATTTTGATGAAAGGTGTGAAATAACCTGAGATTGCATCATTTTGAAATTATTTCCAATTTTGAACGAAACTGAGGAAAATTTGCCCCAATTTGATTGGATTTTTCTTTCTCTGCATTTTCTTCATTGCATTCTCCTCACTTTTTGCATTTTTCTTTATAAACTAAATTTGCCCCAGTGTGGGGTTCTTTCTTTTCTTTTGATCATCTCTTTTCAAAATGAATTTGCCCCAGTGTGGGGTTTGCAATTCTCAGGGGCTGGCAAACGAAAATTATTGTTCCAGTAGCTCAAAGAGGATGACTAGGGATGAAATGTTTTGATTGGAAAGGAAGATGGCCTGACTTTTGCCTTGCCCCTCGCATGATTTCCAAAAGAAATTTGCATAAATGAAAATAAAAAACTCCTTACACATGTCTGAGTTGATAGGTTGGGGAAATGTCGGTCCATCCATCTCTGTTAGGACAAGTGCTTCACTCGGTAGCCCCTTTTGAATGACAAATGACCTTGCCAGTTTAGAACCAAATTCGCCTTTGACTTCATCTTGCAATGGCAACTTTGCTTTAGCACTTTGTCCCTTTTTTCAAAGAATCGCCGGTGGACCTTTTTGGGCCATGTGTTTTTGGTAGTTTCGGCCATGGCACATAGCATTCAACTGCTTTTCATCAATCAGAATTAATCGTTAATGACACTGCTTTAACCAATCAGCTTCCAACCTGGCAGGAAAGGGATTTTTTCAATGAAGGAATTTCTTAATGAAGGCTTTTCTCAATGAAGGGATATTTCAATGAAGGGATTTCTCAATGAAGGGATTTTTAATGAAGGTTTTTTTTTTTAATGAAGGCTCTCAACGAAGGAATTTTCAATGTATGGCTTCATCGGATTCCAGAACAGTGATATTCAAAGGGTCAAATAATTTTATTTTATTTTTTATTATTATTATTATTTTTTTGGCCATCGAAAGAATTTAGAATGAAATTGAAAATGATAATCAACCAATACAAACAAAATGGTATTGAACAAACAAAATAATGAAAAGATGTAATTATGCATGCTATTGACAACACAGGAGCTTGATAAAAACTGTTTTAGCCAAAACTTGAACCTGACAAAGCTATTTACACAAAAATAGTTAAAACTTTCATGAATTTTTGGCAAATGACAATCCCCAGATTTACCGAAATTCCCTTCAAAAGGGAAAACACTCGGCCATCCAAATTGTGCAAAGCTCCTCCAGGACTTTCAAATTTCGTCTTTGGAGGTGGATGCCTCAAAGGCGTCTTTGTGTTCGGGAAAGGGGTTTGTACTTATGCTCGGTCCTTGTTCTGCACTTCTTCTAATCACTATTTCTCCCGCCTCGATCATTTCTTGGACTTTCTGTTTAAGTGCTCTACAATCAGTAGTTGGGTGGCCAGGTGCTCCCGAATGATAGGCATAGGTGTGCTGTGGATTGTATCCGGCACGGACGCCATGAGGATAAGTTGGAGGGGGAATTTTACCGATTTTACCGGCGGCTTTTAATTGTTCATATAATTGGTCCAAAGGCCTGCCAAGATTGGTGAATGTTCGAGAACGATTTTGATCGTGGGTTTCAGTATGTTGGGGGTAGTTGTAGATGGGTCTGTTTGGTCGGGGAAATTGTTGATTGTAGAGAGGTCGAGGTCGAACTTGTTGGAAGTTGGGTTGAGATATTTGGAAAGGGACTGTAGGTGGACTGGTGTAATTAGGGCGAGGTCGAGGATGAGTGGTATTGGTGTGATAAACAGGATGAGGGTTTGAATAGTAGGGGTAAGGGTTTAAGTAGGTAGGGTATTGTCGAGGTCTGGATCTTGAGATAGGGTTTCGATCCCAGACAACAGCGATTTCCCCCTCTTTCTTTTGGAGTTGTTGCTTCTTTCCACTATTACTTTGGCCTTGCAAAGCATCCAACTGTGATTTAAGGGCAGAGACATTAACAATCTTCCCAACTCTTACAAAGTCATCGTACTCTTCAAGCTTATTGACAATGGCGGCGAACGAACATCCAGTCATGCGAAAAATTTCTTCAAAATACGGCGGATCATGTGCCTTAATGAAAGTGCATATGATTTCGTCCTCGGTCATTGGTGGCTCGACTTTTGCAGCTATTTTCCTCCACCTCTTGGCATAAGTCTTGTGGTCCTCAGAGGGTTTTCTTTTGGTTCCTTCCAACGTGGTTCGCGTCGGAGCCAGCTCGCAGTTATACTCGTACTGCCTTACAAAAGCATTGGACAAGTCAATCCAAGTTTTCACTTCTTCGGGCTTCAGGTTGGAGTACCAGTCAAGGGCATCCCCCTCCAGACTTTCAGAGAATAGCCTCAAAGGCAGATTTTCATCATCTGTTGGCCTACCCAACTTGTTGGCGAACAATCGGAGGTGTGTCTTGGGATTGCCCGTCCCATCATACTTGTTGAATTTCGGGGTTTTGAACCCCTCGGGTAGCTGTACATCAGGAAAAAGACAAAGCTCATCATAGTCCAGCACTCCTTGCTTACTTAAACCCTGACTTTTCCTTATGAATTCGTCAAAACGATCGAGGCGCTTGAGAAGCTTCATATCAATGGGAGCATAAGATTCTCCTAATTCTGGTTTAGCTTGGGCAGTGTGGTCTGGTAGGAAAGGCTCTGCAGTAGTCTGGTAAAAAGCTTGTGGATTCAGAGGCATGCTTGGGCCACCTTGAGGTTGAAATCCTTGCCCATAGGGAGGATAGAACGAAGGATTTTGGGTGTAAGTATACTGTGGGTTGAAAACTCCATCAAAAGTGGTTTGAATTGGAGGAATGACAAATGGTTCGGATTCCGGTTGTTTGATGGGCGCAAGCTCGGGCTGCACTCCGCTACTAACGAGCTCGTCGATCAACTTCTTTTGCGCGGCCATTTCTGATGCCATTTCCCCAAATTTGGTGAGTAATTCAGTCAACTGAACCCCGGGACTTGTGGCTTCCGGATGGGTAGTTGCGGCGGTTTTATCAGACGATTCTGGCCGAGTACTCATGTCTACACGATTTTTTTGGGTTTTACTATGAGATCGCGTTATGATGGGGTTTCGACGAGAAGCTATGTTTAAATATTACCTGAGAATTTTTTAAAGATTACCTTTAGATTCAACCCTCGCTTAGTTATTCCAATAAAATAAAGAAAAGGAAAAGAAAAAGACAAGAGTTAGTAAATATCCAGAAAATTTGGATGCATGTCCTATGGAGGGAACCCTTTTTGTGCCAAGGGTAGGCCTAGAATGAGAATGCAATCCTCTGAGGTAGGCACTATACCATACCTGACGGATCTGATCAACTCATTGATTGAAAAATTTGGTCAATTGGAGTGACGAGAGACACTTGTCAAAATGAGGTCAACGTCCGAATGGATTGATCACTTTTGATCGATACAAGAAATTGCAAAAACGCACGGGTTGGACCTTGACGAACTTCCTATCGAAGAGATTAGAATTCGTTGACCAAATTTTCTTAGTGAAGCACGGGTCAAAACCCCAACTCATCAAATGGCTGGATGCAATGGATGGTTTTCTCAAAACTCGACTAAGTTTCCCAATTTGAAATTCGACCTTGAAACCCTAATTGGTCAAACGGGTTGAATGAAATTGACAATTTATTTAAAATCGACCGGATTACTCTAAAAAGGGAAACGGGTCAAATGAAATTGAAAACTTACTCAAAATTGACCGAATCATCCTAAAAAAGGAACTTGATCGAATGAAATTGAGAATTTTATTCAAAAGGGACCGAATCATCCTAAAAAATGAAATTGGTTAAATGAATTGAATGAAATCGAGAATTTATTCAAAATTGACCAGATCGCCCTAAAAGGGTAAACTGGTCAAATGAATTGGACGAAATTGATGATTTATCGAAAATCGACAAAATTGCCCTAACTAATCAAATGAATTGAATGACATTGGTGATTTATTAAAAAATCGACTAAATTGCCCTAAAAATGAACAAATTGATAAAATGGATTGGATGAAATTGATGAAGGAAATGGTCCAATGGATTGAATGGAATTGGGAGCTTATTAAAAAAATCAAGCTATCCACTAGTAGTTTCAAAAAATTATTACGATGCATTAGCCTATGAGCCTTCTAAAATCAAATTTTGGCCTCAATTTATTTATCGTCTCAATAAGAGGAATCATTTGTGAATTTCTTCAAATTAATGTCCTTTGCGCAAGGGATTTTTACCAACTTTGATAAAATGGCCAAAAAGTGATTATTAGACGCTCATATTCCAAAAATCGCTCTTATGAAGACGATCGGATCCTACCTTACCTTGTGCACTACCCCTTTGGATGGTACAAAATGTAAACGTGCAAGTCTCCTTGGATTAAGTATCCGAGACACAAGGTGGCTTATTCCTAATACGGGATCCCCTAAATGGCATTCCCTTCTAGGGTTTATGCATGATGCCAGTTTATTAAAGCAGTAAATATGTGACAAATATGGCCTAAAGGACATAAATAATGCATCGAGGGAAAAATGTCTAAAAATGAAATGTACTTATTGAAAATTAAGTGTAATGACTGAAATTTAAACATGTGAATTATCTAGTGGGTAGGTCACTAAAAGAGGATCGTGCCAGACCTCTTATTTCCTAACGTTTGTGAATGCAAAAGACAAGAGACTAGGAAAGTTAGTTCAACACATAACCACATAACACGTTGGACAATTTAAATAATATAAAAAGCAACAAAGATATACAAGGAAAGGGGGTGGGATCCCTCCCCTCGTGAATGGTGTCCCTAATAGGATATGGTCGACTCTACCCTAGGCAATTTTAATATGGATGCATGAGGCTGGGGTTCGCTAATGCATCTAGATTCGATAAGCTCAGGTCCCCGAGTCTTCAGACTTGGAAACCAAAGGTCATCACTCCCAAGGTTCCTTGTCGGTGGCTCGAGCGATTCCCCAGACATTGTTACGCACACGTCGTGTCACGGCCACATGTCTGAGTGAATCTATCAAAAATCCTCAATCTTCGACTAAAAGTTAAAGGCTATTAACCCAAAGCTTAAAGCGGAAGATTAAGTGACCCCTCGGATCGTGCTACGCACACGTCGTGTCACGATCACACGTCCAAGTGGGTCGCCTAAAATCCTAATAGGGTGGAGTGGCGTGACAAGCCACTAAAGAAAAAATAAATGGGGGGTGAAAAAAATTAAAGCGTATGCACGTATGCTAGTGCTCGTTTGGAGGGGAGGGATTGAGGACCAACGCGAGGCTCTAGGGTAATGTCCCCCCACCCAAATGCAATGCAAAGCGCGAGATAAAACAAGTACAACATACATCCAATCAACAAATCATACATACGTGAGTGAGGGAATAGTTTGATACGCGCGCGCGTGGCAAAAAGTCCTAAAATGGAAAATGCAACCCTAATATCCAAATGCTATGCATAAGAAGGGTAAAAAACGGAAAAGAATAGCTAAATCAAATGCTTGGACCCACTTAGGAAGTCCCCAGTGGAGTCGCCAATTTGTCGCGCCCCACTTTTTGATTAAGGTGTGGAAGTAGTGTGTGAGATATGTATGTGAACGTGTGAAAGTGAAAATAAAGGCCGTGGGATTGTGAAATGCGACGGTTTGGCCAAATAAAGTTCAAAAGGGTTTTTGGATGAAAAATGGAGTCGCCACTTGGTATAGAGTTAGGGTGTACCAAGTCACCAAAAAATGATTTTTGTTTTTGAACGAAAAAGTAAATAAACCCTTTTAAAGAACTTTTAGGTCTACGCAACCAAAGACAGGGATCGGGGGTCACATTTGATAAGGGAGAAGGCAAAGGCAAAGCCTAAGGCACTCCCTTATCCTAGCCAAAGCTAGTTGCGTGACTTAGCCCCACTTTTCCTAATTCTTCTACCCAAAGTATGTGTTGCATGTTGGATATGACTAATGGATGCTAAAAGAATGCAATCCTAAATCTAAAATGTCTCGTATGAGACTTTTTGGTCCCAACCACATGAGTTGTGGTGGCCAATAAGGAAAGTCCTCATAGAGGTCATGGTAATGCAAATGAGGACTCAAGTATAAGTGTAAGTGTGCAATTGTAAAAAAAAAAAGTGCATGTGTGCAAATTGAGAAAATAAAGGTACTTGTGTGCTAGTGGATGAAAATATGATAGTAAATACATATAAGTGCAATTGGGTGCAATTTGTGAGGTAGAAAATAAATGATAAAAGAAGAAAAATGTGCAAACATGGCATGTGGATTGAGAAAAATATAAGTAGCGAAAGAATGTGGATAAAGAAAGTGAGAAAAGTGATATGATACAATGAGAATGTGTGAACCTAGAGGAATGCATCAAGTCGGGCACGGGAATGACTCCTAATTTTATGACTTTGATTTTCCCTTGGATTGGAAGGAAGAACTAGCGTGCTAAAGCTATTTTGTAGCCACACTCGCTCGTTTCCCTTATCGAAAGGGGATTCTCAAGCAAATATACCCTATAACTAGCATGAAGATGTAAAAGCCTAGAATGAAGGGGGAAAGGATTGGAGGAGCATGCCAAATGATAAAAACTAAGAAAAATGCATGAAATGTAGTCAAACATGCAAGTATGCACTAATGAAAGGGGACGGCCTATTGGGTCTAGCGTTGGACTAGCCCTTTTCTATGGATTCTTACTAGCGTTGGACTAGTGGAAAATTGGAACAAAGGGGGGCCACAGCTAGCGTTGGACTAGTGTGATGACGTACATTCATCCATCACATTCATTCATGGCTATGGAAAGCGAGTAGACATGCCAATCACCTATAAACACATAGCACATAACACTTAGCATGCTCGACTAGATGCAAGAACCTAATAAAGCAAATTAACACATAGCAACAAAAGCAAATAACCAAGCTAATGAACCTATTACATTTGCTAATTAAAACAAAAGGGGAGGGGGGAAAATGGACAAAATTGCTCTCCAAGCCCTATCTATTACATGCCAAGAGGTGTACACATACCCCATTAAAAGAATAACTTAATAAAAGCCAGAGTAAATGAAATAAAGGAACTAAAGAAAGGCAAGGAAAGCAAATTAGACATGCAATTCTCACTTAGCACGTTGGATCACATAGGAGAGACAAAAAAGGATAAAAGAGATTATACCTCCCCCTTTTATGGTGCTAATAAAGTGATCAAAACTTAACTTGGCCTAGAGTCACCAAAGAAAGGGATAACTTGGGCTAAAACCATCAAAGCAAAGAATTAATGCATCAATTTAGTGATAAAATGTAAACAAGCCAATTTGAATCCACCAAATCATCGAATATTTCCTCAATTACAACTTAATGGAGTCAAAAGTTACTTAAAGACCAAGAAATTGGAATGACCCGTTCAACTCCCAAGTATAGCATCTATTAAGGATTCAAAAGCAAGCATTACTCAATCATTTGAACCCAATTGCAACATTTAAGAACACAAAAGTCCCCAAGTAAATAACAAGGTCAAATAATAGTTCAAATCGTAATATTTCAGGACCCAATTGAAACAGTTAACTAATCAATCAAGGCTGATTAAAACATCTAAAAAAAACTTCAAAGGTCCCAAAAATAAAGAAGAAGCCAAATAACGGTTAAATTGTAATCAACTTAGGAAATTGAAATGTAATTGGGTCTTTGTGGCATTGTTGCAAAATCACAGGGACCAAATTGATTAGTTTTCCCGATTTTCTGAGACATAGTGGCATAAGGGAAAACTTGGGGGGCTGAAGTGCAAATTTTTTAGAATTATTTCATGCATGCACGAAGAACTTTCTTCATTTCTGGTTGCTATGTTTCTGCAAATATTTCTCACTAGTCACCCAAAATCTTAAACAAGGCTTCAATCTTGACATTTATTAGTTTCCTTAAGGCCATTATCATGCACAAAAACTAGTCATGCAAAACGAAATGAAACAAAGCAGAAAGTAGCCACAGGATCAGATTTCTTGCTGCAAATTTCTGCAACTAATTCATGCAAAGCTACGGTGGAAGCTTCTGCAATACTCTCGGCAGCTACTAAGAAAAGTCTGAAACACAACTAGCTACCGGCCTTCATTTTAAAACGCGAATTTCAGCCCCGAAAACACAACTTAACATCTAAACATGCAAGAGGAAACTCAGGATAGGATCCTGAAGCTCTGGTAGACTCCTCCTTTCTGGTTTCCTTTCAATGCAACTTTTCATTTAACCGTAGCATACCCATGCGAAACGACTCAAACCAAACTCAGATGCAACAACCTCAATCCATTTCTACCATTAAAGAAAACATATATAATCAGAAGTGCAGCTAAAAAAAAAACATAGATGCACAAGGAGAGGCTTGCGGTGATCCATTTCCAACACAGTTTTCGAACCCAAGCACACAATCAAGACATTTCGACCACAAATCGTAACTGGTAAGTTCTGGAAAACTTGAAGGAAACCTCGAAGGAAACTTTGTAAGTTCTGAAAAACTCTCATTACAAAATGGTTCGAATACACAAAAGAAAACTTGGTTTGGACATGCATATGGTGTATTAACTGAACGACAAATCCCAGATTTCAATCCAACTAAAAATTCCAGCAACAACCAAGACAATACTCCCACATCCAAACAGACCGAGACAATTTATCCAAGCAATTTAAACGTACGGGCCATGTAGATGTCTTTTCTTTCCAAAGCTGGGATCTTGCTACTGAACTATAGACTAGGGATGAAATATAATCTATACCAAACAAATTTTAGACTTTATCATACCCATTATACCATGACAGTGAAAAAGACGACATATTTGAGCGATAATCGTAAACCATCGTCGGAACTCTTAACCATCTTCATCGATTCATAGTTCAGCATAGCTTCATGG
This sequence comes from Coffea arabica, assembly GCF_036785885.1. Classification (NCBI taxonomy): domain Eukaryota; kingdom Viridiplantae; phylum Streptophyta; class Magnoliopsida; order Gentianales; family Rubiaceae; genus Coffea; species Coffea arabica. The sequence goes on along the minus strand of NC_092316.1, from coordinate 35,698,354 downwards.
TTTATTAATAAAATCATCTACAGGGAAAGAAAAGAAACCTTACAATGCTATTTTCTGATGGATCTCAGCGGCAAAAACTTGAGTAGCAGCTTTGTTCCTTCTTTTCTGTTTGATCCAAAGCTTCCCTTCACTCCCCTTGTTGGTTTCTCCTCTCGTTCACTTGTTCATTCTTTCTTGCCAGCCCGAAGCTTGCCTTCTCCGTGTTTTTTCCTTCAGCCCTCAGGCCTTCCTTTTCCAGCTCTCTTTCCTTTTTTTTTCGTTTGTTATCCTATCTAGTCGACCAACTCTCCACTGCCTACCTCTCTCGTTCGTTTTTTTTTTCTCTCCCTTCAGCCGTCATCAAAATCCCCCCTCTCGGCTGTTGTTCTTTTTTCTTTTTATATGAGACCCAAACCCTCACCTCAAAGGTGAGGATGAAGGGTTCTTATCCACCTTAAACCCCAGCCATTCGATCCATTCCCCCGCTTGCCATATTTTCTGCCAATGTCTCTTATGCCGCATGCATGCGCGGCTCTATTTCCCCCTTTTTTTTTTAGAAAACATTGAATTTAAATCAAAAACGACTAAAGCATATTTTTTGAATGTTTTTCTTTTTTTTCTTTTTGAGAAATTCTACGCTAAAAACTTAAAAAAAAAAATAAAATAATGAAATAAAAAACTAAGAAACTAAAACTAAAAAGTGAATAAAGCTAATATGACAAATAAAAACTAAAAAGTAAATGAAATAGACAACTAAAAGGGCAAAACGAATAAAACTAACAATAATGATCTAAAATGCTACACAAATGAAAACAGTCTAAAACGAAAATCATGATATTAACAAAAATCAATAGATAAGAATTATCACTAAACGAAACATACAAAGTATTTAAAAATTTGGTGTCTACAGTAAGCGTAAGTAAACATTTGGAGTTTCCAATTGAAGAAGGATCATGTTTTAAGATGGAAAATGGTCATAGTATTTGCCAAACAAAAATATACAAATTCAAATAGAAACTTAGCCCTCGAGCGAAAATTTGGGTAGCACGCCCTTTGTATTTACCTATTTTTCCAGTTATTTATGGCTTCATTGTTTTCCTCAATCAATCCCAAAGTCACACACAATATCATCTCATTTCAATAGCCATTCCATAGGCTCAAAGTCATATAAGTACAAAAATCAAGCTAACAACATGTGCGGAAATGAAGTTTAACAAAAGACAGATTTGATGGGTTTTACGTAATCGACAAATCCGAAGCTACGCTTATCGGATTGGGATGTAATTTATACCATTTCGAAGCTAAGACAGAGGGATACAATTTTGATGAAGACCACTTAGTCCAAATTCCAGTGTAACCTAGTCAAATTCCCAATTCCCAGAACCAAGTTCCAACTAATCGGCTAATTAATCATACTACCTTTAAATGGCCATATCTCAGGCTATCAAAGTCTGTTTAAGGCATTCTTGGAGGCGTTGAAAAGCTAAGGCAAATACCTACAACTTTCATGAAGACCACTCAGTCCAGTTCTCACCCTAACTAGGCCAAATTTACCAAATAACTCTAGATTTTCCAGTTCGAAATTCACTGCAGAAATCAACTAGCAGTCCTGCTTTATTCACTCATATCTCAGCACACACAACTCCAAGTCAGGTAATTCCAAAGCCATTTGAAAGCTAAGATACAAGGCTATAATTCTTAAGAAGACATCATCAACCAATTCGGTAATATTCCTGGTCAAACTAACCACTTACAGAGGCTGATTTTCATTTTCGGACAGAAACAGGGCAGCAAGGGTATTTTGGTCTTTTCATAGGCTACGTTGCTCGGATTGAGATGAAATTTTGCAGGAAATATAAAACATTATTCTCTACAACTTGTATGTTTTAACCTAAGCTTGATTCGGCCTCTAACATGCTCAAATAAAATCGGACAGAATAGGGTCATTCAAAACCCTAACCTGGAATTTCCATAATACTACTTCCAACCATGAAATATGCTCATAAACTACCAAAACTACAACTTTCAACCACTAATTAGCAATTAATTGAAGTAAAGAAGAGGTTCTTGGCAAAATACCTTATCTCCCTATGAAAGATGGCAGCTTAGGCTTTGTCCTCCAAAAATAACTCCACAAACACCTTGGAAACTACTTGGAAAGTAAGTTTTATGGAGTAGTTTGCAAATTAATCGGTTGAAACTCAAGATTTGGGCAAGAAATTGAAGTGGAAGATGAAGAACTCTCTTGGTTTCTCTCTCACTAATTTCAGCCAAAGGAGACAAGAAAATGAATGAATTTTGGTCAAAAATCTGATTTTAGTAAAGTTACCAACCTTGGTCAAAAGTCCAACTTCTAATAGCATAGTGACACTTGGCTCCTTTTAGGGTTTTAAGCTTATCTCTTTGTCTCTCTAATACTAATCCATATAGGTAACTTGTAAAATAATATCACTTAACCAAACTCCAATAAGTTATCTCTTAGCACCTTGTAAAATAATATCACTTAACCAAACTCCAATAAGTTGTCAAAAATATACCGCATTTACCGCACTAGCGGGTCCCACGTCTAAAATACACTTCAAACTCAACGTACACTAACTCATACTAGGAAGATGATTTTAAAACTGTACTTACTTGTAAAAATGCATAGAAAATTCAATATTTCCAAGGAAAGTATAAAATATAATCAAAGAAATAAAATAATGCTAAGAAAATGTGAAAATTTTTGGGTCCTCACAGCACGTCCTATTATGGCCTTGTCGTTTCCCTTATCCTTTTAAAATGATTTGATAAACCTATCCCAATTTGATGTAACTATTATGGTCTTTTATAACATATGAAAATGTACCTTGCTTTTAATTAATTTCATGGCTTATATGTATATTTACACTTTGCCCCACGCCTTTAGATTGGTAATAAGACTTGGATGGTAGTAGACGTGGTCGAGATTGTATTTGAGAGCGTAGGCAACCCTGAGATATTGAGGATGACTAGGGATCGGTAGAAAAAAATTGAGAACTTAGGGTTTGGAACCCAATATTTGATTGCCAAATTGATATATTAAGATTGTGAAAATTGGGTTACTGAAAGGAAATATTTGATAGATTTAATGAGTCTAACGATTAAGAGACAGGATATCATATTTGGAGTGGAAGCTTGAAGCTATATATGGACTATCGAGACTGGAACGATGTGACCATTAAGAACAACTACCATTTTGCCTTACATGGATAAGAATTCAATCAACTGTAAGAAGCCACGGTACTATTTAAGTTGGATTTAAAGTAGAACTATTACCAGTTGAGGATCCTAGAAATTGATGTCCTTAAGACCGCTCCCAAGTCAAGATAGGGACACTTTGAATTTTCAGTTATGCCTTTTTGGGTTGACTAATGCACTAGCAGCAATTATGGCCATAATGCATCGGGGTTTTAAATCGTATTTGGATTAATCTGTGGTGGCATTTATTGATGATATATCGGTATACTCTAAGGTTTGAGAAGATCATGAAAGACACCTGATGATAGTTTTACAAACCCCAAGAGAGCGCCAACTTTCGTTAAGTTCAATAAATGTGAGTTTGATTGGAAGAAGTAGCCTTTCTAGGTTATACAATATCGAAGGAAGAAATTGTTATTGACTCAGCTAAAGTGGAAGCTGTGTTAAGAGGAAATGAGCAGAAAATTCTACCGAAATTTAGAGTTCTTAGAATTAGCTGAATATTACCTTTTGGTTTATCAAGGAATTTTCTAAGAGTGCAAGACTTGGCAAGTTATTTGGGATTCTAAATGTGAGGAAGAATTTTAAAAGTGAAAAGTGTTTAGCCGATGCACCTGTGTTAGCCTTACAGAACGGAGGAAGTAGTTTTGTGATTTATATAGACGCTTCAAAGGATGGTTTAGAATGTATATTAATAATACATGATAAGGTGAATATATATGCCTTTAGAAATTAAAATCTCATGAGAGAAAGTAGCCAACTCATGATTTTGTGTTAGTGGCTATAATATTCGCATTAACGAAGTAGAGACATTGCCTGTATGAGGAGACATGAGGCCGATTAAATTGCCATATGACTTGGAAGTTAAAATGCCTACTGGGGAAAACTCAAGGTTTGGTTGCTAGTGGGATGAATAGAAATTGTGAAGTATGGGTTGGAAAACGTAAGTTAGTTATTGATTTAATAGGCTTAACCATTAAGGGAATGATATTGTCCCAGGTGTGAATTTCGAGGGCGAAATTCTTTTAAGCAGGGAAGGATGTGAGGACCTGAAAATTTTCTTATTTTATCGAATATTATTGGTTTATTTAAATATTTATTCACCTATTTTCTCCGAATAATTTATTTCAACTATTTTAAATCTATTTGTATGGAACGATGCCTCCCTTATGTTTTTAAAACATTCTGTTAGCAAATTCAATTTTTCGGTGGCTCGTTTAAGTGAGGAATAACGAGTACACGTTTTTTGAGGCTATATTTGAATCGAGAATGTAATAAATTTTGGAGAATTAAGAATGATTAATAGTAAATTAAGAAAAGTTAATTGAGAGATTAGATGTCAGTACGTTAAATTAAGCTTATACTGTGCGCGCGTCAAAAGTTTTCTGAAAGACGCACTGGTACAAATTAATTGGTGATTTGAGGAATTAATATTAGACTCATGTGAGGACTCGTATTTTTATTTCTCAAATAGTTATTTTCATGATTGTTTACCCAAGTATTAGTTAGTTATATCATCATTACAAGAATTTCTTAGAAATTGCGCTTTATCGCACGCGAGTCCGAAGTTCGCTTTTTCACGCGCGTGACTAATTGAAGAAGTTTAGAAAATTATTGATAGACTACTAAGAGTTAATAATATTAGTGTTAAAGGAAGTATATTAAAGGTTTAGTGCACAAGTAATACAAACTCGAGAGAAAATGGGCACGAAACGCGCGCGTACGCGCACTATTCAAAGTTGACTTTTGTGCCAAATTAAAGCCACCAACTTCCAAGCTTCCAAGAGAAGCTTCACCATCAGCCATACTCTCTCTCTCCTTCCTCTCAAGCTGGCCGAAATTCTCAAGGTAAAGAAGGAGCAAAGTTCGTCTCTATTTTACTTCAAATCTTCCACCCATTTCACTCCAAATTCACCACACAACTTCCACTTCACTTGGAGATTCACTTGGACTAGGAAGGAAGCACCTTTCTCACAGTTACTTGGAGCTTTTTTTGACCCAAAATTTCTGGTTTTTCATCATCTAAGAGGTAGTAATCATCCAACCCTTTAAACTTGGTTTTAGTGAGTTAAATTTGGCCTTGGAGCTTGTTGCTTCATGTGGGTGTTGTTATTTGGTTAAAAATGATTGGAGTGGGGTCTATAAAATCCCACAATGGACATGTTGGACTGATATGATGTTTATAGGTGCTATTTATATTGATTATGTGCTAAACAAGTGGATATAAGTTGGAAAAGTGAAAGGAAAACCAAAGGGAAGTTGCATAGAGAGAGGGCCAAATTCTGCCCTATTTTGCCGAGCCCTTGGTTCAATTTTTTTTGTGATCAAATGACCTTGAATTTAATGTATATATGTTATATACGTTGTGTGGAAATGTTTCACCAAAAATCACTTGATTTGGCTGGGTAAAATTTTGTATTTCGAAAATCTTCAAATCTGGAAAACGGGTAACAGGGGCTCTCTAGAAGTAAACTTTGAATGATCATAACTCTTTGCTTCGATGTCAAAATCAAGTGCCGTTAGTGGCATTTGAAACTAGACATCCGTAGTTTTCTAACGGTATAAAATGCATTCCCTGATTCCAAGTGAGTGAGCCGTAGTTCTTCACCAAAGTTACCTGTTCTGTTTTATTGCTTTGCTCGTTGGTCAGTGATGAGCTGAGGATTGTTGCTTGAATTTGAGCTAGCTATGAACTAAATTTCAAAACATTTTCTTCTGAGGAAATGTAGCCTTATGAATTTATTTTCCAATGCCACCAACCATGCTCAATTCCAAGTTGAATTGAGTGAGTTGTGGCCAAATTACAAAATGGCACCAGTGGTAGGAAACCCTAATTTTGGCTGGCCAAATGGCTTAGCTCGAATTGGGACTTGTTATTTTGAAACTTTTGGTGTCAATCACCTACCAAATGTATATTGGATGTTTCTTAGACCATTGTTTCATAAATTAGCCAGATTTGAATCGTTTTCATTGGGTAAGATGTTTGAAAGAGACAAAGAAAGCAAAAGACAGATTGGTCTTGGGATTTTCTTGAACTTTGGTAGTTTAGTTAACTACATTCCCTTGTGAATTTTCAAATGAAATTTGGTAGAGTAGTAGTTATCATATGGAAGTTGATTTGTACCAATTTTGGTTTCAATCCAAGACCATTTCGATACCCAAATGATGGTCCAAAGTCGTTTTCCAAATCTGGAAAATGTGCAATCTGTCATTAATTTTAGCTAACTTTGGACTGCTATATCTTGATACTTGAAACTCCGATTTAAGTTCCACTTATTGTGTTTCGAACCTTGATTGGAATTTTACTTGAGGTACAAATTTCAAAGACTAGTTCACATTCTGTGAATTTTTTCAAATTTCCAAAGTTTACCAAAAACCAAACCTGAATCTGTCGTGGAAGTGTAAGTCAGCAGTTTAAGCAGAAATTTGAGTGCCCTCCATTTAGAATCTTAGAAAAGTATCTTCTAAGAACTTTTAGTACTTTGGAACTAGTTTTCAATGGTACCAAGTTTCCAATTTTGGACCTACGTAGTGTAAGATATGATTTTTCAAAAACTCAAGTGACCACGTATCCTTCCAATGATTGAATGTTTATTTCTTGAATGACTGTTTATTACTACGCAAAGTGTGCAAACTATTAAATGCAATACAATGCTTTCATGGTTTTTTTCTACCTGATTGCTTATTTGGGAACCTCACTGGTCTTTTAGCTCATTCCTTTAGTTCCTTTAACAGGAGTGGAGGCCGAAGAAAGTAAGCATGAACTAGTGCATATAATATTCATGTACTTGTACTTTTGTAGATGAAATGTATTTGAGATTTTTGGCAATGTACCCTATGTTACACTTTTGGGTTATAAATTAAGTTAGAATTCTTGGATAAATGGTGTGACGCCCCCACTTCTCCGAAGGCGAACCCAAGGGTATTCGTGAAACGCCTGCCTAGTTCTTGCCAGGACTCAATACGAGTCAAATTTAAACTTAAAGGTACATAGCCAATAATAAAAGACAAAATAAGGAGAAGTCTCTCCCTAAATTGATATGAATCTCATTGGTGAGAAGATTCGCGACCCAAGATCACTTGTTGGATTTGACTTCGAACGCAAGAAACGGTAGCAGCGGAAACCCTACGACCCCTCTAATCCCCGTGACTATGAACTTGTTGATATTATCTCAACCCGTAATCAAACGAATTAGCGAACCTCAGGCAAGTGTAGAAGGTGCCACAATTCAAGTGCGATTCTTGAATCGATAAGCCAAACAAGAACACTAGTGTATCACTCTATGTTGTTCAAGGGTTGCTCGAAAACTATGGAGAAAATTCTCTCAAATATTTTATGATACAAGTGTCTACCATTTATTGATGTAATATGGTGCCTTATATAGGCTACAAGTGAAAACCCTAATCTAGTAAGAAAATGGACTAAGGGCGCAGTGGATATGGGCCCTAATAAGGGAGGCTTAACCCCCGACGGGTTGGGCCTCACGTGGGCTTTCTTTCCTAGGCAGCCCACTCTAGCAAATAATAATGAGTAAATTAGCAATCCTACCCTTGGCGATTCTATGTGCAATATGCACTTAGCCAATTATTCAATCTAATCAACTAATGTGGAAATAACTAACTATCATGCTAAAATGGAAATTAGGGTTTGGCAAAAACCCTAATCCTCAGGTGTAGTTTCAATGCTCATTATCGGACCGCGACCACCTTCACTTGAGTGTATGAATCCTTCAAAAGACTTGTGTATGGCCTGAATAAGTACATTGAGTTGCTCACGAAGTTTCTTTGCGTGAGCCCTAGTAATGGGTCCACTTGGGGCGTGCACGTGATCCTCAGCTCCTCGATTACTCGAGCCATTGTTGGCCTGCCCACGTACCATGATGCTATCATTCCCCTCCTCTTGAGAAGGATTTGCTCTCAAATCAAACGCATCATCTGCATCAAAAGGAGCTAAGTCAGAGACATTAAATGTAGCACTAACTCCATACTCACCAGGAAGGTCAAGTTTGTAGGCGTTGTCATTGATGCGCTCCAACACTTGAAAAGGTCCATCACCCCGTGGTTGTAATTTATTCCTCCTTTGGACAGGAAAGCGTTCTTTGGGCATGTGCAACCACACCCAATCGCCAGGCTCAAAAATCAACTTTTGGCGACCTTTGTTAGCTTGCTTGACATATTGAGCAGTTCTCCTCTCAATGCTAGCCCTGACTTTCTCATGTAGTTGCTTAACAAACTTTGCACGTTTCTTACCATCCAAATGTGCACGCTCATTACTAGGTAATGGCACTAGATCAAGTGGTGTTAGCGGATTAAAACCGTAAACACATTCAAATGGAGAGAAACCAGTAGTAGAATGGATAGCCCAATTATAAGCAAACTCAACATGAGGTAAACATTCTTCCCAAGATTTCAAGTTCTTTTTTATGATGGCACGCAACAAGGTACCTAATGTACAATTTACCACCTCGGTTTGACCAGTAGTTTGGGGGTGGCTAGCAGTAGAGAATAGCAATTTGGTGCCTAACTTAGACCAGAGTGTCTTCCAAAAATAGCTCAGGAATTTAACATCTCTATCAGACACAATGGTCCTAGGAATGCCATGCAATCTCACAATCTCTTTAAAGAACAAATTAGCAAAATGAGATGCATCATCCGTTTTATGACAAGCAATGAAGTGTGCCATTTTAGAGAATCTATCAACAACCACATAAATGGAGTCATGGCCATACTTGGATCTAGGCAAACCAAGTATAAAATCCATACCCATGGTGCACTAGAAATAGGTAACGGGGTGTAAAGGCCATACGGGTGTACCTTGGATTTAGCTTTCTTACAAGCTAAGCATCGCTCCACCACCCGTGCAACATCTCTTCTCATGTGCGGCCAATAGAAGTGCTCCTGCAGCATGGCAAGAGTCTTATCAACCCCAAAATGTCCCATAAGGCCACCCAAATAGGATTCTCGTACCAAAAGTTCGCGGATAGATCCATGTGGGATGCAAAGCCGATTGGCATAAAACAAGTAACCATCGGAAATGAAGAATTTACCTTGCCCAGTGTGTTTGCAAGAAAGGTAAAGTTCACCGAAATCACTATCTTATGCATAGATGTCTTTAATTAGCTCAAACCCTAACAACTTAGCATCTAAGGAAGTGAGTAGAGAGTACCTTCGTGAGAGTGCATCCGCAACCACATTAGACCTACTAGCCTTGTATTTAATCACGTACGGAAAGGACTCCACGAATGCGATCCACCTTGCATGTTTTTTGCTCAAGGTGTGTTGGGCCTTAAGGTATTTAAGGGACTCATGATCAGTGTGTATCATGAATTCCTTAGGCCTTAAGTAGTGCTGCCAAACTTGTAGTGCTCGAATGAGGGCGTACAACTCTTTATCATAAGTTGAGTAGTTCAGTGCAGCCCCATTGAGTTTCTCACTAAAGTAGGCAATAGGTCTTCCTCCTTGGTTCAACACAGCTCCAACTCCAATACCTGAAGCATCACAATCAATTTCAAATGTCTTAGAAAAGCCAGGTAAAGCAAGTACAGGTGCATGTGTGAATTTGTACTTTAAAGCGCGAAAGGCTTGTTCTTGAGAATCTCCCCAATGGAAGTTCTCATTCTTCTTGATCAACTCGGTCAAGGGTGCAGCAATGGTACTAAAGTCCCTCACGAATCTCCTATAGAAACCCGCAAGTCCATGGAAGCTCCGAACATCACCCACCGATCTTGGTGTTGGCCACTCTTGGATAGCTTTCACCTTTTGGTCATCCACCTTCATTCCCTGCGCACTTATAACAAACCCTAGAAACACAAGCTCATTAGTGTAAAAATTGCACTTCTTGAGATTGGCATAGAGCTTCTCTCATCGAAGTACATCCATAACAACCCTAATATGCTCTAGGTGTTCATCATAAGATTTGCTATAAATTAGGATATCGTCAAAGTAAACTACCACGAATTTCCCTAAGAATGGACGTAGAACATGGTTCATTAACCTCATGAAGGTGCTAGGTGCATTAGTTAGCCCAAAAGGCATCACTAACCACTCATACAATCCATACTTAGTTTTGAAGGCAGTTTTCCATTCGTCCCCCTCCTTTATCCTAATTTGATGGTACCCACTTTTGAGATCAATTTTGGTAAAGAACACAGCCCCATGTAACTCATCAAGCATGTCATCTAAGCGAGGTATAGGGTGGCGATACTTTACCGTGATGGCATTTACGGCTCTACAATCAGTGCACATTCTCCACGTACCATCTTTCTTGGGCACCAAAATGACTGGGACAGCGCACGGGCTTAAGCTCACACGTGCCTATCCTTTGCCAAGCAAGTCGTCCACTTGCCTTTGCAACTCCTTAGTTTCCTCCGGGTTGCTCTTGTAAGCTGGGCGATTTGGCAACGAAGCTCCAGGGACGAAGTCTATTTGGTGCTCAATGCCTCTAAGCGGTGGTAATCCACTTGGTACGTCATCAGGAAAGATATCAGCATATTCCTGCAAAAGAGACTTAACCTCAAGCGGTAAGTAAGTATCAAGGTCATGCACATTCTGAGCTACTTCTTTGCTAACAAGCATAAGAAGCGGTTGCTCATCCCTCATTAACTTCCTCACTTTCTTGGCTTTTATCAGGAGCATTTGTTTTCCCTCAGGTTTTACCTCACTTGCTGAGTTATCTAAAGCCTTTTTCCTCTCTTTTTTTGCCTCGGCTTTCTCATTTTTTTTTCTTTTTTGCACTATACTTCTCAAACTCTTGTTGCAATTTCAATTGGTCCTCATGCACTTGTTTTGGAGGAAGGGGAGCTAGGGTGACTTTCTTACTATTGTACAAGAAACTATACTTGTTAGTCACACCATCAAAAGTTACCTGCCTGTCAAACTGCCACAGCCTACCTAGTATAATGTGACTAGCCTGCATAGAAACTACATCATATAATACTTCATCAGTATATTTATGAATTTGAAATGATATAAGAACCTGTTTGGTTACTTGAACCTCCCCGGAATTGTTGAGCCATTGGAGTTTGTAGGGTCGCGGGTGATCCCTCGTAGGCAGCTTCAAGTTGTCCACCATGAGTGAACTAGCCACATTTGTACAACTCCCACTATCAATAATCACACTACAAAGTGCTTGGTTGACGAAGCACCTAGTGTAGAAGATGTTCTCCCGTTGAAGCTCGTCCTCCTTAACATGTGCCATCAATGCTCTACTTGCAACCAAGGCAGTCCCAAAGTGACCCTCGGGTGAACTAAACTCCTCTTCATTTGGTGACTCACCATCACTACCTCCTTTAAGGGGTGGCATGCCTTCGTATTCGGCTTCGTCCTCACTCACGATCTCGCCATCTTGCATCATAATCATAGTCCTTTGATTGGGACATTGACTAGCAATATGGCCTCTACCTTGACATTTGAAGCATCGAGTATCACGAGCCCTAGTTTGTGCCCTAGGCTCCTCGAATTTTGGAGTAGAAGAGGGCGGCTTACTAAAAACTAGGGTTGCCCACCTACCTCCCTCGAATCTCGGCTTTGGAGTATGAGCATTTGGTGAAGGCCGAGAATCATTCCTTGGTTGGAATGGGCGGTTGGTAGAGTAGGTGGTATTGCCGAAATTCGATCGAGTGGTACCCCTCCTCTTGAGCCTTTGCTCGACCTTAATAGCCTTGTCTACAAGCTCATGCAACTCCATATAATGTTGAAGTTCCACTCGTTCAGCAATATCGGGTCGTAACCCGCTCAAGAATCTCGCTATGGTGGCTTCAGGATCCTCCTGTACATCCGCTCTAAGCATTAGGATCTCCATCTCCTTGTGGTACTCATCCACACATCGGTTACCTTGGACTAAGGTTTGTAATCGGTGGTACAAATCCCTAGTGTAATGTCCAGGTACAAAGCGGGTGAGCATCATGGCTCAAAGCTCGGGCCATGGAACGAGATCAGGTAGGCCATTTCTCCTTCTAGACTTCTTGATTTGGTCCTACCAAACTACAGCGTACTCAGTAAATTCCATGGTGGCCAATTGCACCTTTTGCATCTTGGTGTAGTTTTGGGAAGAAAAGACCATTTCGATCTTGGATAACTATTCGAGAAAGGCCTCGGGATCGGACCGTCCTTTGAACTCAGGGATTTGCATCTTGATTCCCTTGAATACATCGGTAGGTCTAGTCTGGCTCCTTTACTTTGGTCGAACTCGAGGTTCCTCATCATCATCATCATTATTGGAACCATCAGACGACTCCTCCACGTCCCTTCGCTTCGCATGGACTTAGAGGTTTCTGGTGTTCCAGACGCTCGGAGTTGCAGCAACTCATCTTGAATGGGTTCTAGCATGCGTTGGAAACGCCTCTCCATTTGCTCCATCATCTATTCAAAGTTCATGGGACGGGATACTCCTTCGTTTCCACTAGACATGGAGTCTCGAGTGTACCTGCAAAGGTTAGTAGCAAAGAGAAAGAGGAAAAGAAAAGTAACGTTTGTGTTTTGCCTCTCTTTTTTTTTTCACTTCACTCCCTAAGTGTATACTCTCACACTCGTATATGGTCTCTCAGATCACTCTAGTGAGCTCACCAAAATTTTCTCACAACCCCTTGCAAACCTTGAAGAAAGTAGAATTCCTCAAGTGCTCAAGTGTAGCCCAAAAACAAGTTCACGCTAGAATTTGAGGTTCGTAAGAGTAGAGATTTTCTTGGAAAACAAAATTAGGACACTAAGAATGGAGTGGTAGAATATATTCAAAACGAAAAACTAGAAAAGGAATTGACACAAAAGCTGAAAAAAAATTAAGAACGACACTAAAAAAAAAAAAAAACTCTAACCGACAAGGAAAATGGTCCTTTTGCTTTGCTGGAATTTTTTTTTTTTTGGAATGGTTACCCCTGTCTTAACCGACTCAAAGCTGAAACTAGAACCTACTTGGACACTTGAAAACACAATAAGGCTGACTGGAACAATTTGAGTGCTAGTGTCGGTTTCTGGTCAGCACAAGGAATGGTATAGTATCGGTTTTGGAATTGGCAGCTTTGGTTTGTGTGTTTGGGGAGTTTCCTAGAGCTGACTTGGTCGATTGAGGAAGTCTGTTTGGGTTGTGTTTGTGGTAGGGGCGGTGGATCTGGTTGTTAGATTTTAGGAATCACGAAGTTCCCACTTTAGTGTCCAACAAGGAATTGGAAGGTACTCAGATTTGGGAGTTAGTGGAGATCCGAATCTCACTTGGGAAAAAGTATACCTTGGATTGCTATGTATCCCAGATTTCTTGCTTTTTTTTTCTCCTCTTTTTTTTTTTGTTTAAACTGTTTTGAAACAAGCTGGTAATACGTTGAATCCTTCAAGAATTCACAAATTCGAGATTTGTAGAGTAAGAATCCAAGATTCTGTTAAGATCAAAATCCAATTGGCCCAAGGTTCAAGAGATCCGACTTTCTTTGTGCAAGAACTTCAAATTCGGTTCTGTTTTTTTTTTTTTTTGTGATTCAAGGACCAATTGTCCAGTAGGTTTGTTCAAGAATCATGACAATCAGTTCAAGAATAAAGCAAAGGTGCGGTATATATATTTTTTGTACGCAAACCAGAAAATAACGTCGACAACTCAAGGCACGGCTGGAACACAAAATGGACACCACGACAACCGACAACCCTAGCAGCTCAACAAGAACCACGAAAGGAATTAAAGACTGCTGAACAGAATTGACACGCACACGACTCAAGGACCAAGGCTGGTTTTTTTTTCTTCTTCTTTTTTTTTTGTTAACAACGATGGAACACACAAATGACCCAAACACCACACAAGTGACTCCTAGGAATTCCAGAAATTGAAGGCGACAACAAAACAGAACCAAACACTGATGACCAAACTTGGAAACAAAGGAAACTCGCGGCCAGAATGTAACGTGCACAAAAAAAAAATTTGTTTTTTGCGCTACCAAGACAGATACGAATTGAGGCATGAAAAGAGGGATAATGATTTTACCAACAAGCTAGCTCTGATGCCAGCTGATATGAATCTCTTTGGTGAGAAGATTCGCGACCCAAGATCACTTGTTGGATTTGACTTTGAACGCAAGAAACGGTAGCAGCGGAAACCCTACGACCCCTCTAATCCCCGTGACAATGAACTTGTTGATATTATCTCAACCTGTAATCAAACGAATTAGCGAACCTCAGGCAAGTGTAGAAGGTGTCACAATTCAAGTGCGATTCTTGAATCGATAAGCCAAACAAGAACACTAGAGTATCATTCTATGTTGTTCAAGGGTTGCTCGAAAACTATGGAGAAAATTCTCTCAAATATTTTATGATAAAAGTGTCTACGCTTTATTGATGTAATATGGCGCCTTATATAGGCTACAAGTGAAAACCCTAATCTAGTAAGAAAATGGACTAAGGGTGCAGTGGATATGGGCCCTAATAAGGGAGGTGTCGCGCCCCATTTTTTGAAATAATAAAAATAAAAGACAAGTTTAGAAAAATGGCTTTTGATCCAATTTTTGGTTGGAAAATGAATTTTTGATTTAAAAAGAAAATGAAAAACATGGGTCTAAATGGGACATGAAAATGCGACGATTTGACCCAAAATATAGTTTAAAAAAGGGTTTTTTGAATGAAAAATGGAGTCGCCACTTGATATAGAGTTAAGGTGTACCAAGTCACCAAAAAATGAATTTTTAAACAAAAAAGTAGAAAACCCTTTTTAAACGACTCCAAGTCTACGAAAATCAGAGAAAAAGATTCGGGAGTCATATTTGAAGAAAGGGAAGGCAAGGATAAGAATTTAAGGCACCCTTTCAACCTAGCCAAGGCTAGTTGCGCAATTTAGTCAAAGATTTTCTTATTTTAATCTAAAGATTTATCACATTTGGATGTACTATATGAATGCAAACCCTAGACCTAAGAGGGTATCGGGGGGTCGAAATGTATCTTCAAAGCTTACTTGGTACCAATTCACATTAATTGTGACGCCCAATAAAATTCTTCGAAGAAGTCACGAATAATGAAAGTCATGAGACTCGAAAGAAAGAAAAAGTAAAGAAAATAATAATATACAAATATATACGACCTAAAGGAATGCATCATAATGGGTGCGGGGGACTTATACTCGTGACTTTCAATGTTCCCTTTAATAGAAGAAATACGAGCGTGCTAAGACTAGAAAAGCCAAACTCGTCCATATCCCATATCCAAGGGGTTTTTCCTAGTCTAATCAAGCAAATGTACAAACCAAGGTCTAATTGTGAGGACCCGAAAAATTTCTTATTTTTATCGAATATTAATGGTTTAATTAAGTATTAATCCACCTGTTTTTCCCAAATAATTTATTACGACCATTTTAAATCCATTCGTATGGAATAATGTCTTCGTTATGCTTTTAAAACATCCCGTTAACAACTTCAATTTTCGGAGGATTGTTTGAGTGAGAAATAATGAACACGAGTGTTTCAAGGTGATATTGTATTCGAGAGTATGATTATCCTGGGAAAATTAAGAACGGACAATAGCAGATTAAGAAAAGTTAATCGAGAATTAAAGGTGAATAAGTTCTAAGTGAGCATATACTGCTCACGCGTGGATAGTTTTCCAAAAGACGCATGGATACAAATTTATTGGAGATTTGAGGAGTTAATACTCGACTCATGTGAGGACTCGTAAAACTCCTATTAAAACCCCAATTTGAGCTTATTTAATTATTTACTTGTTCATTTATTCCGAGTATTATTTTCTAGACCTATTGAACCTAATTACGTGGAAATATAGCTTCGTTATATTTTTAAAGTAACTTGTTTCAATAATTAATTTCCTGGAGTACGTTTAGTAAAAATAGTGAATAGTGCTTGGAGATTTTATCCGCGTAGTAGCACAATAAGCTTGGAATATTGGAGACTTGTACTATGGTCCTAAAATAGGTAATCTCATGAATAAATACTCAAGTGATAGTTAGTAGTGCAATCGTTAGAAGAAATTCTCGGAAGTTTCGCGTTATAGCGTTAAAATTGACGGTACGCGTTTTCACACGCGCAACTTTATTTGAGGGACTTTAGACCCTTATTTCGGGTCAATTAAGAGTGAAGAATATTTACATGAATATATATGCATTGGAGGTTTAGTGCACTAGTGAACCAAACGCGCGAGAAAATCGAGCCGTAATCGCGCCAAACGGCCCCTAATGAGAGTTGACTAATGGGTGATTTGTGGCCACAAGTTAGTATCTTCCTTTGGAAGCTAAAAGAAATCAGATCACACTCCCTCTTCTCTCTCCTCATTGCCGACCAACACCCTCCTCTCTCTAACTCCATTACTTCAAAATTTTCAGCTCACAAATCTCACTCAAAACCACCCCAAATCATCTCCAAATTCAACCAAACTTGCACCACACCTAGCTTGATACTTGAGGAGCATTTTGAGCTACAAACAAGGGCTGGAAATCACGGTTTTTCTGGGGTAATAGAGGGCCGAAAATTCTGCTTGAACACCAAAGCAAAGTAAGTGATGATCCACTCTTGGAAACTTGAAGTTTGGAAGCTATCTTACCTTGTTAAGTTCATGCATGCATTTTGTTAGCTTGTGTATGGTGTAAAAATGTGCTAGTGGGCTCTTTGAATTCCCACACTTGGGTTGTTGTTGCTGATTTGATGATTGATGGTGGTTATATTGTTGGTTTAGTGGTTAAAATGATGCATTAGTGGTGGGTAATTAGTAGAAACTTCATTGGGTGTAAGAAGCAAAAATTTCCGATTTTGCCCCTGCCATGTTCGGCCAATTTTTACTGGTCTAATGGCTTGAATTGGATGTTTATAGGATGTATTAGATGTGTGAAAAATTTCATTGGAAAATATTGAGGTTTAATTAAGCAAATGAATTTTTTTGAGAAACTAGCAAATCTGGAAAACTGTTCGCGTATGACTCTGACCAGTGGTAGTATTTCAGCTATAACTCTGTCCTCGGATGTCGGAATCATGTTCCGTTGGTGGCGTTTGAAACTAGACATTCCTGGCTTTAATTTGGTATATAATGCACATTCTGATTCTTTGTGAGCAAGTCAAACCAAATGTTTTAAGTTCGCTGTCCTGTTGCTCCGTTCATCTGGAATGAAGTGTTCAGGCAGCAACATGATGCCCGATTTTGAACCAGATGGGTGCCGAATTTTGGAACGCTATCTTCTGTGGTATTTTAGACCTATGAATGAATTTTCCAACGGCATAAGCTATGCTCGATTCCGAGTTAAATTGATTGAGTTGTGACTAAAACAAGAGGACTGCCCTGTTTTGGAAAAACGTAATATTTGGACTGATTTGGGACAAAAACTTGGGAGTGATCTTATTAATTGAAATTTTGGTGCTAAACCATTACCAAAGGTATCATGGATGTATCTTAGACCTTTATTTCACCAATGAACCATGGTTGGATAGCTTTCTTGGTTAAACGATTGGAAATTGGGAAATGAAAGTCAAAAGGCAGATTGCCTTAGAATTTTTCCTGAACTTTGGTTGACTAATTAACTATCTTTCCGAAGGTATTTTTCCCTGAAATTTGATAGAGCGGTACCTCTCATATGGGAGTAAAATACTGCCAATTTTGGTACCGATCCAAGTTCCTTTCGATACCCAATTAAATTACTAAAGTTAGAGGTTCAAATCTGGAAATTCTTCTCCAGTCTTGAATTTCCCCAACTTTGAGCTACCGTATCTCGGTACTCGAAACTCCGATTATTGATCCGCTTGTTTTGTCATAAACCTCGCTTGCAACTCTAATTGAGTGACAAATTTCAGAGGCTGGTTTGCAACGTGTGAATCGTGCCGAATTTTCAAAGTTGGCCGAAATCCAACTTAATTCTGCCTTGTAAACCAATCCTGCATCTTCAAGATCATTTTTGAACACTTTCCACTTTGATTCATGGAAAAGTGTCTGCTAGGAACTTATAGTACTTTCTAAGAGGTTTCCAACGGTATAAATTTTTCCAATTCTCGACTTATGCCGAGCGAGTTACGATTTTTCAAAGATTTAGGATAAAACTGAAATTTCTCAATTTTCAAGGCATAGGAGTTTTTCCAAAATTCTTAATTCTCTTAGTATTATTCGAACGTTTTGCCCTCGCTTTTCGTGATAAAAACTCAAATAATATTGTACATAATAAAAGGCTAGTTGAACCTCGATTTGCGTGTAATTGAGATTCCTTTTGTGAAATAATCTTTAGATTGTACTAGTGTACAATCTTCTTGATAAGTGGGTTAATTGTGTGATTATCCACTATTAATTGTCAGGCGCACAAGGAGACCTTCAAGAGGATCTCACAGTGGACACTTGAACTCCCAGAAAATAATTCTTATTGAATTGCTCGGTGAGTGTCAAGTGTGTGAATTTTGATACTTGCTTATTTGTGGTAATTGTTGGAAATTTCAAAAATAAGGGCGGGTGCGTACTTTATCGCACTTGTTCTAATTTCAAATGAATTATTGAAATGTATTGAATGATTGTAATGTATTGAATGAATGACTGAAATGCAATGATATGTTATGAATACATACGTCGATGGAGTGAACCTCCTCGACTTTCAAATGAATGGGGGACGCCCAAACTCATAGGCCAACCTTAGACTCGAGCCGGCAATGGGCTTGGTCGGGGCCTGGGGCGAGCCATGAGATACATATAAGCTCGACCTAATAAGAGGTCTTGCTTGGCATACTCGTAGAGTATCGCCCAATAAATGACTTGTGGGCCCTTGGGGTGTACGGTGGACGGAGGGAAGTAAGTGGTGATCTACGGAAATGGAAATACCGACCCGGTTGACAGGAGGGTCAACGCGGGAAGGTATACGAATGACATCGGCAGAGCAAGTGGAACTTAGTTCCTGAGAGCTACTATATCCTTGAATTGTTTCTGATTACTTTTCCTGCTTGAATGGTCGATTATTGAAATAACGTGGTTTATTTATTCAATTTGGGATTGTTATTTGACTAAGTGCTTGCATGTGTGTTCTTGGCCTCACGAGCGTTTTGCTCACCCTGTAGATTTATTTTCCTTAACAGGATTGGACTTGGAGAAATGTTGGAGAAACCCCTCTTGGCGTACTCTTGTTTTTAGGGTTTCCGTTGCACTTTGGGGCTAGACTTGTGATTGATATATATATATTTTGAAAATTGATGTATTTCGGGATTCCGATGTAATGATTGGGCAGATGTTGAATATTGATAAGCTTGAAGGCTTACGCACTGATTGTATTTATGATATTTAATCATAACGTCTAGTATTGTATTAAGCTTGGACGGAAATTGCTTGAGTCCTGGCGAGAGCTGGGCAGGCGTCCCGCGGATACCCTTTGGTTCGCCTTAGAGAGAAGTGGGGCGTCACAGTTGGTATCAGAGCCTAGGCTTCAGATCTTTGTAGTGTGTCCTAGGCCTAAAAGTTTAGGATGCCGGACTGTGGAACTGGTTTGAAAGTTAAGTGACTGCTCGTGGGAACGAAAACTAGAACTTAGGTTTGAATTAGTCGATGATAAGGAGTCTTGATCTTGTGTGATACATGTGGGATAGTATGGGATGATCAAATCCAGTTTATTTGGTGTATTTGGTCCCATTTAAGCTTTTAATCTTAATTGTAAGTTGCGGAAAGTAATGGTGGCATTGCACCGTCTTGGAGACGCATTATGGTAACCATGGCCGTGAAGGGCCTAGGGGAGGGCTCGTTGGAAGTGTAATCCAACTCGCCGAACTAGTACGATATGTTATTTTCAAAGGACTTACTCGTGCCCAAGTAATAGAGTGTTTATAGTGGCCGATCATCGGAAGTGGCTATTTGAGGAAAATAGGGTGATTCAAGGGGATAATCGAGAACCGATGGCAATTGCGGATGTCTAGACTACTAGGATTCCTGAAGTGGAGATTGAGATATTTAAGGAGCGAGGAAGAAAAAGGCTCCTAGTGAGAAGCTTCAAAAGCTAAAAACCAACTTGTTAGAGTAGTGCTCGAAATTAAAGACAGGATGGATGAGTCGGTGGCTGGGTGTGTTACCTTGGTCGAATGAGTGGAGAATGACAAGATATTCGATAAGGGACATGAGATCTAAAACTCCTAGTGTTGAAAATGAAATTGATCCTACGGAGGTAGTGAAGACTTTTGGATTCCGCCAATCACAAATTTAGTGATTTAAACTATTTTGATAGTTTTTGCCAAAGATAGACAGGGTGACGCTCGCTTAAAGGCCGTTGTATTTTGTGTCTTGTTTCAATATGTTTCCTACCTTTTGAGGCAATTAAACATTTCTCACGACATGTTTGACTTTACTGTTTTATGATTTCAAATCCAGGATTGGGGGTTGTACGTATTTGCGATTATCTTAGCGTCTTCCCTTTTATTCTCGTATTTGTTTAGCGTGATCAAAGTCTCACTTTTCCAAACTTCGTTTATGTGCATTCATTTTATGCCATGTTTAGATGACTGTTAAAGTTATGAGTGGCCAAAAAAAAAAAAGAGCCGAGTGCGAAGGATTATGCCACCCCAAGCTCCAGGGGATAATTAGGGAATGATTGCTGGATTGAACCGAAACCCTAGAAATGAAGGAAAACACCTACATAGCTCCCACCATTGACCATACGATTGATATCCTAGAACGGTTGGTTAAGTACCAAAGCTCTGGACCAATAAGCCAACCTAAGAACCAGGAGAGGTGTGAAAATGAAATAATTCGTGAAGGTCGTCTATCTTGGTTTCCCGAGGGACCTAACCTTGAAACAGTAAGATTGATTTGAAAGGATACTATAAGGCACTAATGGGACTACGAGATTTTGATCCCTTTTCAAACCACTTCATAGACAAGTATCGAAGATTGAAGTAGGACATGGAAAATTTTATATCAAGGAATAAAGTCCCCGTATCTGGTTGTAATTTGAATTAATGGTAGTGATTTTATGGAGACTTAAGAACTCATCCATGTTCGGCAGAGAATAGCTAAGATTTATATTTCGGGGTGACCTATAAGCAAAAGAATGAAAGAGTACTATGACTTGAGCTTCCATTATGAATAGTCACTTATTTTGATCCTCTGATCTACCTGGCAGGCTAGCATTTGACTTAAACCAACCGGTGAGATGACAACCTTGGAAGAAATGCGTAAGGAAATGGATATTCTTCGAAATGAGGTAGAATTTCAAAGAAAACTAGCTGAGTACTGGGAAGGACGGTGGAAACAAGAATATGCAGAGAAAACTGAGTTGCTACGCCAGAACGTAGAACTGGAGAAGAAACACAAAGGAAATTCTCAAACTAGTCAGGCCGTCACTTCTCATGTAACTTGTGGATACTGTGGCAAGATTAACCACACTGAAGCCGGGTGCTGGAGAAAGCAAGGAAAATGTTTTAAATGCGGTAGTACCGAGCATAAGTTTTCGAATTGCCCTGGTAACCCTATCAAAAAGAGGAAATACTCAGCAGCCAGCTAGGCTGCTATAAAGCAATCAAGTGCCAGATGGAAGTAATTAGTACTAATGGTTATGAAGGGGGTTCTAGTAGTGGAAGTTTTGCGAGTGAGGATGCTTTGACTGCACTCAAGGGATAGGGGTTGTAGTACCCTAGAATAGACTAGCACTTTTGGACATTTCACCTTGTGGAAAAGGGAAAAAAGTCTTTTGTTTTGCATCTTGGCAATTTGGCACGTTTTGTTACGACCTTATTGTTTCCCCTTTTCCTTTTGAAATGATTTGATAAATCTATTCCCACTTGATGTACCTATTATGATCCTTATGACATATGAAGCTTTACTCTGCTTTTGATTTGTTTTACGACTTACATGTATATTCAAAATCTTGCCCACACTTTTAGACTTATAATAAGACACGAACGGTATTAGACATAGTCGAGATTGTGCTTGAGAATATAGACCACCCTAAGGTCTGGAGGCGACTAGGGATCGTGACCAAATCGAGAGCTTGGTGTTGAAGTTGGAATCCAATGTTTGGTTACCAATTTGATATATTAATACTGTGAGACTTGGGTTAATGAAAGAAAATCTTTGGTAGATTTCCGAGCATAATGATTGAGGAGTCGGATATCACATTTGGAATGGAAGCTTGAGGGTATACATATATATATACAATAACGAGACTTGAACGATGTGTCCACTAAGAGCAAATGCTCCATTGTCTCACATAGTCGGAAATTTCGACCAATGGCAAGGAGCCGTGATATTATTTCAGTTGAATTTAAAGTAGAGTTATTACCAGTTGAGGACTCTAAAAACTGATGTGTTTAAAATCACTTCCAATTCAAGATAGAGACACTTTGAACTTTCAATTACGCCATTGGGTTGACCAATGCACTAGTAGCAACTATGACCTGAATGCATTGGGGTTTTAGATCGTAATTGGATTAATCTGTGGTGGCATTTATTGATGATATATCGGTATACTCTAAGGTTTGAGAAGATCATGAAAGATACTTGGAGATGTGTTACAAACCCCGAGAATGCACCAACTTTCGTTAAGTTCGACAAATGTGAGTTCGATTGGAAGGAAATAGCCTTTCTAGGTTATACAGTATCTAAGGAAGGAATTATTATTGACTCAACTAAAATGAAAGATTGTATAAGAGGAAACGACCAGAAAAGCATATTGAAGTTTGGAATTCTCGGAATTAGCCGAATACTTCCTTTGGTTTTCAAGGACTTTTGTAAGAGTGCAAGACTTGGCAAACCATTTGAGGTTCTATATGTAAGGGAAAAATCTTGAGATGCAGAATGTTAATCGGTGTACATGTGTAGGAGGTAATTTTGTGATTTACACAGATGATTCAAAGGATGGTTTAGAATGTATATTAATAAAACATGATAAGGTGATTGTATATGCCTCTAGGAAGTTAAAATATTACGAGAGGAAGTAGCCACCTCCTGATTGGGAGTAAATAACTACAATATTTGCCTTAAAGAAGTGAAGATATTACCTATATGAGGTAGACATGAGGCCGATTAAGTTGCTCTATGACTTGGAAGTTAAAATACCTATTGAAAAAAAAAATCAAGGTTTGACTGCTAGTCGAATGAATGGAAATTGTCAAGTGTAAGTTCGAAAAACGTACGTTGGTGATCGATCAGATAGACTTAACCATGAAGGGAATGATATTTTCTCAGGTGTGAATTTCGAGGACGAAATTCTGTTAAGGAGGGGAGGATGTGAGGACCCGAAAAATTTCTTATTTTTATCGAATATTAATGGTTTAATTAAGTATTAATCCACCTGTTTTTCCCAAATAATTTATTACGACCATTTTAAATCCATTCGTATGGAATAATGTCTTCGTTATGCTTTTAAAACATCCCGTTAACAACTTCAATTTTCGGAGGATTGTTTGAGTGAGAAATAATGAACACGAGTGTTTCAAGGTGATATTGTATTCGAGAGTATGATTATCCTGGGGAAATTAAGAACGGACAATAGCAGATTAAGAAAAGTTAATCGAGAATTAAAGGTGAATAAGTTCTAAGTGAGCATATACTACTCACGCGTGGATAGTTTTCCAAAAGACGCATGGATACAAATTTATTGGAGATTTGAGGAGTTAATACTCGACTCATGTGAGGACTCGTAAAACTCCTATTAAAACCCCAATTTGAGCTTATTTAATTATTTACTTGTTCATTTATTTCGAGTATTATTTTCTAGACCTATTGAACCTAATTACGTGGAAATATAGCTTCGTTATATTTTTAAAGTAACTTGTTTCAAGAATTAATTTCCTGGAGTACGTTTAGTAAAAATAGTGAATAGTGCTTGGAGATTTTATCCGCGTAGTAGCACAATAAGCTTGGAATATTGGAGACTTGTACTATGGTCCTAAAATAGGTAATCTCATGAATAAATACTCAAGTGATAGTTAGTAGTGCAATCGTTAGAAGAAATTCTCGGAAGTTTCGCGTTATAGCGTTAAAATTGACGGTACGCGTTTTCACACGCGCAACTTTATTTGAGGGACTTTAGACCCTTATTTCGGGTCAATTAAGAGTGAAGAATATTTACATGAATATATATGCATTGGAGGTTTAGTGCACTAGTGAACCAAACGCGCGAGAAAATCGAGCCGTAATCGCGCCAAACGGCCCCTAATGAGAGTTGACTAATGGGTGATTTGTGGCCACAAGTTAGTATCTTCCTTTGGAAGCTAAAAGAAATCAGATCACACTCCCTCTTCTCTCTCCTCATTGCCGACCAACACCCTCCTCTCTCTAACTCCATTACTTCAAAATTTTCAGCTCACAAATCTCACTCAAAACCACCCCAAATCATCTCCAAATTCAACCAAACTTGCACCACACCTAGCTTGATACTTGAGGAGCATTTTGAGCTACAAACAAGGGCTGGAAATCACGGTTTTTCTGGGGTAATAGAGGGCCGAAAATTCTGCTTGAACACCAAAGCAAAGTAAGTGATGATCCACTCTTGGAAACTTGAAGTTTGGAAGCTATCTTACCTTGTTAAGTTCATGCATGCATTTTGTTAGCTTGTGTATGGTGTAAAAATGTGCTAGTGGGCTCTTTGAATTCCCACACTTGGGTTGTTGTTGCTGATTTGATGATTGATGGTGGTTATATTGTTGGTTTAGTGGTTAAAATGATGCATTAGTGGTGGGTAATTAGTAGAAACTTCATTGGGTGTAAGAAGCAAAAATTTCCGATTTTACCCCTGCCATGTTCGGCCAATTTTTACTGGTCTAATGGCTTGAATTGGATGTTTATAGGATGTATTAGATGTGTGAAAAATTTCATTGGAAAATATTGAGGTTTAATTAAGCAAATGAATTTTTTTGAGAAACTAGCAAATCTGGAAAACTGTTCGCGTATGACTCTGACCAGTGGTAGTATTTCAGCTATAACTCTGTCCTCGGATGTCGGAATCATGTTCCGTTGGTGGCGTTTGAAACTAGACATTCCTGGCTTTAATTTGGTATATAATGCACATTCTGATTCTTTGTGAGCAAGTCAAACCAAATGTTTTAAGTTCGCTGTCCTGTTGCTCCGTTCATCTGGAATGAAGTGTTCAGGCAGCAACATGATGCCCGATTTTGAACCAGATGGGTGCCGAATTTTGGAACGCTATCTTCTGTGGTATTTTAGACCTATGAATGAATTTTCTAACGGCATAAGCCATGCTCGATTCCGAGTTAAATTGATTGAGTTGTGACTAAAACAAGAGGACTGCCCTGTTTTGGAAAAACGTAATATTTGGACTGATTTGGGACAAAAACTTGGGAGTGATCTTATTAATTGAAATTTTGGTGCTAAACCATTACCAAAGGTATCATGGATGTATCTTAGACCTTCATTTCACCAATGAACCATGGTTGGATAGCTTTCTTGGTTAAACGATTGGAAATTGGGAAATGAAAGTCAAAAGGCAGATTGCCTTAGAATTTTTCCTGAACTTTGGTTGACTAATTAACTATCTTTCCGAAGGTATTTTTCCCTGAAATTTGATAGAGCGGTACCTCTCATATGGGAGTAAAATACTGCCAATTTTGGTACCGATCCAAGTTCGTTTCGATACCCAATTAAATTACTAAAGTTAGAGGTTCAAATCTGGAAATTCTTCTCCAGTCTTGAATTTCCCCAACTTTGAGCTACCGTATCTCGGTACTCGAAACTCCGATTATTGATCCGCTTGTTTTGTCATAAACCTCGCTTGCAACTCTAATTGAGTGACAAATTTCAGAGGCTGGTTTGCAACGTGTGAATCGTGCCGAATTTTCAAAGTTGGCCGAAATCCAACTTAATTCTGCCTTGTAAACCAATCCTGCATCTTCAAGATCATTTTTGAACACTTTCCACTTTGATTCATGGAAAAGTGTCTGCTAGGAACTTATAGTACTTTCTAAGAGGTTTCCAACGGTATAAAGTTTTCCAATTCTTGACTTATGCCGAGCGAGTTACGATTTTTCAAAGATTTAGGATAAAACTGAAATTTCTCAATTTTCAAGGCATAGGAGTTTTTCCAAAATTCTTAATTCTCTTAGTATTATTCGAACGTTTTGCCCTCGCTTTTCGTGATAAAAACTCAAATAATATTGTACATAATAAAAGGCTAGTTGAACCTCGATTTGCGTGTAATTGAGATTCCTTTTGTGAAATAATCTTTAGATTGTACTAGTGTACAATCTTCTTGATAAGTGGGTTAATTGTGTGATTATCCACTATTAATTGTCAGGCGCACAAGGAGACCTTCAAGAGGATCTCACAGTGGACACTTGAACTCCCAGAAAATAATTCTTATTGAATTGCTCGGTGAGTGTCAAGTGTGTGAATTTTGATACTTGCTTATTTGTGGTAATTGTTGGAAATTTCAAAAATAAGGGCGGGTGCGTACTTTATCGCACTTGTTCTAATTTCAAATGAATTATTGAAATGTATTGAATGATTGTAATGTATTGAATGAATGACTGAAATGCAATGATATGTTATGAATACATACGTCGATGGAGTGAACCTCCTCGACTTTCAAATGAATGGGGGACGCCCAAACTCATAAGCCAACCTTAGACTCGAGCCGGCAATGGGCTTGGTCGGGGCCTGGGGCGAGCCATGAGATACATATAAGCTCGACCTAATAAGAGGTCTTGCTTGGCATACTCGTAGAGTATCGCCCAATAAATGACTTGTGGGCCCTTGGGGTGTACGGTGGACGGAGGGAAGTAAGTGGTGATCTACGGAAATGGAAATACCGACCCGGTTGACAGGAGGGTCAACGCGGGAAGGTATACGAATGACATCGGCAGAGCAAGTGGAACTTAGTTCCTGAGAGCTACTATATCCTTGAATTGTTTCTGATTACTTTTCCTGCTTGAATGGTCGATTATTGAAATAACGTGGTTTATTTATTAAATTTGGGATTGTTATTTGACTAAGTGCTTGCATGTGTGTTCTTGGCCTCACGAGCGTTTTGCTCACCCTGTAGATTTATTTTCCTTAACAGGATTGGACTTGGAGAAATGTTGGAGAAACCCCTCTTGGCGTACTCTTGTTTTTAGGGTTTCCGTTGCACTTTGGGGCTAGACTTGTGATTGATATATATATATTTTGAAAATTGATGTATTTCGGGATTCCGATGTAATGATTGGGCAGATGTTGAATATTGATAAGCTTGAAGGCTTACGCACTGATTGTATTTATGATATTTAATCATAACGTCTAGTATTGTATTAAGCTTGGACGGAAATTGCTTGAGTCCTGGCGAGAGCTGGGCAGGCGTCCCGCGGATACCCTTTGGTTCGCCTTAGAGAGAAGTGGGGCGTCACAGTTGGTATCAGAGCCTAGGCTTCAGATCTTTGTAGTGTGTCCTAGGCCTAAAAGTTTAGGATGCCGGACTGTGGAACTGGTTTGAAAGTTAAGTGACTGCTCGTGGGAACGAAAACTAGAACTTAGGTTTGAATTAGTCGATGATAAGGAGTCTTGATCTTGTGTGATACATGTGGGATAGTATGGGATGATCAAATCCAGTTTATTTGGTGTATTTGGTCCCATTTAAGCTTTTAATCTTAATTGTAAGTTGCGGAAAGTAATGGTGGCATTGCACCGTCTTGGAGACGCATTATGGTAACCATGGCCGTGAAGGGCCTAGGGGAGGGCTCGTTGGAAGTGTAATCCAACTCGCCGAACTAGTACGATATGTTATTTTCAAAGGACTTACTCGTGCCCAAGTAATAGAGTGTTTATAGTGGCCGATCATCGGAAGTGGCTATTTGAGGAAAATAGGGTGATTCAAGGGGATAATCGAGAACCGATGGCAATTGCGGATGTCTAGACTACTAGGATTCCTGAAGTGGAGATTGAGATATTTAAGGAGCGAGGAAGAAAAAGGCTCCTAGTGAGAAGCTTCAAAAGCTAAAAACCAACTTGTTAGAGTAGTGCTCGAAATTAAAGACAGGATGGATGAGTCGGTGGCTGGGTGTGTTACCTTGGTCGAATGAGTGGAGAATGACAAGATATTCGATAAGGGACATGAGATCTAAAACTCCTAGTGTTGAAAATGAAATTGATCCTACGGAGGTAGTGAAGACTTTTGGATTCCGCCAATCACAAATTTAGTGATTTAAACTATTTTGATAGTTTTTGCCAAAGATAGACAGGGTGACGCTCGCTTAAAGGCCGTTGTATTTTGTGTCTTGTTTCAATATGTTTCCTACCTTTTGAGGCAATTAAACATTTCTCACGACATGTTTGACTTTACTGTTTTATGATTTCAAATCCAGGATTGGGGGTTGTACGTATTTGCGATTATCTTAGCGTCTTCCCTTTTATTCTCGTATTTGTTTAGCGTGATCAAAGTCTCACTTTTCCAAACTTCGTTTATGTGCATTCATTTTATGCCATGTTTAGATGACTGTTAAAGTTATGAGTGGCCAAAAAAAAAAAGAGCCGAGTGCGAAGGATTATGCCACCCCAAGCTCCAGGGGATAATTAGGGAATGATTGCTGGATTGAACCGAAACCCTAGAAATGAAGGAAAACACCTACATAGCTCCCACCATTGACCATACGATTGATATCCTAGAACGGTTGGTTAAGTACCAAAGCTCTGGACCAATAAGCCAACCTAAGAACCAGGAGAGGTGTGAAAATGAAATAATTCGTGAAGGTCGTCTATCTTGGTTTCCCGAGGGACCTAACCTTGAAACAGTAAGATTGATTTGAAAGGATACTATAAGGCACTAATGGGACTACGAGATTTTGATCCCTTTTCAAACCACTTCATAGACAAGTATCGAAGATTGAAGTAGGACATGGAAAATTTTATATCAAGGAATAAAGTCCCCGTATCTGGTTGTAATTTGAATTAATGGTAGTGATTTTATGGAGACTTAAGAACTCATCCATGTTCGGCAGAGAATAGCTAAGATTTATATTTCGGGGTGACCTATAAGCAAAAGAATGAAAGAGTACTATGACTTGAGCTTCCATTATGAATAGTCACTTATTTTGATCCTCTGATCTACCTGGCAGGCTAGCATTTGACTTAAACCAACCGGTGAGATGACAACCTTGGAAGAAATGCGTAAGGAAATGGATATTCTTCGAAATGAGGTAGAATTTCAAAGAAAACTAGCTGAGTACTGGGAAGGACGGTGGAAACAAGAATATGCAGAGAAAACTGAGTTGCTACGCCAGAACGTAGAACTGGAGAAGAAACACAAAGGAAATTCTCAAACTAGTCAGGCCGTCACTTCTCATGTAACTTGTGGATACTGTGGCAAGATTAACCACACTGAAGCCGGGTGCTGGAGAAAGCAAGGAAAATGTTTTAAATGCGGTAGTACCGAGCATAAGTTTTCGAATTGCCCTGGTAACCCTATCAAAAAGAGGAAATACTCAGCAGCCAGCTAGGCTGCTATAAAGCAATCAAGTGCCAGATGGAAGTAATTAGTACTAATGGTTATGAAGGGGGTTCTAGTAGTGGAAGTTTTGCGAGTGAGGATGCTTTGACTGCACTCAAGGGATAGGGGTTGTAGTACCCTAGAATAGACTAGCACTTTTGGACATTTCACCTTGTGGAAAAGGGAAAAAAGTCTTTTGTTTTGCATCTTGGCAATTTGGCACGTTTTGTTACGACCTTATTGTTTCCCCTTTTCCTTTTGAAATGATTTGATAAATCTATTCCCACTTGATGTACCTATTATGATCCTTATGACATATGAAGCTTTACTCTGCTTTTGATTTGTTTTACGACTTACATGTATATTCAAAATCTTGCCCACACTTTTAGACTTATAATAAGACACGAACGGTATTAGACATAGTCGAGATTGTGCTTGAGAATATAGACCACCCTAAGGTCTGGAGGCGACTAGGGATCGTGACCAAATCGAGAGCTTGGTGTTGAAGTTGGAATCCAATGTTTGGTTACCAATTTGATATATTAATACTGTGAGACTTGGGTTAATGAAAGAAAATCTTTGGTAGATTTCCGAGCATAATGATTGAGGAGTCGGATATCACATTTGGAATGGAAGCTTGAGGGTATACATATATATATACAATAACGAGACTTGAACGATGTGTCCACTAAGAGCAAATGCTCCATTGTCTCACATAGTCGGAAATTTCGACCAATGGCAAGGAGCCGTGATATTATTTCAGTTGAATTTAAAGTAGAGTTATTACCAGTTGAGGACTCTAAAAACTGATGTGTTTAAAATCACTTCCAATTCAAGATAGAGACACTTTGAACTTTCAATTACGCCATTGGGTTGACCAATGCACTAGTAGCAACTATGACCTGAATGCATTGGGGTTTTAGATCGTAATTGGATTAATCTGTGGTGGCATTTATTGATGATATATCGGTATACTCTAAGGTTTGAGAAGATCATGAAAGATACTTGGAGATGTGTTACAAACCCCGAGAATGCACCAACTTTCGTTAAGTTCGACAAATGTGAGTTCGATTGGAAGGAAATAGCCTTTCTAGGTTATACAGTATCTAAGGAAGGAATTATTATTGACTCAACTAAAATGAAAGATTGTATAAGAGGAAACGACCAGAAAAGCATATTGAAGTTTGGAATTCTCGGAATTAGCCGAATACTTCCTTTGGTTTTCAAGGACTTTTGTAAGAGTGCAAGACTTGGCAAACCATTTGAGGTTCTATATGTAAGGGAAAAATCTTGAGATGCAGAATGTTAATCGGTGTACATGTGTAGGAGGTAATTTTGTGATTTACACAGATGATTCAAAGGATGGTTTAGAATGTATATTAATAAAACATGATAAGGTGATTGTATATGCCTCTAGGAAGTTAAAATATTACGAGTTAAGCCATGCTCGATTCCGAGTTAAATTGATTGAGTTGTGACTAAAACAAGAGGACTGCCCTGTTTTGGAAAAACGTAATATTTGGACTGATTTGGGACAAAAACTTGGGAGTGATCTTATTAATTGAAATTTTGGTGCTAAACCATTACCAAAGGTATCATGGATGTATCTTAGACCTTTATTTCACCAATGAACCATGGTTGGATAGCTTTCTTGGTTAAACGATTGGAAATTGGGAAATGAAAGTCAAAAGGCAGATTGCCTTAGAATTTTTCCTGAACTTTGG
Source organism: Coffea arabica (assembly GCF_036785885.1). Taxonomy (NCBI): domain Eukaryota; kingdom Viridiplantae; phylum Streptophyta; class Magnoliopsida; order Gentianales; family Rubiaceae; genus Coffea; species Coffea arabica. The sequence continues at coordinate 35,667,100 of NC_092316.1, read as the reverse complement.
TTGACTAATTAACTATCTTTCCGAAGGTATTTTTCCCTGAAATTTGATAGAGCGGTACCTCTCATATGGGAGTAAAATACTGCCAATTTTGGTACCGATCCAAGTTCGTTTCGATACCCAATTAAATTACTAAAGTTAGAGGTTCAAATCTGGAAATTCTTCTCCAGTCTTGAATTTCCCCAACTTTGAGCTACCGTATCTCGGTACTCGAAACTCCGATTATTGATCCGCTTGTTTTGTCATAAACCTCGCTTGCAACTCTAATTGAGTGACAAATTTCAGAGGCTGGTTTGCAACGTGTGAATCGTGCCGAATTTTCAAAGTTGGCCGAAATCCAACTTAATTCTGCCTTGTAAACCAATCCTGCATCTTCAAGATCATTTTTGAACACTTTCCACTTTGATTCATGGAAAAGTGTCTGCTAGGAACTTATAGTACTTTCTAAGAGGTTTCCAACGGTATAAAGTTTTCCAATTCTCGACTTATGCCGAGCGAGTTACGATTTTTCAAAGATTTAGGATAAAACTGAAATTTCTCAATTTTCAAGGCATAGGAGTTTTTCCAAAATTCTTAATTCTCTTAGTATTATTCGAACGTTTTGCCCTCGCTTTTCGTGATAAAAACTCAAATAATATTGTACATAATAAAAGGCTAGTTGAACCTCGATTTGCGTGTAATTGAGGTTTCTTTTGTGAAATAATCTTTAGATTGTACTAGTGTACAATCTTCTTGATAAGTGGGTTAATTGTGTGATTATCCACTATTAATTGTCAGGCGCACAAGGAGACCTTCAAGAGGATCTCACAGTGGACACTTGAACTCCCAGAAAATAATTCTTATTGAATTGCTCGGTGAGTGTCAAGTGTGTGAATTTTGATACTTGCTTATTTGTGGTAATTGTTGGAAATTTCAAAAATAAGGGCGGGTGCGTACTTTATCGCACTTGTTCTAATTTCAAATGAATTATTGAAATGTATTGAATGATTGTAATGTATTGAATGAATGACTGAAATGCAATGATATGTTATGAATACATACGTCGATGGAGTGAACCTCCTCAACTTTCAAATGAATGGGGGACGCCCAAACTCATAGGCCAACCTTAGACTCGAGCCGGCAATGGGCTTGGTCGGGGCTTGGGGCGAGCCATGAGATGTGACGCCCCGAAAAAAAAAAAATGAATTTGAGAACCCGGAAATTTTCTAATTTTCTAGGGTTTATTTTTTTAACGCCCGCCTTTTCCATATTTTCTTGATTAGAAAAATTCCCCAGATAAAGTTTATGAGCAAAAATAGTTTTAAAATGGTTTTTCTAGTATCGGTTAGTTTTTGAGAAATTAAAAGCGTATTTTGGACATGGGACCCGCAAGTGCGGTAAATGCATTATAATTTTTGACAACTTGTTAGAATTTTGTATTAAGTGATATTATTTTCCAAGGTGTTAAGATATTTGTATTGGAGAGACAAAAAGATAAGGTTTAAACCAAAAGGTGACAAGTGTCACCATATGATTAATTCTTACTTTTGACTACTATTCATGCCTTTACCAATTTAAGCAAAAATTGACTAAAACTATCTTCATTTTCTCCTCTCTTGGCTGAAATTCTTGAAGAGCAAAAGAAAGAAAAGCTCTCAATTTCTTCCTTCTATTTCTTGCTCAATCTTCAAATCCAACCAATAAAACTCCAAATCATTCCATAAAATCTCTTTGCTAAGTGATCTTGAGCTTGGTTGTGAAGTTGTTTGGAAAGCTAAGGTGATTTGTTGCTCTATCTCTTGTCTGGCTAAGGTGAGTAGTGGATGAACACCTCTCCTCCCTCTAATGATGTTAAATTCATGCTTGGTGATAGTATGAGATGCAATTTCATGGATTATTTCTTGAGTTTGGTTGAATTGGTGAAGTTTTATTATTTTTGGGGATTTTTCTGTTTTCATATGGATATGATTAGGTGGTCATGTATGATGATTGGAAATGATGTTTAATGACTCTAGGAGGTGGAAAAAGTGATTAAGTGCAATCAATTTCTGTTTTGGAAGAAATTTCAGAAAATTAGGTTTTGTAGTTCTTCATTCTGCCCGAATTTATTGCACCATGTTAGAGGACGAATTGGCCTTTCCTTAAAACATGAAAGTTGTAGGTATTGATGAGTTTGAAGTGCCTGCAAAATTTCAGGTCATTTGGATTAGTGTAGAGTGAGATATGTCGATTTTACTGTTGCTGTTCTGGGTTGATCAGAATGCGAAAACTGCACTAGTAATTGGCTATTTTGACTGGAATTGGTTTGGATTTTGTTGTTGGTGTCTTCTGATGAAATGTAGCTGAATGTCTTAGCTACCATATGCCTTTGGAATCAATGCATTCGGACCTGTATAGACTGAGTTGTGTTCATTACAGCATAGTACGATTTGGGAACCTGCAATTACGGTTCAGGTTGTGGTATTCTGCATTTTGACCTAGTTGTGCTAGGATTTGGACTGAGTGGCCTTCTACATTGTTGTAGCCCTATCTCTTATCTTCGAAACGGTGGGTCTTTCACCTTCATCCAACAATTGTAGTGCCTTTGGTACCATTACCGCAAAATGACGTCAAAACTGTTTTTCTGGTTTTGAGCTTAAGTTTCATTTCCGGATTTTTTTTCCCCCTAGCTTGACTTGCACTAGTATTACTTGGAGCTTGCTGAATGACTATGGATGAACTTGTTGTTGTGTGTGTACCTTTGGGACTGGCTGAGGAAATAATGAAGCCATGATGGCTGGAAAAGTAAGCAAATTTAGGGGAAGTGCTATCCGAACTTTTAAAGGATTTGTTTGCATTGAGTTTGTGATCTAAGACTTGGGTTTGAGCAAGGCAATGATACATGATGGATGATTTCTGAGCCATGGAGGTGAGTGACCTCAAACTATTTCTGAAGTTATTTATGAACCGTTTCCTGCATTATTTACTTTTGAACTGTTTCCAAAGTTACTTTTGTACCGTTTTCTTGCATTATTTACCTTTAAACTGTTTCCAAAGTTGCTGTTGAACTGTTTTCTTGCATATCATGCGTGCTTGCATATGAGTGTTCCTTGTTTACTGTATTTCTTGACTTATTGGCTTGTTATTATTGATTGATAATGTGTTAAGTGCTTTCAATGATTGTTAAAACGAGTTTTCTAGGCGAGTGTGTACTTTATCGCACTCGACCTAAATAAATATGAAATTTTCAATGATTAATGATTAAATGCTAGTTGCGCATGAATGTAAGCCGTTTGGCTGAATTGGGCCCTGCCCTTCGTTACCGATCGACTCGAGCCAGAAGCGGACTCGGTCGGGCGATATGGTGACCCTGGGTGAATTTGGTATACTCGAGTATTACCTTGTAGTCCGGCTACGTCCGGATGGGTGGAGTCCGGCCAACGTCGGATGGGTGGAGTCCGGTCAACGTCCGGAAAAGGGGATGAACGAATAAAAAGATGAACGAGGGTTTATTTATAAAAATGAAATTTTCAAATAATTGGAGGAATAAGGGGAAATGTCAGGGGAACGAACAAATGAATAGCTCCATGTGAGCGGTATCCTTTTAATGAATATGTTACTATCGCTTTCCATTGTAATTGTTTCTTGAATTATTGATTATTGATGGTTAATGTGTTGGCTTTGTTATGAAATTTCATGTTCGGAACCTTATTGAGATTTTAGCTCATTGAGCTTTGTGGAATTACCATGTGGTGTCATTTTCTGCTTTTGTTTTACTCTCACTGTGCAAATGTTGACCTGTAACAAAATTACATTTTTACCCCCGGTTACTTATTGAACTTCTAAAACATTACAATGATTTCACTGGCTCACGAGAGCAAAAATACGTACATCTGATTTCTGAACCATGACATCAATGAAATGAATTTTTGTGAAAACTATTTGATTACTGATTTTACTGGTTACTCACTGGGCTTTTAGCTCACCCCAAAAAAGTTTTATTCCCCCCCCACAGGGCTCAAGGCGAAGGAAGGGCTTGTTGTGCTTATTCACGTGACTGGATGGCTTATATCGTGTACAGTTTAAGTTTGGATCTATTTTATGTACGAGTTGGTCTTGTATAAATATTTGAATTTGATATGGATGTAAGTATACATTCCACGATTGGAATCAGTTTCCGCTGCATTTGTGACATGTAATTATTGGAGACTTGGATGTATGTTTGTGGACCATGTGATGTATATTTGAGATTTATATTGTAATTCATTTGAGGATTGTAGTGATCGACTGAGTCCCGGCGAGAGCTGGACAGGCGGCCCGCCGAACCCTCTGGTTCGCCTTAGGGGGAGGTGGGGCCGTCACATGAGATACATATAAGCTCGACCTAATAAGAGGTCTTGCTTGGCATACTCGTAGAGTATCGCCCAATAAATGACTTGTGGGCCCTTGGGGTGTACGGTGGACGGAGGGAAGTAAGTGGTGATCTACGAAAATGGAAATACCGACCCGGTTGACAGGATGGTCAACGCGGGAAGGTATACGAATGACATCGGCAGAGCAAGTGGAACATAGCTCCTGAGAGCTACTATATCCTTGAATTGTTTCTGATTACTTTTCCTGCTTGAATGGTCGATTATTGAAATAACGTGGTTTATTTATTAAATTTGGGATTGTTATTTGACTAAGTGCTTGCATGTGTGTTCTTGGCCTCACGAGCGTTTTGCTCACCCTGTAGATTTGTTTTCCTTAACAGGATTGGACTTGGAGAAATGTTGGAGAAACCCCTCTTGGCGTACTCTTGTTTTTAGGGTTTCCGTTGCACTTTGGGGCTAGACTTGTGATTGATATATATATATATATTTTGAAAATTGATGTATTTCGGGATTCCGATGTAATGATTGGGCAGATGTTGAATATTGATAAGCTTGAAGGCTTACGCACTGATTGTATTTATGATATTTAATCGTAACGTCTAGTATTGTATTAAGCTTGGACGGAAATTGCTTGAGTCCTGGCGAGAGCTGGGCAGGCGTCCCGCGGATACCCTTTGGTTCGCCTTAGGGAGAAGTGGGGCGTCACACTAATGCTTAGATGAAATGCAAATCTAATGTCATGTTTCATACAAAGGGGTAAGTAATATACATATAAGGGAAAATATGGGGGAAGGGGTATACGTATAAGGAGGGATATCATGCAAAAAAATGATAAAGACCCTAAAAAGTGAAAATATGCATGAGATGATGTGATTTTATCACACAATCATGATCTAACGTGCGGATAGTTCCTAAGGGTCTAGCGTTGGACTAGCCCTTAACTAACGTTCTCTCACAAGCATTGGACTTGTAAGAGCTCGAAGGGAAAACCATAACTAGCATTGGACTAGCCACGGTAACGTACATTCCATCCACTTAACCAGATATAATACTAAAAGCAAATAGGCATGCAAAACACATAGTTTCACATAGCACGTAACACATAAGCATGCTTGTCTAGATGCAGAATCCTGGGGAAAGCGATTAAACACATAGGCATATAGGCACACACCAGCACATAACACACAAGCCCTATCTATTACAAAAAGGGATGCCTACTACAATCTAAAGGGGGAAGACTTGGAGAAGAAAATCCTAACTATTACATTGGCTAGCTAAGACATGTCTTCAAGAGAGCCGTCAAAACCTAGCTACTACAAATTGGGGCTCAAATGCCCTCAAATGACTTGCCAATTAAAGAAGACGAAATAAAAAGAAAGCGAAACAGGCAATTAAACATTAATAAAATAAAAAGCGAATTAAAGCATGCATATTCACACAAAACATGTAGGAGCACGTAGGAGAAATAAAATCAAGGAGATAGAGGTTACCTCCCTTGCAATGGTAATGAAATGAAGGAAATATTAGCTTCAAAACAATAAAAGGGTCAAGGCACCAATTAAATAGTAAAGTATAAACAAAATCACCAAATCCCTCCCAATTGCAACTTAAATGAAATCAAATAATGCATAATTTCCAAGAAAAGTAAATTATTGATCAAATTTCTAAAATAGAAAAACTACCAAGGACCCAATAGCAAACATTAACCCATCATTCAAGTCCAATTAAAATATTTTGGGAACTTCAAAGGTCCATAAGTAATGAAAAGGTCAAGTAATGATTCAAATTGCAATTACTCTAAGACCTAATTGCAAGAAATTAGAACATGATTGGGCCTTTGTAGCATAGACAGAAGCTAAGGGGAGTAAAGTACAATGTTGGAAAGTTATTTCATGCAACTCTCATGCAAAGCTACGAAGAAGCTTCAATTCACTTCTGCAATATTTTCCTTTGCTGCAAAAACTTGCAGCTTCAAACCGCATGGCATTCACATCCAAACATTCACAGTTTCGGATTAAAGCATTCAACCTCACCATTGATCAATTAGGCACAAAGGTTAATTAGTAAACTGGATAACTAATCCCATTTTTATGGACTGTAGCGACATGAAGGACATCAGAAACACAGCTTTTCTTAGCAGTATGAGGTTGCAACAATCTTTGGTTATTTGCCTAGATGTGAAGTGCGAAGTAAATCAAGCCAAATCTACCAATTTAACAACCGGAACCTAATGCACTGACTTCGAATTATTCTTGTCGCGCCCCATTTTTGAGTAAATAAATAAATAAATGGTTTGAAAAATGTAATTTTTGTGATTGGAAAATGAATTGTGATTTAAAAGAAAAATGGGTCTAAATGGGACTTTTGAAAATGCGACGATTTGACCCAAGAAAAATAGTTCAAAAAGGGTTTTTTATATGAAAAATGGAGTCGCCACTTGGCATAGAGTTAGGGTGTACCAAGTCACCCAAAAAGTGAATTTTTAAGGAAAAAAGTAACCCTTTTGAACGACTCCTAGTCCACGCAAACAAAAAAAGATTCGGGAGTCACATTTGACGAAGGGGAAGGCAAGGATAAAAATCCAAGGCACCCCTTCGACCTAGCCAAGGCTAGTTGCGTTGATTTAATCAAAGATTTTCTTGTTTTAACCAAAGAATTTATTACATTTGGATGTGCTACATGAATGCAAAACCCTAGACCTAGGGGTATTGGGAGAAATTTCTCTTCAAAGGTTGAGTGGTGCCAATCACATTAATTGTGAAGCCCAATAACGATCCTTTGAAGAAGTCACGAATAATGCAAGTGGGATGCAAATGAAGGAAATGCATACATGCAATGTGAAGGCATGAGTTTGAAAAAGTAATAAAAAACAAAGATGCATAAGTGAAAATGTGCACGTGAGTGGGCAAGGTATGGTATGTGCGATGGTAACATGAAGTGCATGTGTGCAAGTTATGATAAAAAGTGCTAGTGTGCAAGTGAAGGGATAAAGAGATGCACGTGTGCAAAAAGTGTTCGTGTGCAAGTGAAGGGATAAAAAGGTGTACGTGTGCAAATGGGAGGAAAAGTGTTATGATAGAATGGATGCATGAACCTAGGGAATTCATGCATAATGGGTACGGGGAGACCTAAATCGTGACTCAATTTGCCCTTTGATAGAGAGGATACAAGCGTGCTAAGGCTTAGAAAAAGCCACACTCGTCTATATCCCATATTTAAGGGGACTCTCAATCAAATGAACCCTATAGCTAGCATGAAATGCACCAAAAATCCTAAAATGGAGGGAAAAGGGGTTTGAGGGGCATGAAAAATGATAAAACTAAAAAGAATGCATGACATGTAGTGAACATGCAAATATGTGCTAACGAGGGGAAGTCCCTAAGGGTCTAGCGTTGGACTAGCCCATTCTATGAATTCCGACTAGCGTTGGACTAGTGGAAACGATAAAAGAAGCCACAACTAGCGTTGGACTAGTGTGGTGACGTACATTCACCCATTCCATTCATCCACACTATGGAAAGCAAGTAAACATACCAAATACTCATAAACACGTAGCACGTAACATTTAGCAGGCCCGACTAGATGCAAGGCCCTAATAAAGCAAGTAACAAGTAACACATAGGCATGCAACCAAGCTAATGAACTTACTACATTCACTAACTAAAACAAAAGGGGAAAGGGAAAATGGACCAAATTGCTCGCCACAGCCCTATCTATTACAAGCCAAAAGGTGTACACATACCCCATTAAAAGAATAACTTAATGAAAAACAAAAAGTAAATGACATAAGTAAAAGGAATTAAAGAAAAGCTAGGAAAGCAAAGTAGACATGCAATGCACTTAGCACGTTGGGTCACATAGGAAAGACACAAAGAGGGATAAAAGAAATTATACCGCCACCTTGAATTGATGCTCTACATGGAGTGAAATCACTTATTTATCCTCCAAAATAAAAGAAATGGTCAAGGTACCAATTTATTTGAAGAGAAATTAAAGAAAATAGGCAAACATAATCTCACTTGGACACAAAGCTCTTAAGTTCATGCATTAATAGCAAATTAAATGAAGCAAGGCGACTAATTGAATCACACAAACAATGAAGTCGCAAAAGTTAAAACTACCAAGGACCCAATTGATGAAGTTATTCAATTTATCGGGTTTTAGTGGAACACGGGGAGACTTAGGGGGCTAAAGTCCAATTTTCAGAAATTATTTCATGCAAGCTACGTAGAAGTTTTTCTTTAGCAAACATTCACATGCAATTCTGCAACTTCCAGTTGCGCACCTTTCGGATCCACGGCAATATCAACAGAGCAAAAGCAGGAAACTGTGGCATGCCATTTTAACGAACAAACCTTCCAACCAAAGAATTAACTACCTCAAATCTGGTAAACAGAATTCCAGAACAAGAAGCACGCAAATCTGGTCTGAGAAAAGGAAAAAAAAATGCAGCGAGAGTTTCTCTGCAACTTCGCACCTCTTGCTGCGAAATTGCAGCTTATCAAAACACAACCAATCCGCAGCAAGGAATCTTATTATTTTGCTTGGAAACATTAAGCTACAATATTCAAGAAAACATCCCAATCCTAAGCCAAACCATGAATTCCTCAGGAAAATATAATGTTGATCCACAAGGGACAGCTTGAAACAAACATTGCTCATGTTAACAGCAAATAACCACGAGGGTATCAGATCCACTACCAACTTCAGTTAAGAAGGAAAGAAAATCTGCTGCGTCAAATCGATTGTTTCAAGCTTATTGCAGCAGACCTTATACACAAAATTCAGCCCAAGGAAAACTGAACCAGAGAGTATCATCGAACATTCTAATGGCTATCAAACTGAAAGGACAAGTAAGGAAAAATATGAAATTTCTCGTGACCAAAACAAACCCGTTTGGTAAGACTGCTGCAATACTTTTCTGCAATTTCATTTCTTTGACCCAACCGAGATGTATTCATGCATAGCAATTTGAGAAAACCATGATAGATTCGACACTCAACCAAATGCCAAAACTTGGGATGAGGGGAAAGGACTATCCAGCAAATTTTTGGGCGTCAAATGCAATCAAAATGACTGGAGTGTTTACTAAACTTGGACCCAAAGCACAGAGCAGCAGGAGAGACCCCAGATTTCATGAACAAATTTAAGCAAGACTCCATTTTTTTTTGAAAAATTCTGACCGAACATTTCCAGACCAAAGGACAAACAAAACAATCGGATTGCAACTTATCATGATTCCTAACAAACTCAGCACCCAATATAAAAAACAAACAGAAACTCGAAAGCTTGGATCTTTATCAACATTTCTGGAAACCAACTAAAGAAAGAAGCTGTTGAAATCAACCTTTACAACTTCAGACCATAGAAGAAGAAAGAGTGATGGTTACCAGATACCTGAAAGTTGAAACAGAGATTATCTCTCTGGCCTGAAATTGGAAGCTGGCTTGGTTGAGTTCACGCTCTTCCTTCTTTACTCTTCTACAACCTCATGGCCACGCCTTTCCTTTTCCCTCTGGTTTCTTCTCCGTCACCTCACGCTGCCTTCCTTTCTCTGTTTTTCGTTTCTTTTCCCGTTCCCTCTCACGTCGCCTCTCCTCAATCCACAGCTGCCCACTTTCTTCCTCTCCTCCTCACAGCCGTCTCTCTCTTTTCTGTCTTTTTCTTGCTTTTTTTTTTCCGTCACTCTCCCCTTCGCTTAGGCTCTCTCCCAGAAACCTCTCTAGCTGTAATTCTCCCTTAGCCGCTGTTTTTCTTTTGTGCTGTTCCAAAAACCCCCCCCTTGCGGCTCTCTCTCTGTTAGCTCAAAAACCTAGCCCCCCTCCTTCTAGATTCATCCCCCCTCCAGGTGTCCTAGACACCTGGCCTCTTCAGCCGAAAATTCCCCCCCAGGACCTCCCGCAACTTCCATTTGCAAGCTGCGGCAAAAACGCAGCTTTTGGCTTTTTTTTTTTTTTTTTTTTTTTTAAATAATCTAACAAAAATGATAATAATAATAATAAAATTAAGAAGAAAAAACAACAAACTAATTAACATTGGCTAAAAAACTAAACTAAAATGATAAACAACAAAAATTGCAATTTTCCATTTTTCATTTTCCTCATTTTTTCATTTTTTCAAGAAAACATTGAATTTAAATTAAAACATATATTTTTTCTCTTTTTTTTTTTTTTGAATGCTTTTTCTTTTTCCTTTGAGAAATTCTACGCTAAAATGGCTAAAATAACTAAAACTAAAAGTAAATAAAACTAATTGTGACAAATAAAAATAGAACAAATAAAAAACGAATAGTAAATAAATAAATAATAAAACACCAAAAATTTGGTGTCTACAATTCTTGTTAAGATTACTTAACACAAGTATCTATCCCATGAAATCCAATCAAAACAAACTGGACAAAAAATGCAGCAAAGAAAGGAGAGAAATTTGCGGTTAACATGGATAGATCATCTGAGCCAAACAAAATATCAATATCAACCGAACACCAAAGATAACATAAGATGTAAAACCAAAACTTGAACAAACAAAGAAAAGAAAGAAAATCATGGTTGCCGCAGGTTTTAGCTACTTGTTGCCGTCTAATGGTATACCGCATCTTGCTACTCGAAATGACAGCAAACATATACATGGGATACCATGGAGCAACAAACAGAACCCAAGAGGTAGCTTAAGCCATTCTGGAAAACTTTTAACAACCCAAAAGATTGATTTTTTTCCCAAAATTGCTGTAACAAAACCAGAATTTCAAAACCTATTGCGGCAAACCTTCAAACACAAATGTAATCAAACTAAAACTCAAGCAAACCTCATGGATTCATCAGGAAAAACCTATAGAAAGACCTCCAAACACTTCATCAGGATTGAATACTAAACACGCAAATGAGAGCAAAATCTGAATTGGAGGAAAAAACTAGCAAAAACCAGATTTGTCCATGAAACCTTATAAATGGAATGGGTTTGTTATTAGCCAAAAGAAACCAGAGGTAGTTTCTACACAAACAGTCTTAAGATTGACACATACGCAAAACCTAGATGCAATGGCATGCTGCCAATATCTGAATCAATCAGTGCACAGAAAATGAAAGAACCGAAAGAAGAAAAATAGATCATGAAAACAAAAATCAAGCAGCGAAACCTTTAGATTGCGGAGGAGAAGGATGTGTAGGCGGAAGAGGATAAAAGAACAAGGTTACCTTGGGAACCCTTAACACCAGCTGTGCGGAAGCCCGAGAGCTTGAGAGACGATCGACCTCCACAGAAAATCTGCTGCAACCTTGAATCTCCTATGTTTCTCCGTTGCCCAAGTCTTTTCTCTGTTTTCTTGTTTTTCTCCTCGGTCTCCCTCTCTGTTACAGATTCTAGCCGTCACTCCCTCTTCTGTTTCTCTCAGGTTCCCCCAGCTCTCCTCTAGATATTTCAGCCGTCCTCCGACCCCCGTAGCTTTCCTCTGCGTTTCTTTCTCTAGCCGTCAAAACTCTCAGCTCACTCCAAACCCTAGCTGCCGTTGTTCTCCTCTCCTTTCTTTTTCTTTTTCTTTTCTGCTCTCTAACGCAACCCCAGCCGTCACTCTGTATTCCTTGTTGTTTTCCTGCCGTCACCCTTTTTCTCTCCCCCTTTGGCTGCGTTTCTTTTCCCAGCCTTTTTATATCAAGTGGAAGACCCTAAACCCTCATTTCGATGGTCACCAGTAAACCTCAGCTCAGCCCTTCTCACTTGGCCATCCGATTGGATTCTTGCATGAAACAGCTTTTTCTTTTTCTTCTTTTTTCCTTTTTTTCTCTTTTTCTTTTTAGTTAATTAATAATAAAGAAAATATAAAGAAAAATAACAACTTAAGTAAAATTGAATAAAATGAGCAAAACTAGGCATAAGAGGATAAAAATGAAATGCTAAATTTTTTTAAAAAAATTTTGTTTTGTTTTTTTTTCCTTTTTTTCAATTAATAAACAGTAAACTTGAATCTAAAAGAAATAAAACATATTTTTGTGAATGGTTTTCTTTTTCCGATAAATTCTATGCTAAAATGACTTAAAAATAAAAATAAAAATAAAAGACTAAAAGTAAATAAAATCTAACATAAAAAATAATAATAATAATAAATAAAACTACACTAAAATTTTGGTGTCTACAGGAGGCTTAACCCCCGATGGGTTGGGCCTCACGTGGGCTTTCCTTCCTAGGCAGCCCACTCTAGCAAATAATAATGAGTAAATTAGCAATCCTACCCTTGGCGATTCTACGTGCAATATGCACTTAGCCAATTATTCAATCTAATCAAATAATGTGGAAATAACTAACTATGATGCTAAAATGGAAATTAGGGTTTGGCAAAAACCCTAATCCTCAGGTGTATCTTCAATGCTCATTACCGGACCCGACCACCTTCACTTGAGTGTATGAATCCTTCAAAGGACTTGTGTATGCCCTGAATAAGTACATTGAGTTGCTCACGAAGTTTCTTTGCGCGAGCCCTAGTAATGGGCCCACTTGGGGCGTGCACGTGATCCTCAGCTCCTCGATTACTCGAGCCATTGTTGGCCTGCCCACATACCATGATGCTATCATAAATAAATCTTCAAGTCTTGCATCACAAGTTCTCAAAATTTCATCAACTTTTCCAAAATAGCACCACTAGAAGTCGGCTAATCAATTACATCCCAAAATACTAATCAAAGTAATCAACCGTCTTTTCCAAAATTCTTTCTATTCCGATCTCCTGTTAAGAAAAATAAAACTAATGGGGTATGCAAATGCTCAGTGAGACCAAGGAACACACATGCAGACACATAGTCCAAGTAACAATAACATTTATATAGTAAGTAAACTGTAAAGTTCGAGTAACTAACATTTCATGTGTGGTGTTGATATAAAACCTGCTAGTTTACCTTATGACCTAGAAGTTAGTACGTCTACTGGGGACCATCGTTTGATTACTAGCATGGTTTATAAGGACTGCGAGTTTGGGTAGGAGAGAGAAAATTGTTAGGGGATTTGATAAGCCTGTCCATTAAGGGATACGATGTAATCTTGGGTATGAACTGGTTAGCCAGGTACAATGCCCAACAGGACTGTAAGAAAAAGGTGGTAGAATTCCGTATTCCCGAGGAGGCGACCTTAAGGTTAAATATAAGGGGTAGGTTAGCCTCATCTGCCTTGATCTCAGGCATTCGGGTTAGAAAACTGCTAAGTAAAGGGGCGCCAGGATTCTTAGCCTTTCTAATTAATACCCCCACCGATAAACTGAAGGTAGAGGATGTGCACATAGTGAAGGAATATCCAGATATTTTTCCTGATGAGTTAGTAGCCTTACCTCCGGAGAGAGAGATAGAATTCAAATCGACCTGTTACCAGGAACGTCACCCACCTCAAAAACCCCGTATCGGATGGCTCCTGCAGAACTCAAGGAGCTAAAATTGCAGTTACAAGACCTTTTGGAGCGGGGGTTCATTCAAGAGAGTGGGTCTCCTTGAGGAGCCCCTGTATTGTTTGTGAAGAAGAATGACGGGAGTCTGCGAATGTGTATAGACTATCGGGGGCTAAACAATGTGACGATTAAAAATAAGTATCCACTGCCCCATATTGTTGAATTGTTCGACAAGTTGCAAGGAGCAGTGGTCTTATCAAAATTAGATCTTCGACAGGGGTATTACCGACTATTGATTAGGAAGGAAGATATTTCAAAAACTGCTTTCAACTCAAGATATTGGCACTACGAATTTGCAGTTATGCCCTTTTGACTGACCAATGCCCATGCCGCCTTTATGGATTTAATGCATAGGGTTTTTAAGCCCTACCTGGATCGATTCGTCGTTGTCTTTATTGACGACATCCTGGTCTACTCCAAGACTAGTGAGGAGCATGAGCAGCACCTAAGAGTCGTTTTACAAACCCTAAGAGAGCATCGATTGTACTCTAAGTTCAGTAAATGTGAGTTTTGGCTGGAGAAAATCTCTTTCTTAGGGCACGTAATTTCTCATGAGGGCATCTTGGTTGACCCGGCGAAAGTAGAGGCCGTGACCAATTGGAAGATGCCAGAAAACCCCACGGAGATTCGTAGCTTTCTAGGGTTGGCTGGGTACTACCGGCGTTTTATTAAAGACTTTTCCAAACTGGCCGGTCCTTTAACTGACCTGATGAAGAAATATGTTCGGTTTGTGTGGAATGTCAAATGCGAAGCGAGTTTTCAAGAGTTGAAGAAAAGATTAACCATGGCGCCAGTTTTAGTCTTGCCTAACGGAGTAGACGGGTTTGCCGTTTATACCGACGCATCGCGGGAAGGCCTGGGGTGCGTGTTGATGCAGAACTGGAATGTTATATCCTTTGCTTCTAGGAAGTTGAAACCCCACGAGCAGAATTACCCGACCCACGATCTTGAGTTAGCCGCTGTTGTTTTCGCCCTGAAAAAGTAGAGACACTACCTGTATGGGGTGATCTTTGAGGTTTACTCAAACTACAAGAGCCTTAGGTACCTCTTTTCACAGAAGGAATTGAATACGAGGCAACGACGGTGGAGGGAATTTCTGGAGGATTACGACTGCACTATCAACTACTATCTAGGGAAGGCGAACGTGGTGGCTGATACCTTAAGTCGTAAGGCTCAAGTAGCAGGGTTAATGATTAAGGAGTGGGATTTGTTAGAATCCGTTTGTGAGTGGAAACCCTACCTTGGGAGTCATAAGGTGATTTTTGGTAATATTAAGGTAACATCTACCCTACTGGAATGAATTAAAGAAGCGCAAAAGGAGGATTCGATGGTGCGGCAGTGGGGAGAGAAGGTGGAAAAAGGGGAATCGACCGACTTCAACTTTAGTCCCGAGGGTGTTTTGAAATACCGAAACCGCGTGGTGGTGCCTAAAGATGAAACATTAAAAACGGAGATCTTAGAGAAGGCTCATCGATCCAAATACACGATCCATCCGGGTAGTAGCAAGATGTATCAGGACTTAAAAGGAGCCTATTGGTGGGATAATATGAAGAAGGAAATCGCTCTGTATGTGCAAAAATATCTCATTTGCCAACAGGTTAAGACGGAGCATAAAAATCATCGGACTTATTACAACCTCTTAAGATACCTGAGTGGAAGTGGAAAAACATCATAATGGATTTCGTTTCAAGTTTGCCACGAACGCAACGAGGACATGATGCCGTTTGGGTGATCGTCAACCGGTTAACCAAATCGGCCCATTTCTTGCCGGTAAACATGAAGTATTCCATGGAGAAACTAACTCAGGTGTACATGGACAAGATCGTGAGACTACATGGAGTTCCTGTGAGCATCGTTTCGAACAGAAATCCCCACTTTGTATCTAGGTTTTGGCAGAAATTTCAAGAGGTTTTAGGGACTAAACTCAACCTAAGCACCACCTATCACCCTCAGACGGATGGACAGTCGGAGCGAACAATCCAAACTTTCAAGGATATGTTAAGAAGCTGCATTTTGGATTTTGGGGGTAACTAGGGTCAACACATGACCTTAGTGGAGTTTACGTACAATAACAGCTACCATTCGTCAATCCAAATGGCTCCAAACGAGGCACTTTATAGGACGAAGTGCCGGTTACCGATTTACTGGGGATGAAGTCGGCGAGAGGAAAGTCCTAGATCCAACAGCTATTCTGTGGATGGAGGAGGCTCGAGAAAAAGTCAATTAATACGGCAAAGACTCCAAACAGCTGAAAGCCGAAAAAAAAAACTATAAGGACAATCGAAGAAAAGATTTGGAGTTCGAAGTAGGGAACCGTGTTTTCCTCAAGGTCACACCGTTAGGGAGCATCACGATGGGGTAGAGGAAAGAAACTCCAACCGAAATTTGTCGGACCTTTCAAGATTCTCCAGAAAGTGGGTAAAGTAGCGTATCGGATAGAACTACGCCCAGTCTATCTAGAATTCACGATGTCATATTGTAATTTAATTGAGAACTGTAGTGAACGACTGAGTCCCGGCGAGAGTTGGGCAGGCTGTCCGTCGAACCCTTTGGTTCGCCTTAGGAGGAGGTGGGGCTGTCACATTGTACAAGTGTACAATCTCTCTTATTAACAAGAGACTTATAAGTGATAGTGAGTGATAGTTAATTATTATTTGCTCAAGCACTCAAGGGGACCTTCAAGAGGATCTCACTGCGGACGCCTAAACACTTGAATTACACACTACTTCCTTATATTGCTTGGTGAGTGTCAAGTGTATGTGAACTTGTTACGTGCTTAATGTCGCGCCCCATTTTTTAAATAATAAAATAAAAGACGAGTTTAGAAAAATGACTTTTGATTCAATTTTTGATTGGAAAATGAATTTTTGATTTAAAAAGAAAATGAAAAACATGGGTCTAAATGGGACTTGAAAATGCGACGACTTGACCCAAAATATAGTTTAAAAAGGGTTTTTTGAATGGAAAATGGAGTCGCCACTTGGTATTGAGTTGATGTGTACCAAGTCACCAAAAAATGAATTTTAAAGGAAAAAAGTAGAAAACCCTTTTTAAACGACTCCAAATCCATGAAAAATCAGAGAAAAAGATTCGGGAGTCACATTTGAAAAAAGGGAAGGCAATGATAAGAATCCAAGGCACCCTTTCAACCTAACCAAGGCTAGTTGTACGATTTAGTCAAAGATTTTCTTATTTTAACGTAAAGATTTATCACATTTGGATGTACTATATGAATGCAAACCCTAGACCTAAGAGGGTATCGGGGGGTCGAAATGTATCTTCAAATCTTACTTGGTACCAATCACATTAATTGTGACGCCCAATAAAGACTCTTTGGAGAGGTCACGAATAATGCAAAAATATGAGACTTTAAGAAAAGAAAAGGAAAATAAAAATAATTATAAAAAATATACGTGATCTAAGGGAATGCATCATGTCGGGGGACTAATGTTCGTGACTCAATGTTCCCTTTAATAGAGGGAATACGAGAGTGCTAAGGTTAAAAAGCCAAACTCGTCCATATCCCATACCCAAGGGGTTTTCCTATCTAATCAAGCAAATGATCTAACCTAATTCTAATACTTAGATGAAATGCAAGTCTAATGTCATGTTTCATGCAAAAGGGATAAGGAATATACATATAAGGGGAAATACGGAATAAGGGATATAAATAGAAGGGAATATGGGATAAAGGATGTACATATATAAGGAAGTGTCATGCAACAAGGTAAGAACCCTAAAAGGCGAAAAAATATGCATGAGAATGTAATGTATTCACACAAACATGATCTAGCGTAGGAGGTCCCTAAGGGTCTAGCATTGGACTAGCCCTTGTCTATGAGTTTTCACTAGCGTTGGACTAGTGGAAAATGTAACAGCCCCACATTCCCCTAATGCGAACCAAAGGGGTTTGCGGACTGCCTGCCCAGCTCTCGCCAGGACAAACGGATCAGTTACGTCGATCTATTACGTTCCGGAACATACCCACGCGCGCGAACAAGTCAAAATCACAAAATAAAAATAAAATAAAATAAATGAAAAACGCGCCGATGATGAACAATGCCGGACACGTCAGAATCCGGAGTTCAACCATACATCAATCCAACATATACATACATTGAAATTCAACATTTACAACCAAATGGCATGCCACAAAAACCAATCATCATGAATATACATGTTTGGTTTGCCAATCAAAAGAAAATGAACCCAATACACATTAGGGTTTCATTCAAAGAGCTATTCAAAAGATACATTTACATGAGCTCAACTTGCTAGTACAACCTTTCCCAAAGTGATCATTTTCCTGTAAGGAAAACAAATGGAACGGAATGAGCTTAAGCCCAGTGAGTTACTACCACATAAGCAACAAAGAGCATATAGCATGTCCTTGCAACTAAAGTACACAATTAAGGAATGAACAAACGGTAAAAGGATACGGACGGCTCTCAAGAGCCCATTTCCACGCTTACAGTCTTGATCCAACCTCATTGACCCTCCGTCAATGTTAAAAGTACCAAACCGTAAACCTCACTTTACTTCCATTCCTTCCACCCAACATACCCCAACCGGGCCCGCACTCCAACCAATAGCTTTTGGTAATACTCGAGTATACCGGAACCAAGAGTCTCATTACTACAAGATTCCCCAATACAGTCCCCGTGGTATGTCAATTTTCACGACCAAGCCCTCGCCGGCTCGATTCAATTGACTACCTACGGGGTTGAGCTCAGCAATACAGTAAGGCCTTTGGATATTCGTCCAAACGACACCAAATCAGTTTTCCATGATTGCAATTCAATATCTCATATAGCAAGTGCAGTATCTCAGTAAAACGGTAAACAGTCATGAATGGAATCACAAGGGGGTGAGGGCGGTCAAGTACACCCTCAACTCAATCACTTCCATTAGCCAAATAAGCCTTCAAGGCATCAAATTCACAAATAACAAAGCCACATTGTAACATTTAAGTGAGTAGTATACTCACCACTCACGTAGGTGAGGTTTCATGCACCGTCGTCCAAAGTACGTCGTGCACTAACGTCACGCCCTAGAACACGTAAACAAATACCATGAGACTCGATAACGAGTCATAAAGCCATGCCAATCACAACCCCAATAGGGTTTCATATGCATATATAAGCATGATAGCAAACCAGAAAATCAGGAAATGTAACTATATTAGCCCTAACAACAAAACAGTTTTGGCCTCCTTATGCGGTAATGGCACAAAATGCGCTACGCTTATCGGATGAGGGTGTAAGACCCACCATCTCGAATCTAAAAGACAGGGCTACAACAGTGTAGAAGGCCACTCAGTCCAAATCCTAGCACAACTAGGTCAAAAATGCAGAATACCAAACCAGAACCGTAATTACAGGTTTACAAATCACACTATGCTGTAATTAGTCCAACTCAGTCTATACAGGTCCAAATGCATTGATTCCAAAGGAATATGATAGCTAGGACATCAAGCTACATTTCATCAGAAGACACCGACAACAAAATCCAAAAAAATCCCAGCCAAAACAACCCATTTCAGACGCAGTTCGCACATTCTGATCAACCCAGAACAGCAACAGTAAAATCGACATTTCTCACTCTACACTACTCCAAATGACATGAAATTTTACAGGCACCTCAAACACATCAATACCTACAACTTTCATGTTTTAAGCAAAGGCCAATTCGGCCTCTAACCATCTGATACAAAACCGGACAGAAAAGGGGTTATGAAACCCTAACTTCCTCAAATTCCTTCCAAACCCAAAATTGGTTGCAATTACCAATCATTTACACCTACTAGAGTCATTACCCCTCATTACCAACCATCATAAATAACCACAACATCATGATCACATTAAACCAGAAAATTCCTCAATAAAATAAAAACTTCACCAATTCATCTCAAACCAAGTAATAAACCCCAAATTTCAGCACTTTAGCTACCACTAAGCACAACTTAAGCTTCATTAAGTGTAGGAGGAAGTTCAATCACCACTTACCTAGTAAACAAGAGAGAAGGAGTTGTAGGACACCTTAACTTCCTTGGACACTTCCACAAAACACTTGCTAGCACCAAATGGAGGGATTTTATGGAGTAGAAACAAATTTAAGCACTTGGTTTGGATGATTTGCACTAGATGGAGAGTTTTTCTTTGAAGAGTTTTCTTCCTTCTTGAGCTTAAGGTGGCCGGCCAACATGGAGAAAGAAAGAGTGAATTTTTGGTCAATTTTTGAGATATTTATTTAGTGGGTAAGAAAGGTCAAAAAGGTGAATAGTTGTCTTATGTGACGACCCCACTTCTCCCAAGGGCGAACCCAAGGGTATCGGCGGGCCGCCTGCCTAGCTCGCGCCAGGACTCAAAACTTAAAGCGATAAAAACCAGAAAATCCAAAAGAGTACCTTACATACTATATACAAATCCCAAAAAGAGTTATAATTACATTCTCCAAAAGTATCGAGTCAAACCACCAAAACAAAAACAAACATCCTAACTGTTCAACTATTACAAGCCAATCTTACTATACTAGTATACGAGCCAAAAGTCCCCGCGTCGGCCCCTGCTAAGGAAAACAAAAGGAATGGGGTAAGCTATATGCTTAGTAAGTAAACAGGGGTGAAAGCATAAATTTCACGTAACAGTTACACAATAAGAGTAAAGCAAAAGCAGAAAAGTAACATCACATAATAAGGATACAGGTGGCTCCAAAGCCAACTCATGTGCCATGCGTGATCTCCTGCCGACACTCCGTCGACCGCAAATAATAGTCCGTAGAACTTCACTTGTACACCCACCGACACCTTATCACCCTCACTGGCCAGTCACCTCACAAACTTGCCCGGGCGAACGAAATCACAAACTTGAGCTTGAGTCACAAGCTCGGGTCACAAACTTGGTCACCTTCTCGGTGAACCGGATTTACAAAATTGGTTCATAACATGAACCTACAAACTTGGTGACCTCAGACTAAGTTGGACTGCCTTCGACCAAGCCCTAACCGGCTCGAATAGTCCAACCAGGTCAAGAGTTCGCCCCAAACTCACAAACTTCACAAAATTATTCAAAATCACAAACTTTGCAAACTTCACAAACTTTATTCGAAAGTCGCCCCGAGCCACAAGCTCAAGGGTTTTGGTTCCAAAAGGTTCATATACATATGCCAAGTACAATTATACATTCAAATTAGGGTTTAGGTCGAGTGCGATAAAGTACACCCTCGCCTAAGTGCCCTTTTCACATATCTCAAACACATAGCAAAGAAAACACACCAAACTGGCCTGAATACTTACTCAAAATACCAAAAGTAGTACAAAGGCGGAATTCACTTTGTGTGTTGGCTAGTAGTGGCCCACCGGCTCCGCCTAGCTCACCGCTGTCTGAAATAGAAGATTTTATCACAAACGGCCACTAACATGCCCAAAACAAGCAAAACGGCAAAACGACACGCGCGCACGTAAATATGACGGACGGAAACGGAAACGGCAGATTTGCTACTCATTTCTAGTTTACCCATAAGTTGAGCTACGAATATCGGATTAAGGCGTATGAGATGCCAAATCGAAGCTTAAAGGATGAACAACAACTGTTATGAAGACATCCAGAACTGAAACTGGAGGCTTTAGTCCCAAATGAACCAAACACAATCACTTACGAAATCTGGCCAATGCACAAATGGTCAGTTTTGAGTGCGAACTGTTTTCTATGCTACACATGGTCAAAAGAGCTGAAAATTAGCAGTTAGATAGTTCATTCCAAATGGAACAACTTTCATGAAGGTCGGCAATCCAAATTCGGAACGGAAATTGGTCATCAGGACCAAAACAGATTTCTGGTCATTTTCACGGGCAGGCCTTGTTTGCTCGGCTATATCTCAGGTTTTATAAATCCGATTCATGAAATTCCAAGGGCGTTAGAAAGCTCTGATATAGGGCTATAAGTTTGGTGTTTTGGTCGGAAGCCCAAACAGCTTGTAACTCAGTCAAATGTGAAGCCAAAGTTCCAGCCATAAACTTTCCAAAAACGTACTAGAATCACAAACCGTATTTGACCTCAATATGCGGTAATGGTACCTAATTCACTACGGTTATCGGATGGGGGTGTAAGACCCACCGTTTCGAAGCTAAGAAACAGGGCTACAACAATGTAGAAGGCCACTCAGTCCAGTTCCTAGCTTAACTAGGTCGAAAATGCCAAATACTATACCAGAATTACCAAAACAGGTTTGCAAATCACACAAAACTGTAATTACTATAACTTAGTCTATACAAGTCCAAATGCCGAAATTCCAAAGGCATATGTTAGCTAAGACATCCTGCTACATTTCATCAGAAGACACCAACTTCAAAATCCAAACTCAAACCAGTCAAAATGGCCAATTACTATCTCAGTTTTCGCATTCTGTCCAAAGCAGAACAGCTACAGTAATTTCGTCATAACTCATTCTACATTAATCTAAATGACCTGAAATTTTGCAGGCATCTCAATCACATCAATTCCTACAACTTTGATGTTTTGAGCAAAGTCAAATTCGGCCTCTAACCCTATGATCCAAAACCGGACAGAATTGGGGATTTAAGAACCCTAGCTTTGCAATTTTCACACCAAATCCAAAATTGGTTGCATTTATCCACATTTCACATCCACTAGAGCCATTATAGTCCATTACCAATCATCACAAACAACCACACCATCATAATCCAATTAAACCAGAAAAATCATCATAAAATGGAAAACTTCACCAAATCACTCCAAACCAAGATAAAACCAGAAATTTCAGCACTTTAATCACTAATAAGCATAACTTAAGCTTCATTAAGTGCAAGAGTATGTTAAATCATCACTTACCTAGTATACAAGAGAAGAGGAGTTGTAGACCACCTTAGCTCTTCCAAACAAATCCACAAAACAACTCACAACCACCACTTGAAGATGTTTTATGGAGCAAAATCAAGGTTGGATGGTTGGTTTGATGATTTGGAACAAGATTGAAGTGTTTCTTCTTTGTACTTGGAGCAAGAGAGAGAGAAAGAGAGAGAGGAGAGAGCCGGCCATGGTGAAGAAAGAATGAGGAAATTTTAATGAATTTTGAAGATATTTAACCTTTGGTCAAAAAAGTCAAAAATATGAATAGTAATTCTTAAGTCTTCTCCAATGAAATGGTGACACTTGTCACCACCATTAATGCATTCCTATCTTTCTTTTCTCTCTCACATCAATCACTTCACACACACTACTTATCTCTTAACACCCGATAAATTTTAAACAGTATCCGGAATTTAACCTAATTGGCCGAATTTTTCCGAACTTTTCGCACTAGTGGGTCCCACGTCCGATATACGTTCTTAATTTCTCAAAAACTAACTAACACTAGAAAAATCATTTAAAAACTCTAGTTACTCAATAAAAATTATCTGGAGAATTTTCTAATAAAGAAAATGTAGGAAAACGGGTTTTCAATCTTAACCGGAACTTAGGGTTTAAATCTTAATCCCTACTTAGGGTTTTCGAAATACTCCCAAAACCAAACGTTACCGCCCAATTAATGAATATATCAACGTAGAACGAACTGGGGCCTCACATCTTAGGCTTCAACCAATGGAAGTGTGACACTTGTCACACCATTAAATGCATTTCTATCCTTTTGTTTCCTCTCACATCAATCACTTCACCTCCTCTACTTATCTCTTAACACCCGATAAATTTCAACCAGTATCCAAAACTTAACCTTATTGGCCGAATTTTTCCGAACTTTTCGCACTAGTGGGTCCCACGTCCAATATATATCCGTAATTTTTCAAAAACTACCCAATGCTAGAAAAATCATCTAAAAACTATATTTACTCATAAAATCCACCAAGAAATTTTTCCTGCGGCAGAAAATGCAGCAAACATGCAATTAAAGGGGAAAAACCCTAGGAAAAACATTAAGGGAAAAATACGGGTTCTCACAGAAAATCGGAATGAAGGGCCACAACTAGCGTTGGACTAGTGTGGTGACGACATGCATTTGTTATAGTCTAATAAATCAAATAAAGCATAATAAAGCAAATAAACAAATAAATCACATAAAACACATTGCACATAGGCATGATATCTAGATGCAAGACCCTAAGAAAGCGATTAAACACATAGGCAGACAAACATGCAAGCAAAATAAAACAAACAAACAAGTAAAGCCCTATCTATTACGTTGGGGAGGCCCTACTACAATCTAGAGGGGAAAAAGGAATAAAATAACTAAATAACCTAGCTATTACAACCTTCGCATTAAAATGCCTTTCACAAATAATTACAAATTGAATTAAAATAAAATAGACAAAGATTGAAACAAAATAAAGCGAATAAAAAAAAAAACAACATTCAAAAGGCATGCAATTAAACTCATGTAGTCACATAAGTGCACACATAGGGTCAAATAAGGTAAAATAAGGGATAGAAATTACCTCCCTTGCAATGGTGATCAAATGAAAGAAAGATTAGCTTCAAAACAATAAAAGGGTCAAGGCACTGTCGCGCCCCACTTTTTGAAAGGTGGTGAAAGTAGTGTGTGAGATATGTATGTGAACGTGTGTGAAAGTGAAAATAGAAGGCCGTGGGATTGTGAAATGCGATGGTTTGGCCAAATAAAGTTCAAAAAGGATTATTTTGATGAAAAAATGGAGTCGCCACTTGGTATAGAGTTAGAGTGTACCAAGTCACCCAAAAAGTGATTTTTTGGAAAGAAAAGTAAACAAATCCTTTTTAAAGAATTTTTAGGTCTACGTAACCAAAAAAAGGGATCGGGGGTCACATTTGATAAGGGAGAAGGCAAAGGCAAAGCCTAAGGCACTCCCTTACCCTAGCCAAAGGTAGTTGCGTGACTTAACCCTACTTTTCCTAATTCTTCTACCCAAAATATGCATTGCATGTTGGATGTGACTAATGAATATGAAAAAAATGCAATCCTAAATCTAAAATGTCTCGTATGAGGTTTTTTGCTCCCAATCACATGAATTGTGATGGCCAATAAGGAAAACTCTCATAGAGGTCACGGGTAATGCAAATGAAGACCCAAATATGAGTGCAAGTGTGAAAAATGTAAGAGGAATGCAAAATAAGATAGAAATACAAATGTAAGTGCGAGTGTGCAAATGTAAGAAAAAATGCAATGTGTGTAAATGTAAGAAAAAGTGCATGTGTGCCAATTGAGAAAATAAAGGTGTTTGTGTGCAAGTGGATGAAAATATGGTATAAATAGTAGTAAATGCATATAAGTGCAATTGGGTACAATTTGTGAGGTAGAAAATAAATAAGTGATAGGAAAAGAAGAGAAGTGTGTGAACATGGCATGTGGAGTGAGAAAAATATAAGTAGTGGGAAATGTAGATAAAAAATGAAAAAGTGATATGCATGAACCTAGAGGAATGCATCAAGTCGGGTACGGGAATGACTCCTAATTTCATGACTTTAATTTTCCCTTTGATTAGAAGGAAAAACTAGCATGCTAAGGCTATTTTGTAGCCACACTTGCTCGTTTCCCTTATCGAAAGGGGACCCTCAAGCAAATGTATCCTATGACTAGCATGAAGATGCAAAAGCCTAAAATGAAGGGAAAAGGGTTGGAGAAGCATGCCAAATGCTAGAAAACTAAAAACAAATGCATGAAATGTAGTGAAACATGCAAGTATGTACTAACGAGGGAAATCCCTAAGGGTCTAGCATTGGACTAGCCCCTATCTATGCATTCCTACTAGCGTTGAACTAGTGGAAAACGGGACAATAAGCCACAACTAGCGTTGGACTAGTATGGCGATGTGCATTCATCCATTACATTCGTCTATGACCATAGAAAGCAAGTAGACATGCCAATCACCTATAAACACGTAGCACATAACACTTAGCATGCTCGACTAAATGCAAGAGCCTATTAAAGCAAATTAACACGTAGCAACAAAAGCAGGCAATCAATCTAATGAACCTATTACATTTGCTAACTAAAACAAAAGGGGAAGGGGAAAAATGGACAAAAATGCTCTCCAAGCCCTATCTATTACAAGCCAAGAGGTGTACACATACCCCATAAAGAATAACTTAATAAAAACAAAAGCAAATGAATAAATGGAAGGAATTAAGGAAAGGCAAGGAAAGCAAAGTAGACATGCAATTCTCACTTAGCACGTTGGATCACATAGGAGAGACAAAAAGGGATAAAAGAAGTTATACCTCCCCCCGTTTGTGATGCTAATAAAGTGAACAAGCCTTAACTTGGGCTATGGTCACCAAAGGAAGAGATAATTTGGGCTAAAACTATCAAAACAAGGGATTAATGCACCAATTTAGTGAAAAAATGTAAATAAGCCAATTTGAATCCACAAAATCATCGAATCCTTCTTCAATTGCAACTTAAAAATGATCAAATAATGCATAATTTCTAAGCAAAAGTGAATCATTGGTCAAATTTCTAAAATAGACTAAGGACTCCAAAGCAACCATTATCCAATCCATCAAAGCCAATTGAAAAATTTAAGAACTTCAAAGGTCCCAAAAATAAAGAAAAGGCCAAATAACGGTTAAATTGTAATCAATTTGGGACTTAATTGCAAGAAATCAACACATAATTGGGCCATAGTGCAACAAAGGGAGACTTGGGGGTCAAAGGGCAATTCTCAGAAGTTTTTCATGCAAGTTCATGCAAGACAACGAAGAAGCTTTGCTTCTGCAATTTTCAGCCTTGACTTTCTATCCTTGCATGTAAACTTTCAGCAAAACCAAATTCATGTAAAACTTCGAACCAACTCCACACAAAACCATGTTAAACACCTCTCAAAACATTTCAAATAACAAGCAAATTAAGTAGTTCAAACAATCGAAAATTTCAGCAACCGAAAGTGAAGCCTGCTGCATTTTTTTGTTCCCAAGCTCATGTCTCAGACAATCATTCATCTAAACATCCACACTCTGATCTAAACAGCAAACCAAATGACTACCTCATCCAACGAACAAGACTTAGAAGAAAAATATGGACATTTGAGAGAATTTCCAAGTAAAATGGTTTAGCAAATTTCTTAACCAGACATCTGCAACATTTAAGGAACATTCTGCACTTATCCAGCGAATGAACGCGCAGACACACTCAAACAAAGCTCACAATTTCATTAATCAGAAAAAAGAAACTCAGCAAAATCTCAAGCCATTTAGCTAACCTAATCTGGGCGAAATTGGTGATTTGTAAAAAACAAAAGAAAGAGGAGAAAAAAAATGCAAATCTGGAAACAGAAGCCTTGCCGCAATTTCAGTCAGCCTAGACGTATTCATGCGAAACAACCCAAAAAGTTCTAAGGAATTCGGCAACTCATATCAACTGGAAAAACTTGGGGTAAGAGGAAGAGGAAAACTCAACTCCTATAACCAGGATAACAAGAAGGAAACCCCCCACAATTTGAAATTTTTTTTTTCAACAATGAAACACAAACAGAGACCAAGACATATCAAAGTCTTCAAATTTCTTTCGAGTTTCTGTTTTGAAGAAGACAAAACTTTCGCCTGGAGGATCCTTTCGATATTCGATCACCTCCCAACACCGAATCTGAAGTGACAGGCACAAGGAAGAAACTACACAAATGAGGGCCCGGTACTATAAATACAACAAATGGATGTTACCTAGACCTGGGTTAAGTAGCTGCGAGCTCCCAAACTGCAAAGACACATCTATTGTTGCAGCAGATGGGCTTGTTATATTGCAACTGAACTCTACTTCAAAACAAGACTCCACCTCATGGCGTACATGCACATGGTATTCCAATCAAATGGAAAACAAATCAAAACACTTCAACAATGCAAGAACTTCAGTAACAAAACCAGAACAAGATTCCAACGTCCGAACAAACCAAGACAGATTCAAAAATGGAAACGGAACAGGCCATATAAATGCCCTTTCTTTTCAAAGCTAGGATCTTGCTACTAAACTACAGTCTAGGAACGAAATATAATCAACGCCCAACAAATTTCAGACCCTACCATGCCCAACATGCCAAAAAAACATCAAAAGACAACAGCTTTAAGCTACAAACCATAAGCCAACGATATTCTTCCCATTGCCTTCTGCCAAATCAAAAGTTTCAAACCCAAACATGGCGAGGCTACAACGTTAACATTAAACAGATTTTAAAAGAGGAAGTAAACATCCATATACCTGAACAGCAAAAGGAGGCAGCTTGGAAATATCTTCAACGGGCAGCTTTGCCTTTCAACGATGATGGAAGCCGACTATGGAGGCGCTGGATTTCTCCTTCACGCACTACTTTCCCTTTCTTTTACTTGGAATCTCTCAGCGTTTTCTCTCTAGCTCATTCTATCTCTCGGTTCTCCCCCCATACGCCGGCAAAATCTCCTCCCTTTGTTCTTTTTCTGTTTCCGCCGTCAATCCCCAACTTCTTGCTCTCCCTCTGTTTCTTTCTTTTGCTGTTAAAAAACCTCTCAGCCGTTGCTATCTCCACTTCTCCTCTAGACTCCCCTCAAACTCTCCCCGTAACTCTTCTGGTTTTTCGTCCCAAGATTTCTCTGCGTTTTCCTACCGCCGCCAACTCAAAAAAACTCCCCCTTCTCTGCTGTTTTCTTTTCTTTTATATGGGGAGCCAAACCCTGAACCCTATCAATGATGGTGTGGATGAAGCTAGATGGCTTGTCCTCTCTCCCATCGAACGGAGCCTAATCGAGAAAATGCCACTGCAATTTTTTGTTGCGTCTGGAACCGAACGTGATTTTTCCCTTTTTTTTAAATAATAATTTAACACAATATAAATAACTAATTAATTAAGAAAAATAACTAATGAAGAAAGATTGAATAAAATGAGCGGAACTAGGCATAAAAAGATAAAAATGAAAGGCTAATTTTTCTTTTTTTTTCCTTCTTTTTTTTCATTTTTTTCTTTTTTTTTCTTAAATAGCCCAAAATCCGCAATCGGGTTTCCCCATTTTTAAAAGAAATAAATAATACAAAATTAATATTTTAAATAAAAATCAGATAAAAAGAAGAAAACTCGGAATAAAAGATAGAAAATAAAATGCCTAACAACAAATTATGTTTGATTAATGATTTTTTTTTCGTTTTTTCGTTTTTCTTCTTTTTTTTTCATTTTTCATATTTTCCCCAAAAAACATTGAACTTAAATCAAAACAACGAAAGCATAATTTGTGAATGCTTTTCCTTTTTCTCGAGAAATTCTATGCTAAAAATGTAACAGCCCCACTTTCCCCTAAGGCGAACCAAAGTGGTTAGCGGACTGCCTGCCCAGCTCTCGCCAGGACTACGGATCAGTTAACGTCGATCTAATGCGCTCCGGAGCTTACCAACGCGCGCAAATAGGTCAAAATCACAAAATAAAAAAAAATGAAAATCGAAGCCGCGATGAACAGTACAGGACACATCAGAATCCGGCCGGATTTGGCCCTTTCCTTTTCCAAATTTTTTTTTCTTTTCCGTTTGAAACGCGTATCAGTTCGAAATCCAACCAAGCATCGACCAAACATATATATACATTGGAAACCAACATTTGCAAGCCAAGACGGCATATCAAATATTCAACTAGTTCATACATGTACAAATAACCATTTACAAGCCAACCATTGGTTGCAACAAAACACTTAGGGTTTTCACCCTCAAGGAGCTATTCAAAATATACATTCACATGAGCTCAACTTGAACCAACTAGCACATTCTTTCCAAAAGTGGTCATTTTCCTGTAAGGAAAACAAATGGCACGGTATGAGCTAAAGCCCAGTGAGCAACTATCACACAAAAGCAGTCAAGATCACATAATCATAACCGTTCAGTTCAAATATGCAATTAAGAGATAAATCAAACCAGTGAAAGGATACGGTTGGCTCTCAAGAGCCCATTTCCACACTTGCAATCTTGATCCAAGCTCATTGACCCTCCGTCAATGTTAAAAGTACCAAAACCGTAGACCTCACTTTACTTCCTTTCCTTCCACCAATCATACCCCAACCGGGCCCGCACTCCATTCAGTCACTTTTGGTAATACTCGAGTATACCGGAACCAAGAGTCTCATTACTACAAGGTCCCTCAGTACAGTCCCCGTGGCAAGACAATTTTCACGACCAAGCCCTCGCTGGCTCGATCCAATTAACTACCATACGGGGTTGAGCTCATAAATGCAGTAAAGCCATTGGATACTCGTCCAACGACATCAAATCAGTTTCCATGAGTGGAATTCAGTATTTCATATAACCAGTACAGTATTTCAGTGAACAGTCATTAACCATGAATAAAATCACAAGGGGTGAGGGCGGTCAAGTACACCCTCACCTTAATCACTTCCAATAAGCAAATAAGCCTTCAAGGCATCAATTACACATATAACAAAGCCACATTGTAACATTTAAGTGAGTAGTATACTCACAAATCAAATAAGTGCTATTTCATGCACTTCCGTCAGGGGAATGTCGTGAACCACCGTCACGCCCTAGAACAAGTAAACAAATGCAATGAGACTCGATAACGAGTCATATAGCAATGCCAATCACAACCCCAATAGGGTTTTATAAACATATACAAGCATGATAGCAAACCAGGAATTAAGAAAGGCCTTAAACTTAGGCCTTGGAAAGAAAACCGGATTCGACCTCATAATGCGGTAATGGCACAACTCTCACTACGATTATCGGATGGGGGTGTAAGACCCACCACTTCGAAGCTATGGAACAGGGCTACAACAATGAAGAAGGTCACTCAATCCAGTTCCTAGCTTAACTAGGTCGAAAATGCCAAATACTATACCAGAATTACCAAAACAGGTTTGCAAATCACACAAAACTGTAATTACTATAACTTAGTCTATACAAGTCCAAATGCCGAAATTCCAAAGGCATATGTTAGCTAAGACATCCAGCTACATTTCATCAGAAGACACCAACAACTAAATCCAAACCAATTCCAGTCAAAATGGCCAATAACCAGTACAGTTTTCGCATTCTGTCCAAAGCAGAACAGCTACAGTAATTTCGTCATAACTCATTCCACATTAATCCAAATGACCTGAAATTTTACAGGCACCTCAAACACATCAATACCTACAACTTTCATGTTTTGAGCAAAGTCAAATTCGGCCTCTAACCCTATGATCCAAAACCGGACAGAATTGGGGATTTAAGAACCCTAACTTTTCAGTTTTCATTCCAAATCCAAAATTGGTTGCATTTATCCACATTTCACACCCACTAGAGTTATTATAGGCCATTGCCAATCATCACAAACAACCACACCATCATAATCCAATTAAACCAGAAAAATCATCAATAAATGGAAAACTTCACCAAATCACTTCAAGTCAAGATAAAACCAGAAATTTCAGCACTTTAATCACTAATAAGCATAACTTAAGCATCATTAGATGTAGGAGGAAGATACACACACCACTCACCTAGTAACAAGAGAGGTAGAGGTGTTGGACACCTTAGCTCTTCCAAAAACTTCACCAAATCAACCACTAACACCAACTAGAAAGATTTTATGGAGTAGAAACTAGTTTAGTTGGTTGAGTTATGGATTGAAGCAAGAAGAAATCAAGACTTGAAGAGGTTTTCTTCCTTCCTTGAACTTGAGAGAGAGGGCCGGCCAACAAGAGAAGAAAAATTGTGAATTTCATGCAATTTTTGGATATTTAATCCTTTGGTCAAAAAAGTCAAAATTGTGAATAGTAAATCTTAAAGGAAAACCAATAACATGGTGACACTTGTCACTCTATTTAATGCATTCTTATCACTTCTTTTCTCTCTCACATCAATCACTTCACACACTCTACTTATCTCTTAACACCCGATAAAATTTACACAGTATCCGGAATTTAACCTAATTGGCCGAATTTTTCCGAACTTTTCGCACTAGTGGGTCCCACGTCCAATATATATTCTTAATTTTTAAAAAACTCACCAATACTAGAAAAATCATCTAAAAACTATAATTGCTCATAAAATCAACCCAGAAAATGTTTCTAAGCCAGAAAATGCAAAAATTATGCAATTAAGGGAACTAAAACCCTAGGAAAATTTTTAGGGTATTTACGGGTTCTCACAAAAAACTTACAAATAAAAAATAATAAAATGAAAACTAAAAAACTAAAAACTAAAAAGTGAATAAAACTAACACGACAAATAAAAAATTAAGACAAAATAGTAAATGCAAATTACACTAAAATTTTGGTGTCTACAGTTTGCTCCTCTTTGTCTGAGTTTTGGAAAAACTTGAGACAAAGAAATAGACACCAAATACTTACCTGCATTATTCGGCTGCGAATGATTCCAACGATTGCCGCCCTTGAAACGAGGACTGATCTCTTTATCAAAATGTTGAAATGGGACTGACCCGAACAAGAAATTTAAAACGGGACTGACCCGAATAGGAATTTAAAACGGGACTGACCCGAACAGGAATTTAAAACGGGACTGACCCGAGCAGGAATTTAAAACGGGACTGACCCGAACAGGAATTTAAACGGGACTGACCCGAACAGAATTTAAAACGGGACTAACTCGAACAAGAAATTTAAAACGGGACTGACCCGAACAATAAATTTAAAACGGGACTGACCCGAACAGGAATTTAAAACGGGACTGACCCGAGCAGGAATTTAAAATGGGATTGACCCGAACAAGAAATTTAAAACGGGACTGACCCGAACACGAAATTTAAAACGGGACTGACCCGAACAGAATTTAAAACGGGACTGACCCGAACAAGAAATTTAAAACGGGACTGACCCGAACAGAAATTTAAAACGGGACTGACCCGAACAGAATTTAAAACGGGACTGACCCGAACAAGAAATTTAAAACGGGACTGACCCGAACAGAAATTTAAAACGGGACTGACCCGAACAGGAATTGAAAACGGGACTGACCCGAACAAGAAATTTAAAACGGGACTGACCCGAACAATAAATTTAAAACGGGACTGACCCGAATAGAAATTTAAAATGGGACTGACCCGAACAATAAATTTAAAACGGGACTGCACTGGGCAGGTTTAAACAATGAATTGAGTTTTTTCCTGGGAGTAATTCAAGCTTTTATACCAAGAGGGAGATTTGATCTCTGTAGCTGAAGCGATAGCTGATGTTGTATCTTATGATCAAATTTTTGCCAATAACATCACCGCTTCGTCTTTACTTACTGGGGAGATTTTCTGGCGTCGATTTGGGTGTGAAAAGGAGAGTGGTTGTTTCATTTGTAAATGCACCGTTCCTGCAAGAAAAAGAAGAAATAATGGACTTGCCACCATCATTTGATCTGGTTTGCCTTGAGAATCGTGTAAACATGAGTCTTGTGGTGCTTTTGCTTCTGTTCTGCGGCGTCTGGCTTAGTTGAACTTGTAATGTTGAAACCTTTCCATTTCTGAGACTGATAAAGTACGTATTTATCACGTCACTAAATCTATGTAGCAGCTTTGTTGCATTTTACTCCTTACACAAACCTTAGGGTTTATCATCCATTCGAATCCAATGATGAAAGAATAATGCATGAAAATTTGTCATATAAAAAATCGATGATATATGCAAGATGATTTCCTATGTCAGGCAAAAATGAGCATGCAAAAGAATGCAGATAACCACAAGCAATCGAACGCAAATAATAGAGAGAAACCAAGAGGTTTATAAAGATACATTTTGCAAAAGAATATTTGTAAAGGAAACATACAAATTTGGCCAACGAATATCATGTTCAAGCCTTTGGATATATTTGCTTCGAAATTCGATTCTGGCAGAAGTATCACAATCATGAGGAAAAGTCTAAATGAACCAGGTCACCAGCTGTTCCTTCTCGTTTCGTCTGTTGAGAAAACCTGCCTTGGCGCCCTTTCGGGTTTTCACCAAGGTTGCCCCCACCCCTTTTTTGTTTTTGTTTTGTCTTTTCTTTTTCTTCTTTTCTTTTCCTTTTTTCATTTTTTTTTCGAGGCGCCCTTTCGGGTTTTCACCTAAAGAACAATGGAATATCTCGACCATGATCGACTCAAGAACATGAGTTAAAGATTTCTGGCATCAGTAAAATGCACTTCCCTTGTAAATTTTAGGTGAAGGCATTATGGACATCACTTGCCAATTAATTAGCAAACTTTCAAGTAAAAATGCAGCAAGTGACGAAAGCCAGGACTTTGAGCTTTTGTATTGAGGTCCGGTGGGGTGCTTTGAAAAAGGTTGAGGTTTGAAAACAAATTTTGATGAAAGGTGTGAAATTACCTGAGATTGCATCATTTTGAAATTATCTCCAATTTTTAAACGAAACCAAGGAATTTTGCCCCAGTTTGATTGGATTTTCTCTCTTTACATCTTGTATTGCATTTTTCTTATTTTTTGCATCTTTCAAAAGACTAAATTTGCCCCAGTGTGGGGTTCTTTCTTTCTTTCTCTCTCTTTCAACATAAATTTGCCCCAGTGTGAGGTTTGCAATTCTCAGGGGTTATCAAGCGAAAATTTGTCAATTCTGATGGCTCAAAGGGGACAAGTAGGGATAAAATGTTTTAAGTGTAAAAGAAGATGGCCTGACTTGCATTTCGCCGTTTGCATGAATTTCTAAAGAAAATTTGCATGATCAAATGAAAAACTTCTTGCACATGTCCGAGTTGATGGGTTGAGGGAATGTTCGTCCATCCATTTCTGCTAAAATAAGTGCTCCGCCAGGTAATATCTTTTGGACAATGAACAACCCTTGCCAATTTGGAGCAAATATGCCTTTAGTTTTATCTTGCATTGGCAAAATCCGTTTTAATACTTTATCACCTTCTTCGAATGCACGCCGATGGACTTTTTTGTTGTAAGCCCGGGGCACACGTTTCTGATAGCACTGACCATGACAGATAGCATTGAGCCGCTTTTCATCGATCAAAGTCAGTTGCTCATGGCGCTGCTTTATCCAATCAACCTCCCCCAATTTTGCTTCCATGAGGATTCGTAGTGAAGGAATTTCAACTTCAGCTGGTAATACAGCTTCCATTCCATACATGAGTGACTATGGCGTTGCCCCAGTCGATGTCCGGATAGAAGTCCGGTATGCCATTAATGCATAAGGCAACTTTTCATGCCAATTGCGATGCCTTTCAGTCATTTTGCGGATAATCTTCTTCAAATTCTTATTTGCGGCTTCTACAACTCCATTCATCTGAGGCCTATAAATGGCAGAGTTGCGGTGTTTGATCTTGAACTGCTCGCATAGTCCATCTACCATGTCATTGTTCAGATTCTTGTCATTGTCTGTAATAAGCGTTTCGGGTACTCCAAAGCGACAGATGATGTGATCTCTCAAGAAATTGGCAACTACCTTCTTCGTTACATGTTTGAATGACTCTGCTTCAACCCATTTAGTAAAGTACTCAATTGCCACCAGTATAAATCGATGTCCATTTGAAGCGGGAGGATCAATTGTACCAATCACGTCCATACCCCACATTGAACAGGGCCATGGGGCGGTCATGCTATGCAATTCAGTGGGTGGAGCGCGTATAATGTCACCGTGCATTTGACATTTTATACATCTTCGGACAAAATCTATGCAATCACGCTCCATAGTAAGCCAAAAGTATCCGGTTATCATGATTTTCCTTGCTAGCAAATGGCCATTCATGTGAGGTCCGCAAACGCCACTATGCACTTCTTTCATCATGTATTGAGCTTCGCCTTTGTCAATGCACCTTAACAAATTCAAATCTGAGGTTCTTTTGTACAAAACTTCTCCACTTAAGAAAAATTTTGAAGCCATTCTACGCAGAAAACCCTTATCATTTGTACTAGCATGCAGAGGGTAAGACCCAGTTTTGAAAAACTCCTTAATATCATTATACCAAGGAATATTATCAGAGGACTTGTCTACAACCCAACAGTGGGCAGGCTTATCTTGAAGTTGAATCTGGATTGGTTCGATCCTCAATTCATCTGGATACTGGATCATAGAAGCTAAGGTGGCCAAAGCATCAGCAAATACGTTTCGGGCTCGCGGGAGATGTCTGAACTCCAAATTTTGAAATTGCTTGGCCAAAGTGAGCAGACTACAATGGTAGGGCAGAATTTTTGAATCTTTGGTTATCCATTGCTTCAAGGTTTGGTGCACGAGCAAATCTGAATCACTGAAAGCTATCAACTCTTTGATTTCCATTTCTAAAGCCATTTTGAGACCAAAAATGCAGGCTTCATATTCAGCCATGTTGTTTGTGCAAGCAAATTGCAATTTGGCAGCGGCAGGGTAATGCTTCCCTTCGGGTGAAACCAAGACAGCTCCAATTCCAGCTCCGAGAGAATTCGAAACTCCATCGAAGAAAAGCCTCCATTCAGGGCTTTGGTTACTTATATCGTCTGTGGCGCCTACAAATAAGACTCTCTCGTCAGGGAAATAAGTATGAAGTGGTTGATAATCATCATCCTTTGGGTTCTCTGCCAAATGATCAGCTATAGCTTGCCCCTTGACAGCCTTTTGTGAAGTGAAAACAATATTGAACTCTGAGAGAATTATCCGCCATTTAGCCAGACATCCAGTTAGCATCGGCTTCTCCAAAAGATACTTCAAAGGATCAGATCGGGAAATCAGATAAGTGGTATGGCTCAATAGGTAGTGTCTCAGCTTTTGAGCGGCCCAGGTCAATGCACTGCAGCTTTTTTCAATGAGTGAATAATTAGCCTCATTCTGCGTGAACTTCTTGCTTAGATAGTAAATGGCTTGCTCCTTCCTTCTGGAGTCATCATGCTGCCCGAGGACACAACCAACTGCTCCTTCAAGCACAGATAAGTACATAATTAATGGTCGACCCGGCTTGGGCGGCACCAAAACTGGCGGATGTAACAAATAATCCTTGATCTTATCAAAAGCTTGTTGGCATTCTTCACTCCAATACAATGACACATTTTTCCTCAACAATTTGAACAACGGCTCGCATGTGGCAGTTAGTTGGGCAATGAATCTCCCAATAAAGTTGATCTTTCCTAAGAAACTTTTCACGTCCTTCTGAGTTTTCGGTACTGGCATATCTCGAATTGCTTTGATTTTTGCTGGATCTATCTCTATGCCTCTTTTACTAGCAATGAATCCCAACAATTTACCAGCTGGTGCCCCAAAGGCGCACTTTGCAGGATTTAGTTTCAAATTGTACTTTCGCAACCTTTCGAACAGCTTCTTCAAATCAACCAAATGGTTCTCTGCCCTTTTAGACTTGATTATGATGTCATCCACGTAGACCTCCATCTCCCGGTGGATCATATCATGAAACAAGGTGGTCATGGTCCTTTGATACGTAGCTCCGGCATTCTTTAAATCAAAGGGCATCACTCGGTAGCAAAATATGCCCCAAGGGGTAATAAAAGCAGTCTTCTCCCTATCCTCTTCTGCCATCAAAATCTGGTGGTATCCAGCGAAACAATCACAAAAAGATTCAATCTCATGTCCAGCGGTATTGTCCAGGAGAATGTGAATATTCGGCAAAGGAAAATCATCTTTAGGACTGGCCTTATTGAGGTCTCTATAATCAACACAAACTCGCACCTCTCCATTCTTTTTTGGAACAGAGACTGGATTCGAAAGCCAAATAGGGTAATGGGAAACAATGATAATGTTGGTTTCGAGCTGTTTTTCAATTTGCTCTTTTATTTGGAGGCTCATATCTGGTTTGAATTTTCGGGGTTTTTGCTTTATGGGTGGAAAAGTAGGGTCTGTGGGCAACTTATGCACTACCACATCAGTTGAAATACCAGTCATATCATCATAGGACCATGCAAATACATCCTGGAACATAGTCAACAATTCAAGCATCTCTTTTTTCTGCCTCTCATTCAAATGAATACTAATTTGCACCTCCTTAACTTCATCTTTAGTGCCAATGTTAACCTTTTCTGTTTCTTCCAGGTTCGGTTTTGGTTTCTCCTCATATTGTTCAAAGTCCTTTGCAAAAGAATCGAATATCTCCTCATTATCACTCTCGCTTTGGAGCTCAGATTCACAGACCTTCAAGTCGTGAGTGATATAGAGATTGCCATTATCGAATTCCAGAACAGTGATATCCAAAGGGTCAAATAGTTTTATTTTTGGCCATCTGAAAGAATTAACGAATGTGGGATAATAAGCAAACAAACATACAACAAACAAATGAATAAACAATATGACAAACGAATAAACAAAACATCATGACAAGAACCACTTGTGCATTTTCATAAAACCTTTGATTGAAATCGAAGACAAAAGGAAAGCAAGCGGAAACAATATTTACACGTGCAAATTTTAGTCAAAGGCAAAGATGCTTTCATTAGCTATTTACAGATGTAAAAGTATTTTCATGAATTAGCATGAATGACAAACCCCTCTAGTTTTACTGAAACTCCTTCTGAATGGACAAAAACTCGGCTGTCCAATTGGAAATTGATCCTTCAGGGATGTCGGGAAACTCGGCCTCATCTGGGGCACTGTCTTCAAATGTTGCCCCAACGAACAATTGGGCCAGACTGGTTTCAATTTCGTCAACTGGGTTAATCTCTGACGTGATCACCTCAGTTGGTCGTGGAAAAGTATAATGCAGTGGTGGAATATCAAGAGCCTTTTGCTTGCCTTCTTTCTCTGCTCTCTTGCGTTCCTTCATTTCTTTGATGTCTTTAGCAGTTGGTCGGAAACCCAAACCGAATGAATCCTTTTTCTCCACAATTTCCACTGGTTTCAGAATTCCTTGTAAATCACGTCCCAGCCCTTTGTCAAACTCATATCCTCCACGGATCATTTCTTTAGTCATCATGACACTGGCCTTTGATAGAGCTCGTTCCTCTTTTGTTATCCAACTTACAGAGACGATATCAGCTGTGCTATGAGGGGTCACGGTGGCGTTTCGGCTACCATCTTCTTTGGACCCAGAATCATCAATTACGAAGCAATCCTCCTCGGCAAAGATAGTTATCAACTTGTCATTTACTATGAATTTTAACAATTGATGCAATGAAGAAGGCACAGCCCCGGACTTATGAATCCAAGGCCTTCCAAGCAAAACATTGTAAACACTAGGAAAGTGCATAACTTGGCAGGTTATTGAAACTATGCGGGCCCCATCTTGATCACTAAATCCACTTCTCCTATTGGTTCCCTTTGTGCTCCATCGAAACCTCTAACTATGGTCCCTGAAGGCCTTAGCTTGATATCTTGCAACCCTAGCTTTTTCAAGGTACTCCAAGGACAGATATTAAGCGCAGATCCATTGTCAATCAATACCTTTAGCAACATTTTCCCATTGCACCTCACAGATATGTACAGAGCCTTATTATGTCCAATACCTTCTGCTGGTAATTCATCATCGGAGAAAGTGATTTGTTTTGTAGATAATACACTCCCAACTATATGTGAGAAATTAACAACCGAAATGTCCTTAGGGATTTGAGCTTTAGTCAACACTTTGAGCAACGCATCCCTATGCATATCCGAAGAAAAAAGTAGATCCAACATGAATATTTGGGCGGGCGACTTGCTTAGCTTCTCGACTACGTTATATTATCTTCTTTGCAGCCTTTTAAGAAAATCCAAGGCTTCCTTCTCAGTAATTGTTGATTTAGCGGGCAGCTCGGGGTTATTTATTTGAATCGGAACGGTAGCTCCAAATGGACTGGCAATCTTCCCTGATCTAGTGACCATTGACACCTCTTCTTTGGCAATTGACTTTTCTCCAATTTGTATGACAGGTTCATCGTAGTTCCATGGCACTTGCTGCAAACTTAAAACAGGCTCCTGATCTGGGAATTTAATGACTACTGGCTCCAAAGCCTCACTCTCAGCTGGCGTGAGATCCAAAATAAAAGGTCTTTTGTCCTCCTCAAACGGTTCCTCTATTACAAATGGTTGGTCTGTGACCCCAAACACCTCAGCTTCCCTTGCCAATTTTTGGACTTGCTCTTCATACTCTGCGTCGTCTAGAATGACCCCAATGGTATTAGCATGTTCCGGCAAGGGGTTCCTATTTATATTCGACCCTTGTGCCTCCCTTTTCCTAATTACAATCTCTCCAACTTCAATCATATCTTGAACTTTATGCTTAAGAGCCTTGCAGTCCAAAGTTGAATGTCCGGGTGCCCCTGAATGATAAGCACAGACAGCTTGTGGGTTATACCACGCGGGCATGCCATATGGATAAGTAGGAGGGGGTACCATACCAATTTTCCCGGCGGCCTTCAACTGGTCATACAATTGGTCTAGAGGCTTGCCTAAATTGGTAAATGTACGGCTAGGGGGTCGGTTGTAAGGTTCAGGAGGTTGAGGATGGCTGTAAACAGGTCTATTTGGGGGAGAAAATCTTGGGCTATATGGAGGGCGAGGTCAGTTTTGGGGCGGGTTTGGTTGAGAAATTTGAAAAGGAGCTAAAGGTGGGTTAGGATAGCTTGGGCGAGATCGAGGGTGGTGGATATTGGTAATATATACATGGTGCGGGTTTGAATAATAAGGGTAATGTGGTTGGTAGGTTGGATTGTGTTGGTATCGGGGTCTGGGTGAAGGGTTCTGGTTCCAGATAAAGGTTGCATCCTCATCTTTCTTTTTAAACTGTGGCTTCTTTCCACTGCTCCCTTGCCCTTGCAAAGCTTCTACTTGTGATTTTAAGGCAGAGACGTTAACAATTTTTTCGGATCTCACAAAATCATCATACTCTTCGAGTTTATTCACAATCGCAGCAAATGAACATCCGGTCATACGGAAGATTTCTTCAAAGTGTGGAGGATCATGCGCCTTTATAAAAGTGCGAACAATTTCATCTTCGGTCATTGGAGGCTCAATCTTAGCAGCTATCTTTCTCCATCTTTTGGCATATGTCTTATGATCTTAAGATGGTCGCCTCTTCGTTCCTTCCAAAGTAGTCCGGGTTGGTGCTAGCTCGCAGTTATACTCGTATTGTTTGATGAAAGCGTTGGACAGATCGAGCCAGGTCTTCACCTCCTCTGGCTTTAAATTTGAGTACCAATCGAGGGCGTCCCCTTCTAGACTCTCCGGAAATAACCTCAATGGCAAGTTCTCATCATCCACCGACTTGCCCAACTTGTTGGCAAACAAACGCAGGTGTGTTTTAGGGTTACCTGTTCCATCATATTTGTTGAACTTAGGGGTCTTGAACCCCATCGGCAGTTGTATGTTTGGAAACAGGCACAGATCATCGTAATCTAACACCCCTTGTTTGCTTAAACCTTGGCTTTTCCGGATGAATTCATCGAAACGATCCAAGCGTTTAAGTAGCTTCATATCAACCTGGGCAGACGACTCTCCCATTTCTGGCTTGTTTTGAAAAGTGTGTTCCGGCACAACAGGCTCTGCGGTAGTCTGATAAAAAGCTGGTGGATTTAGATGCATGTTTAGATCGCCTTGAGGCTGAAATCCTTGCCCATAAGGAGGATAGAACTGAGGATTTTGAGTATAAGCATATTGCGGGTTGACAATTCCCTCAAACGTGGTTTGAATTGGAGGAATAACAAATGGTAACGTGATTTGAATGGGAGGAATAACAAATGGTTCGGATTGTGGTTGTGTGGCGGGCACAGGCTCAGGTTGCACTCCGCTACTAATGAGCTCGTCGATTAACTTCTTTTGAGCTGCCATTTCGGATGCCATTTCCCCAAATTTCGTGAGTAATTCAGTCAACTGAACCCCAGGATTTGCGGCTTCCGGCTGGGTAGTTGCAATGGCCTTATCGGACGATTCTGGCTGAGTACTCATGTCAACACGATTCCTTTGGGCCTTACTTCGGGATCACGTAATAATGGGGTTTTTCCGAAAAGCTATTTTGAAATTTTACCTGAGAATGCAAAAGACTTCTTTAGATAAACCAATCGTTACTAGATTTCTGCAATTTATTCAAAAGAGAAAAAGAAAAAGACATGAGTTAGTAATTATTCAAACAATTCGGATGCATGTCCTATTTGGGGGGCCCTTTTTGTGCCAAGGGTAGGCCTAGCATGATGCAACACTTTCGGAATGAGACCCGTTAATCAAACCTGTTATTTGACAAACACTTTGTGAAAAGGGGAGAGATTCATTTCATTGCAGAAGCCAGATACATCTGTTTACA
Organism: Coffea arabica; assembly: GCF_036785885.1. NCBI lineage: Eukaryota > Viridiplantae > Streptophyta > Magnoliopsida > Gentianales > Rubiaceae > Coffea > Coffea arabica. Next base: position 35,625,291 of record NC_092316.1, on the reverse strand, counting down.
TCATATCACGAAGGCGATCTCGTACAAGATCACCAAAATTCCTAAGCCTATCTAGTACAGAGTCTTTACTTTCTCTAGCATATGGCATCTTGACACGTTCAGCTTGATCATATAATTCCCCATATTTCCGCTTCATCTCTTGGCGCCTTTCTCGCTCCTTCTCATATAACCTCTTGTTTTCTTTTGCCTTTTCTTTGTGCGCTTCGACGGATTTCTTCAACTGTAACACCTCCATGTCCTTGGCTTTAACGATGGCTCTCAACTTCTCAATTTTCTCGTACGGCTCATGTTGCAACCCTTGCGTGGTGGAGTCTTTTAACCAATCCTCATATTGTGAAATTATTACACCCTTCTGTTTGAGCTCCGGAAGATAATTAATGCTTTTATCGTCAGATATTGTTCTCCAAGCTTCAGTGATTTGGCTCTTCATAGGGATCTCTTTTGGACATACTCCTTTATCAAAGAAAACGGTGACTTCACTGAACTCGGAAATAGACGGTGGTCCTTGAATGCGCCCTAGTTGTCTGAGAAACCTCTTAGGGGTATATGAGACGATTCCTTGAGTACCCAGCAAGAGAACACGTTCGGATGCCTTAGTGCGAAGTATCGGTTCAAAACAGTCTGTCCAATCTAATACCCACCTAATGTTGGAATCTTGTAACTTTTCCAAGTAATCCACATATTCGGATGCGTTCTTTGGCAGATCTCCTTTGTTGACTCTTTTGGGATGTGTGACTATCCAATTATATCCAACCACCGGCAAACTATTGGCAACGGATGCTTGTCTCTTAAAATATCCCGTAGCCCATATGTATAAAACCAAGTTCGCCCCATGGAAGAACTTTTCTCCCTTTCGACAACCAGTACAAGCTAAGAAAATATCTGCGAGAATGGTCGGGACTATAGAACATTGCTTACCCTGAATTCCCAAGAAAAGGTCATTCACAATTTTTGCTGATTTAAAGGCTATCTTTTGATCTTTTCGCGGAAAGAAATAAGTCCCAGCCATAACTACCCCATATACTAGTGGCCTTTTGCGCTCCCATATGGCTTTGGAAGTGAACACAAAATCCGTCACATGCCTCTTGAATCCGTCGCGTGGCGCAAAACGTTCAAACAAAATATTCACAGCGACGCCCTGATCCGACCCTCGTAGCACGGACTCTTTCAATCCTATAATTTGACAAAATTCGGCCTTGTCGGAAACAAATGGAAATACCAAGGCAGTTCCACGTGTGGGTAAACCAAGGAGGCCAGCTACTTCTTCGAGTGTTATAGTCATTTGCCTATTGCCTATTCTAAAAGCAGTACACTCGGGGTCCCAAAGATGAACTAAAGCCTCTACCAAACAATTGTTGGATTTGATCTCCTTAAAGTCTCCAATTGGTCCTAAAAATTGGGCTACTTGATGCAGTTCACTAGGTAACATGAAGATGGGCCATTGTTGAACCTCAGTTGACGGTATTAACAATTGGTAGATGCGGCGAGGGCAAGCCATCTAAAATGGAGAAAGTAGTTCGTCAATTACCTTACCTACGAGTCTCATTCCTCCAGTTATGCGATAACTTAGACGTGTAGTCCCTTAAAGGGTTAAATACCCATGGGACACAAAAAGGGTTGGTTTTATTCCTAAAAACGGGATTCCCTACGTGGCGTTCCCTTTCTAGGGTTTATGCATGATGCCACTTTATTAAAACAATAAAATATGCAATTTGAAATAAAACGTGACCTAAGGAACCCTTTATTTGCCAGGGTAGGCCTAAAATGGTATGGCATTATGAATTTATGAACAAAATATACCGAAATTTCTAAACGTGCAATAACCTATCTATAAGGGTAGGTCCTAAAAGAGGATCGTGCCAGACCTCTTATTTCCTAACATTTGTGAATACAAAAGACAAGAGACAAGGAAAGTTAGTTCAACACATAACCACATAACACGTTGGACAATTTAGATAATATAAAAAGCAACAAAGATATATAAGGAAAGGGGGTGGGATCCCTCCCCTCGTGAATGGTGTCCCTAATAGGGTATGGTCGACTCTACCCTAAGCAATTCTAATATGGATGCATGAGGTATGGCTCACTAATGCATCTAAACTTGATAGGTCATAGGTCCCCGAGTCTTTAGACTTGGAAACCAAGGGTCATCAATCCCAAGGTTCTTTGTCGGTGGCTCGAGCGATTCCCCAAACACCGCTACGCACACATCGTGTCATGGCTACGTGTTTGAGTGAATCTATCAAAAATCCTCAACCTTCAACTAAAAGCTAAAGGCTAACAACCCACAGCTTAAAGCGGAAGATTGAGTGACCCATTGGATCATGCTACACACACATCGTGTCATGATCACACGTCCAAGTGGGTCGCCTAAAATCCTAATAGGGTGGAGTGGCGTGACAAGCCACTAAAAGGAAAAAAAAGAGGGATGAAAGAAGAAAAACGTATGCTCGTATGCTAGTACTCGTTTTGGAGGGGAGGGATCAAGAACCAACGCGAGGCTCTAAGGTGATGTCCCCTACCCAAATGCAATGCAAAGCGCGAGATAAAAAAGTACAACATACATCCAAACAACCAATCATACATGCGTGAGTGAGGGAATAATTTGATACGCGCTCGAGGCAAAAAAGTCCTAAAATGGAAAATGCACTCCTAATATCCAAATGCTATGCATAAAAAGGGTAGAAAAAGGAAAAGAATAGCTAAATCAAATGCTTGGACCCACTTAGAAAGTCCCCAGTGGAGTCGCCAAGTTGTCGCGCCCCATTTTTTGAAAGGTGGTGAAAGTAGTGTGTGAGATATGTATGTGAACGTGTGTGAAAGTGAAAATAGAAGGCCGTGGGATTGTGAAATGCGACGGTTTGGCCAAATAAAGTTCAAAAAGGATTTTTTGGATGAAAAAATGGAGTCGCCACTTGGTATAGAGTTAGAGTGTACCAAGTCACCCAAAAAGTGATTTTTTGGAAAGAAAAGTAAACAAATCCTTTTTAAAGAATTTTTAGGTCTACGTAACCAAAGAAAGGGATTGGGGGTCACATTTGATAAGGGAGAAGGCAAAGGCAAAGCCTAAGGCACTCCCTTACCCTAGCCAAAGCTAGTTGCGTGACTTAGCCCTACTTTTCCTAATTCTTCTACCCAAAATATGCATTGCATGTTGGATGTGACTAATGAATATGAAAAAAATGCAATCCTAAATCTAAAATGTCTCATATGAGGTTTTTTGGTCCCAATCACATGAATTGTGATGGGCAATAAGGAAAACTCTCATAGAGGTCATGAGTAATGCAAATGAAGACCCAAATATGAGTGCAAGTGTGAAAAATGTAAGAGGAATGCAAAATAAGATAGAAATACAAATGTAAGTGCGAGTGTGCAAATGTAAGGAAAAGTGCAATGTGTGCAAATGTAAGAAAAAGTGCATGTGTGCCAATTGAGAAAATAAAGATGTTTGTGTGCAAGTGGATGAAAATATGGTATAAATAGTAGTAAATGCATATAAGTGCAATTGGGTGCAATTTGTGAGGTAGAAAATAAATAAGTGATAGGAAAAGAAGAGAAGTGTGTGAACATGGCATGTGGAGTGAGAAAAATATAAGTAGTGGGAAATGTAGATAAAAAATGAAAAAGTGATATGCATGAACCTAGAGGAATGCATCAAGTCGGGTACAGGAATGATTCCTAATTTCACGACTTTAATTTTCCCTTTGATTAGAAGGAAGAACTAGCGTGCTAAGGCTATTTTGTAGCCACACTCGCTCGTTTCCCTTATCGAAAGGGGACCCTCAAGCAAATGTACCCTATGACTAGCATGAAGATGCAAAAGCCTAAAATGAAGGGAAAAGGGTTGGAGAAGCATGCCAAATGCTAGAAAACTAAAAACAAATGCATGAAATGTAGTGAAACATGCAAGTATGTACTAACGAGGGAAATCCCTAAGGGTCTAGCATTGGACTAGCCCCTATCTATGCATTCCTACTAGCGTTGGACTAGTGGAAAACGGGACAATAAGCCACAACTAGCGTTGGACTAGTATGGCGACGTGCATTCATCCATTACATTCGTCTATGACCATAGAAAGCAAGTAGACATGCCAATCACCTATAAACACGTAGCACATAACACTTAGCATGCTCGACTAAATGCAAGAGCCTATTAAAGCAAATTAACACGTAGCAACAAAAGTAGGCAATCAATCTAATGAACCTATTACATTTGCTAACTAAAACAAAAGGGGAAGGGGAAAAATGGACAAAAATGCTCTCCAAGCCCTATCTATTACAAGCCAAGAGGTGTACACATACCCCATAAAGAATAACTTAATAAAAACAAAAGCAAATGAATAAATGGAAGGAATTAAGGAAAGGCAAGGAAAGCAAAGTAGACATGCAATTCTCACTTAGCACGTTAGATCACATAGGAGAGACAAAAAGGGATAAAAGAAGTTATACCTCCCCCCGTTTGTGATGCTAATAAAGTGAACAAGCCTTAACTTGGGCTATGGTCACCAAAGGAAGAGATAATTTGGGCTAAAACTATCAAAACAAGGGATTAATGCACCAATTTAGTGAAAAAATGTAAATAAGCCAATTTGAATCCACAAAATCATCGAATCCTTCTTCAATTGCAACTTAAAAATGATCAAATAATGCATAATTTCTAAGCAAAAGTGAATCATTGGTCAAATTTCTAAAATAGACTAAGGACTCCAAAGCAACCATTATCCAATCCATCAAAGCCAATTGAAATATTTAAGAACTTCAAAGGTCCCAAAAATAAAGAAAAGGCCAAATAACGGTTAAATTGTAATCAATTTGGGACTTAATTGCAAGAAATCAACACATAATTGGGCCATAGTGCAACAAAGGGAGACTTGGGGGTCAAAGGGCAATTCTCAGAAGTTTTTCATGCAAGTTCATGCAAGACAACGAAGAAGCTTTGCTTCTGCAATTTTCAGCCGTGACTTTCTATCCTTGCATGTAAACTTTCAGCAAAACCAAATTCATGTAAAACTTCGAACCAACTCCATTCAATACCATGTTAAACACCTCTCAAAACATTTCAAATAACAAGCAAATTAAGTAGTTCAAACAATCGAAAATTTCAGCAACCGAAAGTGAAGCCTTCTGCATTTTTTTGTTCCCAAGCTCATGTCTCAGACAATCATTCATCTAAACATCCACACTCTGATCTAAACAGCAAACCAAATGACTACCTCATCCAACGAACAAGACGTAGAAGAAAAATATGGACATTTGAGAGAATTTCCAAGTAAAATGGTTTAGCAAATTTCTTAACCAGACATCTGCAACATTTAAGGAACATTCTGCACTTATCCAGCGAATGAACGCGCAGACACACTCAAACAAAGTTCACAGTTTCATTAATCAGAAAAAAGAAACTCAGCAAAATCTCAAGCCATTTAGCTAACCTAATCTGGGCGAAATTGGTGATTTGTAAAAAACAAAAGAAAGAGGAGAAAAAAAAAACATGCAAATCTGGAACACAGAAGCCTTGCCGCAATTTCAGTCAGCCTAGACGTATTCATGCGAAACAACCCAAAAAGTTCTAAGGAATTCGGCAACTCATATCAACTGGAAAAACTTGGGGTAAGAGGAAGAGGAAAACTCAACGCCTATAACCAGGATAACAAGAAGGAAACCCCCCACAATTTGATTTTTTTTTTCAACAATGAAACACAAACAGAGACCAAGACATATCAAAGTCTTCAAATTTCTTTCGAGTTTCTGTTTTGAAGAAGACAAAACTTTCGCCTGGAGGATCCTTTCGATATTCGATCACCTCCCAACACCGAATCTGAAGTGACAGGCACAAGGAAGAAACTACACAAATGAGGGCCCGGTACTATAAATACAACAAATGGATGTTACCTAGACCTGGGTTAAGTAGCTGCGAGCTCCCAAACTGCAAAGACACATCTATTGTTGCAGCAGATGGGCTTGTTATATTGCAACTGAACTCTACTTCAAAACAAGACTCTACCTCATGGCGTACATGCACATGGTATTCCAATCAAATGGCAAACAAATCAAAACACTTCAACAATGCAAGAACTTCAGTAACAAAACCAGAACAAGATTCCAACATCCGAACAAACCAAGACAGATTCAAAAATGGAAACGGAACAGGCCATGTAAATGCCCTTTCTTTTCAAAGCTAGGATCTTGCTACTAAACTACAGTCTAGGAACGAAATATAATCAACGCCCAACAAATTTCAGACCCTACCATGCCCAACATGCCAAAAAAACATCAAAAGACAACAGCTTTAAGCTACAAACCATAAGCCAACGATATTCTTCCCATTGCCTTCTGCCAAATCAAAAGTTTCAAACCCAAACATGGCGAGGCTACAACGTTAACATTAAACAGATTTTAAAAGAGGAAGTAAACATCCATATACCTGAACAGCAAAAGGAGGCAGCTTGGAAATATCTTCAGCGGGCAGCTTTGCCTTTCAACGATGATGGAAGCCGACTATGGAGGCGCTGGATTTCTCCTTCACGCACTACTTTCCCTTTCTTTTACTTGGAATCTCTCAGCGTTTTCTCTCTAGCTCTTTCTATCTCTCGGTTCTGCCCCCATACGCCGTCAAAATCTCCTCCCTTTGTTCTTTTTTTGTTTCCGCCGTCAATCCCCAACTTCTTGCTCTCCCTCTGTTTCTTTCTTTTGCTGTTAAAAAACCTCTCAGCCGTTGCTATCTCCACTTCTCCTCTAGATTCCCCTCAAACTCTCCCCATAACTCTTCTGGTTTTTCCTCCCAAGATTTCTCTGCGTTTTCCTACCGCCGCCAACTCAAAAAAACTCCCCCTTCTCTGCTGTTTTCTTTTCTTTTATATGGGGAGCCAAACCCTGAACCCTATCAATGATGGTGTGGATGAAGCCGGATGGCTTGTCCTCTCTCCCATCGAACGGAGCCTAACCGAGAAAATGCCACTGCAATTTTTTGTTGCGTCTGGAACCGAACGTGATTTTTCCCCTTTTTTTTAAATAATAATTTAACACAATATAAATAACTAATTAATTAAGAAAAATAACTAATGAAGAAAGATTGAATAAAATGAGCGAAACTAGGCATAAAAAGATAAAAATGAAAGGCTAATTTTTCTTTCTTTTCTTCTTTTTTTTATGTAACGACCCCACTTCTCCCAAGGGCGAACCCAAGGGTATCGGCGGGCCGCCTGCCTAGCTCACGCCAGGACTCAAAACTTAAAACAATCAAAGCCAGAAAATTCAAAAGAGTACTATATACAACCCCAAAAGAGTTATAATTACATTCTCCAAAAGTATCGAGTCAAACCACCAAAACAAAAACAAACATCCTAACTGTTCAACTATTACAAGCCAATCTTACTATACTAGTATACGAGCCAAAAGTCCCCGCGTCGGCCCCTGCTAAGGAAAACAAAAGGAATGGGGTAAGTTACATGCTTAGTAAGTAAACAGGGGCGAAAGCATAAATTCATGTAGCAACAATTACACATTAAGAGTAAAGCAAAAGCAGAAAAGAACAACATCACATAATAAGGATACGGGTGGCTCCAAAGCCAATTCATGTGCCATGCATGATCTCCTGCCGACACTCCGTCGACCACAAATAATAGTCCGTAGAACTTCACTTGTACACCCACCGACACCTTATCACCCTCACTGACCAGTCACCTCACAAACTTGCCCGGGCGAACGAAATCACAAACTTGAGCTTGAGTCACAAGCTCGGGTCACAAATTTGGTCACCTTCTCGGTGAATCGGATTTACAAAATTGGTTCATAACATGAACCTACAAACTTGGTGACCTCAGACTAAGTTGGACTGCTTTCGACCAAGCCCTAACCGGCTCGAATAGTCCAACCAGGTCAAGAGTTCGCCCCAAACTCACAAACTTCACAAAATTATTCAAAATCACAAAATTTGCAAACTTCACAAACTTTATTCGAAAGTCGCCCCGAGCCACAAGCTCGAGGGTTTTGGTTCCAAAAGGTTCATATACATATGCCATGTACAGATATGTGCGCAAATTAGGGTCTAGGTCGAGTGCGATAAAGTACACCCTCGCCTAGGTACCCTCTTCATACAAATCGAAACACATAAGCAACGAACACACAAAAGCGGCCTGAATACTTACACAGAACTGAAATAGCAAAAGTACGAAATCGGATCGAAATGAACAGCTAGTAGTGGGCCCCACCAGTTCCGCCCAGCTCACCTCCGTCTGAAATAGAAGATTGTGTCACATAATATCGCAAACGACTACTATCGTGCCTAAAACAAGCAAAACGGCAAAAACGGCACGCGCGCACGTAAATATGACGAACGGAAACGGAGACGGCCGTTAGCGGAAATGGCAGATTTGACACTCGTTTCTAGTTTACTCATAAGTTGAGCTACGAATATCGGATTAAGGCGTATGAGACGCCATATCGAAGCTTAAAGGATGAACAACAACTGTTATGAAGACATCCAGAACTGAAACTGGAGGCTTTAGTCCCAAATGAACCAAACACAATCACTTACGAAATCTGGCTAATGCACAAATGGTCAGTTTTGAGTGCAAACTGTTTTCTATGCTACACATGATCAAAAGAGTTGAAAATTGGCAGTTAGATAGTTCATTCCAAATGGAACAACTTTCATGAAGGTCGGCAATCCAAATTCGGAACGGCAATTGGTCATCAGGACCAAAACAGATTTCTGGTCATTTTCACGGGCAGGCCTTGTTTGCTCGGCTATATCTCAGGTTTTATAAATCCGATTCATGAAATTCCAAGGGCGTTAGAAAGCTCTGATATAGGGCTATAAGTTTGGTGTTTTGGTCGCAAGCCCAAACAGCTTGTAACCCAGTCAAATGTGAAGCCAAAGTTCCAGTCATAAACTGTCCAAAAACGTAACAGAATTTGACGGTCAAAACAGGTCTGAGTATTTCGTTTATAGATCAGGATATACTAATCCGTTTAACCTGAAAATTTACAGGGATATCCAGGACTTAAGGGGCTACAATGTTGAAGAAGGAAACTTTGTCCAATTTTGAATGTAACAAGGTCAAAAATGCAAGACACTATACCAGAATTGCAAAACAGGATCACAAACCGTATTTGACCTCAATATGCGGTAATGGCACCATATTCACTACGGTTATCGGATGGGGGTGTAAGACCCACCGTTTCGAAGCTAAGAAATAGGGCTACAACAATGTAGAAGGCCACTCAGTCCAAATCCTAGCACAACTAGGTCAAATATGCAAAATACAAATCCAGAATTACCAAAACAGGTTTGCAAAATGCAGAAAACTGTAATCGGTATATCTCAGTCCATACAAGTCCAAATGCCGAAATTCCAAAGGCATAAGTTACCTAAGACATCCAGTTACATTTCATCAGAAGAAACCAACTCCAAAATCCAAATCAATTACAGTGAAAATGGCCAATTACTATCGCAGTTTTCGCATTCTGCTCAATGCAGAACAGCTACAGTATAAACGGCATAACTCACTCCACACTCATCCAAATGACCTGAAATTTTGTAGGCATCTCAATCATATCAATACCTACAACTTTCATGTTTTGAGCAAAGTCAAATTCGGCCTCTAACCCTATGATCCAAAACCGGACAGAATTGGAGATTTAAGAACCCTAACTTTCCATTTTCCATCCAAATCCAAAATTAGTTGCATTTAGCAACAATTCACACCTACAAGAGTCATTATAGTCCATTGCCAATCATCACAAACAACCACACCATCATAATCCAATTAAACCAGAAAAATCATCATAAAATGGAAAACTTCACCAAATCACTTCAAACCAAGATTAAAACCAGAAATTTCAGCACTCTAATCACTAATAAGCATAACTTAAGCTTCATTAAGTGTAGTAGGGTGTTTCAAGCTTCACTTACCAAGAACCAAGAGAGAGGAAGATGTTGGGCACCTTAATCCTTCAAACAAAGTTCACCAAACAACTTACTAGCTCTAGAAGGAAGAATTTTATGGAGTGAAAACTAAGTTAAACAAGTGGTTTAGTTGATTTGAGCTAGGAGTTTGCTAGAATGTTGAAGAGTTTTGTCTTTCTTCTTGCTTGGAGAGGGACGGCCATCAAGGGTGCAAAATGGTGAATTTTGTGCAATTTTTGATATTTAATCTTTTGGTCAAAAAAAGTCAAGAAAGTGAATAGTAATTCTTAAGTCTTCTCCAATGAAATGGTGACACTTGTCACCACCATTAATGCATTCCTATCCTTTCTTTTCTCTCTCACATCAATCATATCTCACTCTCTACTTATCTCTTAACACTCGATAAATTTTACACAGTACCCGGAATTTAACCTAATTGGCCGAATTTTTCCGAACTTTTCGCACTAGTGGGTCCCACGTCCGATATACGTTCTTAATTTCTCAAAATCTAACCAATACTAGAAAAATCATCTAAAACCCATATTTACTCATGAAAATTATCCTGGAGAATTTTTCTAATAAAAAAAATGTGGAAAAGACGGGCGATAAATAAAACTCCACTTAAGCTTTCTAACATTGTAACACTAGAGGTTTGCTAATCCAGAGTTTGCCAACCATTTTCAAACTTGTTAAACCTCTGTAAACTATAACGAATCCTATTTCTTCTTGTGCCAAAACACACACTAGAATACCGCATAAACTAGGGTTTTATCGTAAGCAAAGTTAGGGTTTTCAATCTTGGCCGAGATTAGGGTTTCTCCTTAGCCCTAAAACCTTAATTTAACCGTACAAAATAATGAATAACCCTAATCTCAACGTACGAACGGACTAGGTCCTCACATTTTAAATAGCCCAAAATCCGCAATCGGGTTTCCCCATTTTTAAAAGAAATAAATAATACAAAAATAATATTTTAAATAAAAATTAGATAATAAGAAGAAATCTTGGAATAAAAGATAGAAAATAAAATGCCTAACAACAAATTATGTTTGATTAATGATTTTTTTTTTGTTTTTTCCTTTTTCTTCTTTTTTTCATTTTTCATATTTTCCCCAAAAAACATTGAATTTAAATCAAAACAACTAAAGCATAATTTCTGAATGCTTTTCCTTTTTACCGAGAAATTCTATGCTAAAAACTTACAAATAAAAAATAATAAAATGAAAACTAAAAAACTAAAAACTAAAAAGTGAATAAAACTAACACGACAAATAAAAAATTAAGACAAAATAGTAAATGCAAATTACACTAAAATTTTGGTGTCTACAGGCACCAATTAAATAGTAAAAAAAAATAAACAAAATCACCAAATCCCTCCCAATTGCAACTTAGATGAAATCAAAAAATGCATAATTTCAAAAAAGGTAAATTATTAACCAAATTTCTAAAATAGAAGAAACTTTCAAGGACCCAATTGATTAGTCTTCCCAATTTTCTAGGCCATAGTAGAATTAAACACAAACTAAGGAGTTAAAATGCAATGTTTCCTTTATTTTCATGCATGCAAACTACGTAGAAGAAGTTTTCTTTTCTGCACCATTCCTGCCGTGACTTTCTTTCCATTTCATCATGCAAACATGTTCACCAAATGCCAAGATTTGAACTATCAATCATTGACTAAACACAAACACGAAATTTTGTTGCAAGATTGAAGTAAAGAATTTAAGCTAACCATCAGGGGTAAAAGGAACTAAACAGCAAAAGAAAAAGGGAAAAAAAATGCAGCAGGAACTTTCTCTGCAAATTCACATTTCGCAAGCTTCCCATAGCTCTCAGCTATTCATCACCTAAATCTATCGCACAACAATGAAGGAAAGGGAACTACAACATGCCATTTTGATAGGAAAAATAGTCCCATCCCTCTTGCGTCAAGAACATGAACCAAGTTTCCAAACCTGATAAACTAAACTGCTGGGACGAAACATGCAATGCAGGAAAGAACAAAAAGGAACAAAAAACACAAAGAAAAAGAAAACAGCCAAGCATGATCGAAATAATGCTAAACCAACACCGAAACCAGAATCAAACAAATGCGAGCTCAAATGAAAACAAACTAAAAGTCTAAAAAAGAAAACAAAAGGCCATGGCTGCAACAGTTTTAACTACTTGTTGCAGTCTAATGGTATGTCGCACATTGCTGCTTGAAAAGGTAAGCAGGCATATACATGGCATCCCCATCACCCAGCACGCCAAAGCAAAAGAAAAGCTAAGCCCAGCAAGTGTTTTCAGCAATCCAAACAAGTAAAAATTCAACCCCAGAAATGAAATCTTCTTTGCAAAAACAAAACACGTAAGACCTCGACTGACTTTAAGTGCATCTACTACTTCAACCCTCTTTCACTAATTCGAAGGCAATGAATTACAGCCTAAGGGTTCAACAAGTAAACCATCCCAACCCCAACCAAAGTTTGGCAGAAGTGCAAGCTAACAACATGAACATATAGGGAACTCTAACTCAAACACTCCGAGAAAGCAATACTAAGGTCCAACCATAACAACAAACCAGATCCATTCAACAGGCTTTCTACCCATTTTTATTTCATTAGCGAACGTATAGATCAGGTGGATCGGACTCCAAACAAACAACAAAAATTGGACACTTACTCCATTTAACACTGAAACTCAACATCAAAGTTACACAAACAACAATAAAAAAAAAGAACGGCGATCAAGGAAACATTAGAACAGATTTTCTCGAAACCTCATGCCATTTTCTGAGTTGTTTGCTCAAATGCATGAAAAACAACCATAAACATCAACGTCTTACATATTCATCAGATAAAACTTCTACAAAAACCCATAAACCCATCATCCGGATTCAATACTAAACACCCAAAAAATACGAAAATCTGGGTTGGAGAAACAGCTTGCAAAACAAGATTTGTTTATGAAGCTTTTTACAAATGGAATGGGTTTGTTGCTAACTACAAGAAACATGAGGTAATTTCTACACAAAAGGTCTCAATGATCCATACTAACGCAGAACCTAGATGCAATGAGATAGGGCAAAGATCTGAACCAACAACGTATGAAAAAGAAAGCACCGAAGGCAAAGAAAAACAGAACCATGAAACCAGAAAACCAATCACTGTAGGATATAAATCTGAGTATATGTAAGTGAAGGAGAATGGAAAGAAAGGGCTACCTTAAAGGTCTTAACACCAAATATGTGGAACCCGCGAGCGTTGAAGATGATCGTTCTCCATAGAAAGCCAAACCTTCTTCAGACCTTGATGAAGAAACCTCAAATCTGGACCTTCCTAGTTTCTTTGTTTCCTCTCGATTCTTTGCTTCTTTTCCTTTTTAATCTTCTCTTGATTGCCTTCAGCTTTCTCTTTTGGTTCAGGCTCCCTTTTACCCACGAAAGCTCTCTCCTTTTCAACCCCTTTTCAGCCGTCAACTTTTTGATCCTCTTCTTCACTAGTTTTTCTGCCCGCTACCTTTCCTTCAACCACTTCCCGAAGCTTTCATGCCCGTAACCGTAGCCGTCCCTTCCTCTCATTCTCCCTTTGTCTCCAGCTTTTCTTTTTCTCTTTTTTTTCTCACTCAGCCGCCACCTCCCCCCCTCTCTTTGCTTGTTATCCTCAGCTTTTATAGCTGCTGAAACCCTCCAAAACCTAGAACAAAGGGAGGAGATTGGAGCTGCATTTTTGGCAAGAATTTGGGCCCTTAGATGGGCATTGATTCTGGAACTTAACACCAAGATGCGTTGGCCTTGTACTGAGAGTACTTGGAGGAAAAAAAATGCAACGGAAAATGAGTAAAAAATGGAAGAAATGGCCAGCTACAATTTTCTGTGTTGTCCGAAGCCTGTAAAAATGAGGAAATAACGTGTGTCCTTTTTTCTCTTTTTTTTTTCTTTTTTTATTCAAGTTTAAACAACAGAAATTAATTCTTAATAGAAAATTTATTGCCATTAAAGTGCTTTAAATCCAAATCTAAAGGGCTAAAACAAATTTAATTTTTTGTGGGGATTTTTCCTTTCTTCTCTTTTTTTTTTAAATTTGGTATGAAGGCAAAATAAATAATAAAATAAAAATAAAAATAACATAAACCTAAAATTGAAAACAAGTAAAGCTAAAATTAAATCAAAAATTTGGTGTCTACAGTTTGCCCCTCTTTGTCTGAGTTTCGAAGAAACTTGAGACAAAAACGTAGACACCAAATACTTACCTGTGTCTTCGGCTGCAGCCACTCGAATGACTGTGATTATTGAAACGAGGACTGACCTTTTTAATGAAAATTTTAAAATGGGACTGACCCAGGCGAGAACTTTAAAACGGGATTGACCAAAACAGGAAATTTAAAACGGGACTGACCCGAACAAGAACTTTAAAAAGGGACTGACCCTAACAAGAAATTTAAAAGGGGACTGCCCTAACAAGAAATTTAAAAGAGGCTGGCCCAAACAAAATTTAAAATCATAGGACTGACCCGAACAAAATTTAAATCATGGGACTGACCCGAACAAAATTTAAAATCATGGGACTGACCCGAACAAAATTTAAATCATGGGACTGGTCCGAACAAACTTTAAATCATGAGACTGATCCGAACAAAATTTTAAATCAGAATGCACACTAGTGGGACTGACCCATGGCTAGTGGTAATGCAAAATGAAATGCTCTGACAATCGGTCAGCGGGATTAAACCCGAGTCTGCTGTGATGAAACTTGATTTGATTTTTAATTTTTTTTTTTTTGATTTTTTGATTTTGATGTTTTTTAAATTTTTCTTTTGAATTTTTTTTTAGAATCTTTCTAAAAATAATTTGCCCCAGTATAATGAATTGGTCAGTGGGATTACACCCAAGCCTGCCTTGGTTGCATTGGCGGCATAAAGTCCGGGCCCAACGGAATGTCTTGATGTTGGTGGGCGGCACCAAGTTCGGGTCCAACGGAATGTCTTGATGTTGGCAGGCGGCATCAAGTCCAAGCCCAAAGCGATCTTCATTTTTGTTCGACGAGCTATTTTCACAACAAGCCACTTTGAGACTTTCAATTTTGGCATTCCATTGAAACAAACTTCTCTGTCTGGAATCAAGATTGTCAACTGTTCGTTGTTCCATTGTGCTTTCCCAAGGACGAACAGATCCAATTGCGCTTTTAGTAAACCAAAAGATTGTCACTTGCCCAAATCCCATAATTATGATCATACACTGTGCAAAACCTTTGGCATGAAACGTTAGCCTTGACCCTTTCAAATATCTCTGCTCCGGAGTCCGGTGTTGGCGAAAGCACTTAGTACCCTTTCGGGTTTTCGCTAAGGTCGCCTCCACCCCTTTTGTTTTGTCTTATGCTTCTTTCTTTCTTTTCTTCTTTTTTTCTTGATTTTTTCAATTTTTCCATTTGGGAGAATCTTCTCAAAAAATAATTTGCACAATTTCCACCAATTATTGTGCAGCCGATCATTTGATTTGCATTATGGCATGGTTGCTCCTCCTTAAGGTCTTGATTCGCAAGATTCTGACTTACGCTTCTTCATCGATTTCAAGCCATGGATTCCTGCACAAGGGGCTTATCCAAGTACAACATGCACTTAAATTTTTTGATGCATCTAATTTTTCAATGTAGGGTAGTGATCATTAAGGCTCTTATTTGAAACGAAATTATTCTTTCAAAGGCTCAAATGGGAGAGCAAATGATAAAATCTGTATGGGTAGAGAAACGAACGCTCAAAGTATCATTCCAAATCTCCAAAATAAACAAGGATAATGCACATTTTTACTTTCACTTAGATGTGAATTGAATATAATTAGACACAATGGACATTTTTCAGGCAAAGATTATCCCAATTTGTAATTTATCAATCAATGTGACTGATTTTATTTTTGGGCTTATAGAAGTGGGTAAAATAGGAATTGTACAGTGAAGGAGAAAGGGTATCTCATTGGGCCTTTTGAGTGACCTCTTTTTAATTTTGAGCACTCTTATTGTACAGTTTGGATCACCAATCTAGTGTATGCAAAGAATTTAGAAAACATACACTTGTGAATTTTCAGGCTGGAGGTTGAGGAAATCTCAATTTGGCCTTATTTCTTAAAATTCATCATGAACTCTCCAAATAGCCAATAAAGAATGAAATATACATGATTTATATACAAAACAATAATTGTCTAAAAGAGTTTAAAACAAAATTCCTCGTTCAATTATAATACAAATGAAAAGAGAAAAACTTCTAAAGAGCTCCACATATATACATTTTTTGTCTCCTTTTCTTTTGGGCCAAAAATGTATTAACAAGTCAAATATACAGAATTTCCTTTGAAAAACAATTATGAAATCTTTTAGAGGCTTTAGCCTAACGCTTCCAAATAGATCCTTCATGTTTTCATCGCAGGGTCTACCCAAGAATCAAGTAATATTTTTCACACTTTTCGGATAAAAAATTGTTATCAGACATAGAAAAAAAAATATTTTCACCTTATTGAAACATTTTTATGAATGCAGGGGGAGGGGAAAAATAAAAGAAAAAAACCCAGAGTTAGTAAGCAAAATTGCAGAATCGGTATGCATGTCCTATGGGGGAGCCCTTTTATGCCAAGGGTTGGCCTAGCATGAATATGCAATCCTCTGAGGTAGGCACTATACAATACCTGATGAATCCGACCAACTTATTGAGTGAAATAATTTTAGAAAATTTGGCCAATTGGAGTGAGAAGAGACATTTGCCCTAAAAATGAGGACAATGTCCGAATGGATTGACTGCTTTGATCAACACATAAAATGATGTGTAAAAGGGGTTGCAATGTCTCGATTACTTTTATTCGGTGAAGCTTAGACTCAAACCCTAAAGGGGAAAAAGCGGGTCAAATGGATTGGATAAAATTGATGATTTATTAAAAAATGACTGAATTGCCCTAAAAATAGGTAAGTTGGTCAAATGAATTGAATGAAATTTGATTTATCCAAAATTAATCGGATCACCCTAAAAAGGGTAAATTGGTCAAATAGATTGAATGAAACTTGATTTATTCAAAATCGGTTCGATTACCCTAAAAATGGGTGAATTGGCCAAATGAATGAAATGGAGTTAATGATTTATTCAAAAATGATTAGATTGTCCTAAAATTAAATGAATCAACAAAATGGATTGGATGAAATTGATGGTTTATTCAAAAATCGATAAGATTGCCCTAAGATTGGGTAAACTAATCAAATGAATTGAATGAAATTGGTGATTTATTCAAAATCGACAAGTTTGCCCAAAAATGAGTAAATAAGTCAAATGAATTCAAAATCGACTAGATTGCCCTAAAAATGAACAAATTAATAATGGACTGGATGAAATTGATGAATAAAATGGTCCAATGCATTGAATAGAATTGACAGCTTATTTAAAAATCAATCTATCCACTGGTAGCTTGAAAATTTATTGCGATGCATTAGTCTATGAGCCTTCTAGGCCTCAATTTATTTATTGTCTCAATAGTGAGGAATTATTTGTGAATTTCTTCAAATTAGTGTCCTTCATGTAAGGGATTTTTACCAATTTTGATAAAATGGCCAAAAAGTGATTATTAGACGCCCATATTCCAAAGAATGCTCTATGAAAATGATCAGATCCTACCTTACCTCGTGCACTACCCCTTTGGATGATACAAAACGTAAACGTGCAAGTCTCTTTGGATTAAATATCCAAGACACGAGGTGGCTTATTCCTAACACGGGATCCCCTAAATTGCATTCCCTTTCTAGGGTTTATGCATGATGCCATTTTATCAAAGCGCGTAAATATACAGTACACAAATGAAACGTGACTTAAAGGAACCCCTTTTTGCATGCCGGGGTGAGCCTAAAATGACATGTATTCAGGGTATAAATGCGGAGTGCTGAAATTTAAACGTGTCACATCAAATAGGGTAGGCTCCTAGAGAGTACCATGCCAGGACTCTTTATTTTCTAGGGCTTATGAATGCAATGCAAACAAAAAACCAAGAAAAGTTAGTTTAATCAAATAAACACACATAACACATTGTAGCAAACCAGTACAAAGAGATAAAGCAATAAAAGAAATAGAGGGGTTGGATCCCTCCCCTCATGAATGGTGTCCCTAATAAGGTAAGTCAGACTCTACCCTAGGTAAACTATCATGGATGCATGAGATATTGGCTTACTAATGCATCTAGACTCGATAGGTCTTAGGTCCCCGAGCCTTCAGACTTGGAAACCAAAGGTCATCACTCCCAAGGTTCCTTGTCGGTGGCTCGAGCGATTCCCCAGACACTGCTACGCACACATCATGTCACGGCAACATGTCATGAGTGAATCTATCAAAAATCCTCAACCTTTGACTAAAAGCTAAAGGCTATGAATCCAAAACTTAAAATGGAAGATTGAGTGACCCCTCGGATCATGCTACGTACACATCGTGTCGCGATCACAAGTCCAAGTGAGTCGCCTAAAATTCTAATAAGGAGGAGTGGCGTGACAAGCCACTAAAAGAAAAATAAATGAGGGATAAAAAATAAAGCGTATGTACGTTGTCGCGCCCCATTTTTTGATAAATAAATAAAATGGTTTTAAAAATGTATTTTTTCGTGGTTGGAAAATGAATTGTGATTTAAAAGAAAAAATGGGTCTAAATGGGGGTTTGAGAATGCGACGATTTGACCCAAAATTATAGTTTAAAAAGGGTTTTTTGAAATAGAAAATTGGAGTCGCCACTTGGTAATGAGTTAAGGTGTACCAAGTCACCTAAAAATGAATTTTTTAGGAAAAAGTTGTAAGAAACCCCTTTTAAACGACTCCTAGTCCACGTAAACCAATGAAAAAGGTTCGGGAGTCACATTTGACGAAGGGGAAGGCAAGGATAAAAATCCAAGGCACCCCTCCGACCTAGCCAAGGTTAGTTGCGTGATTTAATCAAAGTTTTTCTTATTTTAACCAAAGAATTTATTACATTTGGATGCACTACATGAATGCAAAAAGAAAGGAAAAATGCAAACCTAAATTCTAAAATGTCTCTTGTAAGGTTTTTGGTCCCAACCACATGAATTGTGGCGGCCAATAAAGGAAAACCTTATAGAGGTCGATTAATGCAAATGATGGCTAAAGTGCAAGTGTGCAAGTGTATAAAAAGGTGCACGTGTGAAGTTGTATGAAAAATCCAAGTGTTTGTGTGCAAGTGTATGAAAATATAGTGATAAGTGCATATAGGTGTAATTAAGTGCAATTTTGTGAAGTAGAAATCAAAATGAACAATAAGGAAAGGAAAAGTGATGAGGAAATGTGAATTAAAAAAAATGAGTAAGTGATAAATGAGAATGAATGAACCTAAAGGAATGCATCAGGTCGGGTATGGGAATGACTCCTAACTTTTCGACTTCGATTATCCCTTTGATTAGAAAGCAAAACTAGCGTGCTAAGGCTATCGAGTAGCCATACTCGCTCGTTTCCCTTATCAGAAGGGGACTCTTCAGGCAAATGTACCCTAACTAGCATGAGATGCAAGACCTAAAGTGAGGGGAAAGGGGATTAGAGGGACATGCCAAATGATAGAAAAACTAAAAGAATGCATGATATGTAATGAACATGCAAACATGTACTAATGAGGGGAAATCCCTAAGGGTCTAGCGTTGGACTAGCCCATTCTATGAATTCCGACTAGCGTTGGACTAGTGGAAACGTACATTCATCCATCACATTCATTCAGGCTATGGAAAGCGAGTAGACATGTCAATCACTTATAAACACATAGCACATAACACTTAGCATGCTCGACTAGATGCAAGGCCCTAACAAAGCAAGTAACACGTAACACATAGGCATGCAACCAAGCTAATGAATCTATTACATTCACTAACTAAAACAAAAGGGGAAGGGGAAAATGGACCAAATTGCTCGCCAAAGCCCTATCTATTACAAGCCAAGAGGTGTACACATACCCTATAAAGAATAACTTAAATAAAAAGCAAAAGTAAATGACATAAATAAAAGGAATTAAGGAAAAGCTAGGAAAGCAAAGTAGGCATGCAATTCACTTAACACGTTGGGTCACATAGGAGAGAAACAAAAGGGATAAAAGAAATTATACCGCCCCTTTGAATGGTGTCCAAATGAAAGAAAAATGGCTTCAAAACAATAAAAAAGTCAAGGTACCTCAAATAGTAAAGTATAACAAAGTCACCAAATCTCTCCTAATTGCAATTTAAATGAAATCAAATAATGCATAAGTTTCAAGAAAATGACCCACCAAGGACCCAATTACCAACTAAAGACCCAATTGCAAACCTTAGTCAACCATTCGAATTCAATCGAAACATTTAAGCACTCCAAAGGTCTCAAGAGCCAAGAAAAGGTCAAACAACCAATTTATTTAGGGAAATTAAAGAAAATAGGCAAACACGAGCTCATTCGGTCATAAAACCCCTAAAGTCATGACTTAAGTGCAATTGACAAAGCATAGTAGTTAATTGAAACAAAACAAGCCATGAAGTTGCACAAATTAAAATTGCCAAGGACCAAATTGATGAAATTATTTAATTGATTGGGTTCTAGTGGCATAAGGGGAGACTTAGGGGCCAAAGTTCAATTTTTGGAAACATTTTCCATGCAAATCCATGCAAAAGTGGCGTGAAAGCATTTTGCAACAAACATTTCTGCTGAAAGCTTTCTGCAATTCGGCACTTCATAAAATCCAGCTTTCAAATGCCATCAAATCCAAACAAAACTCCCACACAAACTTCTCACTTTGCAACATGAAAGTTGTAAATTCAAACATCAAAAGTCGGACCAAAGAACATACAAAATCTGGACAGTTCAAACAACTTCATGCAAAGTTTACAAATTTTCGGCAACATAGTTTGCTGTCTTCTTTAGTTCGCCACATTATTCCATTGGACTAGCCAAACATTTGGCAACTTATCACCACAAAAGGTAAAACAATCATGTCAAGACTCATTCAATTTTCTCTCATCAAAGGAGACCCACTTGGTGGGCTGTTACAGAGAAAGAAATAGCAAAACAGAAACATGCAATGCAACTCTTCTCATTTTTCGAACAAGGATTCAGATTTCCATTTCAACATCCAATGCTAGAGTATTGTATGGGCAAGATTAAGGCAAATAAAGATGATTTAAAGCTCAATGATATATAGCTTTCTACCCGTGTGGATAATTATCATCCAAATGCACAACTTTGGTCTAAACTTTATCCACCAGACATCAAAATGAAAAACTAAGCAACCAAATCAAGAACTCCCGCATCTAAATAGGCTAAGAGCTTTAGCAAGATATTATGCAAAATTCTGGAAAAACATGCAAATACTTGATGTTCAAAAGCTACTGCAACTGAAAAAGAGGTTTGCTGCATTTTCGTTGGGCTTTGCCCAGGCATTACAGGTCATCAAAACAGAATGAGTTTCTGTATGAATACCCATGGCCATATTATGACACAAAAAGGAACCGAAATATCACTCCAATCAGGCCCTATGTACACATTATTCATCTTCATAGCAAAGTAAAGCATCAATTAGGTCCCTCGCTCTTAGGAAGAGCAAGCAAGATTCTAGGTAAAACCCTCAGCTAGGAATCATCCGACAGCATGGGAGCAAAAGAAAGAACCATCAGACAATCAAATCTAAGCAAACAAACAACAAAAGGAAGCAACTTGGACTGTCAAATGCAAGTAAAGCGTAAAGAAACTGCTGCAAGTAAAGCGTAAAGAACAGATTCAAAAAAAACAAAACGTCAAAACAAATTCTAGGGGAGAAATAAGCAGGCATCAACGTACCTAAAACACAAATACACAGCAAAAAGGAAATAGCTTTGGAAGTGTTTTTCTTTTCGGCAAGGTTTGACGGTAAGGTTTAACAGCAATGGTGGCGACTGATTCTCGCGAGTGATGGCGGCGTCCAGCTCCTTCTCCCCAAAGCCCGCAGCTTTTCTTTCATCAAACCCAGCCTCCGACCACCTCTCCAGACTCTCCCTCTTTGGCTATTTCCTCTCTGGTTTCTATCCAATGCTCCCTCACTCTCTCAAAACCAGCCGCTGCCCTCTCTCTTTCTCTCCTCTCTTTTCCCTAGCCGCTGTCTTGATTGATGGGAATGTTGTAGCTTGCCGATGAAGAGGACGATAGGGCTTTGATGGCCACCCAGATGAATTGCGGCGGCCCTCCTTTTCCTTAGCTCTGCTTTTTCTCCTCTGAAATCCCTCCAGCCGTCTCCCTCATTCTTTTTTCTTTTCTGCCGTCATTCTCTCCCTCTGCTGTTTTTTCCTTTCCAATCCTCTCCTCCCTCCTCCTTTGCGGCTCTCAATCTCTCTATCTATTTATATGGAATCTCCCCCTCAAACCCTCAAACACTCCAGCTTTATTTGCAGCTAAGGAGCTGCCCAAGCCCGTGTTTGCAAGCTGCGGCAAAACGCAGCTTGTATGCGCGACATTTCCCTTTTTTTTTTTTTTTAACAACTTGATAATTACAGAGTGTAGACACCAAATTTTGGTGTAATTTCATTTACTAATTATTTTTTAGTCTGTGCTCGTTTTTTTTTACTTTTTAGTTTTTAGTTTTTTAGTTTTTTTGTGTTATTATTATTTTTAAGTTTTTAGCATAGAATTTCTTGAAAATGAAAATAAAAGGAAAAAGAAGAAAAAAAGAAAAATAATGAAAAATGAAAAATGAAAGGAAAAGAATGAAAATGGCAAAAAATAGGTGGAAGTGTGCATGTTGAACAAGTGTACAAAATAATCATTAGACAAGTCTCTAAGGAATTATAGGACAAGTGTATAGAGGGGTAGGTGTCAAGGACACTTGTGGAGCTTAAGGAATTTTTGAAACAAAAAGAAAAAAGGAAGAAACAAGCTACGGGGGACTAGAGAAGAAAAAAAGAAAAACTGCAACGGATAGAGAAAAAGGGGCGGCTGGGTATGGAGGAAGGGTTTTAGGTTGGTTTTGAGGGCTGATGGAGAGAGGATACGGATGAGGGGGAAGGGGGCGGAAAAGAAAGAAAAACAAGAAGAAAGAAGCCGCGGATGGGATAGAAAAAAAAACAAAGCAAGGAAGAAAAAGGGAGAATCAGTAGGAGGGCCGTGAGCTGAGGAAGGAAGCTGAAAAACGCGGCCAAGCTGCAAGAAAAAGGAGGGAGAAAAAACACAGAGGGAGAAGGGAGCTCTGAGGTCGGACGGAAAAAGAACTGAAAAAGAAAAGAGTGACGGGGGAAGCTGGGATTGAAAAAAAAAAAGAGAAAAAAAGAACCGAGGACAACCAGAAATCTGAAAGATCAGAGGAGAAAGGGCTTCGACGAATTGGGAAGAAAGGAAAAAGGAAAACAGGGAGGCTGCGTTTGAGAGCTGAAAAAGAGCAGGAAAGATCAGAGAGGAAAGGAAAGAGACAGCGGCTGAAGATTATTCTTCGACGACTTGCATTCGCCGTGGTCGACCGCTTCCTCATCGCCGGCGCCAAGAAGCAGCGGTGCATATCTTCTGCCTCCCCTGTTCATTTTTTCCACTCACCATCATAGCCACCGCTGCCGCTCGAGCAAGCAAAAGCATGTAAGTTGTCTTTTTCCTTTTAAAATTTCAGTTCTGTTCAAACTTTCGAAACAGGCGGCCATGATCATGTTGGTTGCGACCTCTCAATTATTTGTTCATGATTCTTGAATATACATGCTGTATATGTTGATTGGACTGTTCTCTGTGTCTCTGACAAATTTTGTGGGCCGATTCTAGCTTCAATAGAGTAAAGAATTGATAAAATTTTTAATACCCTTAACATGTTTGATGAAATGCTTGAGTGAAAATTCTATTTGATGGTTGAATCGTCTGCATCTTGCGTGTGAAACAGTGATGAACAGAAAACAAGAGCAGTATTTGTTAGAACGTAATAGTTGATTTTCATGGCAGAAATGGGAGTTCCGATCTTGATATACTTGTGTACGGCACCTTCTCCGTTTTTTCTTTTTCTTGATTCTTCCTTTGGTATGAATTCAGTTATGTCGTGAGTTTGTGTGTAAGGAAGTTTAGGTGAGCTTCATTTTATTTTGGAGGGAGCCAGGGGAATTGAAGTGGAACTTTCTGATATTTTTATGCTGTGTAGAAAGGATAAATGGCCACTGATGTTCTTTGGAATTTTCGATGTTTAATATTCATGATTGGATTTTGTTAATCCAGAGGGGTCTGAATTTGTTAGAGGGTTTTGTTTGCTTGGAATCTGTTCCATGTAGTTCCTGGGATGAGTTACAAAATGAAAGAATGCAGAAGAATGCTTGCTTCGATGCTTGGCATGCATATTGCCATCTTATTTTTTTCCTTTGTTGTTGTGCTTATTGTTGTGCAAACACGTAAATAGCCATGAGTTGCTGTAACCATATTAACCTCGCCCCTGTGCAAATTTTGTTGTTAAGGCAAGGTCGATACAAGCTCCTTCATTATGTCTCTTTGCTACGTCTTCTTTTGTTTTTTTAAAAATTTGTCGGGATGTACTTTGAGGTAATGAAATCTGGTCTGTTTAATGGTTTGCTCAAGCAGCTCAAAGCTGTTTCTTTTAATTCCCTTTATGCGTAATCTAGGCTGCTAAAATCATTGGGAATGCGGAGTATAGTATTGGATCTTAATGATAGAATGCATAGTTGATTTGTTTTGAGTGAAAGAATGCTGTTTGTTTGGTCTTCATTGCTTACGTTTGGCATGACACTAGAAGAATGAAGTTGTAGGATAAATGTAGAAGAAAGCAGGCTTTTCAGATGCTTTGCCTGGGAAGTTCTGAAAATCGCAGTTTAAATGATTTAATCATCTGATATGGCCCAAAATATGGAAAAGCTGAATTTGTTTCATCCCTTAGATTTAATCATCTTTTAATTGTTTCAAATATGTCTTTTGGGTGGATTAATTCTAGATTTTAGGCCATGTTTGTGGTTTAATGAGTTTGTTGATTTAATTTTGTTGGTTTTAGTGAAGTAAATGATTTGGGTTAAGAGATTATTTTTGTTTGGGTTTCGGGAATGGGTCATTGATTTGTTTTGATTGAATTCTGATTTGGGTTTAGGAGATAAAAGCCCACTCTTTTGATTGGGCTGGTTTGTTTGATTAAAATTGGGCTAATTCGTCTGTTTTGCTTGGATTTCTGTTGGGCCAAGTGAGTCTGGCCCAAACAAATAAAAATGGCCCATTCTTTTTTGTTTTGAACTTCAGATTGGGCTAAGTGGTTTTGGCCCAAGAAATAATTAAAATGGCCCAACAGTTTGTTTGATTAAAAATCTGATAATTGGATTTGCGAATCATTCCCTGAATTTCTCTTTAATTGTACTATGGCCCTGGATATTTTCAACCTCTTTCAATTGGGTCCTTACTTTAATTGCGAATAAGTCCTTGAACTTTATTTTTCTTTAATTTTGACCTCCAAACTTTGTTAATTTGTGCAATCAAGTCCTTTCTTCTTTTGACTTCTTGAATGTATGTTGCTTACATGATTCAACTGATTCAATTTCAAGTTTACCATTTTATTTTTTTATGATTATTTGTCAAATAAATTGGCACCTTGACTCCTTTATTATTTTGGAGGGTAAATAAGTTGATTTCACTCCATTAGAGCTTCATTTCAAGAGAGGTATAATTTCTTTTATCCCTTTTGTCTCTCCTATGTGATCCAATGTGCTAAGTGTGAATCGCATGCCTAATTTGCTCTCATTACCATTCTTTAGTTCCATTATTTCATTCATTCTTGCTTTTATTAAATTATTCTTTTAAATGGGGTATGTGTACACCTCTTGGCTTGTAATAGATAGGGCTGTGGCGAGCAATTTGGTCCATTTTCCCCTTCCCCTTTTGTTTTAGTTAGTGAATGTAGTAAGTTCATTAGCTTGGTTGCATGCCTATGTGTTACTTGTTACTTGCTTTATTAGGACCTTGCATCTAGTCGAGCATGCTAAATGTTACGTGTTACGTGTTTATGAGTATTTGGTATGTCTACTTGTTTTCCATAGCGTGGATGAATGGAATGGATGAATGTACGTCATCACACTAGTCCAACGCTAGTTGTGGCTTCTTTTATCGTTTCCACTAGTCCAACGCTAGTCGGAATTCATAGAATGGGCTAGTCCAACGCTAGACCCAATAGGCTTTTTCCTTTCTTTTCATTAGTGCATCATTTGCTTGTTCACCACATATCATGCAACTTCCTTTAGTTTTATCATTGGGCATGCTCCTCAAACCCCTTTTTCCCTCCATTTTTAGGGTTTTGCATCCCATACTAGCTATAGGGTTCATTTTGCTTGAGTGTCCCCTTCCGATAAGGGAAACGAGCGAGTGTGGCTACTCGATAGCCTTAGCACGCTAGTTTTGCCTTCTAATCAAAGGGAAGATCGAAGTCGAAAAAGTTAGGAGTCATTCCCATACCCGACCTGATGCATTCCTTTAGGTTCATTCATTCTCAATTTTTCACTTACTCACTTTTTCAATTCACCTTTCCTCATTACTTTTCCTTTCCTTATTGTTCAATTTTGGTTTCTACTTCACAAAATTGCACTTAATTACGATCTATATACACTTATCACTATATTTCATACACTTGCACACAAACACTTGGATTTCCATACAATTGCACACATGCACCTTTATATACACTTGCACACTTGCATTTGAATCATCATTTGCATTAATCGACCTCTATAAGGTTTTCTTTCATTGGCCGCCACAATTCATGTGGTTGGGACCAAAAACCTTACAAGAGACATCTTAGAATCTAGGGTTTTGCATTTCATGTAGCACATCCAAATGTAATAAATTCTTTGGTTAAAACAAGAAAATCTTTGATTAAATCAACGCAACTAGCCTTGGCTAGGTCGAAGGGGTGCCTTGGATTTTTATCCTTGCCTTCCCCTTCGTCAAATGTGACTCCCGAACCTTTTTCTTTGTTTACGCGGACTAGGAGTCGTTCAAAAGGGTTTTCTTACTTTTTTCCTTAAAAAATTCACTTTTTTTAGGTGACTTGGTACACCCTAACTCTATACCAAGTGGTGACTCCATTTTTCATATAAAAAACCCTTTTTGAACTATTTTTCTTGGGTCAAATCGTCGCATTTTCAAAAGTCCCATTTAGACCCATTTTTCTTTTAAATCATAATCCATTTTCCAATCACAAATACATTTTTTCAAACCATTTATTTATTTATTCAAAAAATGGGGCGCGACAGTTGGCGACTCCACTGGGGACATTCGAGAGTCCGAGCAAATTTGATTTAATCAACCTTTTTCTCTTTTTAACCTTTTCATTTATCACATTGGATGTTTAGGGTTGCATTTTTCCCTTTTTTAGGATTTTGCATTTCACGCGTATCTAACTACTCCCTCGCTTGCGTGTGTATGTTTGGTTGATTGGATGTATGTTTACTTGCTTATCTCGCGCTTGCATTGCATTTGGGGGGGTGTGTGTCACCTTTAGAGCCTCGCGTGGTTCTCACCCCTTTCCCTCAAAATAGGGAACACTTCATACGTGCACGTTTACTTGCTTTTATCCCATTTTATTTTGTTTTTCGTGGGCGTTTCCCACACCGCCTTGTAGGATTAGGATCGATCGCCTTGGGTAGGCGGCTGGTGTGCTCTGCGCCCATAGCGCTACCTAAGGGATCACTCGAGCCACCGATCAAAGGCCCTGGGAGTGATGACCCTTCGTCTTTAGGTCTGAAGGCTTGGGAGCCGAAGCTTTATCGAGTCTAGGCATTAGTGAACCAAACCTCATGCATCCATATTAGAATAACCTAGGGTAGAGTCGGCCTCACCTTTTCTTAAGCACATTAGGCACGAGGGAAGGGGTTCCACCCCTTTTACCTGCTTTATTGTATTTCTTTTCCTTAATTGCTCCCAATGTGTTATGTGTACTATCAATTGCACTAACCATTCTTTTGTTTTCCTGACTTGCATTCATGTGCCTAAGCAATAAGAGGCCCCTTGGGCACTCTTTTAGTGACTTACCCACTAGATAACTCACATGTTTAAATTTCAGTCATTACACTTAATTTTCAGTAAGTACATTTTTCATTTTTAGACCTTTTCCCCTCGATGCATTATCTATGTCCTTTAGGCCATATTTGTCACATATTTACATCGCTTTAATAAACTGGCATCATGCATTAAACCCTAGAAAGGGAATGCCACTTAGGGGATCCCGTGTTAGGAATAAACCACCTTGCGTCTCGGATACTTAATCCAATGAGACTTGCACGTTTACATTTTGTACCATCCAAAGGGGTAGTGCACAAGGTAAGGTAGGATCCGATTATTTTCATAGAGTGATCTTTGGAATATGAGCATCTAATAATCACTTTTTGGCCGTTTTATCAAAAATTGGTAAAAATCCCTTGCGTGAAGGACATTAATTTGAAGAAATTCACAAATGATTCCTCCTTTTGAGACGATAAATAAATTAAGGCAAAAATTTGATTTTTAGAAGGTCATAAACTAATGCACCTCAATGATCTTGAAATAACCAATGGCCGGACAATTCAACCAATCCATTTTGCCGATTCATTTCAATAAATCGTCAATTCATTTTGACCAGTTTACCCTTTTTAGGGTCACCTGGTCGATTTTGAATAAATCGTCAATTCATTTGACCAATTTACCCTTTTTAGGGTCATTTGACCAATTTACCCTTTTTAGGGTCATCCGGTCGATTTTGAATAAATCGTCGATTCATTTGACCAATTTACCCTTTTAGGGCGATCTGGTCAATTTTGAATAAATTCTCAATTTCATTCAATTCATTTGACCAAGTTCCTTTTTTAGGATGATTCGGTCAATTTTGAGTAAGTTTTAAATTTCACTCAATTCATTTGACCCGTTTCCTTTTTTAGGGTAATCCGGTCGATTTTTAATTTGTCAATTTCATTTGACCAATTAGGGTTTTAATGTCGGATTTCAAAACTTAGTCGATTTTTGAGAAAATCATCCATTGCATCCAGCCATTTGATCAGTTGGGGTTTTGACCCGTAATTCACTGAGAAAATTTGTCAACAAATTCCAATCTCTTCGTTAGGAAGTTCGACAAGGTCGAACCTGTGCGTTTTTGCCAATTCTTGTATCGATCAAAAGTGATCAATCCCTTCGGACGAGGTCCTCATTTTGACCAACGTCTCTTCTCATTCCAATGGGCCAAATTTTTCAAATTATTTTTCACTCCATAAGCTGATCGGATCCATCAGGTATTGTATAGTGCCTGCTCTGGAGGATTGCATTTTCATGCTAGGCCTACCCTTGGCACAAAAAGGGTCCCCCCATAGGACATGCATACCGATTTTATATTCTTTCTTACTAACTCTGGGTATTTTTCTTTTGTTTTCCCCCTTCCCCCCTGCATTCATAAGAATATTTCAATAAGGCAAAAATATTTTTCTATATCTGATGATAATTTTAATCCAATAAAGTTTGAAAATCACAAGTATTATTTGATTCTTGGGCAGATCCAACAATGGAAACCTGAAAGACCCATCTGAAAGCTCTAGGCTAAGAGCTTCTAAGAGATTTCAAAAATTGTTTTCAAAGAAAATTCTATATATTTGACTTGTTAGTATATTTTTGTGTCAAGAGAAAGGGAGATAAAAAGTGTATATGTGGAGCTCTTTACAAGTTTCTCTCTTCTCATTTGTATCATAATTGAATGAGAATTTTTGTTTCAAACTTTTTCAGCAATAAAATTTTTGGGACAATCATTGTCTTGTGTATATTTATATACATTTCATTCTTTATTCTTACTCATTGGAGATTTCACGATGAATTTTGAGAAATAAAATCAAATTGAGATTTTTTTAACCTCCAGCCTGGAAATTCACAAGTGAATGCTTCCTAAGATCCTTACACTCGATTGGTGATCCGAGTTATACAATAAGAGTGCTCAGGAAAAAGTAAGAGGTCACTCGAAAGGCCCAATGAGATACCTTTTCTTCTTCATTTAACCCCAAAATAAAATCAGTCACATTGATTGATAAATTGCAAATTGGGGCAATCTTTACTTGAAAAATGTCCATTGTGTCTAATTAGATTCAATCTACATCTCAGTGAAAGCAAAATGGTGCATTATCCTTATCTATTTTGGGAATTTGGGATGATATTTCAAGCGTTTGTTTCTCTATCCATATAGCTTTTATCATTTGATCTCCCATTTGAGCCTTTGAAAGAATAATTCGTTTCAAATAAGAGCCTTAATGATCACTACCCTACACGGGAAAATTGTTCAAATATCAAAAAAGGGAATGAATTTTCAATGAGCAATTCGTTACTTTGGTTGTCATGGAGTGTAAGAATGATACTTTGGCCGTCGTTTCTACAACCTAAACACTGATCATCCCTTGCATCCTCATTTGAGCTAAAATCGGTGGTTCTTTTCAAAGCACTAATGATCGCACCCCACATTGGGGAAGGAGATTGGAGAATTTTCCAAAAGGAGAAAAAGCAAAAATGCTAAAATTAAAAAGGGAAAAGAGGGAATCATAAATCGGAGGAATTTGATTCTACTTGAGCTTCAATTTTGAAAGAAAAGGAAAAAAAAAAGAGAGAGAAGAAAAAGAAGAGTTTTGCCCGGCGGATCATGAACGTCTTCCTCAGTCAATTAATTCAGGTGCATGCAAAAATTTCGCATTAATGAAAATTTTCCTTTCAGAGTTAATGTAAGGAACGGATTAAAAGTCAGGCCCTCTTCTTTTCCAATCGAACATTCTATCCCTAGTTGTCCCTTTTGAGCTTTCAGAATAAATTATTTCGTTTGGCGACCCCTGAGAATCGCAAACCCCACACTAGGGTAACTTTGAGATTGAAAAAAGAAATAAAAGTCCCAAAGGGCGAAAAGTGCTAAAGCAACAAAAGCAAAAGAAGAGAAGAGGAAAAAGAGAACCTCAGTTCAAAAATAAACTGGAGCAAATTTTGAAAATTTCAAAAATGGCAGAAAGCCGAAAAGTCAAAAGAAGAAAGAAAATGAAAAAGAAAAGGCCTCAATTGAGCATAAACTGGGGCAAATTCTGATTTAACCCTAAAATAGGGTTGGCGCAACAATGCGATCTCAGATTCTTCAAACCTTTTTAAAGTCTGCATTCAAGCCTTAACTTTTCTAAGCACCCCACCAGACCCCATTACAAAAGCTGGAAAGTCCTGACTTCTGTTCTTTGCAATGGCCCTGTCAAGAAAATTTCTGATGCCGAAAATTTTAGCTGTATTTCTGAATTGTTTGGGTATGGGGTTGACACTACTCACCATGTGAAAACCATCAAGTTGAGGGAAAGGGAAAAGAGGCAAAATGCAAAGTAAGAAAAGTAAATGCAAGAAAAGTAGAAAAATTCGACGTTGAAGTCCCTGGTGAATGATGAGAAGAATACAAACAAATTCTGAGATCTTTGAGTTCAGAATAGGGGCAGTTTTGGAAAAATGCGATCTTCGGTGCAATGTCCTTGAAAGACTTATCCTTCAGCTATCGTTTCAAGCCACATTACAAGTTAATAAAGTCCATCGTTGACTTATTCCTTCATGACAATCCAAAGTGAGGATTATGCTCGTAAGAAATCCATCAATCATTCGTGATCATGGGGGTATAACCAGTTTTCACAGGTTTAGCTATCGCTTCTACCCATTTTGGTACAAGTTTAAAGCTTATATGTTGACTAAATTTTCTTAAGAAATAGGGGTGACAAACTATTTGCTTTCACTAAGATGTGGTATTGAAGGAATTACAATTTTGGGCACAAGAACCAAACAAATCTCATCTTCTCATTTCCCTTAACCACCTCAAAATCAAAAATAACACCCACTTGATTGGTCCTGAAAGATGAGAAGTGGTAATCCATTACCCTAAGCATTTATGCTAAAGTGGGAAAGAAATCTTTTGTAATTTGGAATTATTTCGAAAGATTCATCATCAATTTTCTGTTAGGAAACACAGTTTCTTACATTGTTCAAATAAATGGAGTGTCATCCAAACAAACTTTTTGCAATTAAATAAGCCCACGCTGGAGCAAATTTTCATTTGAGGGATTTTGCAAAATAGGCCCATAATGGGGCAAATTTTCATTTACAAGATTTCGCAAATTGTGCCCACACTGGGGCAAATTTTTATTCATGGGATTTCACAGAATAAGCCCACACTGGGGCAAAAT
Source organism: Coffea arabica (assembly GCF_036785885.1). Lineage (NCBI taxonomy): Eukaryota > Viridiplantae > Streptophyta > Magnoliopsida > Gentianales > Rubiaceae > Coffea > Coffea arabica. The sequence goes on along the minus strand of NC_092316.1, from coordinate 35,593,253 downwards.
TTTTATAGTTCATTTGAGGATTTCGTCCAAGAATCAAATAATGCATTTTTCAAATCAATCACGCTGTTTCTTTTCATGAAATTCAAGTGCATGTCATATTTTGGTAAGCCCCTGTGCAGGTATTCATAGTTGAAATCGACAAAGGAGCATCTGGTGATGTGGAAAGCCGACGCCGAAGAAAGAAAAGAAAGAAGGGGAAAAGGGCCCTACACTGAGGGCAAATTATTTTGAAAAAAATTCTCTCGAAAAATCAGAAAAAATTCAAATTCAAAAATCAAAAATCAAGTTCAAATTCTTGTTTCTTGGAAAATCAAATTTCTTGTTTCTTGACAAATCAAATTCAATTTCTTGACCAATTGGGTGGCAGGCTTGGGTTTTATCCCACTGACCGCTTTTATGTTTCGTTGGGCATGGGTTTTATCCCTCCGACCTCGGCAGGCTTGGGTTTTATCCCACTGACCGCTTTTATGTTCCGTTGGGCATGGGTTTTATCCCTCCGACCTCGGCAGGCTTGGGTTTTATCCCACTGACCGCTTTTATGTTTCGTTGGGCATGGGTTTTATCCCTCCGACCTCGGCAGGCTTGGGTTTTATCCCACTGACCGCTTTTATGTTCCGTTGGGCATGGGTTTTATCCCTCCGACCTCGGCAGGCTCGGCAGGCTTGGGTTTTATCCCACTGACCGCTTTTATGTTCCGTTGGGCATGGGTTTTATCCCTCCGACCTCGGCAGGCTTGGGTTTTATCCCACGGACCGCTTTTATGTTTCGTTGGGCATGGGTTTTATCCCTCCGACCTCGGCAGGCTTGGGTTTTATCCCACTGACCGCTTTTATGTTCCGTTGGGCATGGGTTTTATCCCTCCGACCTCGGCAGGCTTGGGTTTTATCCCACTGACCGCTTTTATGTTTCATTGGGCATGGGTTTTATCCCTCCAATTCTCTCGGCAGGCTCGGGTTTTATCCCGCTGACCGCTTTTATCAATTGGGACCGGGTTTCATCCCGCCAATCTCGGCAGGATCGGGTTTTATCCCGCTGACCGTGCTTTATACCACTGACCGATTCCCACTGACCAATTCATCATACTGGGGCAAATTATCTTTGGAAAGTTTCTCAAAAATCAAAAATCAAAAATCAAAAATCAAAAATCAAAAAAAAAAATCAAATCAAAAAATCAAAAAAAAAAAATAAAAAAATAAAAAAAATCAAAAATCAAATCAAGTTCATCACGGCAGGTTCGGGTTTGATCCCACTGTCCGATTGTCAAAGCATGTTATTTTCATAGCCACTGGAACGTGGGTCAGTCCCGCCAGTGAACATTTCAGTTTCACAGCCACTGGAACGTGGCTCAGTCCCATTAACACTTCATTTCGCTTCTTTCATTTGCATCACCAATAAACATGGGTCAACCCCACCAATACTCCATCTCACTTCAATTCGTCCCATTTAAATTTCTGTCCGGGTCTATCCCATGGGTCTATCCCAATTTTAAATTTCTGTTCGGGTCAGTCCCGTTTTAATTTCTGTTCGGGTCAGTCCCGTTTAATTTCTGTTCGGGTCTATCCCGTGGGTCTATCCCAATTTTACATTTCTGTCCGGGTTTATCCCGTGGATCTATCCCAATTTTAAATTTCTGTCCGGGTCTATCCCGTGGGTCTATCCCAATTTTAAATTTCTGTTCGGGTCTATCCCGTGGGTCTATCCCCGTTTTAAATTTCTGTTCGGGTCAATCCCGATTTTAAATTTTCTGTTTGGATCAATCCCATTTTAAATTTTTGTCAAAGGGGTCAGTCCCCATTTCTAAAGCATCCATCGTTCGAGACGCTCGTAGCCGAATAACACAGGTAAGCATTTGGTGTCTACTTCTTTGTCTCAAGTTTTTTTCAAAACTCAGACAAAGAGGGGCAAACTGTAGACACCAAATTTTGGTGTAATTTCATTTACTAATTATTTTTTAGTCTGTGCTCGTTTTTTTTTACTTTTTAGTTTTTAGTTTTTTAGTTTTTTTGTGTTATTATTATTTTTAAGTTTTTAGCATAGAATTTCTTGAAAATGAAAATAAAAGGAAAAAGAAGAAAAAAAGAAAAAAAATGAAAAATGAAAAATGAAAGGAAAAGAATGAAAATGGCAAAAAATAGGTGGAAGTGTGCATGTTGAACAAGTGTACAAAATAATCATTAGACAAGTGTCTAAGGAATTATAGGACAAGTGTATAGAGGGGTAGGTGTCAAGGACACTTGTGGAGCTTAAGGAATTTTTGAAACAAAAAGAAAAAAGGAAGAAACAAGCTACGGGGGACTAGAGAAGAAAAAAAGAAAAACTACAACGGATAGAGAAAAAGGGGCGGCTGGGTATGGAGGAAGGGTTTTAGGTTGGTTTTGAGGGCTGATGGAGAGAGGCTACGGATGAGGGGGAAGGGGGCGGAAAAGAAAGAAAAACAAGAAGAAAGAAGCCGCGGATGGGATAGAAAAAAAAACAAAGCAAGGAAGAAAAAGGGAGAATCAGTAGGAGGGCCGTGAGCTGAGGAAGGAAGCTGAAAAACGCGGCCAAGCTGCAAGAAAAAGGAGGGAGAAAAAACACAGAGGGAGAAGGGAGCTCTGAGGTCGGACGGAAAAAGAACTGAAAAAGAAAAGAGTGACGGGGGAAGCTGGGATTGAAAAAAAAAAAGAGAAAAAAAGAACCGAGGACAACCAGAAATCTGAAAGATCAGAGGAGAAAGGGCTTCGACGAATTGGGAAGAAAGGAAAAAGGAAAACAGGGAGGCTGCGTTTGAGAGCTGAAAAAGAGCAGGAAAGATCAGAGAGGAAAGGAAAGAGACAGCGGCTGAAGATTATTCTTCGACGACTTGCATTCGCCGTGGTCGACCGCTTCCTCATCGCCGGCGCCAAGAAGCAGCGGTGCATATCTTCTGCCTCCCCTGTTCATTTTTTCCACTCACCATCATAGCCACCGCTGCCGCTCGAGCAAGCAAAAGCATGTAAGTTGTCTTTTTTCTTTTAAAATTTCAGTTCTGTTCAAACTTTCGAAACAGGCGGCCATGATCATGTTGGTTGCGACCTCTCAATTATTTGTTCATGATTCTTGAATATACATGCTGTATATGTTGATTGGACTGTTCTCTGTGTCTCTGACAAATTTTGTGGGCCGATTCTAGCTTCAATAGAGTAAAGAATTGATAAAATTTTTAATACCCTTAACATGTTTGATGAAATGCTTGAGTGAAAATTCTATTTGATGGTTGAATCGTCTGCATCTTGCGTGTGAAACAGTGATGAACAGAAAACAAGAGCAGTATTTGTTAGAACGTAATAGTTGATTTTCATGGCAGAAATGGGAGTTCCGATCTTGATATACTTGTGTACGGCACCTTCTCCGTTTTTTCTTTTTCTTGATTCTTCCTTTGGTATGAATTCAGTTATGTCGTGAGTTTGTGTGTAAGGAAGTTTAGGTGAGCTTCATTTTATTTTGGAGGGAGCCAGGGGAATTGAAGTGGAACTTTCTGATATTTTTATGCTGTGTAGAAAGGATAAATGGCCACTGATGTTCTTTGGAATTTTCGATGTTTAATATTCATGATTGGATTTTGTTAATCCAGAGGGGTCTGAATTTGTTAGAGGGTTTTGTTTGCTTGGAATCTGTTCCATGTAGTTCCTGGGATGAGTTACAAAATGAAAGAATGCAGAAGAATGCTTGCTTCGATGCTTGGCATGCATATTGCCATCTTATTTTTTTCCTTTGTTGTTGTGCTTATTGTTGTGCAAACACGTAAATAGCCATGAGTTGCTGTAACCATATTAACCTCGCCCCTGTGCAAATTTTGTTGTTAAGGCAAGGTCGATACAAGCTCCTTCATTATGTCTCTTTGCTACGTCTTCTTTTGTTTTTTTAAAAATTTGTCGGGATGTACTTTGAGGTAATGAAATCTGGTCTGTTTAATGGTTTGCTCAAGCAGCTCAAAGCTGTTTCTTTTAATTCCCTTTATGCGTAATCTAGGCTGCTAAAATCATTGGGAATGCGGAGTATAGTATTGGATCTTAATGATAGAATGCATAGTTGATTTGTTTTGAGTGAAAGAATGCTGTTTGTTTGGTCTTCATTGCTTACGTTTGGCATGACACTAGAAGAATGAAGTTGTAGGATAAATGTAGAAGAAAGCAGGCTTTTCAGATGCTTTGCCTGGGAAGTTCTGAAAATCGCAGTTTAAATGATTTAATCATCTGATATGGCCCAAAATATGGAAAAGCTGAATTTGTTTCATCCCTTAGATTTAATCATCTTTTAATTGTTTCAAATATGTCTTTTGGGTGGATTAATTCTAGATTTTAGGCCATGTTTGTGGTTTAATGAGTTTGTTGATTTAATTTTGTTGGTTTTAGTGAAGTAAATGATTTGGGTTAAGAGATTATTTTTGTTTGGGTTTCGGGAATGGGTCATTGATTTGTTTTGATTGAATTCTGATTTGGGTTTAGGAGATAAAAGCCCACTCTTTTGATTGGGCTGGTTTGTTTGATTAAAATTGGGCTAATTCGTCTGTTTTGCTTGGATTTCTGTTGGGCCAAGTGAGTCTGGCCCAAACAAATAAAAATGGCCCATTCTTTTTTGTTTTGAACTTCAGATTGGGCTAAGTGGTTTTGGCCCAAGAAATAATTAAAATGGCCCAACAGTTTGTTTGATTAAAAATCTGATAATTGGATTTGCGAATCATTCCCTGAATTTCTCTTTAATTGTACTATGGCCCTGGATATTTTCAACCTCTTTCAATTGGGTCCTTACTTTAATTGCGAATAAGTCCTTGAACTTTATTTTTCTTTAATTTTGACCTCCAAACTTTGTTAATTTGTGCAATCAAGTCCTTTCTTCTTTTGACTTCTTGAATGTGAGTTGCTTACATGATTCAACTGATTCAATTTCAAGTTTACCATTTTATTTTTTTATGATTATTTGTCAAATAAATTGGCACCTTGACTCCTTTATTATTTTGGAGGGTAAATAAGTTGATTTCACTCCATTAGAGCTTCATTTCAAGGGAGGTATAATTTCTTTTATCCCTTTTGTCTCTCCTATGTGATCCAATGTGCTAAGTGTGAATCGCATGCCTAATTTGCTCTCATTACCATTCTTTAGTTCCATTATTTCATTCATTCTTGCTTTTATTAAATTATTCTTTTAAATGGGGTATGTGTACACCTCTTGGCTTGTAATAGATAGGGCTGTGGCGAGCAATTTGGTCCATTTTCCCCTTCCCCTTTTGTTTTAGTTAGTGAATGTAGTAAGTTCATTAGCTTGGTTGCATGCCTATGTGTTACTTGTTACTTGCTTTATTAGGACCTTGCATCTAGTCGAGCATGCTAAATGTTACGTGTTACGTGTTTATGAGTATTTGGTATGTCTACTTGTTTTCCATAGCGTGGATGAATGGAATGGATGAATGTACGTCATCACACTAGTCCAACGCTAGTTGTGGCTTCTTTTATCGTTTCCACTAGTCCAACGCTAGTCGGAATTCATAGAATGGGCTAGTCCAACGCTAGACCCAATAGGCTTTTTCCTTTCTTTTCATTAGTGCATCATTTGCTTGTTCACCACATATCATGCAACTTCCTTTAGTTTTATCATTGGGCATGCTCCTCAAACCCCTTTTTCCCTCCATTTTTAGGGTTTTGCATCCCATACTAGCTATAGGGTTCATTTTGCTTGAGTGTCCCCTTCCGATAAGGGAAACGAGCGAGTGTGGCTACTCGATAGCCTTAGCACGCTAGTTTTGCCTTCTAATCAAAGGGAAGATCGAAGTCGAAAAAGTTAGGAGTCATTCCCATACCCGACCTGATGCATTCCTTTAGGTTCATTCATTCTCAATTTTTCACTTACTCACTTTTTCAATTCACCTTTCCTCATTACTTTTCCTTTCCTTATTGTTCAATTTTGGTTTCTACTTCACAAAATTGCACTTAATTACGATCTATATACACTTATCACTATATTTCATACACTTGCACACAAACACTTGGATTTCCATACAATTGCACACATGCACCTTTATATACACTTGCACACTTGCATTTGAATCATCATTTGCATTAATCGACCTCTATAAGGTTTTCTTTCATTGGCCGCCACAATTCATGTGGTTGGGACCAAAAACCTTACAAGAGACATCTTAGAATCTAGGGTTTTGCATTTCATGTAGCACATCCAAATGTAATAAATTCTTTGGTTAAAACAAGAAAATCTTTGATTAAATCAACGCAACTAGCCTTGGCTAGGTCGAAGGGGTGCCTTGGATTTTTATCCTTGCCTTCCCCTTCGTCAAATGTGACTCCCGAACCTTTTTCTTTGTTTACGCGGACTAGGAGTCGTTCAAAAGGGTTTTCTTACTTTTTTCCTTAAAAAATTCACTTTTTTTAGGTGACTTGGTACACCCTAACTCTATACCAAGTGGTGACTCCATTTTTCATATAAAAAACCCTTTTTGAACTATTTTTCTTGGGTCAAATCGTCGCATTTTCAAAAGTCCCATTTAGACCCATTTTTCTTTTAAATCATAATCCATTTTCCAATCACAAATACATTTTTTCAAACCATTTATTTATTTATTCAAAAAATGGGGCGCGACACAGAGATGATAAAATATAATATAAATAATAATAATAACAACAAAATTACACAAACCAGGTAATAATAATAACAAAAACAAAAATAATTTTAAACAAAAAACTAAACAATAAAAATGGCTATTTTTCAATTTTCCTTTTTTTCATTTTTCAAAATAAATTAACAAAAATAAAAAAAATGCCAAAAGATTGAATTTAAGAGAAATAAACGTATTTTTGTGAACCATTTTCTTTTTCCCCTTTTTCTCTCTTTTTTTTCTTTCCAAGAAATTCTATGCTAAACTTAAAAATAAAAAATAAAACTATAAACTAAAAACTAAAAACCGAATAAACTAACACGACTAATAAAAAAACTAAAAATAAACAGTAAATGAAATTACACCAAAAATTTGGTGTCTACATACGTATGCTAGTGCTCGCTTGGAGGGGAGGGATCGAGAACCAACGCGAGGCTCTAGGGAAGTATCCCCCACCCAAAATGCAATGCAAAGCGCGGGATAAACATAAATAAACCATCCATCCATCAAAATCAATCGTATGCAAAGGGTGAGGGAGTGAGTTGATACGCGCCAAATGCAAAAATCCTAAAAAGGAAAAAATGCAATCCTAAACATCCAAATGCGATATATGAAAAGGTTAAAAGAAGGAAAAGATTGACTAAATCAAATTTGCTCGGACTCTCTAAGTCCCCAGTGGAGTCGCCAGCTATCGCGCCCCATTTTTTAAATAATAAAATAAAAGACGAGTTTAGAAAAATGACTTTTTATTCAATTTTTGATTGGAAAATGAATTTTTGATTTAAAAAGAAAATGAAAAACATGGGTCTAAATGGGACTTGAAAATGCGACGACTTGACCCAAAATATAGTTTAAAAAGGATTTTTTGAATGGAAAATGGAGTCGCCACTTGGTATTGAGTTGATGTGTACCAAGTCACCAAAAAATGAATTTTAAAGGAAAAAAGTAGAAAACCCTTTTTAAACGACTCCAAATCTACGAAAAATCAGAGAAAAAGATTCGGGAGTCACATTTGAAGAAAGGGAAGGCAAGGATAAGAATCCAAGGCACCCTTTCAACCTAACCAAGGCTAGTTGCGCGATTTAGTCAAAGATTTGCTTATTTTAACCTAAAGATTAATCACATTTGGATGTACTATATGAATGCAAACCCTAGACCTAAGAGGGTATCGGGGGGTCGAAATGTATCTGTCGCGCCCCACTTTTTGAAAATGGTGTGAAAGTGTAGTGTGTGTGAAAGTAGTGTGTATGTGAACGTGTGTGAAAAAATGAAAATAAAAGGCCGTGGGACTTGAAAATGCGACTGTTTGGCCAAATAAAGTTCAAAAAGGGTTTTTGGATGAAAAATGGAGTCGCCACTTGGTACGGAGTTAGGGTGTACCAAGTCACCCAAAAATGATTTTGTTTTGTTTTTGAAAGAAAAAGTAAACAAACCCTTTTGAAGAACTTTTAGGTCTACGTAACCAAAGAAAGGGATCGGGGGTCACATTTGATAAGGGAGAAGGCAAAGGCAAAGCCTAAGGCACTCCCTTACCCTAGCCAAAGCTAGTTGCGTGACTTAGCCCCACTTTTCCTAATTTTTTCTACCCAAGATATGTATCGCATGTTGGATATGACTAATGGATGTGAAAAGGAAAGAAAAATGCAATCCTAAACCTAAAATGTTTCTCATGAGGCTTTTAGGTCCCAACCACATGAATTGTGGTGGCCAATAAGGATAGCTCTCATGGAAGTCGTGATTAATGCAAGTGAGGACTCAAGTGCAAGCGTGCAAGTGTGCAAGAGTGAGAAAATAAAGGTGCTTGTGTGTGCAAATGAATAAAAATGGGATATTAGATACGTATAAGTGCAATTTGAGTGCCATTTGTGAGATAGAAAAAATGAATAAGTGATAGGAAGAAAGTGGTGAGAAAGTATAGATTGAAAAAAGTCTAAGTAGTGAGAAAATGTGGCTAAAAAAGTGAGTAGGTGATATAAAAGGAATGCAAGTGTATGACCCTAAGGAAATGCATCAAGTCGGGCACGGGAATGACTCCTAATTTCACGACTTTGATTTTCCCTTGGATTAGAAGGAAGAACTAGCGTGCTAAGGCTATTTTGTAGCCACACTCGCTCGTTTCCCTTATCGAAAGGGGACTCTCAAGCAAATGTACCCTATAACTAGCATGAAAATGCAAAAAGCCTAAAATGAGGGGAAAAAGATTGGAGGAGCATGCCAAATGATAAAAACTAAGAAAAATGCATGAAATGTAGTGAACATGCAAGTATGCACTAAAGAAAGGGGAACGGCCTATTGGGTCTAGCGTTGGACTAGCCCTTTCTATGAATTCCTAACGGAATAATGAGCCACAACTAGCATTGGACTAGTGTGGTGACGTACATTCATCCATCACATTCATCTACGACTATAGAAAGCAAGTAGACATGCCAAACACTCATAAACACATAGCACATAACACTTAGTATGCTCAGCTAGATGCAAGAACCTAATAAAGCAAATTAACACATAGCAACAAAAGCAAGCAATCAAGCTAATGGACCTATTACATTTGCTAGCTTGGCACACGTCTTCAATAGGTCTTCATCAAATGCTCCTCCAAGCCCTATCTATTACAAGCCAAGAGGTGTACACATACCCCATAAAAGAATAACTTAATAAAAGCAAAAGAAAATGAAATAAATGAAAGGAATTAAGGAAAGGCAAGGAAAGCAAAGTAGACATGCAATTCTCACTTAGCACGTTGGATCACATAGGAGAGACAAAAAAGGATAAAAGAAATTATACCTCCCCCTTGGGTGGTGCTAATAAAGTGGACAAGACTCAACTTGGGCTATAATCACCAAAGAAAGGATAACTTGGGCTAAAACCATCCAAAGCAAAGGATTAATGCACCAATTTAATGATATAATATAAATAAAACAATCGGAATCCATCAAACATCGAATCCTTCCTCACTTTGCAACTTAGAAATGATTAAATGATGCATAATTTCCAGGAAATGGACCGAAAAGTAATCCTTAACCAATCATCCAAGTCTAATTGAAGCAATTTGGGAACACCAAAGGCCCAAGAGCCAAGAAATATTCAAGTAATCGCAAATAAACACATAAACATCGAAGCATTTAAACAACTTAAACATCCATGTTCGCAAAGCTGAGGGTTTAATTGAAAGGAAAAGGAAATTTGAGGGATCAATGAGTGGTTCAAACTTGCATTTTAGGACCCAATTGCAAGGAATTAAAGAAGTTTAAAAGGCCAATTTATTATTATAAATACTAAGGGTCTAAAAAGACATGAAATAAAATTAAGAATCTAAAGTGAGACATACTAAATCAAATAAGAAAATTCACAAAATAAATGAAAAGCAAGTGGCTAGGATTAAACAACAAAAAATGCCAAAGATCTAGAAAAAGTTATTAGACCCTTCAAATTCATTCTACAAATCCTTAAAGATTTACCCAAAACAAATCAAGACGTATTAAAGAAAAAAACATGTTAAGGGGGCAAGATTAATTAAGTTTTCCAATTAATTGGGCCATGGAAGCATTAAATCCAAATTAAGGGGTTAAAGTGCAAAATTTCTTTGAAGCATGCATGCAAGACCACGTAGAAGAACCAGTTTTACCACTGAAGCTTTTTACAACAACAAAAAAATATGAATGTCTGCTGCGTTTCTTATCTTTGACCACAGATTTCAAAACTAACACAAACTTTGATCAAACTCTCTCAAACCAATGTCCAAACTTTGAATTGAACAACACAACATACACCTTTGCCATTCAAACCAGCAAAAACACAGAAAGAAATGCGGCGAAATTCTGGAAACTCTCACGCAAATTAACTGAGAAATGGACCCCTGCAATTACTTCAAAATTTTATTTTCTTCCGCAGCTATTCTTATGCAATTTTAGACATATTCAGGCAAGCAAACCAAGAAGAAGACATGAATGAGTTGTTATCTAGACAAAGATACCAGAGCTTGGAACCGAAAAAAAAAAGAAAACAGGAAGGCAAGGCTGTGAATTTCTGGTTCAGCAAGCTAAAATGCATTTTCCAGCAAGTACTTAGAGATATTTCAGATGTCTTCAAAGTCAGATGTGTAAATATCAGCCAAGTATGAAAGAAAACACAAGCTTGAAGAAGCTGAAATTCGAACAAGCAAAGGAACCAATCTGCCCAGGCTACTGCACCAACCGAGAGTTTCATACTTTGCTGCAGCAGATTTTATGCGCAAATCCTAACACAATTTGAACTCAAATAATGGAATCACCAAAGGAGAAAACCCACGGGTCAACCTCCGAACATAACCCCAAACATGAACATAAACCCAGCTCTAGATTTACACACAACCAAAAATCAGCATAAAGGAAGCATTGGCAGCTTTGCCCGCAAAAAAAAAAACTTTTCAACCTCTGAAACATTGAGCTTTTTAGCAGCCTTACGCAACAGGCACATACCAAGCCATAATCAGACACAAAAGACAGCAAACATGTAAGTAATCAACCCCAAAAGTTCCTAACTTTCCGTCTCTTAAATCCCAGTCCCAAGATTCTAAGCACCAAACGATCAAAGCTGTAAACTTTCTCTGCAATTTTGTTCAGCCAAGACCCAACCACACAGGAGCTAACTCATTCCCCCAAACACCAGATTTAACGTTACCCAAACAAATGCCATCAGACCCAAGCAAGGGCCATCAATCAACATTGAAGCAAAACAGAACCAGGAGACAGCAACGGAAAGCAAGTAATAACTAAAGGAGACAGCTTTTAGCTATAAAAGATGAAAACCATACCTGGAGTGCGGAAACTCAGATGATCTTCCCAAGTATTGAACACTGAAGATGGTTCCGTCACCTTCCTTTTCTGCAATCCCCCAGCCGAGAATCCTTCTTGGTCTTTCTTCTTTTCCTTGCTTTTGCTGATGCCTCTCTCAGCCGTCAACCTTCAATCCTTCCCCTCTCTATTTTTCTCTCTGTCGACTGCTGCCAAAAATGCAACCTCTCTCGATCTCTTGTTCCTAGAAACCTCACGCTGCTCTCCTCTTTTACCGTCCTCCAAAAACTTTCAAAGCTCTCCCCTTTTTGCCGTCGCCACTCTCGTTGGTCTCTAGCTTTCCAGAATTTCTTCCAGCCGTCAAACCTCTCGTATCTTTTTTTTCTCCACCTGCGTCTTTCCTTTGTTCTATTTATACCCAACCACATACTCTCAAACCCTCACCTGAAGGGTGAGGATGATAGTGGAGGTTTGTCCTGGGTATCCTAGAGCCCTTCGATGGTATCCGTAACCTTTCTTTGCAAGCTGCAAAATACGCAGCTTACATGCCGTAACCCTTTTTTTTTTTTTAACTAATAACTTAATACAAAAATGAAAAATGATATTAAGTAGAGAAAAACAATAATTTAGGAAACATCAGACAAAAATAAACAAACTAGAAATAATAAACAACAAAGTTGCGATTTTTCTTTTCTTTTCTTCATTTTTTCATTTTTCATCATTTTTCTTCTTTTTCTTTTTTTCTTTTTTTCTTTTTTTCAAGAAAACATTGAATTTGAATAAAAAACAACTAAAGCATATTTTTGAATGCTTTTTCCTTCCCTCTTTTTTTTTTTGAGAAGTTCTATGCTAAAAAACTTAAAAATAAAAATAAAACTAAAAAAACTAAAACTAAAAAGTGAATAAAACTAATATGACAAATAAAAAACTAAAAAGTAAATGAAATTACACTAAAATTTGGTGTCTACAGTTTGCCCCTCTTTGTCTGAGTTTTGAAAAAACTTGAGACAAAGAAGTAGACACCAAATACTTACCTGCAAACTTGTCGACGACTGTTCATTTGTTGAAATGAGGACTGGCCCTCTTTGATGAGACTGGCTCCAACGAGAAATTTAATATCGGGACTGACCCGAACAAAATTTAAAATCGGGACTGACCCGAGACAGAAATTTAAAATCGGGATTGACCCACGGGATAGACCCGGACAGAAATGTAAATGGGATAGACCCGGACAGAAATGTAAATGGGATAGATCCAAACAGAAATTTAAATGGGATAGACCCGGACAGAAGTGTAAATGGGATAGACCCACGGGATAGACTCGAACAGAAATGTAAATGGGATAGACCCGGACAGAAGTGTAAATGGGATAGACCCGAACAGAAATGTAAATGGGATAGACCCAAACAGAAATTTAAATGGGATAGACCCACGGGATAGACCCGGACAGAAATTTAAATGGGATAGACCCAAACAGAAATTTAAATGGGATAGACCCAAACAAAAATGTAAATGGGATAGACCCACTGTGAGAACCCGTAAATCCCTTAATAATTTTCCTAGGGTTTTTTTTTCCCTTAATTGCATGTTTTCTGCTTTTTCTGGCTTAGAAATATTTTCTTGGTGGATTTTTATGAGTAATTATAGTTTTTAGATGATTTTTCTAGTATTGGAGAGTTTTTGAAAAATTAAGGATAAATAACGGACGTGGGACCCACTAGTGTGAAAAGTTCGGCAAAATTCGGCCAATAAGGTTAAGTTTCGGATACTGTGTAAAATTTATCGGGCGTTAAGAGATAAGTAGAGTGTGTGAAATGATTGATGTGGGAGGAAAAGAAAGATAAGATTGCATTTAAGAGGTGACAAGTGTCATCACTACATTGGCTAGGACTTATGACAACTATTCATGCTTTTTGACATTTTGACCAAGTTGTTAAATATCTTCAAAAATCACCAAAATTCACCATTTTCTTTCTCCTCCATGGCCGGCTCTCCCTTGGGCAAAGAAGAAAGAAATACTTCACCATTTTAGCTTCCATTTGGTTCAATCTTCCAAAAACAATTGCCTAGATTAGATTCTACTCCATAAAATCCTACCATTTGGTGCTAGTGAGTGCTTTAGTGAAGTTTTCTTGGAGAGTTAAGGTGGTCTACAACTTCCTCTCTCTTGTTTACTTGGTAAGTGATGCTAAACTTCCTCCTACACCTAATGAAGCTTAAGTTATGCTTATTAGTGATTAAAGTGCTGAAATTTCTGGTTTTTATCTTGGTTTGAAGTGATTTGGTGAAGTTTTTATTTTATTGATGATTTTTCTGGTTTAATTGGATTATGATGGTGTGGTTGTTTATGATGATTGGCAATAGCTTATAATGACACTAGTAGGTGTGAATTGTTGATAATTGCAATCAATTTTGGGTTTGGATTGAAAAATGAAAAGTTAGGGTTCATAAACCCCTAATTCTGTCTGGTTTTGGATCATAGGGTTAGAGGCCGAATTGGACTTTGCTCAAAACATGAAAGTTGTAGGTATTGATGAGTTTGAAGTGCCTGCAAAATTTCAGGTCATTTGAATTAGTGTAGAGTGAGATATGTCGATTTTACTGTTGCTGTTCTGGGTTGATCAGAATGCGAAAACTGCACTAGTAATTGGCCATTTTGACTGGAATTGGTTTGGATTTTGTTGTTGTTGTCTCCTGATGAAATGTAGCTGGATGTCTTAGCTATCATATGCCTTTGGAATCAATGCATTTGGACTTGTGTAGACTGAAATAGACTAATTTCAGCATAGTGCGATTTGGGAACCTGTAATTGCGGTTCTGGTTTGGTAATCTGCATTTTTGACCTAGTTGTGCTAGGATTTGGACTGAGTGACCTTCTACATTGTTGTAGCCCTGTCTTGCACCCTCATCCGATAAGCGTAGCGCATTTTGTGCCATTACCGCATTAGGAGGTCAAAACTATTTTTGTTGTTGGGTCAAATGAGTTACATTTCCTGATTTTCTGGTTTGCTATTATGCTTAAATAGGCATATGAAACCCTATTGGGGTTGTGATTGGCATGGCTTTATGATTAGTTATCGAGTCTCATTGTATTTGTTTACATGTTTTAAGGCTTACTCTTATTCCGGTCATTTCCTAGTTAACTTTTACTTTGAGGCTAGTGAACGGCTTTTGGGAAATGAGATGACTTTTGTGTGAAATGTTGGGACTGATTTGAGGAAATAATGAAGCCTTGATGGCTGGAAAAGTAAGAATTTTAGGGGAGGTGCTGCCCGATTTTATAGGCCGTTTGGTTCCTTTAAGCTGGATTTGCCTTTTTGTGGAAATGAAAGGCTTTTGGGTTGTTTGCGCTTAAGTCTTCATGTTACCTTTTCGTTTCCAAGAAAATCATGTTTTGCACCCTTGCATTAGTAATTATTTGGCGAGGCATACGACTAGTAGTCGAGCCTCACATGTGCATTCTGTTTACTCGATTCTGGAAGTAAAACCTTCAATTGGTTTATTCTGGTTTATTTTAGGGTTTCTTGGCGATTAAGGCCAATCTGAAGTGAAAACTTTTGAAGTTGAGCCGGTGAGTGTTCCACTACCTGCTACCCATTATGTGAAATATCTGAATACTTGATTTATGACTATTGAAGCCAAATACTATTTTGATAAAATGGAGGCGAGGGTGTACTTTATCACACTCGTTTTCTATCTGTTCATATGTCAATTTTGAGTGCCTATCTAAATCTGCCGTCTGAATCTGCTATCTGAATCGGATATCCTGTATCTGTATCTGAATCTGTTATCTGTGTCTGCATCTGTTCGGATTTCTATGACCTATGAGCTCAATCCTGTGGCTAAGTTATTCGACTCGGGCCGGCAAGGGCCTGGACGATTAGATAACGAACCACAGTAGTCTGTTCGGGGATTTTGGGTATTGAGACCCTTGATTCCGGGTATACTCGAGTATTACCATTTCTGTTCGGTTACGGTGAGCGGGCCCGGTAAAGGGGTGTTTGGTGGACGGAATTCGGAGTAAAGAGGGGTCTACGGACGCATTGGTTCTATATACGTTGACGGAGAGTCAATCGGTTTGGATCAAGTACTGCGCTGGAAATTTGGCTCCTGAGAGCCACCCGTATCCTTCTGATTTGAATCATTGGTTTCTGTGCTTTACATCTGACATGTGTATCTGATTTGTTAAATGTGAAATGCCATGATTTTAATGCTATTTGTTTGGTACCTCATTGAGCGCAAGCTCACCCCTTTCCGTTCATTTTGTTTTCCTTACAGGAAAATAAACCCTTTTGGTCTGGATTTGACAAATGGCTGCCAAATTGAGCTAGATGAACATATCTTTTGTATAGCTCATGTATTAAAACCCTAAGTGTACTTTTGGGGCGTTTTCTCTTTTGATTTGGCAAACCGTGTATATGTATTAACTTTTGAAAGCTTTTGTATGTCATTTTGATTTGTAAACGCTAAAGTTCAGATGTGAATGTTTGTTAGCTATTTCGGTTAGGTTCTGACGGGTCGGTTACTATTCATGGCCGGCTCCGGATTTCATTTTTTTTATTTTGGGTTATTTTACCATTTTGACTTGTTCACGCGCGTTTGTAAGTTCCGGAGTGAAGCAGATAGCTCTAATCTGATCCGTAGTCCTGGCGAGAGCTGGGCAGGCAGTCCGCTAACCCCTTTGGTTCGCCTTAGGGGAAAGTGGGGCTGTTACACCCACGGGATAGACCCGGACAGAAATGTAAATGGGATAGACCCACGGGATAGACCCGAACAGAAATGTAACAACGGGACTGGCCCGAACAAGAAATTAAAAAACGGGACTTCACTGGGGAGTTTTAAACAATGAATTGAGTTCTTACCTGAGAGTAGTTCAAACTTTTGTACCAAGAGGGAGATTTGGATCTATATGGCTGAAGCGATAGCTGATGTTATTTCTTATGATCAAACTTTGCCAAATTATCACTTCGTCTTTGCTTACTGGGGAGCTTTTTCTGACGTCGATTTAGGTGCAAAAAGAAGTGTGGTTGTTTTTGTTTGTAAATGCAACGTTCCTGCAAGAAAAGAAGAAATAATGGACTTGCCACCATCATTTGATCCGGTTTGCCTTGAGAATCGTGTAAACATTAAACATGAGTCTTATGACGCTTTTGCTTCTGTTCTGTGACGTCTGGCTTAGTTGAACTTGTAATTTTGAAACCTTTCGATTTTGGAGACCAATAAAGTGTGCATTTACCATGTCACCAAATCCATGTAGCAGCTTTGTTGCATTTTATTCACTTTAATAGATGATTAAATCCCATATCCTTGCACAAACCTTAGGGTTTATCATTCATCCGAATCCAATGGTAAAAGAATGATGCATGAAAAATCAATAATATATGCAAGATGATTTCCTATGTTATGCAGGAATGAATATGCCAAAGAATGTAAAACACAACCAACTGTGCTTAAACCTACAAAATGCCATGAATACAAGCAAATGAGGAAAGATGAGTTTCATAAGAATGTATTTGGAAAAGAATATTTTTACAAAGTGACACAGTTTTGGCCAACAGACGTCATATTCAAATCTCTGGATATCTTTGTTCTGGAATTCAATATTGGCAGAAGTATGACAAAAATGAGGAGAAATCCAAATGAACCAAGTCACCAGCTGTTCCTTCTCGTGCTCGTTTGTTGAGAAAAATTGCCTTGGCGCCCTCTCGGGTTTTCACCAAAGTTGCCTCCACCCTTTTTATTTTTGTTTTGTCTTTTCTTTTTCTTTCTTTTCCTTCTTTTTATTTTTTGCTTGCTTTTTTTTCTTTTTCGAGGCGCCCTTTCGGGTTTTCACCTAAAGAACAATGAACTATCTTGACCATGATCGACTCAGAAATATGAGTTAAAGATTTCTGGCATCAGTAAAATGCACTTCCCTTATGAGGTTAGGCGAAGACATTATGGACATCACCTGCCAGTTGATTAGCAAACTTTCCAATAGAAATACAACAAGTGACGAAAGCCAGGATTTTGGGCTTTTGTAATGAGGTCAGGTGGGGTGTTTTCAAGAAAAGTTGAGGCTTGAAAGCAAATTTGATGAGAGGTGTGAAATAACCTGAGATTGTATCATTTTGAGATCATCTCCAAATTTTGAACAAAACTGAGGAGAATTTGCCCCAGTTTGATTGAATTCTTCTCTTTGTGCTTTTCATTGCATTTTTCACTTTTGTATTTTTCTTCAAAAACTAAATTTGCTCCAGTGTGGGGTTTGCAATTTTCAGGAGCTGCCAAACGAAAATTTGTCAATTCTGATGGCTCAAAGGGGACAAGTAAGGATACAATGCTTTAAATGTAAAAGAAGATGGCCTGACTTGCATTTCGCCATTTGCATGAATTTCTAAGGAAATTTGCATGATCAAATGAAAATCTTCTTGCACATGTCCGAGTTGATAGGTCGAGGGAATGTTCGCCTATCCATTTCTGTCAAAATAAGTGTTCCGCCAGGTAATACCTTTTGGACAATGAACGGCCCTTTCTGATTTGGAACATATTTGCCTCTGCCTTCGTCTTGTAGTGGCAAAGTTCAGTTGAATGCTTTGCCCCCTTCCTCAAAATGTACGCTGATGAAACTTCTTGTTGTACGCTCAGGCCATTCATTTTATAACATTTCATGACAAACGGCATTCTTTGGTCGAACTCCCATTAGAGTGTTGTGAGAACCCGTAATCTTTCCATTTTCTAGGTTTTATTATATTTCCAGGTTTTCTTATTTTCAATGGTTTGTTTTCTGCACTTTCTGTATCCGGAAAATTTTCTAGATAATTTTTATGAGTAAATATAAGTTTTAGATGATTTTTCTAGCATTGGTGAGTTTTTAGAAAATTAAGAATAAATAGTGGACGTGGGACCCACTAGTGCGAAAAGTTCGGAAAAATTCGGCCAATAAGGTTAAGTTTTGGATACTGTATATCATTTATCGGGTGTTAAGAGATAAGTAGAGTGTGTGAAGTGATTGATGTGAGAGAGAAAAGAATGATAAGGTTGCATTGAATAGAGTGACACATGTCACTTTCTTATTGGATACCTTTTTAAGAATTACTATTCCAAATTTTGACTTTTGACCAAAGGTTAAATATCTCAAAAATTCATTAAAATTTCCTCATTTTCTCTCCACCATAGCCGGCCCTCTTAAGCTCCAAGGAAGACAAAACTCTTCAACATTCAAGCTTCTAACAAGACCAAATCCACCAACTCATGTGATTAACTTAGTTTTTGCTCCATAAAATCTTACCTTTTAGTGATAGTGAGAGCTTTAGTGAACTTTGTTTGAAGGACTAAGGTGCTCCACATCTTCCTCTCTCTTGGTTCTTGGTAAGTGAAGCTTGAAACACCCTACTACATCTAATAATGCTTATTTTGTGCTTAATGGGGGCATGAGAGAAGGAATATATGATTTGTTTCTTGATTTGGCTTGTTTTGGTGAAGTTTTTATTTTATTGGGAATTTTTCTGGTTTAATATGATCTTGATGTTGGGGGCTTGTATGATGAATTGTAATGGTTGGAAATGGCTCTAGTGGATGTGAAATGTGGTTAAATGCAATCAATTTTGGATTTGGTGTGAAATTTGAAAAGTTAGGGTTCTTGAACCCCAATTCTGTCCGGTTTTAGATCACTGGGTTAGAGGCCGAATTAGACTTTGCTCAAAACATGAAAGTTGTAGGTATTGATGTGTTTGAGGTTCCTGTAAAATTTCAGGGCATTTAGATTAGTGTAGAGTGAGTTATGACGAAATTACTGTAGCTGTTCTGCTTTGGACAGAATGCGAAAACTGCGATAGTAATTGGCCATTTTGACTGGAATTGGTTTGGATTCTGGAGTTGGTGTCTTCTGATGAAATGTAGATGGATGTCTTAGCTAACTTATGCCTTTGGAATTTCGGCATTTGGACTTGTATGGACTGAGATATACTGATTACAGTTTTTTGTGTTTTGTGAACCTGTTTTAGGAATTCTGGGTTAGTATTTGGCATATTTGACCTAGTTGTGTTACGAACTGGATTGAGTGGTCTTCTACATTATTGTAGCCCTGTTTCATAGCTTCGAAACGGTGGGTCTTACACCCCCATCCGATAACCGTAGAGAATTTGACGCCATTACCGCATAATGAGTGTAAAACAGTTTTCTATTTGGGGCCAAGACTAAGGCCATTTTCTAATTTCTGGTTTGCTATTATGCTTATATATGTATATGAAACCCTATTGGTTGGCATGGTTTTAAGGCTTACTCTTATTCCGGTCATTTTCTAGCTAACTTTTGTACTTGTACTACTTTGAGCCTAGTGAACGGCTTTTGGGAATGAGATGACTTTTGTGTGAGGTGTTGGGACTGATTTGAGGAAATAATGAAGCCTTAATGGCTGGAAAAGTAAGAAATTTAGGGGAAGTGCTGCCCGATTTTCTAGGCCGTTTGGTTCTTTAAGTTGGATTTGCCTTTTGATGGAAATGAAGGGCTTTTGGGTTGTTTGCGCCTAGGTCTTGGTGTTATCTTTTTGTTTTCAAGAAAATCATATTTTTGCACCCTTGCATTAGTATGTCTCACTTGTGCATTCCGTTTATTCGATTTTAGATATGAAACCTTCAATTGGTTTATTTTGATTATTTTAGGGTTTCTTGGCGATTAAGGCCAATCTGAAGTGAAACTTTTGAAGTTGAATCGGTGAGTGTACCACTGCCTGCTACCCTTTATGTGAAATATCTGAATATCTGAATACTTGACTTATGACTATTGAAGCCAAGTACTGCTTTGATAAAGTGGAGGCGAGGGTGTACTTTATCACACTCGTTCTCTGGTCTGTTCATATTCCAATTCTGAACGTCTATCTGAATCTGTTATCTGTATCTGTATCTGAAACTGTACTGAATCTGTTATCTGTATCTGAAACTGTATCTGTTCTGACGTCGTTTGGAAGCTTGTGTCCAACGACCTTTCTGTGACCTATGAGCTCAAATCCTGTGGCTAAGTTATTCAAGTCGGGCCGGCAAGGGCCTGGACGATTAGATAACGAACCACGGTAGTCTGTTCGGGGATCTTTGGGTATTGAGACCCTTGGGTTCCGGTATACTCGAGTATTACCATTTATGTTACTGATACGGTGAGCGGGCCCGGTAAAGGGGTGTTTGGTGGACGGAATTTGGAGTGAAGAGGAGTCTACGGACGCTTTGGTTCTATATACGTTGACGGAGGGTCAACCGGTCTGGATCAAGTACTGAGCTGGAAATTTGGCTCCTGAGAGCCACCCGTATCCTTCTGATTTGAATCAGTGGTTCCGTTGCTTTATATTTGGCATGTGTATCTGATTTGTTAAACATGAAATGCCATGATTTTATTGCTATCTGTTTGGTACCTCATTGAGCGCAAGCTCACCCCTTTCTGTTCCCTTTTGTTTTCCTTACAGGAAAATAATCACTTTTGGGAGCTCATACGTGTTGGTTGCCAAATTGAGCCATGTATATGTCTATTTTGAATAACTCATCTCATGAAACCCTAATGTGTATTGGGTTCATCTTCTGAATGGCAAACCGAATATGTGTATACCATATGTATAGTTTTGACATGCCAAGTGTGGTTGTAAATGTTGAATTGCTATGTATTACTGTTTGGTGGGTTCTCGGTTTCCCCTATTCCAGGCACTATTCATCGTTTTCCTTTTGCTTATTATTTTGTTATTTTGGTTCTTGTGGCTTGTCCGAGCGCACTTTTGCATTTCCGAAACGTTTTAGAACGCGTGTAACCGCTCCGTAGTCCTGGCGAGAGCTGGGCAGGCAGTCCGCTAACCCCTTTGGTTCGCCTTAGGGGAAGGTGGGGCTGTTACAGGTGGTATCAGAGCCTGCTTCGCGTGGTCTCTGCGCGGAGTGAGCCTGGACTATGTGGTGAATTGGTATGAAGGAATAAGTGCTCGATCGAGCCTAAGTTCTGAATTGTGAATGTTATAGGCCTTAACTTTTCTTGTGGTATCTGAGGAACATAGATCGGTACGTCTGGTGGGAATTTCGATTGTAGATGGTTTACTCTTGGGACTGGCCAGCTCGAGAGGTGAATTGTCTTATTTCGGATTCTTGTGCCTGAGTACTTCAGAGTAGAGGCGGTGTTAAGTATGTGGAATTTGCATTTTGGGAACATGAATAGGCTTTGTTTGGCTAGAATGAGTCCAAGAGGTTATTGGATATCTAGTTTGCATAGTAAGTGACGTGAGGGATCGGACGGGGTTATTTTAATTGGGTCTGGGACTATATCGCCTTTACTCTTGATTTGCTTGATACCCCTATGACATGACAGTGGTTTGGGTATTGTGCATAGGATTATCTGTCTAATTGGCATGTGTTGGTGTACTTGGTTATCCGTTTTCTTGATACATGGCGTGTTATATGTGTATATGTCTTTGGTGTAATTGGTGTGCTAGAATTCGATTACTTTTGTCACTTTATTGTAGTTATGCGTTGCAGTACTGTGGGAAAGGGGAAAAAGAAAAGAGAGAGAAAAAAATATATATATATATGTGAGGAAGATGTCGTCGTGGACGTGGAACTAAATGAGGCCAGGAATCAAGAAAAGAAAAGGGAAACAATAGCTGGACAAGGACCGGGAGTGCCACTTGTACTTAAGAATGTATTATGACCCATTGTTTTGCCCGGCAGGCTAGCATCCGAGTTCCAGCACTTCAGTAAGATGACACATTGGGTTGATCCGTATCAGGAAATTTTGGTTCTCCGAGATGAATTAGAGGTTCAAAGGAGGCTGACCGAGTACTGGGAAAGGCAATGGAAGCAAGAGTATTCGGAGAAACTTGAACTCTTACACCAAAATATGGAGTTAAAGAGGAAATACGAAGAGATTTCCAAGGAGACCGTAGCAATGGCACAAGGTAACACATCTATGGGAACGCCAGAGGAAGCTCAAAGGACGGGAATTGCAAAGCCACAACTGAAGATCTTTCATGCAAAGAAAAAGGGTAAAGCTGGTAGATCAATTGTGAAGAAGGGCCGTGGAGCGAGTGGTGAGATAATTTGTGGATATTGTAGAAAATCCAATCATATTGAAGTGGATTGCTGGAAAAAGGGGAGGAGATGTCTGTGTTGTGGGAGCGCCGAGCATTTGGTTGCTAATTGCCCGGGGGTTATTGCACGAAAAGAAAGGAACCAGCAGCCAACCAAGACCGACCCTGGCCCGTCAAGTGGAAAAGGGACTAAAATGAAGAACCTTATTTCTTCTGACTCTGAAGACGGAGAAGGTACAGGCCATTGGTTACTTTAAATTGTGAAGGTAAAATTTCGAGGGCGAAATTTCTTTAAGGGGGAGAGAGTGTGAGAACCCGTAATCTTTCCATTTTCTAGGTTTTATTATATTTCCAGGTTTTCTTATTTTCAATGGTTTGTTTTCTGCACTTTCTGTATCCGGAAAATTTTCTAGATAATTTTTATGAGTAAATATAAGTTTTAGATGATTTTTCTAGCATTGGTGAGTTTTTAGAAAATTAAGAATAAATAGTGGACGTGGGACCCACTAGTGCGAAAAGTTCGGAAAAATTCGGCCAATAAGGTTAAGTTTTGGATACTGTATATCATTTATCGGGTGTTAAGAGATAAGTAGAGTGTGTGAAGTGATTGATGTGAGAGAGAAAAGAATGATAAGGTTGCATTGAATAGAGTGACACATGTCACTTTCTTATTGGATACCTTTTTAAGAATTACTATTCCAAATTTTGACTTTTGACCAAAGGTTAAATATCTCAAAAATTCATTAAAATTTCCTCATTTTCTCTCCACCATAGCCGGCCCTCTTAAGCTCCAAGGAAGACAAAACTCTTCAACATTCAAGCTTCTAACAAGACCAAATCCACCAACTCATGTGATTAACTTAGTTTTTGCTCCATAAAATCTTACCCTTTAGTGATAGTGAGAGCTTTAGTGAACTTTGTTTGAAGGACTAAGGTGCTCCACATCTTCCTCTCTCTTGGTTCTTGGTAAGTGAAGCTTGAAACACCCTACTACATCTAATAATGCTTATTTTGTGCTTAATGGGGGCATGAGAGAAGGAATATATGATTTGTTTCTTGATTTGGCTTGTTTTGGTGAAGTTTTTATTTTATTGGGAATTTTTCTGGTTTAATATGATCTTGATGTTGGGGGCTTGTATGATGAATTGTAATGGTTGGAAATGGCTCTAGTGGATGTGAAATGTGGTTAAATGCAATCAATTTTGGATTTGGTGTGAAATTTGAAAAGTTAGGGTTCTTGAACCCCAATTCTGTCCGGTTTTAGATTACTGGGTTAGAGGCCGAATTAGACTTTGCTCAAAACATGAAAGTTGTAGGTATTGATGTGTTTGAGGTGCCTGTAAAATTTCAGGGCATTTAGATTAGTGTAGAGTGAGTTATGACGAAATTACTGTAGCTGTTCTGCTTTGGACAGAATGCGAAAACTGCGATAGTAATTGGCCATTTTGACTGGAATTGGTTTGGATTCTGGAGTTGGTGTCTTCTGATGAAATGTAGATGGATGTCTTAGCTAACTTATGCCTTTGGAATTTCGGCATTTGGACTTGTATGGACTGAGATATACTGATTACAGTTTTTTGTGTTTTGTGAACCTGTTTTAGGAATTCTGGGTTAGTATTTGGCATATTTGACCTAGTTGTGTTACGAACTGGATTGAGTGGTCTTCTACATTATTGTAGCCCTGTTTCATAGCTTCGAAACGGTGGGTCTTACACCCCCATCCGATAACCGTAGAGAATTTGACGCCATTACCGCATAATGAGTGTAAAACAGTTTTCTATTTGGGGCCAAGACTAAGGCCATTTTCTAATTTCTGGTTTGCTATTATGCTTATATATGTATATGAAACCCTATTGGTTGGCATGGTTTTAAGGCTTACTCTTATTCCGGTCATTTTCTAGCTAACTTTTGTACTTGTACTACTTTGAGCCTAGTGAACGGCTTTTGGGAATGAGATGACTTTTGTGTGAGGTGTTGGGACTGATTTGAGGAAATAATGAAGCCTTAATGGCTGGAAAAGTAAGAAATTTAGGGGAAGTGCTGCCCGATTTTCTAGGCCGTTTGGTTCTTTAAGTTGGATTTGCCTTTTGATGGAAATGAAGGGCTTTTGGGTTGTTTGCGCCTAGGTCTTGATGTTATCTTTTTGTTTTCAAGAAAATCATATTTTTGCACCCTTGCATTAGTATGTCTCACTTGTGCATTCCGTTTATTCGATTTTAGATATGAAACCTTCAATTGGTTTATTTTGATTATTTTAGGGTTTCTTGGCGATTAAGGCCAATCTGAAGTGAAACTTTTGAAGTTGAATCGGTGAGTGTACCACTGCCTGCTACCCTTTATGTGAAATATCTGAATATCTGAATACTTGACTTATGACTATTGAAGCCAAGTACTGCTTTGATAAAGTGGAGGCGAGGGTGTACTTTATCACACTCGTTCTCTGGTCTGTTCATATTCCAATTCTGAACGTCTATCTGAATCTGTTATCTGTATCTGTATCTGAAACTGTACTGAATCTGTTATCTGTATCTGAAACTGTATCTGTTCTGACGTCGTTTGGAAGCTTGTGTCCAACGACCTTTCTGTGACCTATGAGCTCAAATCCTGTGGCTAAGTTATTCAAGTCGGGCCGGCAAGGGCCTGGACGATTAGATAACGAACCACGGTAGTCTGTTCGGGGATCTTTGGGTATTGAGACCCTTGGGTTCCGGTATACTCGAGTATTACCATTTATGTTACTGATACGGTGAGCGGGCCCGGTAAAGGGGTGTTTGGTGGACGGAATTTGGAGTGAAGAGGAGTCTACGGACGCTTTGGTTCTATATACGTTGACGGAGGGTCAACCGGTCTGGATCAAGTACTGAGCTGGAAATTTGGCTCCTGAGAGCCACCCGTATCCTTCTGATTTGAATCAGTGGTTCCGTTGCTTTATATTTGGCATGTGTATCTGATTTGTTAAACATGAAATGCCATGATTTTATTGCTATCTGTTTGGTACCTCATTGAGCGCAAGCTCACCCCTTTCTGTTCCCTTTTGTTTTCCTTACAGGAAAATAATCACTTTTGGGAGCTCATACGTGTTGGTTGCCAAATTGAGCCATGTATATGTCTATTTTGAATAACTCATCTCATGAAACCCTAATGTGTATTGGGTTCATCTTCTGAATGGCAAACCGAATATGTGTATACCATATGTATAGTTTTGACATGCCAAGTGTGGTTGTAAATGTTGAATTGCTATGTATTACTGTTTGGTGGGTTCTCGGTTTCCCCTATTCCAGGCACTATTCATCGTTTTCCTTTTGCTTATTATTTTGTTATTTTGGTTCTTGTGGCTTGTCCGAGCGCACTTTTGCATTTCCGAAACGTTTTAGAACGCGTGTAACCGCTCCGTAGTCCTGGCGAGAGCTGGGCAGGCAGTCCGCTAACCCCTTTGGTTCGCCTTAGGGGAAGGTGGGGCTGTTACAGGTGGTATCAGAGCCTGCTTCGCGTGGTCTCTGCGCGGAGTGAGCCTGGACTATGTGGTGAATTGGTATGAAGGAATAAGTGCTCGATCGAGCCTAAGTTCTGAATTGTGAATGTTATAGGCCTTAACTTTTCTTGTGGTATCTGAGGAACATAGATCGGTACGTCTGGTGGGAATTTCGATTGTAGATGGTTTACTCTTGGGACTGGCCAGCTCGAGAGGTGAATTGTCTTATTTCGGATTCTTGTGCCTGAGTACTTCAGAGTAGAGGCGGTGTTAAGTATGTGGAATTTGCATTTTGGGAACATGAATAGGCTTTGTTTGGCTAGAATGAGTCCAAGAGGTTATTGGATATCTAGTTTGCATAGTAAGTGACGTGAGGGATCGGACGGGGTTATTTTAATTGGGTCTGGGACTATATCGCCTTTACTCTTGATTTGCTTGATACCCCTATGACATGACAGTGGTTTGGGTATTGTGCATAGGATTATCTGTCTAATTGGCATGTGTTGGTGTACTTGGTTATCCGTTTTCTTGATACATGGCGTGTTATATGTGTATATGTCTTTGGTGTAATTGGTGTGCTAGAATTCGATTACTTTTGTCACTTTATTGTAGTTATGCGTTGCAGTACTGTGGGAAAGGGGAAAAAGAAAAGAGAGAGAAAAAAAAATATATATATATGTGAGGAAGATGTCGTCGTGGACGTGGAACTAAATGAGGCCAGGAATCAAGAAAAGAAAAGGGAAACAATAGCTGGACAAGGACCGGGAGTGCCACTTGTACTTAAGAATGTATTATGACCCATTGTTTTGCCCGGCAGGCTAGCATCCGAGTTCCAGCACTTCAGTAAGATGACACATTGGGTTGATCCGTATCAGGAAATTTTGGTTCTCCGAGATGAATTAGAGGTTCAAAGGAGGCTGACCGAGTACTGGGAAAGGCAATGGAAGCAAGAGTATTCGGAGAAACTTGAACTCTTACACCAAAATATGGAGTTAAAGAGGAAATACGAAGAGATTTCCAAGGAGACCGTAGCAATGGCACAAGGTAACACATCTATGGGAACGCCAGAGGAAGCTCAAAGGACGGGAATTGCAAAGCCACAACTGAAGATCTTTCATGCAAAGAAAAAGGGTAAAGCTGGTAGATCAATTGTGAAGAAGGGCCGTGGAGCGAGTGGTGAGATAATTTGTGGATATTGTAGAAAATCCAATCATATTGAAGTGGATTGCTGGAAAAAGGGGAGGAGATGTCTGTGTTGTGGGAGCGCCGAGCATTTGGTTGCTAATTGCCCGGGGGTTATTGCACGAAAAGAAAGGAACCAGCAGCCAACCAAGACCGACCCTGGCCCGTCAAGTGGAAAAGGGACTAAAATGAAGAACCTTATTTCTTCTGACTCTGAAGACGGAGAAGGTACAGGCCATTGGTTACTTTAAATTGTGAAGGTAAAATTTCGAGGGCGAAATTTCTTTAAGGGGGAGAGAGTGTGAGAACCCGTAATCTTTCCATTTTCTAGGTTTTATTATATTTCCAGGTTTTCTTATTTTCAATGGTTTGTTTTCTGCACTTTCTGTATCCGGAAAATTTTCTAGATAATTTTTATGAGTAAATATAAGTTTTAGATGATTTTTCTAGCATTGGTGAGTTTTTAGAAAATTAAGAATAAATAGTGGACGTGGGACCCACTAGTGCGAAAAGTTCGGAAAAATTCGGCCAATAAGGTTAAGTTTTGGATACTGTATATCATTTATCGGGTGTTAAGAGATAAGTAGAGTGTGTGAAGTGATTGATGTGAGAGAGAAAAGAATGATAAGGTTGCATTGAATAGAGTGACACATGTCACTTTCTTATTGGATACCTTTTTAAGAATTACTATTCCAAATTTTGACTTTTGACCAAAGGTTAAATATCTCAAAAATTCATTAAAATTTCCTCATTTTCTCTCCACCATAGCCGGCCCTCTTAAGCTCCAAGGAAGACAAAACTCTTCAACATTCAAGCTTCTAACAAGACCAAATCCACCAACTCATGTGATTAACTTAGTTTTTGCTCCATAAAATCTTACCCTTTAGTGATAGTGAGAGCTTTAGTGAACTTTGTTTGAAGGACTAAGGTGCTCCACATCTTCCTCTCTCTTGGTTCTTGGTAAGTGAAGCTTGAAACACCCTACTACATCTAATAATGCTTATTTTGTGCTTAATGGGGGCATGAGAGAAGGAATATATGATTTGTTTCTTGATTTGGCTTGTTTTGGTGAAGTTTTTATTTTATTGGGAATTTTTCTGGTTTAATATGATCTTGATGTTGGGGGCTTGTATGATGAATTGTAATGGTTGGAAATGGCTCTAGTGGATGTGAAATGTGGTTAAATGCAATCAATTTTGGATTTGGTGTGAAATTTGAAAAGTTAGGGTTCTTGAACCCCAATTCTGTCCGGTTTTAGATTACTGGGTTAGAGGCCGAATTAGACTTTGCTCAAAACATGAAAGTTGTAGGTATTGATGTGTTTGAGGTGCCTGTAAAATTTCAGGGCATTTAGATTAGTGTAGAGTGAGTTATGACGAAATTACTGTAGCTGTTCTGCTTTGGACAGAATGCGAAAACTGCGATAGTAATTGGCCATTTTGACTGGAATTGGTTTGGATTCTGGAGTTGGTGTCTTCTGATGAAATGTAGATGGATGTCTTAGCTAACTTATGCCTTTGGAATTTCGGCATTTGGACTTGTATGGACTGAGATATACTGATTACAGTTTTTTGTGTTTTGTGAACCTGTTTTAGGAATTCTGGGTTAGTATTTGGCATATTTGACCTAGTTGTGTTACGAACTGGATTGAGTGGTCTTCTACATTATTGTAGCCCTGTTTCATAGCTTCGAAACGGTGGGTCTTACACCCCCATCCGATAACCGTAGAGAATTTGACGCCATTACCGCATAATGAGTGTAAAACAGTTTTCTATTTGGGGCCAAGACTAAGGCCATTTTCTAATTTCTGGTTTGCTATTATGCTTATATATGTATATGAAACCCTATTGGTTGGCATGGTTTTAAGGCTTACTCTTATTCCGGTCATTTTCTAGCTAACTTTTGTACTTGTACTACTTTGAGCCTAGTGAACGGCTTTTGGGAATGAGATGACTTTTGTGTGAGGTGTTGGGACTGATTTGAGGAAATAATGAAGCCTTAATGGCTGGAAAAGTAAGAAATTTAGGGGAAGTGCTGCCCGATTTTCTAGGCCGTTTGGTTCTTTAAGTTGGATTTGCCTTTTGATGGAAATGAAGGGCTTTTGGGTTGTTTGCGCCTAGGTCTTGATGTTATCTTTTTGTTTTCAAGAAAATCATATTTTTGCACCCTTGCATTAGTATGTCTCACTTGTGCATTCCGTTTATTCGATTTTAGATATGAAACCTTCAATTGGTTTATTTTGATTATTTTAGGGTTTCTTGGCGATTAAGGCCAATCTGAAGTGAAACTTTTGAAGTTGAATCGGTGAGTGTACCACTGCCTGCTACCCTTTATGTGAAATATCTGAATATCTGAATACTTGACTTATGACTATTGAAGCCAAGTACTGCTTTGATAAAGTGGAGGCGAGGGTGTACTTTATCACACTCGTTCTCTGGTCTGTTCATATTCCAATTCTGAACGTCTATCTGAATCTGTTATCTGTATCTGTATCTGAAACTGTACTGAATCTGTTATCTGTATCTGAAACTGTATCTGTTCTGACGTCGTTTGGAAGCTTGTGTCCAACGACCTTTCTGTGACCTATGAGCTCAAATCCTGTGGCTAAGTTATTCAAGTCGGGCCGGCAAGGGCCTGGACGATTAGATAACGAACCACGGTAGTCTGTTCGGGGATCTTTGGGTATTGAGACCCTTGGGTTCCGGTATACTCGAGTATTACCATTTATGTTACTGATACGGTGAGCGGGCCCGGTAAAGGGGTGTTTGGTGGACGGAATTTGGAGTGAAGAGGAGTCTACGGACGCTTTGGTTCTATATACGTTGACGGAGGGTCAACCGGTCTGGATCAAGTACTGAGCTGGAAATTTGGCTCCTGAGAGCCACCCGTATCCTTCTGATTTGAATCAGTGGTTCCGTTGCTTTATATTTGGCATGTGTATCTGATTTGTTAAACATGAAATGCCATGATTTTATTGCTATCTGTTTGGTACCTCATTGAGCGCAAGCTCACCCCTTTCTGTTCCCTTTTGTTTTCCTTACAGGAAAATAATCACTTTTGGGAGCTCATACGTGTTGGTTGCCAAATTGAGCCATGTATATGTCTATTTTGAATAACTCATCTCATGAAACCCTAATGTGTATTGGGTTCATCTTCTGAATGGCAAACCGAATATGTGTATACCATATGTATAGTTTTGACATGCCAAGTGTGGTTGTAAATGTTGAATTGCTATGTATTACTGTTTGGTGGGTTCTCGGTTTCCCCTATTCCAGGCACTATTCATCGTTTTCCTTTTGCTTATTATTTTGTTATTTTGGTTCTTGTGGCTTGTCCGAGCGCACTTTTGCATTTCCGAAACGTTTTAGAACGCGTGTAACCGCTCCGTAGTCCTGGCGAGAGCTGGGCAGGCAGTCCGCTAACCCCTTTGGTTCGCCTTAGGGGAAGGTGGGGCTGTTACAGGTGGTATCAGAGCCTGCTTCGCGTGGTCTCTGCGCGGAGTGAGCCTGGACTATGTGGTGAATTGGTATGAAGGAATAAGTGCTCGATCGAGCCTAAGTTCTGAATTGTGAATGTTATAGGCCTTAACTTTTCTTGTGGTATCTGAGGAACATAGATCGGTACGTCTGGTGGGAATTTCGATTGTAGATGGTTTACTCTTGGGACTGGCCAGCTCGAGAGGTGAATTGTCTTATTTCGGATTCTTGTGCCTGAGTACTTCAGAGTAGAGGCGGTGTTAAGTATGTGGAATTTGCATTTTGGGAACATGAATAGGCTTTGTTTGGCTAGAATGAGTCCAAGAGGTTATTGGATATCTAGTTTGCATAGTAAGTGACGTGAGGGATCGGACGGGGTTATTTTAATTGGGTCTGGGACTATATCGCCTTTACTCTTGATTTGCTTGATACCCCTATGACATGACAGTGGTTTGGGTATTGTGCATAGGATTATCTGTCTAATTGGCATGTGTTGGTGTACTTGGTTATCCGTTTTCTTGATACATGGCGTGTTATATGTGTATATGTCTTTGGTGTAATTGGTGTGCTAGAATTCGATTACTTTTGTCACTTTATTGTAGTTATGCGTTGCAGTACTGTGGGAAAGGGGAAAAAGAAAAGAGAGAGAAAAAAAAATATATATATATGTGAGGAAGATGTCGTCGTGGACGTGGAACTAAATGAGGCCAGGAATCAAGAAAAGAAAAGGGAAACAATAGCTGGACAAGGACCGGGAGTGCCACTTGTACTTAAGAATGTATTATGACCCATTGTTTTGCCCGGCAGGCTAGCATCCGAGTTCCAGCACTTCAGTAAGATGACACATTGGGTTGATCCGTATCAGGAAATTTTGGTTCTCCGAGATGAATTAGAGGTTCAAAGGAGGCTGACCGAGTACTGGGAAAGGCAATGGAAGCAAGAGTATTCGGAGAAACTTGAACTCTTACACCAAAATATGGAGTTAAAGAGGAAATACGAAGAGATTTCCAAGGAGACCGTAGCAATGGCACAAGGTAACACATCTATGGGAACGCCAGAGGAAGCTCAAAGGACGGGAATTGCAAAGCCACAACTGAAGATCTTTCATGCAAAGAAAAAGGGTAAAGCTGGTAGATCAATTGTGAAGAAGGGCCGTGGAGCGAGTGGTGAGATAATTTGTGGATATTGTAGAAAATCCAATCATATTGAAGTGGATTGCTGGAAAAAGGGGAGGAGATGTCTGTGTTGTGGGAGCGCCGAGCATTTGGTTGCTAATTGCCCGGGGGTTATTGCACGAAAAGAAAGGAACCAGCAGCCAACCAAGACCGACCCTGGCCCGTCAAGTGGAAAAGGGACTAAAATGAAGAACCTTATTTCTTCTGACTCTGAAGACGGAGAAGGTACAGGCCATTGGTTACTTTAAATTGTGAAGGTAAAATTTCGAGGGCGAAATTTCTTTAAGGGGGAGAGAGTGTGAGAACCCGTAATCTTTCCATTTTCTAGGTTTTATTATATTTCCAGGTTTTCTTATTTTCAATGGTTTGTTTTCTGCACTTTCTGTATCCGGAAAATTTTCTAGATAATTTTTATGAGTAAATATAAGTTTTAGATGATTTTTCTAGCATTGGTGAGTTTTTAGAAAATTAAGAATAAATAGTGGACGTGGGACCCACTAGTGCGAAAAGTTCGGAAAAATTCGGCCAATAAGGTTAAGTTTTGGATACTGTATATCATTTATCGGGTGTTAAGAGATAAGTAGAGTGTGTGAAGTGATTGATGTGAGAGAGAAAAGAATGATAAGGTTGCATTGAATAGAGTGACACATGTCACTTTCTTATTGGATACCTTTTTAAGAATTACTATTCCAAATTTTGACTTTTGACCAAAGGTTAAATATCTCAAAAATTCATTAAAATTTCCTCATTTTCTCTCCACCATAGCCGGCCCTCTTAAGCTCCAAGGAAGACAAAACTCTTCAACATTCAAGCTTCTAACAAGACCAAATCCACCAACTCATGTGATTAACTTAGTTTTTGCTCCATAAAATCTTACCCTTTAGTGATAGTGAGAGCTTTAGTGAACTTTGTTTGAAGGACTAAGGTGCTCCACATCTTCCTCTCTCTTGGTTCTTGGTAAGTGAAGCTTGAAACACCCTACTACATCTAATAATGCTTATTTTGTGCTTAATGGGGGCATGAGAGAAGGAATATATGATTTGTTTCTTGATTTGGCTTGTTTTGGTGAAGTTTTTATTTTATTGGGAATTTTTCTGGTTTAATATGATCTTGATGTTGGGGGCTTGTATGATGAATTGTAATGGTTGGAAATGGCTCTAGTGGATGTGAAATGTGGTTAAATGCAATCAATTTTGGATTTGGTGTGAAATTTGAAAAGTTAGGGTTCTTGAACCCCAATTCTGTCCGGTTTTAGATTACTGGGTTAGAGGCCGAATTAGACTTTGCTCAAAACATGAAAGTTGTAGGTATTGATGTGTTTGAGGTGCCTGTAAAATTTCAGGGCATTTAGATTAGTGTAGAGTGAGTTATGACGAAATTACTGTAGCTGTTCTGCTTTGGACAGAATGCGAAAACTGCGATAGTAATTGGCCATTTTGACTGGAATTGGTTTGGATTCTGGAGTTGGTGTCTTCTGATGAAATGTAGATGGATGTCTTAGCTAACTTATGCCTTTGGAATTTCGGCATTTGGACTTGTATGGACTGAGATATACTGATTACAGTTTTTTGTGTTTTGTGAACCTGTTTTAGGAATTCTGGGTTAGTATTTGGCATATTTGACCTAGTTGTGTTACGAACTGGATTGAGTGGTCTTCTACATTATTGTAGCCCTGTTTCATAGCTTCGAAACGGTGGGTCTTACACCCCCATCCGATAACCGTAGAGAATTTGACGCCATTACCGCATAATGAGTGTAAAACAGTTTTCTATTTGGGGCCAAGACTAAGGCCATTTTCTAATTTCTGGTTTGCTATTATGCTTATATATGTATATGAAACCCTATTGGTTGGCATGGTTTTAAGGCTTACTCTTATTCCGGTCATTTTCTAGCTAACTTTTGTACTTGTACTACTTTGAGCCTAGTGAACGGCTTTTGGGAATGAGATGACTTTTGTGTGAGGTGTTGGGACTGATTTGAGGAAATAATGAAGCCTTAATGGCTGGAAAAGTAAGAAATTTAGGGGAAGTGCTGCCCGATTTTCTAGGCCGTTTGGTTCTTTAAGTTGGATTTGCCTTTTGATGGAAATGAAGGGCTTTTGGGTTGTTTGCGCCTAGGTCTTGATGTTATCTTTTTGTTTTCAAGAAAATCATATTTTTGCACCCTTGCATTAGTATGTCTCACTTGTGCATTCCGTTTATTCGATTTTAGATATGAAACCTTCAATTGGTTTATTTTGATTATTTTAGGGTTTCTTGGCGATTAAGGCCAATCTGAAGTGAAACTTTTGAAGTTGAATCGGTGAGTGTACCACTGCCTGCTACCCTTTATGTGAAATATCTGAATATCTGAATACTTGACTTATGACTATTGAAGCCAAGTACTGCTTTGATAAAGTGGAGGCGAGGGTGTACTTTATCACACTCGTTCTCTGGTCTGTTCATATTCCAATTCTGAACGTCTATCTGAATCTGTTATCTGTATCTGTATCTGAAACTGTACTGAATCTGTTATCTGTATCTGAAACTGTATCTGTTCTGACGTCGTTTGGAAGCTTGTGTCCAACGACCTTTCTGTGACCTATGAGCTCAAATCCTGTGGCTAAGTTATTCAAGTCGGGCCGGCAAGGGCCTGGACGATTAGATAACGAACCACGGTAGTCTGTTCGGGGATCTTTGGGTATTGAGACCCTTGGGTTCCGGTATACTCGAGTATTACCATTTATGTTACTGATACGGTGAGCGGGCCCGGTAAAGGGGTGTTTGGTGGACGGAATTTGGAGTGAAGAGGAGTCTACGGACGCTTTGGTTCTATATACGTTGACGGAGGGTCAACCGGTCTGGATCAAGTACTGAGCTGGAAATTTGGCTCCTGAGAGCCACCCGTATCCTTCTGATTTGAATCAGTGGTTCCGTTGCTTTATATTTGGCATGTGTATCTGATTTGTTAAACATGAAATGCCATGATTTTATTGCTATCTGTTTGGTACCTCATTGAGCGCAAGCTCACCCCTTTCTGTTCCCTTTTGTTTTCCTTACAGGAAAATAATCACTTTTGGGAGCTCATACGTGTTGGTTGCCAAATTGAGCCATGTATATGTCTATTTTGAATAACTCATCTCATGAAACCCTAATGTGTATTGGGTTCATCTTCTGAATGGCAAACCGAATATGTGTATACCATATGTATAGTTTTGACATGCCAAGTGTGGTTGTAAATGTTGAATTGCTATGTATTACTGTTTGGTGGGTTCTCGGTTTCCCCTATTCCAGGCACTATTCATCGTTTTCCTTTTGCTTATTATTTTGTTATTTTGGTTCTTGTGGCTTGTCCGAGCGCACTTTTGCATTTCCGAAACGTTTTAGAACGCGTGTAACCGCTCCGTAGTCCTGGCGAGAGCTGGGCAGGCAGTCCGCTAACCCCTTTGGTTCGCCTTAGGGGAAGGTGGGGCTGTTACAGGTGGTATCAGAGCCTGCTTCGCGTGGTCTCTGCGCGGAGTGAGCCTGGACTATGTGGTGAATTGGTATGAAGGAATAAGTGCTCGATCGAGCCTAAGTTCTGAATTGTGAATGTTATAGGCCTTAACTTTTCTTGTGGTATCTGAGGAACATAGATCGGTACGTCTGGTGGGAATTTCGATTGTAGATGGTTTACTCTTGGGACTGGCCAGCTCGAGAGGTGAATTGTCTTATTTCGGATTCTTGTGCCTGAGTACTTCAGAGTAGAGGCGGTGTTAAGTATGTGGAATTTGCATTTTGGGAACATGAATAGGCTTTGTTTGGCTAGAATGAGTCCAAGAGGTTATTGGATATCTAGTTTGCATAGTAAGTGACGTGAGGGATCGGACGGGGTTATTTTAATTGGGTCTGGGACTATATCGCCTTTACTCTTGATTTGCTTGATACCCCTATGACATGACAGTGGTTTGGGTATTGTGCATAGGATTATCTGTCTAATTGGCATGTGTTGGTGTACTTGGTTATCCGTTTTCTTGATACATGGCGTGTTATATGTGTATATGTCTTTGGTGTAATTGGTGTGCTAGAATTCGATTACTTTTGTCACTTTATTGTAGTTATGCGTTGCAGTACTGTGGGAAAGGGGAAAAAGAAAAGAGAGAGAAAAAAAAATATATATATATGTGAGGAAGATGTCGTCGTGGACGTGGAACTAAATGAGGCCAGGAATCAAGAAAAGAAAAGGGAAACAATAGCTGGACAAGGACCGGGAGTGCCACTTGTACTTAAGAATGTATTATGACCCATTGTTTTGCCCGGCAGGCTAGCATCCGAGTTCCAGCACTTCAGTAAGATGACACATTGGGTTGATCCGTATCAGGAAATTTTGGTTCTCCGAGATGAATTAGAGGTTCAAAGGAGGCTGACCGAGTACTGGGAAAGGCAATGGAAGCAAGAGTATTCGGAGAAACTTGAACTCTTACACCAAAATATGGAGTTAAAGAGGAAATACGAAGAGATTTCCAAGGAGACCGTAGC
Organism: Coffea arabica; assembly: GCF_036785885.1. Taxonomy (NCBI): domain Eukaryota; kingdom Viridiplantae; phylum Streptophyta; class Magnoliopsida; order Gentianales; family Rubiaceae; genus Coffea; species Coffea arabica. The sequence goes on along the minus strand of NC_092316.1, from coordinate 35,557,023 downwards.
AATGGCACAAGGTAACACATCTATGGGAACGCCAGAGGAAGCTCAAAGGACGGGAATTGCAAAGCCACAACTGAAGATCTTTCATGCAAAGAAAAAGGGTAAAGCTGGTAGATCAATTGTGAAGAAGGGCCGTGGAGCGAGTGGTGAGATAATTTGTGGATATTGTAGAAAATCCAATCATATTGAAGTGGATTGCTGGAAAAAGGGGAGGAGATGTCTGTGTTGTGGGAGCGCCGAGCATTTGGTTGCTAATTGCCCGGGGGTTATTGCACGAAAAGAAAGGAACCAGCAGCCAACCAAGACCGACCCTGGCCCGTCAAGTGGAAAAGGGACTAAAATGAAGAACCTTATTTCTTCTGACTCTGAAGACGGAGAAGGTACAGGCCATTGGTTACTTTAAATTGTGAAGGTAAAATTTCGAGGGCGAAATTTCTTTAAGGGGGAGAGAGTGTGAGAACCCGTAATCTTTCCATTTTCTAGGTTTTATTATATTTCCAGGTTTTCTTATTTTCAATGGTTTGTTTTCTGCACTTTCTGTATCCGGAAAATTTTCTAGATAATTTTTATGAGTAAATATAAGTTTTAGATGATTTTTCTAGCATTGGTGAGTTTTTAGAAAATTAAGAATAAATAGTGGACGTGGGACCCACTAGTGCGAAAAGTTCGGAAAAATTCGGCCAATAAGGTTAAGTTTTGGATACTGTATATCATTTATCGGGTGTTAAGAGATAAGTAGAGTGTGTGAAGTGATTGATGTGAGAGAGAAAAGAATGATAAGGTTGCATTGAATAGAGTGACACATGTCACTTTCTTATTGGATACCTTTTTAAGAATTACTATTCCAAATTTTGACTTTTGACCAAAGGTTAAATATCTCAAAAATTCATTAAAATTTCCTCATTTTCTCTCCACCATAGCCGGCCCTCTTAAGCTCCAAGGAAGACAAAACTCTTCAACATTCAAGCTTCTAACAAGACCAAATCCACCAACTCATGTGATTAACTTAGTTTTTGCTCCATAAAATCTTACCCTTTAGTGATAGTGAGAGCTTTAGTGAACTTTGTTTGAAGGACTAAGGTGCTCCACATCTTCCTCTCTCTTGGTTCTTGGTAAGTGAAGCTTGAAACACCCTACTACATCTAATAATGCTTATTTTGTGCTTAATGGGGGCATGAGAGAAGGAATATATGATTTGTTTCTTGATTTGGCTTGTTTTGGTGAAGTTTTTATTTTATTGGGAATTTTTCTGGTTTAATATGATCTTGATGTTGGGGGCTTGTATGATGAATTGTAATGGTTGGAAATGGCTCTAGTGGATGTGAAATGTGGTTAAATGCAATCAATTTTGGATTTGGTGTGAAATTTGAAAAGTTAGGGTTCTTGAACCCCAATTCTGTCCGGTTTTAGATTACTGGGTTAGAGGCCGAATTAGACTTTGCTCAAAACATGAAAGTTGTAGGTATTGATGTGTTTGAGGTGCCTGTAAAATTTCAGGGCATTTAGATTAGTGTAGAGTGAGTTATGACGAAATTACTGTAGCTGTTCTGCTTTGGACAGAATGCGAAAACTGCGATAGTAATTGGCCATTTTGACTGGAATTGGTTTGGATTCTGGAGTTGGTGTCTTCTGATGAAATGTAGATGGATGTCTTAGCTAACTTATGCCTTTGGAATTTCGGCATTTGGACTTGTATGGACTGAGATATACTGATTACAGTTTTTTGTGTTTTGTGAACCTGTTTTAGGAATTCTGGGTTAGTATTTGGCATATTTGACCTAGTTGTGTTACGAACTGGATTGAGTGGTCTTCTACATTATTGTAGCCCTGTTTCATAGCTTCGAAACGGTGGGTCTTACACCCCCATCCGATAACCGTAGAGAATTTGACGCCATTACCGCATAATGAGTGTAAAACAGTTTTCTATTTGGGGCCAAGACTAAGGCCATTTTCTAATTTCTGGTTTGCTATTATGCTTATATATGTATATGAAACCCTATTGGTTGGCATGGTTTTAAGGCTTACTCTTATTCCGGTCATTTTCTAGCTAACTTTTGTACTTGTACTACTTTGAGCCTAGTGAACGGCTTTTGGGAATGAGATGACTTTTGTGTGAGGTGTTGGGACTGATTTGAGGAAATAATGAAGCCTTAATGGCTGGAAAAGTAAGAAATTTAGGGGAAGTGCTGCCCGATTTTCTAGGCCGTTTGGTTCTTTAAGTTGGATTTGCCTTTTGATGGAAATGAAGGGCTTTTGGGTTGTTTGCGCCTAGGTCTTGATGTTATCTTTTTGTTTTCAAGAAAATCATATTTTTGCACCCTTGCATTAGTATGTCTCACTTGTGCATTCCGTTTATTCGATTTTAGATATGAAACCTTCAATTGGTTTATTTTGATTATTTTAGGGTTTCTTGGCGATTAAGGCCAATCTGAAGTGAAACTTTTGAAGTTGAATCGGTGAGTGTACCACTGCCTGCTACCCTTTATGTGAAATATCTGAATATCTGAATACTTGACTTATGACTATTGAAGCCAAGTACTGCTTTGATAAAGTGGAGGCGAGGGTGTACTTTATCACACTCGTTCTCTGGTCTGTTCATATTCCAATTCTGAACGTCTATCTGAATCTGTTATCTGTATCTGTATCTGAAACTGTACTGAATCTGTTATCTGTATCTGAAACTGTATCTGTTCTGACGTCGTTTGGAAGCTTGTGTCCAACGACCTTTCTGTGACCTATGAGCTCAAATCCTGTGGCTAAGTTATTCAAGTCGGGCCGGCAAGGGCCTGGACGATTAGATAACGAACCACGGTAGTCTGTTCGGGGATCTTTGGGTATTGAGACCCTTGGGTTCCGGTATACTCGAGTATTACCATTTATGTTACTGATACGGTGAGCGGGCCCGGTAAAGGGGTGTTTGGTGGACGGAATTTGGAGTGAAGAGGAGTCTACGGACGCTTTGGTTCTATATACGTTGACGGAGGGTCAACCGGTCTGGATCAAGTACTGAGCTGGAAATTTGGCTCCTGAGAGCCACCCGTATCCTTCTGATTTGAATCAGTGGTTCCGTTGCTTTATATTTGGCATGTGTATCTGATTTGTTAAACATGAAATGCCATGATTTTATTGCTATCTGTTTGGTACCTCATTGAGCGCAAGCTCACCCCTTTCTGTTCCCTTTTGTTTTCCTTACAGGAAAATAATCACTTTTGGGAGCTCATACGTGTTGGTTGCCAAATTGAGCCATGTATATGTCTATTTTGAATAACTCATCTCATGAAACCCTAATGTGTATTGGGTTCATCTTCTGAATGGCAAACCGAATATGTGTATACCATATGTATAGTTTTGACATGCCAAGTGTGGTTGTAAATGTTGAATTGCTATGTATTACTGTTTGGTGGGTTCTCGGTTTCCCCTATTCCAGGCACTATTCATCGTTTTCCTTTTGCTTATTATTTTGTTATTTTGGTTCTTGTGGCTTGTCCGAGCGCACTTTTGCATTTCCGAAACGTTTTAGAACGCGTGTAACCGCTCCGTAGTCCTGGCGAGAGCTGGGCAGGCAGTCCGCTAACCCCTTTGGTTCGCCTTAGGGGAAGGTGGGGCTGTTACAGGTGGTATCAGAGCCTGCTTCGCGTGGTCTCTGCGCGGAGTGAGCCTGGACTATGTGGTGAATTGGTATGAAGGAATAAGTGCTCGATCGAGCCTAAGTTCTGAATTGTGAATGTTATAGGCCTTAACTTTTCTTGTGGTATCTGAGGAACATAGATCGGTACGTCTGGTGGGAATTTCGATTGTAGATGGTTTACTCTTGGGACTGGCCAGCTCGAGAGGTGAATTGTCTTATTTCGGATTCTTGTGCCTGAGTACTTCAGAGTAGAGGCGGTGTTAAGTATGTGGAATTTGCATTTTGGGAACATGAATAGGCTTTGTTTGGCTAGAATGAGTCCAAGAGGTTATTGGATATCTAGTTTGCATAGTAAGTGACGTGAGGGATCGGACGGGGTTATTTTAATTGGGTCTGGGACTATATCGCCTTTACTCTTGATTTGCTTGATACCCCTATGACATGACAGTGGTTTGGGTATTGTGCATAGGATTATCTGTCTAATTGGCATGTGTTGGTGTACTTGGTTATCCGTTTTCTTGATACATGGCGTGTTATATGTGTATATGTCTTTGGTGTAATTGGTGTGCTAGAATTCGATTACTTTTGTCACTTTATTGTAGTTATGCGTTGCAGTACTGTGGGAAAGGGGAAAAAGAAAAGAGAGAGAAAAAAAAATATATATATATGTGAGGAAGATGTCGTCGTGGACGTGGAACTAAATGAGGCCAGGAATCAAGAAAAGAAAAGGGAAACAATAGCTGGACAAGGACCGGGAGTGCCACTTGTACTTAAGAATGTATTATGACCCATTGTTTTGCCCGGCAGGCTAGCATCCGAGTTCCAGCACTTCAGTAAGATGACACATTGGGTTGATCCGTATCAGGAAATTTTGGTTCTCCGAGATGAATTAGAGGTTCAAAGGAGGCTGACCGAGTACTGGGAAAGGCAATGGAAGCAAGAGTATTCGGAGAAACTTGAACTCTTACACCAAAATATGGAGTTAAAGAGGAAATACGAAGAGATTTCCAAGGAGACCGTAGCAATGGCACAAGGTAACACATCTATGGGAACGCCAGAGGAAGCTCAAAGGACGGGAATTGCAAAGCCACAACTGAAGATCTTTCATGCAAAGAAAAAGGGTAAAGCTGGTAGATCAATTGTGAAGAAGGGCCGTGGAGCGAGTGGTGAGATAATTTGTGGATATTGTAGAAAATCCAATCATATTGAAGTGGATTGCTGGAAAAAGGGGAGGAGATGTCTGTGTTGTGGGAGCGCCGAGCATTTGGTTGCTAATTGCCCGGGGGTTATTGCACGAAAAGAAAGGAACCAGCAGCCAACCAAGACCGACCCTGGCCCGTCAAGTGGAAAAGGGACTAAAATGAAGAACCTTATTTCTTCTGACTCTGAAGACGGAGAAGGTACAGGCCATTGGTTACTTTAAATTGTGAAGGTAAAATTTCGAGGGCGAAATTTCTTTAAGGGGGAGAGAGTGTGAGAACCCGTAATCTTTCCATTTTCTAGGTTTTATTATATTTCCAGGTTTTCTTATTTTCAATGGTTTGTTTTCTGCACTTTCTGTATCCGGAAAATTTTCTAGATAATTTTTATGAGTAAATATAAGTTTTAGATGATTTTTCTAGCATTGGTGAGTTTTTAGAAAATTAAGAATAAATAGTGGACGTGGGACCCACTAGTGCGAAAAGTTCGGAAAAATTCGGCCAATAAGGTTAAGTTTTGGATACTGTATATCATTTATCGGGTGTTAAGAGATAAGTAGAGTGTGTGAAGTGATTGATGTGAGAGAGAAAAGAATGATAAGGTTGCATTGAATAGAGTGACACATGTCACTTTCTTATTGGATACCTTTTTAAGAATTACTATTCCAAATTTTGACTTTTGACCAAAGGTTAAATATCTCAAAAATTCATTAAAATTTCCTCATTTTCTCTCCACCATAGCCGGCCCTCTTAAGCTCCAAGGAAGACAAAACTCTTCAACATTCAAGCTTCTAACAAGACCAAATCCACCAACTCATGTGATTAACTTAGTTTTTGCTCCATAAAATCTTACCCTTTAGTGATAGTGAGAGCTTTAGTGAACTTTGTTTGAAGGACTAAGGTGCTCCACATCTTCCTCTCTCTTGGTTCTTGGTAAGTGAAGCTTGAAACACCCTACTACATCTAATAATGCTTATTTTGTGCTTAATGGGGGCATGAGAGAAGGAATATATGATTTGTTTCTTGATTTGGCTTGTTTTGGTGAAGTTTTTATTTTATTGGGAATTTTTCTGGTTTAATATGATCTTGATGTTGGGGGCTTGTATGATGAATTGTAATGGTTGGAAATGGCTCTAGTGGATGTGAAATGTGGTTAAATGCAATCAATTTTGGATTTGGTGTGAAATTTGAAAAGTTAGGGTTCTTGAACCCCAATTCTGTCCGGTTTTAGATTACTGGGTTAGAGGCCGAATTAGACTTTGCTCAAAACATGAAAGTTGTAGGTATTGATGTGTTTGAGGTGCCTGTAAAATTTCAGGGCATTTAGATTAGTGTAGAGTGAGTTATGACGAAATTACTGTAGCTGTTCTGCTTTGGACAGAATGCGAAAACTGCGATAGTAATTGGCCATTTTGACTGGAATTGGTTTGGATTCTGGAGTTGGTGTCTTCTGATGAAATGTAGATGGATGTCTTAGCTAACTTATGCCTTTGGAATTTCGGCATTTGGACTTGTATGGACTGAGATATACTGATTACAGTTTTTTGTGTTTTGTGAACCTGTTTTAGGAATTCTGGGTTAGTATTTGGCATATTTGACCTAGTTGTGTTACGAACTGGATTGAGTGGTCTTCTACATTATTGTAGCCCTGTTTCATAGCTTCGAAACGGTGGGTCTTACACCCCCATCCGATAACCGTAGAGAATTTGACGCCATTACCGCATAATGAGTGTAAAACAGTTTTCTATTTGGGGCCAAGACTAAGGCCATTTTCTAATTTCTGGTTTGCTATTATGCTTATATATGTATATGAAACCCTATTGGTTGGCATGGTTTTAAGGCTTACTCTTATTCCGGTCATTTTCTAGCTAACTTTTGTACTTGTAAATTTCTCGGACGTCCGATGCGATCGATGTGCGTCCGAGGCGTGCGTCCGATCCTTCCGGACGTCCGATGCTTCCTCACGAGCGTCCGACAGAGTTTCCTTCTTGATGTTCTTCATCCTTTCGGACGTCCGATAGCGTCCGACATGAGTGCCCTGTTTTTGCTTCTTCTTTTATGCCACAAGAATCTGTTCTAACAAATTACTCACATAAAAACATTAGCCCAAATCTACATTTTGGTTTGTTAATCATCAAAACCAAGGATTGATCGACCAAGGTCAACAGTACTTGTACTACTTTGAGCCTAGTGAACGGCTTTTGGGAATGAGATGACTTTTGTGTGAGGTGTTGGGACTGATTTGAGGAAATAATGAAGCCTTAATGGCTGGAAAAGTAAGAAATTTAGGGGAAGTGCTGCCCGATTTTCTAGGCCGTTTGGTTCTTTAAGTTGGATTTGCCTTTTGATGGAAATGAAGGGCTTTTGGGTTGTTTGCGCCTAGGTCTTGATGTTATCTTTTTGTTTTCAAGAAAATCATATTTTTGCACCCTTGCATTAGTATGTCTCACTTGTGCATTCCGTTTATTCGATTTTAGATATGAAACCTTCAATTGGTTTATTTTGATTATTTTAGGGTTTCTTGGCGATTAAGGCCAATCTGAAGTGAAACTTTTGAAGTTGAATCGGTGAGTGTACCACTGCCTGCTACCCTTTATGTGAAATATCTGAATATCTGAATACTTGACTTATGACTATTGAAGCCAAGTACTGCTTTGATAAAGTGGAGGCGAGGGTGTACTTTATCACACTCGTTCTCTGGTCTGTTCATATTCCAATTCTGAACGTCTATCTGAATCTGTTATCTGTATCTGTATCTGAAACTGTACTGAATCTGTTATCTGTATCTGAAACTGTATCTGTTCTGACGTCGTTTGGAAGCTTGTGTCCAACGACCTTTCTGTGACCTATGAGCTCAAATCCTGTGGCTAAGTTATTCAAGTCGGGCCGGCAAGGGCCTGGACGATTAGATAACGAACCACGGTAGTCTGTTCGGGGATCTTTGGGTATTGAGACCCTTGGGTTCCGGTATACTCGAGTATTACCATTTCTGTTACTGATACGGTGAGCGGGCCCGGTAAAGGGGTGTTTGGTGGACGGAATTTGGAGTGAAGAGGAGTCTACGGACGCTTTGGTTCTATATACGTTGACGGAGGGTCAACCGGTCTGGATCAAGTACTGAGCTGGAAATTTGGCTCCTGAGAGCCACCCGTATCCTTCTGATTTGAATCAGTGGTTCCGTTGCTTTATATTTGGCATGTGTATCTGATTTGTTAAACATGAAATGCCATGATTTTATTGCTATCTGTTTGGTACCTCATTGAGCGCAAGCTCACCCCTTTCTGTTCCCTTTTGTTTTCCTTACAGGAAAATAATCACTTTTGGGAGCTCATACGTGTTGGTTGCCAAATTGAGCCATGTATATGTCTATTTTGAATAACTCATCTCATGAAACCCTAATGTGTATTGGGTTCATCTTCTAAATGGCAAACCGAATATGTGTATACCATATGTATAGTTTTGACATGCCAAGTGTGGTTGTAAATGTTGAATTGCTATGTATTACTGTTTGGTGGGTTCTCGGTTTCCCCTATTCCAGGCACTATTCATCGTTTTCCTTTTGCTTATTATTTCGTTATTTTGGTTCTTGTGGCTTGTCCGAGCGCACTTTTGCATTTCCGAAACGTTTTAGAACGCGTGTAACCGCTCCGTAGTCCTGGCGAGAGCTGGGCAGGCAGTCCGCTAACCCCTTTGGTTCGCCTTAGGGGAAGGTGGGGCTGTTACACACATTAACAATCTTTCCAGCCTTCACGAAATCATCATATTCCTCAAGCTTATTGACAATAGTGGCAAATGAGCATCCAGTCATGCGGAAAATTTCTTCAAAGTACGGCGGATCATGTGCCTTAATGAAAGTGCGTATGATTTCGTCCTCCGTCATTGGTGAATCGACTTTTGCGGCTATTTTCCTCCATCTCTTAGCATAGGTTTTATGATCTTCAGATGGCTTCCTCTTTGTTCCCTCTAGTGTGGTCCGTGTTGGAGCGAGCTCGCAATTGTACTCGTATTGCCTTATAAATGCATTGGACAGGTCCAACCAAGTCTTTATCTCCTCAAACTTCAAAGTTGAATACCAATCAAATGCGTCACCTTCCAAACTTTCTGGGAATAGCCTTAAAGGTAAATTTTCATCATCCACCGGCCTACCCAACTTATTGGCAAACAATCGGAGGTGTGTCTTGGGATTGCCTGTGCCATCGTATTTGTTAAATTTAGGGGTTTTGAACCCCTCAGGCAACTACACATTCGGGAAAAGGCAAAACTTATCGTAATCCAGGACTCCTTGTTTGTTCGACCCTTGACTTTTCCTCATAAACGCATCGAAACGGTCAAGACGTTTGAGAAGCTTTATATCAATAGGAGCAGAAGATTCTCCCATCTCTGGCTTGTTTTGAATGGTATGGTTTGGTAAGAAAGGCTCAGCAGTAGCATGATAAAAGGCTTGTGGATTCAGAGGCATGTTTGGATCACTTTGAGGTTGAAATCCTTGTCCATAAGGAGGATAGAACGGAGGATTTTGAGCATAGGCATATTGCGGGTTGTAAATTCCCTCAAAAGTAGTTTGAATTGGAGGAATGACAAATGGTTCGGATTGTGGTTGTGTGGCGGGCACAGGCTCAGGTTGTACTCCGCTACTGATGAGCTCATCGATCAACTTCTTCTGAGTGGCCATTTCGGATGCCATTTCCCCAATTGTGAGTAACTCTGTCAACTGAACCCCAGGACTTGCGGCCTCTGGCTGGGTAGTTGCAACGGCCTTATCGGACGATTCTGGTTGAGTACTCATGTCTACACGATTCCTTTGGGCTTTACTACGGGATCGAGTAATAACGGGGCTTTTCCGAAAAGCTATTTTGAAAATTTACCTGAGAATGCAAAAGACTTCTTTAGATAAACCAATCGTTATTAGATTTCTGCAATTTATTCAAAAGAGAAAAAGAAAAAGAAAAAGACATGAGTTAGTAACTATTCGAACAATTCGGATGCATGTCCTATTGGGGGGACCCTTTTTTGTGCCAAGGGTAGGCCTAGCATGATGCAACCCCTTCGGGGTAAAATCCCATTTCCAAACCTGTAAGTGAATTTAGAACTTTTAAATGGAAAGCTTGTCATAAATTGCAGAATGGTTCAAACTTTCTTTACAACCTCGTCAATGGTCTTAGTAACCATGTTTACAAAATCCATATGTCTCGAGAGACTGGTACTTTGTGATTCTCTAGAGCTTCCTAAACTGAGCTTACGAGCTCCTTCCCTAATTCTATCAAAGGCGTCTATGGCTTCCTCTAACTTTTCATTCGTCTTCTTCTCTCTCTTCAGCTGCACTTGGGTATCTTCTATAACTCTGTTGGCCATTATAAGTTGGGCTTGAGATTCTTCTAATTCTTTCCTTAGCCTTTCCATTTGTTCTTCGGGACTGGCTGATGATGATTGTTGCCTTGCCCTATCATGTTCCACCTTTTGTTCGATCCATTTGTTGTATCCAGGCATAACTGCAGGTGTCATCTTGTTTACCAATTCCAACTGCAAATTCTCAAGTCCTCGCAGATTTCCCCAAACCTCTAATACCATGCTTCGACTCTCGGTCACCGTACCCAATCTGAGATCTTCAACCCCTTGTACCATAGGAATACTTTGCGGGTAGCCAAACTGTCTCATAACCTTTTGCGGAATATAGGCTACTAGACCATTGACTCCAGCTAAAGGGATGAAATCATGTTGAGTGGTCCTAAAAGCTGGGTCCCTAACTTTGGTTCAATCTAAAACCCACTGCACCTTTTCTGGTGTCAAATTGTTGAACTCTTCGATAAACTGGCTTGACGACATCACGCGGTAGTAGCGGCCGACTCTCTCTCGATGCGAATCAATCCAATTCTCAACTGGGAGGCAAGAACCCAACGGGTTTAGTAATCTCTTCGGCAAATGTTCCATGATCCACATTTGGAGTATCAGATTTGAAGCATAGAAGAACCCCCCTTTCCTTTGGCAATTGGTAAGAGCTGAGAAAATGTCTGCCATGACAACGGGTATCAAAGTTGGTGTTGTCCCACGAATTCCTAGAAAAAGGCTTTGAATCATGTTGATGGTTGCAAATGTCACCTTTCCATGCCTTTGAGGGAATAGCAATAAGTTAATCAAAACCAAACCAAAAGCTTGCATGCGTTTCTCTTCCCATTGCCCCCTTGTTATGAAGAAATCAATCTGATGGCGCTCAAAAGACTCTCTTTCCCCAAATCGGTCATATAGAAACCTCAGTGGACAAGATCTAGCATCGGGGTGTTGGTCTAAACTATTGCTCCTTAATCCTAAAAATCGGCAAATTTTTGGTGTAATTCCTTTTACTTTTTTATTCTCATTTGTCGTGGTTGCTTTTAGTTTTTATTTTATTTTTAAGTTTTAGCGTAGGAAAATCATGGAAAAGGAAAAATCATAAAAAAAAGAGAAAAAAAAAAAAGAAAAAAAAGCGTTCAAAAAATATGTTGTAGTTGTTTCAGATTTAGTTTCATTATTTAAAAATGAAAAATGATGAAAAATTAAAATTTGTAAGAAAAGGAAAAGAAGGAAAAGAATTTGTTCATAAAAATATGTTTTGAGCATTTTTTTTAGTATTTTATTTATTTTAGTTAAAATTATTTCTTACTTTAAAAAAAAAAAAAAAAAAAAAAAAAAAAAAGGATACCAGCGGCAAGCTGCATTTGTAGCGGCTTGCAAGAAAGGACATGTGCGGCTCCTTAAGCTGCAAATATGGCAGGATTGATTTAGGGTTTAGAGGTTAGGATTCTCATATAAAAAGGAAGAAAGATAGCAGCCGCAAGGGGGAGGTTTTGGTGGGTAACAAAAAGAGAGGGAGGAATCGGGAAAGAAAAAAGGGGAGCAAGATAGGCAAGGTGACGGGGGGGAAGAGAGAGAGAGGAAAGCCGAGAGCTAGGAAGAGGGCAAAAGAGGAGTGAGTGTGTGAGAGCTGGGAAAGTTGAGACAAGGGCGACGGCTGAAAAGTTGGAAGAGAGGGTGACGGAAGGAAGCAAGAGACTAAGAAAAGGAAAGTGGCGGGTCTTGGGAAGAAAAAACAAAGAAGGAGAATCCGGCAAGGAAGAAAGCTGTGGTCTTTGGACTGAGAGAAAAGATCTGAGCAGGGAGAGAAGGAAGTCGCGTTTCTGAAAATTTGGTGGATCCTTATCGAAGGTCAGATCTTCATAGCTTGTTACTAAAATCTACAACCTGGGCTGTTTGATCCTTGAGCAGTTGCATCACTCATTCTGCCTTGAGATTTCTACCGCCCCTTTGAGTCTTCAAGACAGAGAAAGGTAACTATCCAGCCCCCTTTTGTTCATTTGTATGAAAACAAATCCTTTAGATAGGAGCATAGTTTTCTTGTTTGATGGCCTGGCTAGTCCACCGCTGCAGGATGGTTCCCCATTCCCTCGTTGATTAATTGCATATTTTTGCTCTAGAATTTCTGTTTCCAAACACTAGATGACTGGGCTAATGTTTTGACAAATCATGTTAGAAGATTAGGATGGTTTTGCTTGTTAGAATCGCAAGTTATGATTTTGTTTGTCAAAAGTTGCAAAAACCTGCACATAAAATCTGCTGCAACAAGCTCCAAGCTCTTGGTCCTGTTGCAGCAGCGTGCGCAGATACCTTTTCTTTTCCTTAGATGGCCGAAGCTTTGGTTTTGTTTCAAACGCTTGATTTGGTTTGTAGCTTGACTGAAATGTCCTGTGCATGATTGGGAACTTGGTGTCAAAGGTCATCAGTAATTTCTGGTTTGATAAATCTGTTGGTATGATGAAACAACAAGTTTGGAAACCAAAAAAAAAAAAATGCAGCAAGTTTCATTTCGGTTATTGCAGAAGCTGTTTCGAAGTCGTCACTAGCATGAGGGGCTTCCTATAAGTTGCATTTTTGTCAGGAGGTTTTGCCATGTTTGTGACCGTAGTTGGTTCAAAGTCTTATATGACTCAGCCGAAAGTTTCATGGGATTGCAGAAACTGTTTGAACAAAAATTGCAGCAAGAAATATAGGAATGATTTTGGGTTTTACCAGTTTTTTTTCATTCCCCCCTGATTTGCATGTCTAAGTTAATGTCTTATGATGGTTTTTGAGAATCTAATGAACTCCCTGAATAGCCAAGGAAGCTTTAAGATCACGGAAAAATGAGAAGAGTTTCGCTGCACTTGTTTTTGCTGTTATAAACTCTCGCCGCCCCTTTGTTTTTTAGCAGTCATCAACCTGAATTTTCTTATTTGATCTCGCAATGAGTGTATTATTTGGCTTGGTTGATGATCATGGGAATATTTTATGTTTGTTTGACTCAAAAGTTGAAGTTTTGCTGGTAATATTTCGGTGATGAAGCACAGCAATGTGCGGAGAGAAATTTCTGCTGCATTTATTTTCCTTTCTTTTGCGGATTAGTTCCTTTCATCCTTGCCGGTCTGCTTATATTCTTTACTTTGGATCTGCAACAAAGTCTAGCTATTGATTTAGTTGGTGGCTGAGAGTTAAAATCTTGGTATTCAGTGAACCTGTTTGCATGAAATTTGCCTTGAATGAACAAAGAAAGTTGCAGCAGTTTTATGCTTCAGATTTTTTTTGCATATTTTTCCAGTATTTTTGCACAAGATCTTTCTAAATTTCTGGCCATTGGATTGTGACTATCATGTAGTTTCATTTAAGTTGAAGTCTAGATGATTAGTTTTGGATTAAATCTGGAATTTTTTACTTGAAAGGAAGAGGCAGTAATGTGCACCTGTTCTTGATTGCTGAAGGCTGTGTTGCATTTTTTTCCTTTTTCTTTCTTTTGCTTTTAGTTTTCCTTTTGCTGGTTAGTCCCAATTTTGTTTATTTCAATCCTACCATGAAGTTGTATGTTTAGTAGACAATTTTGTTTGCATGGTAAATAGATAGAATTGCACCTGAACATTGCCGCAAGCTTGGAACAAAATGTCATCAGAATTCATCCTTTTTAGTTGCAGAATGTTAAGCTCTTCACGTATGCATGCATGCAAATATCTTTCAGAAAATTGCACTTTAACCCCCCCAAGTCTCTCCTTGTTCCACTAGGACCCAATCAATTAAATAATTTCATCAATTTGGTCCTTGGTAGTTTTAATTTTTGCAACTTCATTGTTTGTTTCATTCCAATTAGCCACCTTGCTTTGTTTAAATTGCACTTCATGCATGAATTTAAGAGCTTTATGACCATGTGAGCCCGTGTTTGCATATTTTCTTTAATTTCTTCAAATAAATTGGTACCTTGACCATTTCTTTTATTTTGGAGGATAAATAAGTTGATTTCACTCCATTAGAGCTTCATTTCAAGGGCGGTATATCTTCTTTTATCCCTTTTGTCTCTCCTATGTGATCCAATGTGCTAAGTGTGAATCGCATGCCTAATTTGCTTTCATTACCATTCTTTAGTTCCATTATTTCATTCCTTCTTGCTTTTATTAAATTATTCTTTTAAATGGGGTATGTGTACACCTCTTGGCTTGTAATAGATAGGGCGTAGCAAGTAATTTGGTCCATTTTCCCTTTCCCTTCTGTTTTAGTTAGCAAATGTAATGGTTGCATGCCTATGTGTTATATGTTAAATGTTTTATTAGGATTTTGCATCTAGTCAAGCATGCTAAATGTTATGTGCTACGTGTTTATAAGTGATTCGCATGTCTACTCGCTTTTTGTAGTATGGATGAATGGAATGGATGAATGTACGTCACCACACTAGTCCAACACTAGTTGTGGCTTCTTTTATCGTTTCCACTAGTCCAACGCTAGTCGGAATTCATAGGAGGGGCTAGTCCAATGCTAGACCCAATAGGTTTTTTTTCCTTTTCTCATTAAGTGCATGATCACCACATATCACGCATTTTTCATTAGTTTTATCATTTGGTATGTTCCTCAAACCCCTTCCCTTTCACTTTAGGACTTGCATCTCATGCTAGTTAGGGTTCATTTGCGTGAGAGTCCCCTTAAATATGGGATATAGACGAGTGTGGCTTTTTCTAAGCCTTAGCACGCTTGTATTCTCTCTATCAAAGGGCAAATTGAGTCACGATTTAGGTCTCCCCGTACCCATTATGCATGAATTCCCTAGGTTCATGCATCCACTCTATCATTACACTTTCATTTTTTCCTCCCATTTGCACACGTACACCTTTTATCCCTTCATTTGCACACGTACACCTTTTTATCCCTTCATTTGCACACGAACACTTTTATCATCACTTACACACATGTACTTCATATTATCATTTCACACACCGCACCTTGCCCACTCACGTGCACATTTTCACTTACATATTATTACCTTTTATTACTTTTTTTCAAACTCATGTCCTCACATTGCATACATGCATTCCATTCATTTGCATCCCACTCGCATTATTCGTGACCTCTTCAAAGGATCGTTATTGGGCTTCACAATTAATGTGATTGGCACCACTCAACCTTTGAAGGGAAATTTCCCCCAATACCCCTAGGTCTAGGGTTTTCCATTCATGTAGTACATCCAAATGTAATAAATTCTTTGGTTAAAACAAGAAAATCTTTGATTAAATCAACGCAACTAGCCTTGGCTAGGTCGAAGGGGTGCCTTGGATTTTTATCCTTGCCTTCCCCTTCGTCAAATGTGACTCCCGAACCTTTTTCTTTGTTTGCGTGGACTAGGAGTCGTTCAAAAGGGTTTCTTACTTTTTTTCCTTAAAAATTCACTTTTTGGGTGACTTGGTACACCCTAACTCTATACCAAGTGGCGACTCCATTTTTCATATAAAAAACCCTTTTTGAACTATTTTTCTTGGGTCAAATCGTCGCATTTTCAAACCCCCATTTAGACCCATTTTTCTTTTAAATCACAATTCATTTTCCAATCACAAATATATTTTTCAAACCATTTATTTTATTTATCAAAAAATGGGGCGCGACAGTTGGCGACTCCACTGGGGACGTTTGAGAGTCCGAGCAAATTTGATTTAATCAACCTTTTTCTCTTTTTAACCTTTTCATTTATCACATTGGATGTTTAGAGTTGCATTTTTCCCTTTTTTAGGATTTTGCATTTCACGCGTATCCAATTACTCCCTCGCTTGCGAATGTATGTTTGGTTGATTGGATGTATGTTTACTTGCTTATCTCGCGCTTGCATTGCATTTGGGTGGGGGACATCACCTTAGAGCCTCGCGTTGGTTCTTGATCCCTCCCCTCCAAACGAGCACTAGCATACGTGCATACGCTTTAATTATTTTTACCCCCCATTTATTTTTCTTTTAGTGGCTTGTCACGCCACTCCACCCTATTAGGATTAGGTGACCCACTTGGCCATGTGATCACGACACGATGTGTGTGTAGCATGTTCCAATGAGTCACTCAATCTTCCGCTTTAAGCTATGGGTTGATAGCCTTTAGCTTTTAGTCGAAGGTTGAGGATTTTGATAGATTCACTCAAACACGTAGCCGCGACACGATGTGTGCGTAGCGGTGTTTGGGGAATCGCTCGAGCCACCGACAAAGAACCTTGGGATTGATGACCCTTGGTTTCTAAGTCTGAAGGCTCGGGGACCTAAGCTTATCGAGTCTAGATGCATTAGCGAACCCCACCCTCATGCATCCATATTAGAATTGCCTTAGGGTAGAGTTGGCCTTATCCTGAGCTAGGGACACTATTCACGAGGGGAGGGGTCCAACCCCTTTCTCCCTTTTCTTGCTTTATTTCTTTGTATTGATTTCGTTGCTACAATGTGTTATGTGTATTTATCTGGCTGAACTAACTTTTCTTGGTTTTATGTCCCCATTGCATTCACAAACCCTATCAAATAAGAGGTCTGGCATGACCTTCTTTTAGAACCTACCCTCGTAGATAGGTTATTGCACGTTTAAAGATTTTGGTATATTGCATTCATAGATTTTGATGATTGCATATCATTCTAGGCCTACCCTGGCAGATAAAGGGTTCCTTAGGTCACGTTTCATTTCGAATTGCACATTTTATCGCTTTAATAACTGGCATCATGCATTAAACCCTAGAAAGGGAATGCCACTTAGGGGATCCCGTGGTAGGAATAAGCCACCTTGTGTCTCGGATACTTAATCCAACGAGACTTGCACGTTTACATTTTGTACCATCCAAAGGGGTAGTGCACAAGGTAAGGTAGGATCCAATCATTTTCGTAGAGTGATCTTTGGAATATGAGCATCTAATAATCACTTTTTGGCCATTTTATCAAAAATTGGTAAAAATCCCTTGCGTGAAGGACATTAATTTGAAGAAGTTCACAAATGATTCCTCCTATTGAGACGATAAATAAATTGAGGCCAAATAGTGATTTTAGAAAGCTCATAGACTAATTTTCTGAAACCACCAATGGCCGGCCGATTCAATCGATCCATTTTGTCAATTCCTAATCAATTTTGAATAAATCCATTCATTTGACCAATTTACCCTTTTTAGGGTCATCCGGTCAATTTTTGAAAAATCATTCATTCATTTGACCAATTTACCCTTTTTAGGGTCATCCAGCCGATCTTTGGATAAGTCATCAATTCATTGGACCAATTTACCCTTTTAGGGTGATTTGGTCGATTTTTGCATAAGTTATCAATCTCCATTTCATTCATTGGTAGGGCAATCGAACCAATTTTGAATAAATCGAGTTTTCATTTAGTCCATTTGTCCAATCTACCCTTTTTTAGGGTGATTCGATCAATTTTTGAATAAATCAATTTCATTCAATTTATCTGACCAATTTACCCTTTTTAGGGTCATTCGGTCAATTTTTGAATAAATCATCAATTCATTTGACCAATTTATCCTTTTTAGGGTCATTTGACCAATTTACCCCTTTTAGGGTCACCTGGTCGATTTTGAATAAATCGTCAATTCATTTGACCAATTTACCCTTTTTAGGGTCATTCGGCCAATTTTTGAATAAATCACTAATTCAATTTCATTCATTTGATCAATTTACTCTTTTAGGGCGATCTGGTCAATTTTGAATAAATTCTCAATTTCATTCAATTCATTTGACCAAGTTCTTTTTTTAGGACGATCCGGTCAATTTTGAATAAAATTCTCAATTTCTGTCAGTTCATCCGATCAAGTTCCTTTTTTAGGATGATTCGGTCAATTTTGAGTAAGTTTTAAATTTCACTCAATTCATTTGACCCGTTTCCCTTTTTAGGGTAATCCGGTCGATTTTTAATAAATTGTCAATTTCATTTGACCAATTAGGGTTTCAATGTCGGATTTCGAATTGAGAAACCTAATCAATTTTGAGAAAAACATCCATTGCATCCAGCTATTTGATCAGTTGGAATTTTGATCCGCGCTTCATTGAGAAAATTTGTCAGCAAATTTCAATCTCTTCGATAGGAAGTTCGTCAAGGTCAAACACGTGCGTTTTTGCAAAATCTTGTATCGATCAAAAGTGATCAATCCTTTCGGACGTTGTTCTCATTTTGACAAATCTCTCGTCACTCCAATTGACCAAATTCTTTCAAAATTATTTTTCACTCAATGAGTTGATCAGATCCGTCAGGTATTGTATAGTGCCTGCTCTGAAGGATTGCATTTTCATGCTAGGCCTACCCTTGGCACAAAAAGGGCTCCCCCATAGGACATGCATACCGATTTTATATTCTTTCTTACTAACTCTGGGTATTTTCCTTTTGTTTTCCCCCTTCCCCCCTGCATTCATAAGAATATTTCAATAAGGCAAAAACATTTTTCTATGGCTGACGATAATTTTGATCTAATAAAGTTTGAAAATCACAAGTATTATTTGATTCTTGGGCAGATCCAACAATGGAAACCTAAAAAACCCATCTGAAAGCTCTAGGCTAAGAGCTTCTAAGAGATTTCATAATTGTTTTCAAGGAAAATTCTATATATTTGACTTGTTAATATATTTTTGTGTCAAAAGAAAAGGAGACAAAAAGTGTATATGTGGAGCTCTTTACAAGTTTCTCTCTTCTCATTTGTATCATAATTGAATGAGAATTTTTGTTTCAAACTTTTTCAGCAATAAAATTTTTGGACAATCATTGTCTTGTACATATCATTCTTTATTCTTATTCATTGGAGATTTCATGATGAATTTTGAGAAATAAAACAAATTGAGATTTTTTCAACCTCTAGCCTAAAAATTCACAAGTGTATGCTTCCTAAATCCTTACATTTGATCGGTGATCCAAGTTATACAATAAGAGTGCTCAGAGGAAAAAAGAGGTGAATGATCACTCAAAAAGCCCCTTGAGATACCTTTTCTTCTTCACTTAACCCCAAAATAAAATCAGTCACATTGATTGATAAATTGCAAATTGAAGCAACTTTTTGCTTGCAAATGCCCATTGGTTTAACCAGATTCAATTCACATCTAAGTGAAAGCAAAAATGTGCATTACTCTTGTTTGTTTTGAAAATTTGGAATGATACTTCGAGCAATTTTTTCTCTACCTATACACATTTTATCATTTGCTCTCCCATTTGAGCCTTTGAAAGAATAATTTCGCTTCAAATAAGAGCCCTAATGATCACTACCCTATGTTGGAAAATTTTCAAATATCAAAAAGGGGAATGAATTTTCAATGACCATTTCGTTACTTTGGTTGTCATGAAGCGTAAGAATGATGCTTTGGCCATCGTTTCTCCAACCCAAACACTGTTTTACCCCTTGCATCCTCATTTGAGCTAAAATTGGTGGTTCTTTTCGAAGCACCTATGATCGCACCCCACATTGGGGAAGGAGATTGGGGAATTTTGAAAAAAAAGAAAAAGAAAAGGGGAAAGGGAACCGCAAATTGAGAAAATTTGATTCCACTTGGGTTTCAATTTTGAAAAAAAAAAAAAAGAAAAGGAAGAGTTTTGTCCGTGTGGATCGCCTATGTTTCACAAATATGGATGAAAAAGAGTCTTCCTCATTCAATTAATTCATATACATGCCAGAAATTTTGCATTAACGAAAGTTTCCTTTCAGAGTTATTGTAAGGAACGGAACAAAGGTCAGGCCCTCTTCTTTTCCAATCAAGCATTCTATCCCTAGTTATCCCTTTTTGAGCCTTCAAAATGAATTATTTCGTTTGGCAACCCCTGAGAATCGCAAACCCCTCACTGGGGCAAGTTTGAGTTGAAAAGAAAAATTTCAAGAAGTGAAAAGTGAAAAGCCACAAAATCAAAAGACAAAAGAGAAAAGAGAACCTCAGTTCAAAAATAAACTGGGGCAAATTTTGTGAAAGTTCAAAAATGGCAAAAAGCTGAAAAATCAAAAGAAGAAAGAAAATGAAAGAGAAAAAGCCTCAATTGAGCATAAACTGGGGCAAAATTTTGATTTAACCCTAAAATAGGGTTGGCACAACAATGCGATCTCAGATTACTTAAACTACTCTTGAAATCTGCCTTCAAGCCTTAACTTTTCTAAACACCCCACCAGACCCCATTACAAAAGCCGAAAGTCCTGACTTCTGTTCTTTACAATGGCCCTGACAAGAAAAATTCTGATGTCGGAAAATTTTAGCTGTATTTCTGAATTGCTTGGATATGGGGTTGACGCTACTCACCATGTAAAAACCTACCAAGTTGAGGGAAAGGAAAAGAGGCAAAAAGCAAAGCAAGAAAAGTAAATGCAAGAAAATGTAGAAAATTCGACGCTGAAGTCCCTGGTGAGTGATGAGAAAAATGCAAACAAAGTCTGAGATCTTTAAGTTCAGAATAGGGGCGATTTTGAGAAGAATGCGATCTTTGGTGCAATGCCCTTGAAAATTATTTCTTTAACTATCGTTTCAAGCCACATTACAAGCTAATAAAGTCCATCGTTGACTTATTCTTTCATGACAATCCAAAGTGAGGATCATGCTCATAAGAAATTCATCAAGTCATTTGTGATCATAAGGGTATAACCCGTTTCCACATGTTTAGCTATCATTTCTACCCATTTGTTGCAAGCTTAAATCTTGTATGTTGACTAAGTTTTCTTGAAAATAAGGGTAACAAACTCTTTGCTTTCACTAAGATGTGATGTTGAATGGATTACAATTTGTGGGCACAAGAACCAGACAAATCTTGACCACTCATTTTCCTTGGCCACCTCAAAAATCGGAAATAAAGCCACTCGATTAGTCCTGAAGATGAGCCAACTGGAAATGGTGACCCATTACCCAAAACACAGATGCTAAAAGTGAGGAAGAAATCCTCTGTGATTTGGTTTTATTTCAAGAAATTCATCATGAAATTTTCTTGTAGGAAACATAGTTCTTACAGTGTTCAAATAAATGGAAAGTCATCCGAACAAGCTTTTTCCATTAAATGGGCCCACATTGGGACAAATTTTTATTCATGGGATTTCACAGAATAAGCCCACACTGGGGCAAAATTTTTATATAGTTCATTTGAGGATTTCGTCCAAGAATCAAATAATGCATTTTTCAAATCAAACACGCTGTTTCTTTTCATGAAATTCAAGTGCATGTCATATTTTTGTAAGCCCCCTGTGCAGGTATTCATAGTTGAAATCGACGAAGGAGCATCTGGTGATGTGGAAAGCAGACGCCGAAGAAAGAAAAGAGAGAAGGGAAAAGGGACCCTACACTGAGGGCAATTTATTTTGAAAAAAATTTTTTTCGAAAAATCAGAAAATTCAAAATTCAAAAAATCAAAAAAATCAAGTTCAAATTCTTGTTTCTTGGAAAATCAAATTTCTTGTTTCTTGACAATCACACTTAATTTCTTGACCAATTGGAGATAGGATTGGATCTTACCCCACTGAATATTTCAAAAATCACGTTGGGCCTGGATTTCGTGCCGCCAACATTCCAAACAGCAAGTTGGGCCTGGACTTCGGGCCGCCAACCTTCCAAGAATCAAGTTGGGCCTGGACTTCGTGCCGCCAACCCTCCAAAAAAAAAAAAAACACGTTGGGCCTGGAATTTGTGCCGCCAACTTCACAAAATCACGTTGGGCCTGGAATTTGTGCCGCCAACATCCCATTGAGTCTGAAATTTGTGCCGCCAGTGCAACCTCGGCAGGCTCGGGTTTTATCCCACTGACCGCTTTTATTTTCGTTAGGGCACGGGTTTTATCCCTCCGACCTCGGCAGGCTCGGGTTTTATCCCACTGACCGCTTTTATTTTCGTTGGGTATGGGTTTTATCCCTCCGACCTCGGCAGGCTCGGGTTTTATCCCACTGACCGCTTTTATTTTCGTTGGGCACGGGTTTTATCCCTCCGACCTCGGCAGGCTCGGGTTTTATCCCACTGACCGCTTTTATTTTCGTTAGGGCACGGGTTTTATCCCTCCGACCTCGGCAGGCTCGGGTTTTATCCCACTGACCGCTTTTATTTTCGTTAGGGCACGGGTTTTATCCCTCCGACCTCGGCAGGCTCGGGTTTTATCCCACTGACCGCTTTTATTTTCATTGGGTATGGGTTTTATCCCTCCGACCTCGGCAGGCTCGGGTTTTATCCCACTGACCGCTTTTATTTTCGTTGGGTATGGGTTTTATCCCTCCGACCTCGGCAGGCTCGGGTTTTATCCCACTGACCGCTTTTATTTTCGTTGGGTATGGGTTTTATCCCTCTGACCTAGGCAGGCTCGGGTTTTATCCCACTGTCCGATTGTCAAAGCATGTTATTTTCATAGACACTGGAACGTGGGTCAGTCCCGCCAGTGAACATTTCAGTTTCACAGCCACTGGAACGTGGCTCAGTCCCATTAACACTTCATTTCACTTCTTTCATTTGCATCGCCAAAAAACATGGGTCAACCCCACTAAGACTCCATCTCACTTCAATTCATCTGATTAAAAATTCTGTTCGGGTCAGTCCCGTTTAAATCCTGTTCGGGTCAGTCCCGATTTTAAAATTTCCTGTTCGGGTCAGTTCCGTTTAATTTCTGTTCGGGTCAGTCCCGTTTAAATTCTTGTTCGGGTCAGTCCCGTTTAATTTCCGTTCGGGTCAGTCCCGTTTAATTTCTGTTCGGGTCAGTCCCGTTTAAATCCTGTTCGGGTCAGTCCCGTTTAAATTCCTGTTCGGGTCAGTCCCGTTTAAATCCTGTTCGGGTCAGTCCCGTTTAAATTCTTGTTCGGGTCAGTCCCGTTTAAATCCTGTTCGGGTCAGTCCCGTTTAAAAATTCTGTTCGGGTCAGTCCCGTTTAAAAATTCTGTTCGGGTCAGTCCCGTTTAAATTCATGTTCGGTCCAGTCCCGTTTAAATTTCTGTCTCGGGTCAGTCCCGATTTTAAAAATTTCCTGTCAGGGTCAGTCCCCATCATTTGAGTAATTCGCAGCCGAATAACGCAGGTAAGTATTTGGTGTCTACTTCTTTGTCTCAAGTTTTTCCAAAACTCAGACAAAGAGGGGCAAACTGTAGACACCAAATTTTTGGTGTAATTCCTTTTACTTTTTTATTCTCATTTGTCGTGGTTGCTTTTAGTTTTTATTTTATTTTTAAGTTTTAGCGTAGGAAAATCATGGAAAAGGAAAAATCATAAAAAAAAGAGAAAAAAAAAAAAGAAAAAAAAGCGTTCAAAAAATATGTTGTAGTTGTTTCAGATTTAGTTTCATTATTTAAAAATGAAAAATGATGAAAAATTAAAATTTGTAAGAAAAGGAAAAGAAGGAAAAGAATTTGTTCATAAAAATATGTTTTGAGCATTTTTTTTTAGTATTTTATTTATTTTAGTTAAAATTATTTCTTACTTTTCAAAAAAAAAAAAAAAAAAAAAAAAAAAAAAAAAAGGATACCAGCGGCAAGCTGCATTTGTAGCAGCTTGCAAGAAAGGACCTGTGCGGCTCCTTAAGCTGCAAATATGGCAGGATTGATTTAGGGTTTAGAGGTTAGGATTCTCATATAAAAAGGAAGAAAGATAGCAGCCGCAAGGGGGAGGTTTTGGTGGGTAACAAAAAGAGAGGGAGGAATCGGGAAAGAAAAAAGGGGAGCAAGATAGGCAAGGTGACGGGGGGGAAGAGAGAGAGAGGAAAGCCGAGAGCTAGGAAGAGGGCAAAAGAGGAGTGAGTGTGTGAGAGCTGGGAAAGTTGAGACAAGGGCGACGGCTGAAAAGTTGGAAGAGAGGGTGACGGAAGGAAGCAAGAGACTAAGAAAAGGAAAGTGGCGGGTCTTGGGAAGAAAAAACAAAGAAGGAGAATCCGGCAAGGAAGAAAGCTGTGGTCTTTGGACTGAGAGAAAAGATCTGAGCAGGGAGAGAAGGAAGTCGCGTTTCTGAAAATTTGGTGGATCCTTATCGAAGGTCAGATCTTCATAGCTTGTTACTAAAATCTACAACCTGGGCTGTTTGATCCTTGAGCAGTTGCATCACTCATTCTGCCTTGAGATTTCTACCGCCCCTTTGAGTCTTCAAGACAGAGAAAGGTAACTATCCAGCCCCCTTTTGTTCATTTGTATGAAAACAAATCCTTTAGATAGGAGCATAGTTTTCTTGTTTGATGGCCTGGCTAGTCCACCGCTGCAGGATGGTTCCCCATTCCCTCGTTGATTAATTGCATATTTTTGCTCTAGAATTTCTGTTTCCAAACACTAGATGACTGGGCTAATGTTTTGACAAATCATGTTAGAAGATTAGGATGGTTTTGCTTGTTAGAATCGCAAGTTATGATTTTGTTTGTCAAAAGTTGCAAAAACCTGCACATAAAATCTGCTGCAACAAGCTCCAAGCTCTTGGTCCTGTTGCAGCAGCGTGCGCAGATACCTTTTCTTTTCCTTAGATGGCCGAAGCTTTGGTTTTGTTTCAAACGCTTGATTTGGTTTGTAGCTTGACTGAAATGTCCTGTGCATGATTGGGAACTTGGTGTCAAAGGTCATCAGTAATTTCTGGTTTGATAAATCTGTTGGTATGATGAAACAACAAGTTTGGAAACCAAAAAAAAAAAAATGCAGCAAGTTTCATTTCGGTTATTGCAGAAGCTGTTTCGAAGTCGTCACTAGCATGAGGGGCTTCCTATAAGTTGCATTTTTGTCAGGAGGTTTTGCCATGTTTGTGACCGTAGTTGGTTCAAAGTCTTATATGACTCAGCCGAAAGTTTCATGGGATTGCAGAAACTGTTTGAACAAAAATTGCAGCAAGAAATATAGGAATGATTTTGGGTTTTACCAGTTTTTTTTCATTCCCCCCTGATTTGCATGTCTAAGTTAATGTCTTATGATGGTTTTTGAGAATCTAATGAACTCCCTGAATAGCCAAGGAAGCTTTAAGATCACGGAAAAATGAGAAGAGTTTCGCTGCACTTGTTTTTGCTGTTATAAACTCTCGCCGCCCCTTTGTTTTTTAGCAGTCATCAACCTGAATTTTCTTATTTGATCTCGCAATGAGTGTATTATTTGGCTTGGTTGATGATCATGGGAATATTTTATGTTTGTTTGACTCAAAAGTTGAAGTTTTGCTGGTAATATTTCGGTGATGAAGCACAGCAATGTGCGGAGAGAAATTTCTGCTGCATTTATTTTCCTTTCTTTTGCGGATTAGTTCCTTTCATCCTTGCCGGTCTGCTTATATTCTTTACTTTGGATCTGCAACAAAGTCTAGCTATTGATTTAGTTGGTGGCTGAGAGTTAAAATCTTGGTATTCAGTGAACCTGTTTGCATGAAATTTGCCTTGAATGAACAAAGAAAGTTGCAGCAGTTTTATGCTTCAGATTTTTTTTGCATATTTTTCCAGTATTTTTGCACAAGATCTTTCTAAATTTCTGGCCATTGGATTGTGACTATCATGTAGTTTCATTTAAGTTGAAGTCTAGATGATTAGTTTTGGATTAAATCTGGAATTTTTTACTTGAAAGGAAGAGGCAGTAATGTGCACCTGTTCTTGATTGCTGAAGGCTGTGTTGCATTTTTTTCCTTTTTCTTTCTTTTGCTTTTAGTTTTCCTTTTGCTGGTTAGTCCCAATTTTGTTTATTTCAATCCTACCATGAAGTTGTATGTTTAGTAGACAATTTTGTTTGCATGGTAAATAGATAGAATTGCACCTGAACATTGCCGCAAGCTTGGAACAAAATGTCATCAGAATTCATCCTTTTTAGTTGCAGAATGTTAAGCTCTTCACGTATGCATGCATGCAAATATCTTTCAGAAAATTGCACTTTAACCCCCCCAAGTCTCTCCTTGTTCCACTAGGACCCAATCAATTAAATAATTTCATCAATTTGGTCCTTGGTAGTTTTAATTTTTGCAACTTCATTGTTTGTTTGATTCCAATTAGCCACCTTGCTTTGTTTAAATTGCACTTCATGCATGAATTTAAGAGCTTTATGACCATGTGAGCCCGTGTTTGCATATTTTCTTTAATTTCTTCAAATAAATTGGTACCTTGACCATTTCTTTTATTTTGGAGGATAAATAAGTTGATTTCACTCCATTAGAGCTTCATTTCAAGGGCGGTATATCTTCTTTTATCCCTTTTGTCTCTCCTATGTGATCCAATGTGCTAAGTGTGAATCGCATGCCTAATTTGCTTTCATTACCATTCTTTAGTTCCATTATTTCATTCCTTCTTGCTTTTATTAAATTATTCTTTTAAATGGGGTATGTGTACACCTCTTGGCTTGTAATAGATAGGGCGTAGCAAGTAATTTGGTCCATTTTCCCTTTCCCTTCTGTTTTAGTTAGCAAATGTAATGGTTGCATGCCTATGTGTTATATGTTAAATGTTTTATTAGGATTTTGCATCTAGTCAAGCATGCTAAATGTTATGTGCTACGTGTTTATAAGTGATTCGCATGTCTACTCGCTTTTTGTAGTATGGATGAATGGAATGGATGAATGTACGTCACCACACTAGTCCAACACTAGTTGTGGCTTCTTTTATCGTTTCCACTAGTCCAACGCTAGTCGGAATTCATAGGAGGGGCTAGTCCAATGCTAGACCCAATAGGTTTTTTTTCCTTTTCTCATTAAGTGCATGATCACCACATATCACGCATTTTTCATTAGTTTTATCATTTGGTATGTTCCTCAAACCCCTTCCCTTTCACTTTAGGACTTGCATCTCATGCTAGTTAGGGTTCATTTGCGTGAGAGTCCCCTTAAATATGGGATATAGACGAGTGTGGCTTTTTCTAAGCCTTAGCACGCTTGTATTCTCTCTATCAAAGGGCAAATTGAGTCACGATTTAGGTCTCCCCGTACCCATTATGCATGAATTCCCTAGGTTCATGCATCCACTCTATCATTACACTTTCATTTTTTCCTCCCATTTGCACACGTACACCTTTTATCCCTTCATTTGCACACGTACACCTTTTTATCCCTTCATTTGCACACGAACACTTTTATCATCACTTACACACATGTACTTCATATTATCATTTCACACACCGCACCTTGCCCACTCACGTGCACATTTTCACTTACATATTATTGCCTTTTATTACTTTTTTTCAAACTCATGTCCTCACATTGCATACATGCATTCCATTCATTTGCATCCCACTCGCATTATTCGTGACCTCTTCAAAGGATCGTTATTGGGCTTCACAATTAATGTGATTGGCACCACTCAACCTTTGAAGGGAAATTTCCCCCAATACCCCTAGGTCTAGGGTTTTCCATTCATGTAGTACATCCAAATGTAATAAATTCTTTGGTTAAAACAAGAAAATCTTTGATTAAATCAACGCAACTAGCCTTGGCTAGGTCGAAGGGGTGCCTTGGATTTTTATCCTTGCCTTCCCCTTCGTCAAATGTGACTCCCGAACCTTTTTCTTTGTTTGCGTGGACTAGGAGTCGTTCAAAAGGGTTTCTTACTTTTTTTCCTTAAAAATTCACTT
The DNA here is from genome assembly GCF_036785885.1 of Coffea arabica. Taxonomy (NCBI): domain Eukaryota; kingdom Viridiplantae; phylum Streptophyta; class Magnoliopsida; order Gentianales; family Rubiaceae; genus Coffea; species Coffea arabica. The sequence goes on along the minus strand of NC_092316.1, from coordinate 35,529,437 downwards.
TTTGGGTGACTTGGTACACCCTAACTCTATACCAAGTGGCGACTCCATTTTTCATATAAAAAACCCTTTTTGAACTATTTTTCTTGGGTCAAATCGTCGCATTTTCAAACCCCCATTTAGACCCATTTTTCTTTTAAATCACAATTCATTTTCCAATCACAAATATATTTTTCAAACCATTTATTTTATTTATCAAAAAATGGGGCGCGACAGTTGGCGACTCCACTGGGGACGTTTGAGAGTCCGAGCAAATTTGATTTAATCAACCTTTTTCTCTTTTTAACCTTTTCATTTATCACATTGGATGTTTAGAGTTGCATTTTTCCCTTTTTTAGGATTTTGCATTTCACGCGTATCCAATTACTCCCTCGCTTGCGAATGTATGTTTGGTTGATTGGATGTATGTTTACTTGCTTATCTCGCGCTTGCATTGCATTTGGGTGGGGGACATCACCTTAGAGCCTCGCGTTGGTTCTTGATCCCTCCCCTCCAAACGAGCACTAGCATACGTGCATACGCTTTAATTATTTTTACCCCCCATTTATTTTTCTTTTAGTGGCTTGTCACGCCACTCCACCCTATTAGGATTAGGTGACCCACTTGGCCATGTGATCACGACACGATGTGTGTGTAGCATGTTCCAATGAGTCACTCAATCTTCCGCTTTAAGCTATGGGTTGATAGCCTTTAGCTTTTAGTCGAAGGTTGAGGATTTTGATAGATTCACTCAAACACGTAGCCGCGACACGATGTGTGCGTAGCGGTGTTTGGGGAATCGCTCGAGCCACCGACAAAGAACCTTGGGATTGATGACCCTTGGTTTCTAAGTCTGAAGGCTCGGGGACCTAAGCTTATCGAGTCTAGATGCATTAGCGAACCCCACCCTCATGCATCCATATTAGAATTGCCTTAGGGTAGAGTTGGCCTTATCCTGAGCTAGGGACACTATTCACGAGGGGAGGGGTCCAACCCCTTTCTCCCTTTTCTTGCTTTATTTCTTTGTATTGATTTCGTTGCTACAATGTGTTATGTGTATTTATCTGGCTGAACTAACTTTTCTTGGTTTTATGTCCCCATTGCATTCACAAACCCTATCAAATAAGAGGTCTGGCATGACCTTCTTTTAGAACCTACCCTCGTAGATAGGTTATTGCACGTTTAAAGATTTTGGTATATTGCATTCATAGATTTTGATGATTGCATATCATTCTAGGCCTACCCTGGCAGATAAAGGGTTCCTTAGGTCACGTTTCATTTCGAATTGCACATTTTATCGCTTTAATAACTGGCATCATGCATTAAACCCTAGAAAGGGAATGCCACTTAGGGGATCCCGTGGTAGGAATAAGCCACCTTGTGTCTCGGATACTTAATCCAACGAGACTTGCACGTTTACATTTTGTACCATCCAAAGGGGTAGTGCACAAGGTAAGGTAGGATCCAATCATTTTCGTAGAGTGATCTTTGGAATATGAGCATCTAATAATCACTTTTTGGCCATTTTATCAAAAATTGGTAAAAATCCCTTGCGTGAAGGACATTAATTTGAAGAAGTTCACAAATGATTCCTCCTATTGAGACGATAAATAAATTGAGGCCAAATAGTGATTTTAGAAAGCTCATAGACTAATTTTCTGAAACCACCAATGGCCGGCCGATTCAATCGATCCATTTTGTCAATTCCTAATCAATTTTGAATAAATCCATTCATTTGACCAATTTACCCTTTTTAGGGTCATCCGGTCAATTTTTGAAAAATCATTCATTCATTTGACCAATTTACCCTTTTTAGGGTCATCCAGCCGATCTTTGGATAAGTCATCAATTCATTGGACCAATTTACCCTTTTAGGGTGATTTGGTCGATTTTTGCATAAGTTATCAATCTCCATTTCATTCATTGGTAGGGCAATCGAACCAATTTTGAATAAATCGAGTTTTCATTTAGTCCATTTGTCCAATCTACCCTTTTTTAGGGTGATTCGATCAATTTTTGAATAAATCAATTTCATTCAATTTATCTGACCAATTTACCCTTTTTAGGGTCATTCGGTCAATTTTTGAATAAATCATCAATTCATTTGACCAATTTATCCTTTTTAGGGTCATTTGACCAATTTACCCCTTTTAGGGTCACCTGGTCGATTTTGAATAAATCGTCAATTCATTTGACCAATTTACCCTTTTTAGGGTCATTCGGCCAATTTTTGAATAAATCACTAATTCAATTTCATTCATTTGATCAATTTACTCTTTTAGGGCGATCTGGTCAATTTTGAATAAATTCTCAATTTCATTCAATTCATTTGACCAAGTTCTTTTTTTAGGACGATCCGGTCAATTTTGAATAAAATTCTCAATTTCTGTCAGTTCATCCGATCAAGTTCCTTTTTTAGGATGATTCGGTCAATTTTGAGTAAGTTTTAAATTTCACTCAATTCATTTGACCCGTTTCCCTTTTTAGGGTAATCCGGTCGATTTTTAATAAATTGTCAATTTCATTTGACCAATTAGGGTTTCAATGTCGGATTTCGAATTGAGAAACCTAATCAATTTTGAGAAAAACATCCATTGCATCCAGCTATTTGATCAGTTGGAATTTTGATCCGCGCTTCATTGAGAAAATTTGTCAGCAAATTTCAATCTCTTCGATAGGAAGTTCGTCAAGGTCAAACACGTGCGTTTTTGCAAAATCTTGTATCGATCAAAAGTGATCAATCCTTTCGGACGTTGTTCTCATTTTGACAAATCTCTCGTCACTCCAATTGACCAAATTCTTTCAAAATTATTTTTCACTCAATGAGTTGATCAGATCCGTCAGGTATTGTATAGTGCCTGCTCTGAAGGATTGCATTTTCATGCTAGGCCTACCCTTGGCACAAAAAGGGCTCCCCCATAGGACATGCATACCGATTTTATATTCTTTCTTACTAACTCTGGGTATTTTCCTTTTGTTTTCCCCCTTCCCCCCTGCATTCATAAGAATATTTCAATAAGGCAAAAACATTTTTCTATGGCTGACGATAATTTTGATCTAATAAAGTTTGAAAATCACAAGTATTATTTGATTCTTGGGCAGATCCAACAATGGAAACCTAAAAAACCCATCTGAAAGCTCTAGGCTAAGAGCTTCTAAGAGATTTCATAATTGTTTTCAAGGAAAATTCTATATATTTGACTTGTTAATATATTTTTGTGTCAAAAGAAAAGGAGACAAAAAGTGTATATGTGGAGCTCTTTACAAGTTTCTCTCTTCTCATTTGTATCATAATTGAATGAGAATTTTTGTTTCAAACTTTTTCAGCAATAAAATTTTTGGACAATCATTGTCTTGTACATATCATTCTTTATTCTTATTCATTGGAGATTTCATGATGAATTTTGAGAAATAAAACAAATTGAGATTTTTTCAACCTCTAGCCTAAAAATTCACAAGTGTATGCTTCCTAAATCCTTACATTTGATCGGTGATCCAAGTTATACAATAAGAGTGCTCAGAGGAAAAAAGAGGTGAATGATCACTCAAAAAGCCCCTTGAGATACCTTTTCTTCTTCACTTAACCCCAAAATAAAATCAGTCACATTGATTGATAAATTGCAAATTGAAGCAACTTTTTGCTTGCAAATGCCCATTGGTTTAACCAGATTCAATTCACATCTAAGTGAAAGCAAAAATGTGCATTACTCTTGTTTGTTTTGAAAATTTGGAATGATACTTCGAGCAATTTTTTCTCTACCTATACACATTTTATCATTTGCTCTCCCATTTGAGCCTTTGAAAGAATAATTTCGCTTCAAATAAGAGCCCTAATGATCACTACCCTATGTTGGAAAATTTTCAAATATCAAAAAGGGGAATGAATTTTCAATGACCATTTCGTTACTTTGGTTGTCATGAAGCGTAAGAATGATGCTTTGGCCATCGTTTCTCCAACCCAAACACTGTTTTACCCCTTGCATCCTCATTTGAGCTAAAATTGGTGGTTCTTTTCGAAGCACCTATGATCGCACCCCACATTGGGGAAGGAGATTGGGGAATTTTGAAAAAAAAGAAAAAGAAAAGGGGAAAGGGAACCGCAAATTGAGAAAATTTGATTCCACTTGGGTTTCAATTTTGAAAAAAAAAAAAAAGAAAAGGAAGAGTTTTGTCCGTGTGGATCGCCTATGTTTCACAAATATGGATGAAAAAGAGTCTTCCTCATTCAATTAATTCATATACATGCCAGAAATTTTGCATTAACGAAAGTTTCCTTTCAGAGTTATTGTAAGGAACGGAACAAAGGTCAGGCCCTCTTCTTTTCCAATCAAGCATTCTATCCCTAGTTATCCCTTTTTGAGCCTTCAAAATGAATTATTTCGTTTGGCAACCCCTGAGAATCGCAAACCCCTCACTGGGGCAAGTTTGAGTTGAAAAGAAAAATTTCAAGAAGTGAAAAGTGAAAAGCCACAAAATCAAAAGACAAAAGAGAAAAGAGAACCTCAGTTCAAAAATAAACTGGGGCAAATTTTGTGAAAGTTCAAAAATGGCAAAAAGCTGAAAAATCAAAAGAAGAAAGAAAATGAAAGAGAAAAAGCCTCAATTGAGCATAAACTGGGGCAAAATTTTGATTTAACCCTAAAATAGGGTTGGCACAACAATGCGATCTCAGATTACTTAAACTACTCTTGAAATCTGCCTTCAAGCCTTAACTTTTCTAAACACCCCACCAGACCCCATTACAAAAGCCGAAAGTCCTGACTTCTGTTCTTTACAATGGCCCTGACAAGAAAAATTCTGATGTCGGAAAATTTTAGCTGTATTTCTGAATTGCTTGGATATGGGGTTGACGCTACTCACCATGTAAAAACCTACCAAGTTGAGGGAAAGGAAAAGAGGCAAAAAGCAAAGCAAGAAAAGTAAATGCAAGAAAATGTAGAAAATTCGACGCTGAAGTCCCTGGTGAGTGATGAGAAAAATGCAAACAAAGTCTGAGATCTTTAAGTTCAGAATAGGGGCGATTTTGAGAAGAATGCGATCTTTGGTGCAATGCCCTTGAAAATTATTTCTTTAACTATCGTTTCAAGCCACATTACAAGCTAATAAAGTCCATCGTTGACTTATTCTTTCATGACAATCCAAAGTGAGGATCATGCTCATAAGAAATTCATCAAGTCATTTGTGATCATAAGGGTATAACCCGTTTCCACATGTTTAGCTATCATTTCTACCCATTTGTTGCAAGCTTAAATCTTGTATGTTGACTAAGTTTTCTTGAAAATAAGGGTAACAAACTCTTTGCTTTCACTAAGATGTGATGTTGAATGGATTACAATTTGTGGGCACAAGAACCAGACAAATCTTGACCACTCATTTTCCTTGGCCACCTCAAAAATCGGAAATAAAGCCACTCGATTAGTCCTGAAGATGAGCCAACTGGAAATGGTGACCCATTACCCAAAACACAGATGCTAAAAGTGAGGAAGAAATCCTCTGTGATTTGGTTTTATTTCAAGAAATTCATCATGAAATTTTCTTGTAGGAAACATAGTTCTTACAGTGTTCAAATAAATGGAAAGTCATCCGAACAAGCTTTTTCCATTAAATGGGCCCACATTGGGACAAATTTTTATTCATGGGATTTCACAGAATAAGCCCACACTGGGGCAAAATTTTTATATAGTTCATTTGAGGATTTCGTCCAAGAATCAAATAATGCATTTTTCAAATCAAACACGCTGTTTCTTTTCATGAAATTCAAGTGCATGTCATATTTTTGTAAGCCCCCTGTGCAGGTATTCATAGTTGAAATCGACGAAGGAGCATCTGGTGATGTGGAAAGCAGACGCCGAAGAAAGAAAAGAGAGAAGGGAAAAGGGACCCTACACTGAGGGCAATTTATTTTGAAAAAAAATTTTTTCGAAAAATCAGAAAATTCAAAATTCAAAAAATCAAAAAAATCAAGTTCAAATTCTTGTTTCTTGGAAAATCAAATTTCTTGTTTCTTGACAATCACACTTAATTTCTTGACCAATTGGAGATAGGATTGGATCTTACCCCACTGAATATTTCAAAAATCACGTTGGGCCTGGATTTCGTGCCGCCAACATTCCAAACAGCAAGTTGGGCCTGGACTTCGGGCCGCCAACCTTCCAAGAATCAAGTTGGGCCTGGACTTCGTGCCGCCAACCCTCCAAAAAAAAAAAAAACACGTTGGGCCTGGAATTTGTGCCGCCAACTTCACAAAATCACGTTGGGCCTGGAATTTGTGCCGCCAACATCCCATTGAGTCTGAAATTTGTGCCGCCAGTGCAACCTCGGCAGGCTCGGGTTTTATCCCACTGACCGCTTTTATTTTCGTTAGGGCACGGGTTTTATCCCTCCGACCTCGGCAGGCTCGGGTTTTATCCCACTGACCGCTTTTATTTTCGTTGGGTATGGGTTTTATCCCTCCGACCTCGGCAGGCTCGGGTTTTATCCCACTGACCGCTTTTATTTTCGTTGGGCACGGGTTTTATCCCTCCGACCTCGGCAGGCTCGGGTTTTATCCCACTGACCGCTTTTATTTTCGTTAGGGCACGGGTTTTATCCCTCCGACCTCGGCAGGCTCGGGTTTTATCCCACTGACCGCTTTTATTTTCGTTAGGGCACGGGTTTTATCCCTCCGACCTCGGCAGGCTCGGGTTTTATCCCACTGACCGCTTTTATTTTCATTGGGTATGGGTTTTATCCCTCCGACCTCGGCAGGCTCGGGTTTTATCCCACTGACCGCTTTTATTTTCGTTGGGTATGGGTTTTATCCCTCCGACCTCGGCAGGCTCGGGTTTTATCCCACTGACCGCTTTTATTTTCGTTGGGTATGGGTTTTATCCCTCTGACCTAGGCAGGCTCGGGTTTTATCCCACTGTCCGATTGTCAAAGCATGTTATTTTCATAGACACTGGAACGTGGGTCAGTCCCGCCAGTGAACATTTCAGTTTCACAGCCACTGGAACGTGGCTCAGTCCCATTAACACTTCATTTCACTTCTTTCATTTGCATCGCCAAAAAACATGGGTCAACCCCACTAAGACTCCATCTCACTTCAATTCATCTGATTAAAAATTCTGTTCGGGTCAGTCCCGTTTAAATCCTGTTCGGGTCAGTCCCGATTTTAAAATTTCCTGTTCGGGTCAGTTCCGTTTAATTTCTGTTCGGGTCAGTCCCGTTTAAATTCTTGTTCGGGTCAGTCCCGTTTAATTTCCGTTCGGGTCAGTCCCGTTTAATTTCTGTTCGGGTCAGTCCCGTTTAAATCCTGTTCGGGTCAGTCCCGTTTAAATTCCTGTTCGGGTCAGTCCCGTTTAAATCCTGTTCGGGTCAGTCCCGTTTAAATTCTTGTTCGGGTCAGTCCCGTTTAAATCCTGTTCGGGTCAGTCCCGTTTAAAAATTCTGTTCGGGTCAGTCCCGTTTAAAAATTCTGTTCGGGTCAGTCCCGTTTAAATTCATGTTCGGTCCAGTCCCGTTTAAATTTCTGTCTCGGGTCAGTCCCGATTTTAAAAATTTCCTGTCAGGGTCAGTCCCCATCATTTGAGTAATTCGCAGCCGAATAACGCAGGTAAGTATTTGGTGTCTACTTCTTTGTCTCAAGTTTTTCCAAAACTCAGACAAAGAGGGGCAAACTGTAGACACCAAATTTTTGGTGTAATTCCTTTTACTTTTTTATTCTCATTTGTCGTGGTTGCTTTTAGTTTTTATTTTATTTTTAAGTTTTAGCGTAGGAAAATCATGGAAAAGGAAAAATCATAAAAAAAAGAGAAAAAAAAAAAAGAAAAAAAAGCGTTCAAAAAATATGTTGTAGTTGTTTCAGATTTAGTTTCATTATTTAAAAATGAAAAATGATGAAAAATTAAAATTTGTAAGAAAAGGAAAAGAAGGAAAAGAATTTGTTCATAAAAATATGTTTTGAGCATTTTTTTTTAGTATTTTATTTATTTTAGTTAAAATTATTTCTTACTTTTCAAAAAAAAAAAAAAAAAAAAAAAAAACAAAAAAAAAAAAGGATACCAGCGGCAAGCTGCATTTGTAGCAGCTTGCAAGAAAGGACCTGTGCGGCTCCTTAAGCTGCAAATATGGCAGGATTGATTTAGGGTTTAGAGGTTAGGATTCTCATATAAAAAGGAAGAAAGATAGCAGCCGCAAGGGGGAGGTTTTGGTGGGTAACAAAAAGAGAGGGAGGAATCGGGAAAGAAAAAAGGGGAGCAAGATAGGCAAGGTGACGGGGGGGAAGAGAGAGAGAGGAAAGCCGAGAGCTAGGAAGAGGGCAAAAGAGGAGTGAGTGTGTGAGAGCTGGGAAAGTTGAGACAAGGGCGACGGCTGAAAAGTTGGAAGAGAGGGTGACGGAAGGAAGCAAGAGACTAAGAAAAGGAAAGTGGCGGGTCTTGGGAAGAAAAAACAAAGAAGGAGAATCCGGCAAGGAAGAAAGCTGTGGTCTTTGGACTGAGAGAAAAGATCTGAGCAGGGAGAGAAGGAAGTCGCGTTTCTGAAAATTTGGTGGATCCTTATCGAAGGTCAGATCTTCATAGCTTGTTACTAAAATCTACAACCTGGGCTGTTTGATCCTTGAGCAGTTGCATCACTCATTCTGCCTTGAGATTTCTACCGCCCCTTTGAGTCTTCAAGACAGAGAAAGGTAACTATCCAGCCCCCTTTTGTTCATTTGTATGAAAACAAATCCTTTAGATAGGAGCATAGTTTTCTTGTTTGATGGCCTGGCTAGTCCACCGCTGCAGGATGGTTCCCCATTCCCTCGTTGATTAATTGCATATTTTTGCTCTAGAATTTCTGTTTCCAAACACTAGATGACTGGGCTAATGTTTTGACAAATCATGTTAGAAGATTAGGATGGTTTTGCTTGTTAGAATCGCAAGTTATGATTTTGTTTGTCAAAAGTTGCAAAAACCTGCACATAAAATCTGCTGCAACAAGCTCCAAGCTCTTGGTCCTGTTGCAGCAGCGTGCGCAGATACCTTTTCTTTTCCTTAGATGGCCGAAGCTTTGGTTTTGTTTCAAACGCTTGATTTGGTTTGTAGCTTGACTGAAATGTCCTGTGCATGATTGGGAACTTGGTGTCAAAGGTCATCAGTAATTTCTGGTTTGATAAATCTGTTGGTATGATGAAACAACAAGTTTGGAAACCAAAAAAAAAAAAATGCAGCAAGTTTCATTTCGGTTATTGCAGAAGCTGTTTCGAAGTCGTCACTAGCATGAGGGGCTTCCTATAAGTTGCATTTTTGTCAGGAGGTTTTGCCATGTTTGTGACCGTAGTTGGTTCAAAGTCTTATATGACTCAGCCGAAAGTTTCATGGGATTGCAGAAACTGTTTGAACAAAAATTGCAGCAAGAAATATAGGAATGATTTTGGGTTTTACCAGTTTTTTTTCATTCCCCCCTGATTTGCATGTCTAAGTTAATGTCTTATGATGGTTTTTGAGAATCTAATGAACTCCCTGAATAGCCAAGGAAGCTTTAAGATCACGGAAAAATGAGAAGAGTTTCGCTGCACTTGTTTTTGCTGTTATAAACTCTCGCCGCCCCTTTGTTTTTTAGCAGTCATCAACCTGAATTTTCTTATTTGATCTCGCAATGAGTGTATTATTTGGCTTGGTTGATGATCATGGGAATATTTTATGTTTGTTTGACTCAAAAGTTGAAGTTTTGCTGGTAATATTTCGGTGATGAAGCACAGCAATGTGCGGAGAGAAATTTCTGCTGCATTTATTTTCCTTTCTTTTGCGGATTAGTTCCTTTCATCCTTGCCGGTCTGCTTATATTCTTTACTTTGGATCTGCAACAAAGTCTAGCTATTGATTTAGTTGGTGGCTGAGAGTTAAAATCTTGGTATTCAGTGAACCTGTTTGCATGAAATTTGCCTTGAATGAACAAAGAAAGTTGCAGCAGTTTTATGCTTCAGATTTTTTTTGCATATTTTTCCAGTATTTTTGCACAAGATCTTTCTAAATTTCTGGCCATTGGATTGTGACTATCATGTAGTTTCATTTAAGTTGAAGTCTAGATGATTAGTTTTGGATTAAATCTGGAATTTTTTACTTGAAAGGAAGAGGCAGTAATGTGCACCTGTTCTTGATTGCTGAAGGCTGTGTTGCATTTTTTTCCTTTTTCTTTCTTTTGCTTTTAGTTTTCCTTTTGCTGGTTAGTCCCAATTTTGTTTATTTCAATCCTACCATGAAGTTGTATGTTTAGTAGACAATTTTGTTTGCATGGTAAATAGATAGAATTGCACCTGAACATTGCCGCAAGCTTGGAACAAAATGTCATCAGAATTCATCCTTTTTAGTTGCAGAATGTTAAGCTCTTCACGTATGCATGCATGCAAATATCTTTCAGAAAATTGCACTTTAACCCCCCCAAGTCTCTCCTTGTTCCACTAGGACCCAATCAATTAAATAATTTCATCAATTTGGTCCTTGGTAGTTTTAATTTTTGCAACTTCATTGTTTGTTTGATTCCAATTAGCCACCTTGCTTTGTTTAAATTGCACTTCATGCATGAATTTAAGAGCTTTATGACCATGTGAGCCCGTGTTTGCATATTTTCTTTAATTTCTTCAAATAAATTGGTACCTTGACCATTTCTTTTATTTTGGAGGATAAATAAGTTGATTTCACTCCATTAGAGCTTCATTTCAAGGGCGGTATATCTTCTTTTATCCCTTTTGTCTCTCCTATGTGATCCAATGTGCTAAGTGTGAATCGCATGCCTAATTTGCTTTCATTACCATTCTTTAGTTCCATTATTTCATTCCTTCTTGCTTTTATTAAATTATTCTTTTAAATGGGGTATGTGTACACCTCTTGGCTTGTAATAGATAGGGCGTAGCAAGTAATTTGGTCCATTTTCCCTTTCCCTTCTGTTTTAGTTAGCAAATGTAATGGTTGCATGCCTATGTGTTATATGTTAAATGTTTTATTAGGATTTTGCATCTAGTCAAGCATGCTAAATGTTATGTGCTACGTGTTTATAAGTGATTCGCATGTCTACTCGCTTTTTGTAGTATGGATGAATGGAATGGATGAATGTACGTCACCACACTAGTCCAACACTAGTTGTGGCTTCTTTTATCGTTTCCACTAGTCCAACGCTAGTCGGAATTCATAGGAGGGGCTAGTCCAATGCTAGACCCAATAGGTTTTTTTTCCTTTTCTCATTAAGTGCATGATCACCACATATCACGCATTTTTCATTAGTTTTATCATTTGGTATGTTCCTCAAACCCCTTCCCTTTCACTTTAGGACTTGCATCTCATGCTAGTTAGGGTTCATTTGCGTGAGAGTCCCCTTAAATATGGGATATAGACGAGTGTGGCTTTTTCTAAGCCTTAGCACGCTTGTATTCTCTCTATCAAAGGGCAAATTGAGTCACGATTTAGGTCTCCCCGTACCCATTATGCATGAATTCCCTAGGTTCATGCATCCACTCTATCATTACACTTTCATTTTTTCCTCCCATTTGCACACGTACACCTTTTATCCCTTCATTTGCACACGTACACCTTTTTATCCCTTCATTTGCACACGAACACTTTTATCATCACTTACACACATGTACTTCATATTATCATTTCACACACCGCACCTTGCCCACTCACGTGCACATTTTCACTTACATATTATTGCCTTTTATTACTTTTTTTCAAACTCATGTCCTCACATTGCATACATGCATTCCATTCATTTGCATCCCACTCGCATTATTCGTGACCTCTTCAAAGGATCATTATTGGGCTTCACAATTAATGTGATTGGCACCACTCAACCTTTGAAGGGAAATTTCCCCCAATACCCCTAGGTCTAGGGTTTTCCATTCATGTAGTACATCCAAATGTAATAAATTCTTTGGTTAAAACAAGAAAATCTTTGATTAAATCAACGCAACTAGCCTTGGCTAGGTCGAAGGGGTGCCTTGGATTTTTATCCTTGCCTTCCCCTTCGTCAAATGTGACTCCCGAACCTTTTTCTTTGTTTGCGTGGACTAGGAGTCGTTCAAAAGGGTTTCTTACTTTTTTTCCTTAAAAATTCACTTTTTGGGTGACTTGGTACACCCTAACTCTATACCAAGTGGCGACTCCATTTTTCATATAAAAAACCCTTTTTGAACTATTTTTCTTGGGTCAAATCGTCGCATTTTCAAACCCCCATTTAGACCCATTTTTCTTTTAAATCACAATTCATTTTCCAATCACAAATATATTTTTCAAACCATTTATTTTATTTATCAAAAAATGGGGCGCGACAAACAGACTAGAGAACGAGTGTGATAAAGTACACCCCCGTCTCGAACAAATAAACAGATTGCAGAGCAGAAATCAAGTTAAACAGCAATGGAGGGGAGTGGTACACTCACCGATTCAACTTCAAAAAGTTTCACTTCAGATTGGCCTTAATCGCCAAGAAACCCTAAAATAATCAAAATAAACCAATTGAAGGTTTTACTTCCAGAATCGAGTAAACAGAATGCACATGTGAGGCTCGACTACACGTCGTACGCCTTGCCAAATAAATACTAATGCAAGAATGCAAAAACATGATTCCCTTGGAAACGAAAAGGTAGCACGAAGACTTAGGCGCAAACAACCCAAAAGCCTTTCATTCTACCAAAAGGCAAACCCAACTTAAAGGAACCAAACGGCCTAGAAAATTGGGCAGCACTTCCCCTAAATTTCTTACTTTTCCAGCCATTAAGGCTTCATTATATCCTCAAATCAGTCCCAACATCTCACACAAAATTCATCTCATTTCCCAAAAGCCGTTCACTAGGCTCAAAGTGGTACAAGTACAAAAGTTAACTAGGAAACAACCGAAATGAAAGCAAGCCCTAAAAGAGACTCGATAACGAGTCATAAACCAATGCCAACCACAACCCCAATAAGGTTTCATATGCATATATAAGCATCATAGGTAACCAGAAATTAAGAAATGGCTTTAACTTAGGCCTTAACAAAAAAAAACGTATTTGACCTCATAATGCGGTAATGACACCACTTTCACTACGGTTATCGGATGGGGGTACAAGACCCACCGTTTCGAATCTATGAAACAGAGCTACAACAATGTAGAAGGCCACTCAATCCAGTTCCTAACACAACTAGGTCAAATATGCCAAATACTAACCCAGAATTCCCAAAACAGGTTTGCAAAACACAGAAAACTGTAATCGGTATATCTCAGTCCATACAAGTCCAAATGCCGAAATTCCAAAGGCATATGTTAGCTAAGACATTCAGCTACATTTCATCAGAAGACACCAACTATCGCAGTTTTCGCATTCTGATCAAAGCAGAACAGCTACAGTAAAAATGGAATAACTCACTCTACACTCATCCAAATGACCTGAAATTTTATAGGCACCTCAAACACATCAATACCTACAACTTTCATGTTTTGAGTAAAATCTAATTCGGCCTCTAACCACATGATATAAAACCGGACAGAAATTGGGGATGATAGAACCCTAACTTTCACTTTTCCTTCCAAATCCAAAATTGGTTGCAATTATCTATCATTCACACCTACCATAGTCATTACCCCTCATCATCAACCATCATAAACAACCACAACACCATGATCATATTAAACCAGAAAATTCCTCAAAAAAATAAAAACTTCACCAATTCATCACAAACCAAGAAATAAATCACATAATCCATCACTTTAGCTCCCATTAGGCACAAATTAAACATCATTAAGTGTAGGAGGAAGTTCAAGTACCACTTACCTAGTAAACAAGAGAAAGATAGTGGTGGAACACCTTAGCTTCTCCAAAAACTTCACCAAGTCACTTACTAGCACCTAATGGAGTGATTTTATGGAGCAAATCTAAGTTTAATTGGTTGGAATGGAAGATTGAGATAGTTTGAAGCTTGCAAATTGCAGAAGTTTTTCTTCCTTGTCCAAGAGAGAGAATCGGCCAACAAGAGGTAAGAAAGAATGAATTTTTAGTCAATTTTTGAGATATTTAATCCATGATAAGAAAAGTCAAAAATGTCCAACAAGTGGACCAATCACATAGTGCCACTTGGCACTTCATTTAATGCCTTCCTATCACTTGGTTCCTCTCACATCAATGCCATGTCACCCTCTACTTATCTCTTAACACCCGATAAATTTCCACCAGTATCCGAAACTTAACCTTATTGGCCGAATTTTTCCGTACTTTTCGCACTAGTGGGTCCCACGTCCAAAATATATTCTTAATTTTCTAAAAACTCACCAATACTAGAAAAATCATCTAAAAACTATAATTACTCATAAAATCTACCAGAAAAATATTCCTTGGCCCGAAAATGCAGAAAACATGCAATTAAGGGGGAAATAAACCCTAGGAAAAATATTAGGGCAAAACGGGTTCTCACACTCTCTCCCCCTTAAAAGAATTTCGTCCTCGAAATTCCTTATCAGCGGAATCCATCAAATCTAAGGTACCCAACGGATCGTACCTTCTACGTCCTCAGACGAGTCAGGGACCTGATGATGCTCCAGGGAATATACTCGAGCCGGTACTTTCGCTCCAATCCCTTCTCCTTTCGACTGTCCAGGGTTGGTCTTAGCTGGTTGCTGAGAGTTAGTCTTGGTTGGTGGCGGAGTCCCTCTCCCTTCGCGCAGTCGTGCTGGACAGTTAGCAATTCGATGTTCGGCGCTACCACAGCGCAGGCATTTTCCTTCTTTCTTCCAACAATTTGCCTCCGTGTGCTTTGGCCCTCCGCAGTATCCACAGGGACCTCGAGTAGCAGTGCCCGATCCTCCCGATGAGACACCACTGGCCACCCCCGGTTGTCGTACTCCCCCGTTCCCTTTTCCACTCTTAGGGGGTGTGCTCTTATCTTCCTGTTCCGAGCTGCTCCCAGGAAAGCCCCTTTTCTTGGTTTGGAAGTTTCTAACTTGTAGCCTCGCATCTTCAACCCGTTGAGCTTTCTCCACAGCGTCACTAAAGGTACTAAGTTGAGCTACAGCCAAATCCTTTTGAATCTCAACATTTAGCCCCTGAATAAAACGCCTTATCCGTCTTTGTTCGGTTATGATCAGTTCAGGCGCAAACTTAGACAACCGAGTGAATTGACTCTCATACTCGGCTACGGTTTGTGTTCCCTGGCGAAGCCGAATAAATTCATCTTCCTTCTTTTCTTGAATGAGAGGAGGGAAAAACTTGGCATTAAATTCTCTCATAAAGTTCGCCCACGTCCTCGGAGTTTGTTCTCTTTCCCATTTCATTCGAATGACATTCCACCAGGAACGGGCGGCTCCCTCTAGTTGAAAGACAGCAAATGTCACCTGTCTCTCCTCGGTATAGTGTAAGGCAGCGAAAATATCGATCATCTTCTCCAGCCACTTCTCAGCTATGTCAGGATCAGGGCCTCCAAGAAATTTGGGTGGGGAGAACTTCTGAAATCTCTCAAGGGCTCTATCCTCGCCCTCCATGTGTTGACCAGGATTCCCAGGGTTAGGGTTAGGGTTTTGACCTTGTTGGTGCACCACTTGGGCTAGCAAAGCAGTCATTTGCTGCATGGCAGCAGCTATTTGGACATTGGGGTCAACCATAAGTTCAGGGTTTGGTCCAGATGAGGTTTCCCCAGTACCCCTTTCAGGCGTAGGTTGCCTATTTCCACGCCCACGGCCCCGTCCACTCCGTGTACCTTCCATGAGTTTTACTTGATCTAGGCAATAATACTAAACCAAAATAAGCACGATGCATGTAAGTAACACTCAAAACTTTTATGATAACACACATTTATACATTCCAAACAAGATCAAAACATGTATATACAAGCCGGTCAAAATTAAGCCACACACATACATACAACCAGTTAAGTCAAGTACAAACATAGACGATCCACCAAGGAAAGGCCTTTCTAGTTCACCAAATCCTTTCTAACCTAGGCCCTCATATCTTTCGTATCCGGGCGCAAGAATCTCGTCTAAGATAATTTACATCTCGAGCCGGCCGGTCCCAAGAGTAAACCATCCTTATTAAAGATTCCTACCCGACATACATACCTAACTTCCTCGAGTCCCATGATAATGATTCGTACACTTATCACATGCCCGATTCATAACTTATGCTCAAACGAGCACTTAGACATATTCACGAAATTAGGACCACAACACCACTTGGCCCAGTCTTACTCCGCGCAGAGACCACGCGACGTGGCTCTGATACCACTTGTGACAGCCCCACTTTCCCCTAAGGCGAACCAAAGGGGTTGGCGGACTGCCTGCCCAGCTCTCGCCAGGACTACGGATCAGATTAGCGCGATCTAATACTTTTCGGGTCATACAACCGCGTGAAAACCAGTCGAACCCACAAAATAAGAAAAAACAAAGTCGGAGTCGGCCATGAAGAGGAACCGACACGTCAAAACCCAACCAAACGTCAAGCAAATATTTACATCTCACAAGTTAGCATATACTTCCCAAAAGGGGCATACCAAAGTGATTTAAAAGTGGATACATGTACGGTTTGCCAAATCCAAAAGAGAAACGGACCAAAAGTACATTTAGGGTTTTAATACATGAGCTATACAAAAGATATGTCCAACTAGCTCAAGTCGGCAACCGATTATCAAATCCAGTCCAAAAGTATTTATTTTCCTGTAAGGAAAACAAAAGGAACAGAACGGGGTGAGCTTGCGCTCAATGAGGTACCAAACAGATAGCAATAAAGTCATGGCATTTCACATTTAACAAATCAGATACACATGTCAGATGTAAAGCAAAGGAACTAATGATTCAAATCAGAAGGATACGGGTGGCTCTCAGGAGCCAAATTTCCAGCGCAGTACTTGATCCAAATTGGTTGACTCTCCGTCAATGTATATAGAACCAAAACGTCCGTAGACCCCTCTTTACACCGAATTCCGTCCACCAAACACCCCTTTACCGGGCCCGCTCACCGTAACCGAACAGAAATGGTAATACTCGAGTATACCGGAATCAAGGGTCTCAATACCCAAAAATTCCCGAACAGACTACCGTGGTTCGTTATCTAATCGTCCAGGCCCTTGCCGGCCCGACTCGAATAACTTAGCCACAGGATTGAGCTCATAGGTCATAGAAATCCGAACAGATGCAGACACAGATAACAGATTCAAATTTTGCATAGTAAATTGGCATATGAACAGACTAGAGAACGAGTGTGATAAAGTACACCCCCGTCTCGAACAAATAAACAGATTGCAGAGCAGAAATCAAGTTAAACAGCAATGGAGGGGAGTGGTACACTCACCGATTCAACTTCAAAAAGTTTCACTTCAGATTGGCCTTAATCGCCAAGAAACCCTAAAATAATCAAAATAAACCAATTGAAGGTTTTACTTCCAGAATCGAGTAAACAGAATGCACATGTGAGGCTCGACTACACGTCGTACGCCTTGCCAAATAAATACTAATGCAAGAATGCAAAAACATGATTCCCTTGGAAACGAAAAGGTAGCACGAAGACTTAGGCGCAAACAACCCAAAAGCCTTTCATTCTACCAAAAGGCAAACCCAACTTAAAGGAACCAAACGGCCTAGAAAATTGGGCAGCACTTCCCCTAAATTTCTTACTTTTCCAGCCATTAAGGCTTCATTATATCCTCAAATCAGTCCCAACATCTCACACAAAATTCATCTCATTTCCCAAAAGCCGTTCACTAGGCTCAAAGTGGTACAAGTACAAAAGTTAACTAGGAAACAACCGAAATGAAAGCAAGCCCTAAAAGAGACTCGATAACGAGTCATAAACCAATGCCAACCACAACCCCAATAAGGTTTCATATGCATATATAAGCATCATAGGTAACCAGAAATTAAGAAATGGCTTTAACTTAGGCCTTAACAAAAAAAAACGTATTTGACCTCATAATGCGGTAATGACACCACTTTCACTACGGTTATCGGATGGGGGTACAAGACCCACCGTTTCGAATCTATGAAACAGAGCTACAACAATGTAGAAGGCCACTCAATCCAGTTCCTAACACAACTAGGTCAAATATGCCAAATACTAACCCAGAATTCCCAAAACAGGTTTGCAAAACACAGAAAACTGTAATCGGTATATCTCAGTCCATACAAGTCCAAATGCCGAAATTCCAAAGGCATATGTTAGCTAAGACATTCAGCTACATTTCATCAGAAGACACCAACTTCAAAATCCAAACCAATTCCAGTCAAAAGGGCCAATTACTATCGCAGTTTTCGCATTCTGATCAAAGCAGAACAGCTACAGTAAAAATGGCATAACTCACTCTACACTCATCCAAATGATCTGAAATTTTATAGGCACCTCAAACACATCAATACCTACAACTTTCATGTTTTGAGTAAAGTCTAATTCGGCCTCTAACCACATGATATAAAACCGGACAGAAATTGGGGATGATAGAACCCTAACTTTCACTTTTCCTTCCAAATCCAAAATTGGTTGCAATTATCTATCATTCACACCTACCATAGTCATTACCCCTCATCATCAACCATCATAAACAACCACAACACCATGATCATATTAAACCAGAAAATTCCTCAAAAAAATAAAAACTTCACCAATTCATCACAAACCAAGAAATAAATCACATAATCCATCACTTTAGCTCCCATTAGGCACAAATTAAACATCATTAAGTGTAGGAGGAAGTTCAAGTACCACTTACCTAGTAAACAAGAGAAAGATAGTGGTGGAACACCTTAGCTTCTCCAAAAACTTCACCAAGTCACTTACTAGCACCTAATGGAGTGATTTTATGGAGCAAATCTAAGTTTAATTGGTTGGAATGGAAGATTGAGATAGTTTGAAGCTTGCAAATTGCAGAAGTTTTTCTTCCTTGTCCAAGAGAGAGAATCGGCCAACAAGAGGTAAGAAAGAATGAATTTTTAGTCAATTTTTGAGATATTTAATCCATGATAAGAAAAGTCAAAAATGTCCAACAAGTGGACCAATCACATAGTGCCACTTGGCACTTCATTTAATGCCTTCCTATCACTTGGTTCCTCTCACATCAATGCCATGTCACCCTCTACTTATCTCTTAACACCCGATAAATTTCCACCAGTATCCGAAACTTAACCTTATTGGCCGAATTTTTCCGTACTTTTCGCACTAGTGGGTCCCACGTCCAAAATATATTTTTAATTTTCTAAAAACTCACCAATACTAGAAAAATCATCTAAAAACTATAATTACTCATAAAATCTACCAGAAAAATATTCCTAGGCCCGAAAATGCAGAAAACATGCAATTAAGGGGGAAATAAACCCTAGGAAAAATATTAGGGCAAAACGGGTTCTCACAATCTGGATGGGGAATTCACTTAGATACCGTTACCTTGGGATTTTACCCCTTAGGTTAATATTGCAAAAAGTAGACGTGCAAAATCCCAAAAGTAGGGTTAAATACCCATAGGATTAGGGTTGGTTTCCCTAACATGGAACTTGCCTAATTGGCGTTCCCTCTACGGTTTAATGCATGATGCCATTTATTAAAGCAATGTAAATACATGACAAATATGGCCTAACGGATATAAACAATGCATCAAGGGGGGAAAGGTCTAAAATGAAATGTATTTATTGAAAATTAAGTATAATTACTGAAATTTAAACATGTGAGTTATCAAGTGGGTAGGCCATTAAAAGAGGGCCAACGAGGCCTCTTATTGCTAAGGCACATGAATGCAAACAAAAAACAATGAAATGGTTAGTGCAATTGATAGTACACATAACATATTGGGAGCAATTAAGAAAAAGAAATACAATAAAGCAAGCAAAAGGGGTGGAACCCCTTCCCTCATGCCTAATGTGCTTAAAAGAGGGTGAGGCTGACTCTAACCTAGGAAAATGCTAATATGGATGCATGAGGTTGGGGTTCATTAATGCGACTAGACTCGATAAGGCTTAAAAGGTCCCCAAGCCTTCAGACCTAAGGGAATGGGTCATCAATCCCAAGACCCTCGGTCGGTGGCTCGAGCGGTCCCCTAGGTATTGCTATGGGCGCAACGCACACCATCCACATACCTAGAGAAACCATTCCTAGTCCTACAAGGCGGTGTGGGAAAGAGCCCACGAAAAATAAAAATAAAATGGGATAACAGTAAGTAAACGTGCACGTTTGAAGTGTTCCCTATTTTGAGGGAAAGGGTTGAGAACCTCGCGAGGCTCTAAAGGTGACACACCCCCCCCCCCAAATGCAATGCAAAGCGCGAGATAAGTAAGTAAAACATACATCCAAACAACCAACCATACATTCGTGAGCGATGAAGTAGTTTGATGCGTACGTGAGACAAAAGGTCCTAAAAATGGAAGATGCAACCCTAATATCCACATGCCATGCATAAAAAGGGTAGAAAAAGGAAACGAATGGCTAAGTAAAAGGCTTGGACCCACTTAGGAAGTCCCCAGTGGAGTCGCCAACTGTCGCGCCCCACTTTTTGAAAATGGTGTGAAAGTGTAGTGTGTGTGAAAGTAGTGTGTATGTGAACGTGTGTGAAAAAATGAAAATAAAAGGCCGTGGGACTTGAAAATGTGACGGTTTGGCCAAATAAAGTTCAAAAAGGGTTTTTGGATGAAAAATGGAGTCGCCACTTGGTACGGAGTTAGGGTGTACCAAGTCACCCAAAAATGATTTTGTTTTGTTTTTGAAAGAAAAAGTAAACAAACCATTTTGAAGAACTTTTAGGTCCACGTAACCAAAAAAAGGGATCGAGGGTCACATTTGATAAGGGAGAAGGCAAAGGCAAAGCCTAAGGCACTCCCTTACCCTAGCCAAAGCTAGTTGCATGACTTAGCCTCACTTTTCCTAATTTTTTCTACCCAAGGTATGTATCGCATGTTGGATATGACAAATGGATGCGAAAAGGAAAGAAAAATGCAATCCTAAACCTAAAATGTTTCTCATGAGGCTTTTAGGTCCCAACCACATGAATTGTGGTGGCCAATAAGGATAGCTCTCATGGAAGTCGTGATTAATGCAAGCGAGGACTCAAGTGCAAGCGTGCAAGTGAGCAAGAGTGAGAAAATAAAGGTGTTTGTGTGTGCAAATGAATAAAAATGGGATATTAGATACGTATAAGTGCAATTTGAGTGCCATTTGTGAGATAGAAAAAATGAATAAGTGATAGGAAGAAAGTGGTGAGAAAGTATAGATTGAAAAAAGTCTAAGTAGTGAGAAAATGTGGCTAAAAGAGTGAGTAGGTGATATAAAAGGAATGCAAGTGTATGACCCTAAGGGAATGCATCAAGTCGGGGCACGGGAATGACTCCTAATTTCACGACTTTGATTTTCCCTTGGATTAGAAGGAAGAACTAGCGTGCTAAGGCTATTTTGTAGCCACACTCGCTCGTTTCCCTTATCGAAAGGGGACTCTCAAGCAAATGTACCCTATAACTAGCATGAGAATGCAAAAAGCCTAAAATGAGGGGAAAAGGATTGGAGGAGCATGCCAAATGATAAAAACTAAGAAAAATGCATGAAATGTAGTGAACATGCAAGTATGCACTAACGAAAGGGGAACGGCCTATTGGGTCTAGCGTTGGACTAGCCCTTTCTATGAATTCCTAACGGAATAATGAGCCACAACTAGCATTGGACTAGTGTGGTGACGTACATTCATCCATCACATTCATCTACGACTATAGAAAGCAAGTAGACATGCCAAACACTCATAAACACATAGCACATAACACTTAGCATGCTCGACTAGATGCAAGAACCTAATAAAGCCAATTAACACATAGCAACAAAAGCAAGCAATCAAGCTAATGGACCTATTACATTTGCTAGCTAGGCACACGTCTTCAATAGGTCTTCATCAAATGCTCCACCAAGCCCTATCTATTACAAGCCAAGAGGTGTACACATACCCCATAAAAGAATAACTTAATAAAAGCAAAAGAAAATGAAATAAATGAAAGGAATTAAGGAAAGGCAAGGAAAGCAAAGTAGACATGCAATTCTCACTTAGCACGTTGGATCACATAGGAGAGACAAAAAATGATAAAAGAAATTATACCTCCCCCTTGGGTGGTGCTAATAAAGTGGACAAGACTTAACTTGAGCTATAATCACCAAAGAAAGGATAACTTGGGCTAAAACCATCCAAAGCAAAGGATTAATGCACCAATTTAATGATATAATATAAATAAAACAATCGGAATCCATCAAACATCGAATCCTTCCTCACTTTGTAACTTAGAAATGATTAAATGATGCATAATTTCCAGGAAATGGACCGAAAAGTAATCCTTAACCAATCATCCAAGTCTAATTGAAGCAATTTGGGAACACCAAAGGCCCAAGAGCCAAGAAATATTCAAGTAATCGCAAATAAACACATAAACATCGAAGCATTTAAACAACTTAAACATCCATGTTCGCAAAGCTGAGGGTTTAATTGAAAGGAAAAGGAAATTTGAGGGATCAATGAGTGGTTCAAACTTGCATTTTAGGACCCAATTGCAAGGAATTAAAGAAGTTTAAAAGGCCAATTTATTATTATAAATACTAAGGGTCTAAAAAGACATGAAATAAAATTAAGAATCTAAAGTGAGACATACTAAATCAAATAAGAAAATTCACAAAATAAATGAAAAGCGAGTGGCTAGGATTAAACAACAAAAAATGCCAAAGATCTAGAAAAAGTTATTAGACCCTTCAAATTCATTCTACAAATCCTTAAAGATTTACCGAAAACAAATCAAGACGTATTAAAGAAAAAAACATGTTAAGGGGCAAGATTAATTAAGTTTTCCAATTAATTGGGCCATGGAAGCATTAAATCCAAATTAAGGGGTTAAAGTGCAAAATTTCTTTGAAGCATGCATGCAAGACCACGTAGAAGAACCAGTTTTACCACTGAAGCTTTTTACAACAATAAAAAAATATGAATGTCTGCTGCGTTTCTTATCTTTGACCACAGATTTCAAAACTAACACAAACTTTGATCAAACTCTCTCAAACCAATGTCCAAACTTTGAATTGAACAACACAACATGCACCTTTGCCATTCAAACCAGCAAAAACACAGAAAGAAATGGGGCGAAATTCTGGAAACTCTCACGCAAATTAACTGAGAAATGGACCCCTGCAATTACTTCAAAATTTTATTTTCTTCCGCAGCTATTCTTATGCAATTTTAGACATATTCAGGCAAGCAAACCAAGAAGAAGACATGAATGAGTTGTTATCTAGACAAAGATACCAGAGCTTGGAACCGAAAAAAAAAAAGAAAACAGGAAGGCAAGGCTGTGAATTTCTGGTTCAGCAAGCTAAAATGCATTTTCCAGCAAGTACTTAGAGAGATTTCAGATGCCTTCAAAGTCAGATGTGTAAATATCAGCCAAGTATGAAAGAAAACACAAGCTTGAAGAAGCTGAAATTCGAACAAGCAAAGGAACCAATCTGCCCAGGCTACTGCACCAACCGAGAGTTTCATACTTTGCTGCAGCAGATTTTATGCGCAAATCCTAACACAATTTGAACTCAAATAATGGAATCACCAAAGGAGAAAACCCACGGGTCAACCTCCGAACATAACCCCAAACTTGAACATAAACCCAGCTCTAGATTTACACACAACCAAAAATCAGCATAAAGGAAGCATTGGCAGCAAAAAAAAAACTTTTCAACCTCTGAAACTTTGAGCTTTTTAGCAGCCTTACGCAACAGGCACATACCAAGCCATAATCAGACACAAAAGACAGCAAACATGCAAGTAATCAACCCCAAAAGTTCCTAAGTTTCCGTCTCTTAAATCCCAGTCCCAAGATTCTAAGCACCAAACGATCAAAGCTGTAAACTTTCTCTGCAATTTTGTTCAGCCAAGACCCAACCACACAGGAGCTAACTCATTCCCCCAAACACCAGATTTAACGTTACCCAAACAAATGCCATCAGACCCAAGCAAGAGCCATCAATCAACATTGAAGCAAAACAGAACCAGAAGACAGCAACGGAAAGCAAGTAATAACTAAAGGAGACAGCTTTTAGCTATAAAAGATGAAAACCATACCTGGAGTGCGGAAACTCAGATGATCTTCCCAAGTATTGAACACTGAAGATGGTTCCGTCACCTTCCTTTTCTGCAATCCCCCAGCCGAGAATCCTTCTTGGTCTTTCCTCTTTTCCTTGCTTTTGCTGATGCCTCTCTCAGCCGTCAACCTTCAATCCTTCCCCTCTCTATTTTTCTCCCTGTCGGCTGCTGCCAAAAATGCAACCTCTCTCGATCTCTTGTTCCTAGAAACCTCACGCTGCTCTCCTCTTTTACCATTCTCCAAAAACTTTCAAAGCTTTCCCCTTTTTGCCGTCGCCACTCTCGTTGGTCTCTAGCTTTCCAGAATTTCTTCCAGCCGTCAAACCTCTCGTATCTTTTTTTTCTCCACCTGCTGCGTCTTTCCTTTGTTCTATTTATACCCAACCACATACTCTCAAACCCTCACCTGAAGGGTGAGGATGATAGTGGAGGTTTGTCCTGGGTATCCTAGAGCCCTTCGATGGTATCCGTAACCTTTCTTTGCAAGCTGCAAAATACGCAGCTTACATGCCGTAACCCTTTTTTTTTTTAAACTAATAACTTAATACAAAAATGAAAAATGATATTAAGTAAAGAAAAACAATAATTTAGGAAACATCAGACAAAAATAAACAAACTAGAAATAATAAACAACAAAGTTGCGATTTTTCTTTTCTTTTCTTCATTTTTTCATTTTTCATCATTTTTCTTCTTTTTCTTTTTTTCTTTTTTTTCTTTTTTTCAAGAAAACATTGAATTTGAATAAAAAACAACTAAAGCATATTTTTTAATGCTTTTTCCTTCCCTCTTTTTTTTTTGAGAAATTCTATGCTAAAAAACTTAAAAATAAAAATAAAACTAAAAAAACTAAAACTAAAAAGTGAATAAAACTAATATGACAAATAAAAAACTAAAAAGTAAATGAAATTACACTAAAATTTGGTGTCTACAGTATCTTCAAAGCTTACTTGGTACCAATCACATTAATTGTGACGCCCAGTAAAGACTCTTTGGAGAGGTCACGAATAATGCAAAAATATGAGACTTTAAGAAAAGAAAAGGAAAATAAAAATAATTATAAAAAATATACGTGATCTAAGGGAATGCATCATGTCGGGTGCGGGGGACTAATGTTCGTAACTCAATGTTCCCTTTAATAGAGGGAATACAAGCGTGCTAAGGCCAAAAAGCCAAACTCGTCCATATCCCATACCCAAGGGGTTTTCCTATCTAATCAAGCGAATGATCTAACCTAATTCTAATATTTAGATGAAATGCAAGTCTAATGTCATGTTTCATGCAAAAGGGATAAGGAATATACATATAAGGGGAAATACGGAATAAGGGATATAAATAGAAGGGAATATGGGATAAAAGATGTACATATATAAAGGAAGTGTCATGCAACATGGTAAGAATCCTAAAAGGTGAAAAAATATGCATGAGAATGTAATGTATTCACACAAACATGATCTAGCATAGGAGGTCCCTAAGGGTCTAGCATTGGACTAGCCCTTGTCTATGAGTTTTCACTAGCGTTGGACTAGTGGAAAATCGGAATGAAGGGCCACAACTAGCGTTGGACTAGTGTGGTGGCGACATGCATTTGTTATAGTCTGATAAATCAAATAAAGCATAATAAAGCAAATAAACACATAAATCACATAAAACACATTGCACATAGGCATGATATCTAGATGCAAGACCCTAAAAAAGTGATTAAACACATAGGCAGACAAACATGCAAGCAAAATAAAACAAACAAACAAGTAAAGCCCTATCTATTACATTGGGGAGGCCATACTACAATCTAGAGGGGAAAAAGGAATAAAATAACTAAATAACCTAGCTATTACAACCTTGGCATTAAAATGCCTTTCACAAATAATTACAAATTGAATTAAAATAAAATAGACAAAGATTGAAACAAAATAAAGCGAATAAAAATAAAAACAACGTTCAAAAGGCATGCAATTAAACTCATGTAGTCACATAAGTGCACACATAGGGTCAAATAAGGTAAAATAAGGGATAGAAATTACCTCCCTTGCAATGGTGATCAAATGAAAGAAAGATTAGCTTCAAAACAATAAAAGGGTCAAGGCACCAATTAAATAGTAAAAAAAAATAAACAAAATCACCAAATCCCTCCCAATTGCAACTTAGATGAAATAAAAAAATGCATAATTTCAAAAAAGGTAAATTATTAACCAAATTTCTAAAATAGAAGAAACTTTCAAGGACCCAATTGATTAGTCTTCCCAATTTTCTAGGCCATAGTAGAATTAAACACAAACTAAGGAATTAAAATGCAATGTTTCCTTTATTTTCATGCATGCAAACTACGTAGAAGAAGTTTTCTTTTCTGCACCATTCCTGCCGTGACTTTCTTTCCATTTCATCATGCAAACATGTTCACCAAATGCCAAGATTTGAACTATCAATCATTGACTAAAACAAACACGAAATTTTGTTGCAAGATTGAAGTAAAGAATTTAAGCTAACCATCAGGGGTAAAAGGAACTAAATAGCAAAAGAAAAAGGGAAAAAAATGCAGCAGGAACTTTCTCTGCAAATTCACATTTCGCAGGCTTCCCATAGCTCTCAGCTATTCATCACCTAAATCTATCGCACAACAATGAAGGAAAGGGAACTACAACATGCCATTTTGATAGGAAAAACAGTCCCATCCCTCTTGCGTCAAGAACATGAACCAAGTTTCCAAACCTGATAAACTAAACTGCTGGGACGAAACATGCAATGCAGGAAAGAACAAAAAGGAACAAAAAACACAAAGAAAAAGAAAACAGCCAAGCATGATCGAAATAATGTTAAACCAACACCGAAACCAGAATCAAACAAATGCGAGCTCAAATGAAAACAAACTAAAAGTCTAAAAAAGAAAACAAAAGGCCATGGCTGCAACAGTTTTAACTACTTGTTGCAGTCTAATGGTATGTCGCACATTGCTGCTTGAAAAGGTAAGCAGGCATGTACATGGCATCCCCATCACCCAGCACGCCAAAGCAAAAGAAAAGCTAAGCCCAGCAAGTGTTTTCAGCAATCCAAACAAGTAAAAATTCAACCCCAGAAATGAAATCTTCTTTGCAAAAACAAAACACGTAAGACCTCGACTGACTTTAAGTGCAGCTACTACTTCAACCCTCTTTCACTAATTCGAAGGCAATGAATTACAGCCTAAGGGTTCAACAAGTAAACCATCCCAACCCCAACCAAAGTTTGGTAGAAGTGCAAGCTAACAACGTGAACAAATAGGGAACTCTAACTCAAACACTCCGAGAAAGCAATACTAAGGTCCAACCATAACAACAAACCAGATCCATTCAACAGGCTTTCTACCCATTTTTATTTCATTAGCGAACGTATAGATCAGGTGGATCGGACTCCAAACAAACAACAAAAATTGGACACTTACTCCATTTAACACTGAAACTCAACATCAAAGTTACACAAACAACAATAAAAAAAAAGAACGGCGATCAAGGAAACATTAGAACAGATTTTCTCGAAACCTCATGCCATTTTCTGAGTTGTTTGCTCAAATGCATGAAAAACAGCCATAAACATCAACGTCCTACATATTCATCTGATAAAACTTCTAGAAAAACCCATAAACCCATCATCCGGATTCAATACTAAACACCCAAAAAATACGAAAATCTGGGTTGGAGAAACAGCTTGCAAAACCAGATTTGTTTATGAAGCTTTTTACAAATGGAATGGGCTTGTTGCTAACTACAAGAAACATGAGGTAATTTCTACACAAAAGGTCTCAATGATCCATACTAAAGCAGAACCCAGATGCAATGAGATAGGGCAAAGATCTGAACCAACAACGTATGAAAAAGAAAGCACCGAAGGCAAAGAAAAACAGAACCATGAAACCAGAAAACCAATCACCGTAGGATATAAATCTGAGTATATGTGGAACCCGCGAGCGTTGAAGATGATCATTCTCCATAGAAAGCCAAACCTTCTTCAGACCTTGATGAAGAAACCTCAAATCTGGACCTTCCTAGTTTCTTTGTTTCCTCTCGATTCTTTGCTTCTTTTCCTTTTTAATCTTCTCTCGATTGCCTTCAGCTTTCTCTTTTGGTTCAGCCTCCCTTTTACCCACGAAAGCTCTCTCCTTTTCAACCCCTTTTCAGCCGTCAACTTTTTGATCCTCTTCTTCACTAGTTTTTCTGCCCGCTACCTTTCCTTCAACGACTTCCCGAAGCTTTCATGCCCGTAACCGTAGCCGTCCCTTCCTCTCATTCTCCCTTTGTCTCCAGCTTTTCCTTTTCTCTTTTTTTCTCTCACTCAGCCGCCACCTCCCCCCCTCTCTTTGCTTGTTATCCTCAGCTTTTATAGCTGCCGAAACCCTCCAAAACCTAGAACAAAGGGAGGAGATTGGAGCTGCATTTTTGGCAAGAATTTGGGCCCTTAGATGGGCATTGATTCTGGAACTTAACACCAAGATGCGTTGGCCTTGTACTGAGAGTACTTGGAGGAAAAAAAATGCAATGGAAAATGAGTAAAAAATGGAAGAAATGGCCAGCTACAATTTTCTATGTTGTCCGAAGCCTGTAAAAATGAGGAAATAGCGCGTGTCATTTTTTCTCTTTTTTTTTATTCAAGTTTAAACAATAGAAATTAATTCTTAATAGAAAATTTATTGCCATTAAAGTGCTTTAAATCCAAATCTAAAAGGCTAAAACAAATTTAATTTTTTGTGGGGATTTTTCCTTTCTTCTCTTTTTTTTTTGAAATTTGGTATGAAGGCAAAATAAATAATAAAATAAAAATAAAAATAAAATAAACCTAAAATTGAAAACAAGTAAAGCTAAAATTAAATAAAAAATTTGGTGTCTACACTTAATCGTTATTAGTGATTGAATATTTTGAAAATCCAGACTCGAGTGTATACTTTACCTCACTCGTTCTCATTTAAGTGAAGTGTACTTGAATTACTTGACATAAAATACTTGAAGTGAATATTTACGTGAACTGTACCTGAATTATTTGAAGTGAATTGCTTGAAGTGAATTGTTAAGTGAATTAAATGAAATGTTTCAATGATTAATTATGCTATGGCTGCATAAGTCAATTAGAGTGAATCTCCTCGACTTCTAGTGATACTAATGGGGGACACCCAAATCTCATTAGTCGACCTTGCGACTCGAGCCGACATGGGCTCGATCAAGAAGCTTGGTGAGCCATGAGAAATGTGTATAAGATTGATCTAATAGGGAGATCTTGCTTGGCATACTCGAACAGTATTACCTATAACAAAAGAACGTGCGGGCCCTGAGCAGGGGGAGCAATGGTGAACGGGGAACAAATAAATGAAGTTCTACGGATTATAACCTACCCGATTGACGGAGTGTCAAATCGCGGAGGTTCTTGATCGTGCAAGTGGAAATTAGCTCCTAAGAGCTCTTATATCCTTGAATTGTTTCTGTTTACTTTTCTCGCCCGAATTGTTATTTACTTGAATATTACTATTTTACTTGTTAAATGGGATTGTTACATGGACAACATGCTTGCATGTGTGTTTCTTGGCCTCACGAGCAATCGCTCACCCCGTAGATTTGTTTTCCTTAATAGGAATGGATATGGAGTGAAACTCGGAGAAACCATTGGGATGAACTTTTGTATCAGGGTTTCGATTATAATCGACAAGACATCTTTTGGCAGTTGTATATTTTTTTTGAAAAATTGATGTATTTTGACATTGTGGTGTAAGATCGGATGTTTATCTATGGAAGCAACTTCACTTTCTTACTTTGTCTCGTCGTATTAGCTATTATTGTATTAAGCTTGAACGGAAATTGTATCGAGTCCTGGCGAGAGCTGGGCAGGCATTCTGTGAATACCCTTTGGTTCACCTTAGGGAGAAGTGGGGGCGTCGCAAAAGAGCCCCAGGTGGGAGAGGACGGCAAGTAGACACCTCACAAAGAGGCCAAGCGTCGACTTCACGTATAACTTGTGGATACTATGGGAAGCCAAACCACTCTGAGACCGAGTGGTGGTGAAAGACGTAGGAGTGTTTGTGTTGTGGAAATATTGATCATCGAATTACTGATTGTCCACTCATGGATAGAGATGATGCTTTGCGGTCGAACAGTTCGAACCCTACATAGACAAATGTAGGAAGGGACAGGCTGAGGTTATCAGTCAAAGTGTATGCCCTAGACCAACACCAAGTGCCTAACCCATCTAAGGTAGTAGAAGGTATGATTCCTGTCTTCCATCATCTGGCTAAGATTTTGATAGATTCTGGTGCCACTCATTCTTTGGTGAACCTAAATTTTATGTGTGCCATTGATATAAAAGCCGAGAGGCTACCATATGACTTAGAAGTGAACACCTATAGGTAATCAATATTTGCTCGCTAATGAGGTGTATAGAAATTGTGAGATCTGGGTTGGTGAGCGTAAATTGGTAATAGACCTTATAAGTCTAGCCATTAAGGGGTATAACGTTATCATAAGAATGGATTGGTTGGCTCGTTATCATTCTCGGTTAAATTGCAGGACAAAAGTGGTTGAGTTTTGCATACCAAGTGAAACGACCTTAAAACTATATGTGATGGCTACTTCAGTTTTATCTATCCTTATTTCAGGAATTTGGGATAGAAAATTATTGAGTAAGGGGGCACAGGGGTATCTAGCCTTTCTAGTTAACACCCTAAGAGAAAAGGTTAAATTAGAGGATATGCCGATGATAAACGAATATCCAAATGTTTTTCTTGATGAATTGGTGTCATTGCCTCCCAAGAGAGAGATAGAATTTAAAATTGATTTGGCACCTAAAACCACACCTATCTTGAAAACTCCTTATCGGATGGTGCTCGCTGAATTTAAAGAATTGAAACTGTAATTGCAGGATTTGTTAGAGCAGGAATTTATATAGGAAAGTGAATTACCATGGGGCGCTCCAGTGCTTTTTGTTAAAAAAAAGACGGGAGTTTGCAATTACGTATCGATTATCGGGGTTTAAATGCTGTGTCTGTTGCCCTACATTGATGAGTTATTTGACCAATTGCAAGCAGTTGTGGTGTTCTCTAAGTTGGATCTTAAACAAGGATATTTTAAAGATTAAGAAGGATGATGTGCCAAACACTGCTTTTAACACTCGATATGGGTATTATGAGTTTGCGGTGATGCCTTTTGGATTGATTAATGCCCTTACAGCATTCATGGATTTAATGCATCGGGTGTTTAAACCCTACTTGGACCAATTTATAGTGGTATTCATTAACGATATTTTGGTGTATTCAAAGACTAAGAGGGGGCATGATCGACATATGAGAATAGTATTTCAAACCTTAAGAGAGCATCAACTGTTCGCCAAATTTAGCAAGTGTGAGTTCTGGCTAGAGAAAGTATCATTTCTAAGCCATATAATCTCAAAAGACGGACTCACTGTGGATCCAGAGAAGTTGAAACTATTGCCAAGTGGAAACAACCAGAGAATGCTACTGAGGTTTGTAGTTTTCTGGGTCTAGTGGGGTATTACCATCGGTTTGTAAAAGATTTCTCAAGAATTACAAGGTCTCCAATGGATTTGACAAAGAAGCAGGGTAAATTTATTTGGGACACTAAATGTGAAACAAGCTTCCAAGAGCTTAAGAAGCGATTAACCATAGCACCGGTGTTAGCTTTGCTAAATGACAAGGATAGTTATACAGTATATACAGATACTTTGAGAGAAGGTTTGAGGTGTGTTTTAATGTAGAATAGGAGCATAATTGCCTATGCCTCTCGGAAGTTGAAACCTCATGAGTAAAATTATCCGACATATGATTTATAATTCGCAGCTGTTGTGTTTGTTTTGAAGAAATGACGGCATTACTTGTATAGGGTAACTTTTGAGGTGTATACAGACCGTCAAAGTCTTAAATACCTATTCTCCTAGAAGGAATTGAATCTGAGGTAGCGTTGGTAGGTGGAGTTTTTGGAATATTATGACCGTATCATTACTTACCATCCAGGAAAAGTCAATGTAGTGGCCGATGCCCTAAGTCGGAAGGCTCAACTAGCAGGTTTAATGATGAGAAAATGGAACCTGTTAGAGGATGTTAGTGAATGGAATTCTCGCCTCAAGTCACAGACAGTTATCTTTGAGAATATTATGGTGAAATCGATATTGTTGAATTGTATTAAAGAGGGTCAAAAGAAAGAACCAACGATGCAAAAGTGGTTGGAGAGAGTATAAAAAGGAAAGTTAACCCGACTTCAATCTAGGTCCTGATGGAATTTTACAGTTTCAAAAACGAATTGTGGTGCCAAGGGATGAAGAATTAAAAAGAAAAATCTTAGAGGAGGCTCACCGATCTAGGTATATGGTGGATCCTGGTAGTGGTAAGATGTACAAAGATCTCAAAGGACTACATTGGTGGGATAACATGAAATCAGAGATTGCCCAATTTGTTCGAAAATGTTTTACTTGTCAACAAATAAAAGCCGAACATAAAAAATCATCGAGATTGCTACAGCCTCTGAAAATACTTGAGTGAAAGTGGGAACATATTATGATGAATTTCATGTTAGGTTTGCCATGAACTCGAGGAGGTCATGACGTGGTTTGGGTGATAGTGAACCGATTGATAAAGTCAGCACATTTCTTGCCAGTTAATATGAAGTATTCTTTGGAGAAACTTGCCAAACTCTATATGGACGAGATTGAGAGATTGAACGGGTACCAGTGAATATAGAATCCGATAGAGATCCTCAATTTATATTCTGATTTTGGCAGAAGTTACAAAGGGATTTGGGGACTAAATTGAACTATAGTGCAGTCTACCATCCTCAAACAGATGGATAGTCAGAGAGAAGCATTCAAACCCTTGAAGATGTATTAAGATCATGTATCATGAATTTTGGAGGAAGTTGAGGCCGGTATATGACATTGGTTGAGTTTGCTTATAACAATGGTTATCACACCTCTATCCAAATAGCACCATATGAAGTGTTTTATGGACGCAAATGCCGTTCACTAATTCACTGGGATGAAGTAGGGGAAAGAAAAGATATAGACTCGGCAACAATACCATGGGTTGAGAAAGTATACAAAAAGGTAAAGGTAATTCATCAGAGGCTTCAAACGATCTAGAGTTGACAAAAGAGTTATGCAGACTGTGAGGACTCGCAAATTTCTTGTATTTTTCTCAAAAATACCCTTTTATTTGAAAATTATTATTTGTCAAAGCCCACTACCCAATTATTTCACAATAAGTGTAAGTAAACCTAGAAAATAGGGTTTTATGCTTCGGTTTCAAGTTTGGAGCAAAATTAGGGTTTTCGCGATTTTTCGCCGGATGAATTTTCGATACAGAGTAAGGATTAAATTTGAGGATTAAAAGTGACTTTTAAGTGAGAAATAATATGTGATTGGTAGCAATGATATAAGGTTAGTGAATGGGAAGTAAAAACCCTAGTACGTGAGTTTTTAAGAAAAACGGCGCGAACCGGCGGGTCCCGCGCACTACCGATTGAACGCACCACTTGACCACCATTTTTCTCACCAAACAAATTTATTGAACTTGAGCAAAATATCTTCTCTCTTGGCAGCAAGTTTTGACCGAAATTTGTGGCCAAAAATGCAAGGGAGAGAGAGAAAAATTTACATGGCTTTGGTGGTGCCAAGTGTCACCACCTCATGGCTCCTTGATTAATTTTTTTTTCTTGCCTTTTTATCCTTCATTCCAGCTATCTTTCCTTCATTTCTTTCTGGTCTGGTCGAGCTTGAGAGAGAGGGAAAGAGAGAGCAAGAAAAAAACACCATGCTTCTTCTTGATTTTGAGCTACAAAGTGAGAAAACAACGAAAGTAAACCGATTAAAGTTGCCTTTGAGTGTTGGTTTAGTGAAGTGTTGGTGAATTTTTGAAGGGGAAAGCTAGGGTTGCTCTTGGAAGACACTAAGCAAGGTAAGGATGATGATTTCCCCAATTTTTACTCCTAATCTTGTTCAAATTAGCTTAGCAACTCAAATTTGTGGTGAATAACGGTTGTTAGCATGTCTTGGGTGTTGTTTTCCTTGTGGTATTATGAACTAGGGTTTGCTGAATTGCTGCCCAACTTGGTGTATGGTTAATATATGTTGCAATTAAGGTTATATAAGGTTGTTTGGTGGTGATTAGAACCAGAAATTTGAGAAAATTCCACTAGAAACCGAAAATTCCAGATTTCTGGAAAATTGTTCTTCCTTTCTGTCCGGTTTTGTAGCTGTATGTTAGAGGCTGAATTGGCCTTAGGTCAAAGAATGAAAGTTGTAGATAATGGTATTTTATAGGTGCCTACAAAATTTCAGCTCAATCGGAGCAACGTAGGATGTGAAAAGTCCAAAATACCCTTACTATTTTAAGTATTTCCCAAGCAGTCCGTGTGATCAGTTAAGTCCCGTTTATCACGTTTTTCGACTAGGATCCATTCTGATTTAGCTTTTTTCCAAAACACGAAAGTTGTAGTATTCTGAATTAGCTTTCAAATGCCTCTAAGAACACCTGATTCGGACTTGTGTACTCTGAGATATGTCCATTACAGTGTTCTGCGTTTAAACAGCCAATGAATTGGTTTCTGGTTTAGTAATTTGAGTATTGGACTAAGTTACATTAGGAACTGGACTAAGTAACCTTCATGAATGTTGTAGCTCTGTGTCTTAGCTTCGAAACGGCATAGGTTTCGTCTCAATCCGATAAGCGTAGCTTCGGATATGTTATTTCCGCATTTGTACGTCAAATCTGTCTTGTGCTAAGTTGAATTTCTGCACTTGTGATTGTTGTAATTTTTATTCTTATGATATTGTGAGCCTATGGAACGGCTATTGACTTGAATTGCTTATTTGTGATGTTGGGTTGTGGTTGAGGAAAAATAATGAAGCCAAAATGGCTGGAAAATTAGGTAAACACAAAGGGCGTGCTGCCCAAATTTTTGCTCGAGGGCTAGGTTTCTATTTGAACTTGTATACTTTTGTTTGGCCAATACCATGACCGGTTTTCCATTTTAAAACATGATTTTTCATCCTGGGGTTCAAACAACCCTCTTCTTACTTGAAAGTCATCTTTACACGTTTTACTCCTAATTAGTCGGGTTTCTTTGTTTCCCTTAAATGTTTTGCTCGATAAACTGTAATATGTTCTCTTGTTCAACCTTAGGTTTCATTGGTGACTAAGGGTAATATCCGGAAGGATATTTTGCAAGTTATTTTGCATATCTAGGTGAGTGTTCCTTATTTGACTTTATGGCTTGTTGTTATCATTTGCTAATGTGTTAATTGCTTTTGATGATTTCCAAAACGAGCTTTCTAGGCGAGTGTGTACTTTATCGCACTCGACCTAAATAACTGTGCAATTTTCAAGGATTTAATGATTGAAATGTTACTTGCGCATGAATGTAAGCCTTTTGGGCTGAACTGGCCATTGCCCCTTGTTACCGGTCGTCTCGAGCCAGAAGCGGACTCGGTCGGGCGATTAGGGACTTGGGTGAACGTTTGGTATACTCGAGTATTACCCTGTAGGTTGGTGGAGACTGGCCAACGGCCAGGATGGGGGTGAATGAATGAATGAACGAACGAACGAGGGTTTATTGATAAACGAAAAATGCATTTTCAAATGATTGGAGGAATAAGGGGAAATGTCAGGAGAACGAATGAACGAATGAACGAATTGCTCCTTGTGAGCCGTATCCTTTTAATGAATGTTACTATTGCTTTCCATTGTAAATGTTTCTTGAATTATTGATACTCCATGTTTAATGTATTGAATTGATTGTTTGATTGTTTGATTATCTGTTTGGAACCTCACTGGGCTTTTAGCTCATTCCTTTAGTTTTGTTTTCCTTACAGGGGAAGGCGAGCGAGGACGTGAGCTTGAGATAGACTAGCCAATCTAGTTTTGTTTCTTTTGTTTCTTTTGTAGTGGTTCTCGCCTAGTGCTTGGCACGGGCTGGACGTATGAAGGATTGAGAACCCTTGTATATTTGATGTTTATATTCTCTTTTGGGTTGGCAATGTATATATGTTCCGCTTTAAGTTTGGATTGCTGCCCTATTTATTCTTGTGATTTATTTCAATTTTTAATTGAGGACTGTAGCGAACGACTGAGTCCCGGCGAGAGCTGGGCAGGCGGCCCGCCGAACCCTATGTTACGCCTTAGGGGGAGGTGGGGTCGTTACACAGACCATCAGAGAAAAGATTTGGAATTTGAAATTAGAGACAAAGTATTTCTTAAAGTCACTCCATTGAATGGAAGGATCAAGGTGGGAAAAGGAAAGAAACTACAACCAAGATAAATAGGTCCCTTCAATATACTCCAACGGATAGGAAATGTGGCATATCAATTGGAGTTACCAGTAAGTTTGTCCCGAATTCACGATACTTTTCACGTATCCTTGCTTTAGAAATATCACCCAGACACAACTCATAAACTGCAGCCAGAGTGTAAGGACTCATGTTTTTATTCTTAATTTAGCTTATTTCATAATTATTTTACCCTAGTGTTATTTAATTTTTCTGCAGCTAGTTTAACGAGAAATAGTGAATGCACGTTTTTTGAGACAAAACACACAACTCTCATTTCTCTTTCTCCATTTTCGGCCAAAGCAAGACAAGAAAAGGGAAGGAAGAAACTCCATTGTTTTGGCTTCATTTCACTCACAAATCTTCCACCAAATCACATACAACTTGGAGCACCACTCTATCTTGGAGCAAGGAGCTGTGAGGACCCAAAATTTTACTTACTTTAGTTCTATTTCACTAGTTTATTTATTCACCCGTTTTTTCCATATAATTTTTTTCAACCATTTTAAATCCATTTACACGAAATGTTTGGCTTACATTTTTAAAACGTCCCGTTAGCAAATTTAATTTTTTCACTGCTCGTTTAGCGAGAAATAGCGAATACACGTTTTTCGAGACAATATTCGATTCGAGAGTGCAATGGTCCTGGAGATTTGAGGACTCATATTTTATCCTTAAAATAGTTATTTTTATGATTATTTACCCTAGTATTAGTTACTTATATTATCGTTACAAGAATTTCTTTTAAGTTTCGCTTTATCGCACGCGGATCAAAAGTTCGCGTATTTCGAACCGGAACGGCTAAATGGAGATTTAAGAAATTATTCTAAACTACAAATGAGGAATAATTATAGTATTATAGGAAATACATTTGAGATTTAATGTACAAGTGAAACAAACCCGAGAGAAATCGGATACAAAATGCGAGCGCGTGAACACTATTCCTAGTTGACTTTTGACGGAACCTTGACCACAAATCACCCAAGCTTCTCCAAGAAGCTTCACAGTACACAAACATCTCTTCTCTCTCTCTTGAAGCTCGGCTGAAAACAGCAAAGGAAGAAGAGAAAAAGAGCTCTCTTCATTTACACTATTCTTGTTCCAAATCCTCCACAAATCATCACACAACTTTTACATCACTTGGAGAGCAACTTAAGCTTTGAGGAAGTCACCTTCTTGTAGTTTTCTTGGGAGAATTTCAGTCCAAATTTCTGGTTTCATCACAAGCTAAGAGGTAGTCTTCATCCACCCATGCAACTTTCCATTTTCTTCAAGATTGGAGCTTTATTTTGCAAGGATTTGCTACCCTAAGCATGGATTACGTAGATGACTTGAGGAATCTATTTTTCTTGCTTTAAATGTTAGGCTAGCGGCCTTGTGGTGACCTCTAGGTAGCTGCCTTGAGGATATAATGTGTTGTTTATGTTGTTTTTGTGTTAAACAAGATGATTATGGGTAGAAAAGTGAAGGAAAGATGATGGAAAATTGTGCTTTGTTGCTGGCCAAAATCTGTCCTACTATAGCCATGCCTTTATTGCAAATTTTTTATACTCAAATGACTATGAAATGGATGTATATATGTTTGTATATGGTGTGTAGGAAGTTTCTACCAAAAATTATTTGAATTGGTTGAGCAAAATTTGAGATTTCGAAATTGAAGAAACCTAGAAAAATGTGTTCAGACAGCTTGAATAGTGTCCCTTTGAACGAACATATCTTTTTCTACAGATGTCAAAATCAAGTTCCATTTGTGGAATTTGAAACTAGACATTTGTAGCTTTCCAACGGTATAAAATTCACTTTCTAGTTCGAAATGAGTGAGCCATAATGAGTCGGCAAATTTGCTGTCCTGTTCTGATGGCCTATCCGAGAGAAAGGTAGAAGCTGCATTTTGTGGATCTATTTTCTCTCACTTATAAATTTATTTTGAAAATGATTTGCTCTGATGAAATGTAGCCTTTTGAATCTAGTTTCCAACACCACTGACCATTCACAATTTCAAGTTTTATTGAGTTAGATATGGTTCAATTTGTAAACTGCAGCAGAACTGGAAAACCCTTCTTTTTCCTGGACGACTGGTTTAGTTGTTTGTGGGATGTTTTATTTTGAAATTTTGATGCCAACCAACTGTCAAGTGCTTATGAAATATTTCTTGGAACTTGGTTTCACAAATGAACCAAAATGGGACTGATTTCATGATGCAAAGTGTTTGAAAAGGAAAAGAAAACAAGAAGACAGATTGTCTTGGAAAATTCTTGAACTTTGGTAGTTTTGTTAACTACCTTCCCATATGCGTTTTCAAATGAAATTTGATAGAGGAGTGGTCCTCATATGAAAGTTGAATTACACCAATTTTGGTGTCATTCTAAGACCAATTTGATATACAAATGAGGTCTCAAAGTTTACTTTCAAATCTGGAAAATTCACTGCTTAGTAGTGAAAATTTACCAACTTTGAGCTACTATATCTTGACACTCAAAACTCTGAATTTAGTTCTAGTTTTTGTGTTTGAAACCTTGATTGGAATTCTTATAGTGTTATAAATTTCAGAAGCTAGTTCACTTTCTGTGAATTTTGCTGAATTTCCAAACTTTACCAAAAAACATGACCGAAACTGTCTTATATTCTCAAGTCAGCTACTTTGAGCTGAAATTTGAATGTCTTTCGTTTAGAATCTTGGAAAAGTGTTGTAGACACCAAATTTTTGTTTTTTTTAACTTTATTTGTTTAATTAATTTTAGCTTTATTTGTTTCAATTTTAGGGTTTTTATTTTATTTTATTTTATTTTGTTCTATTTTATTTTATTATTTATTTTGTCTTCATACTAAATTTCAGAAAAAAGAAGAAAAAAAGAAAAAGTAAAAAATGACAAGTAGGGAGGCATGTATTAGGACAAGTGTCCCTTTTATGCATTGGACAACAAGGCACGTAAGGATTAGGTGTTAGACACTTGGAGGCCAAGATTTAAAGGAAAAAGAAATAACAAAAGAGGGAGGAGCCGAGGGTTGGAGGCGGAGAGGTTTTGGGCGCTAGGTTTTCGGACAGAGTTGAGGGTCTGCTAGGGAGGAACGGGAAAAAAGACCAGAGTTTTCGTCTGGGAGGCTGGGCGGCTTGTGACGACCCCACTTCTCCCAAGGGCGAACCCAAGGGTATCGGCGGGCCGCCTGCCTAGCTCGCGCCAGGACTCAAAACTTAAAGCAATAAAACGAGATGGATCGAAAAAGCACTATATACAATATATACAATCCCAAAAGTTATATTTACATCTTCAAAAGTCTCGAGTCAAACCACTCTAATACACTATAACCACAACCAACAGAAGATAGACCCTAAGAAGGGTTCTTACACAAACCACCAAAACAAAAACAAACATTCTAACTGATCAACTATTACAAGCCAATCTAACTATACTAGTGTACGAGCCAAAAGTCCCCGCGTCGGCCCCTGCTAAGGAAAACAAAAGGAAAGGGGTAAGCTATATGCTTAGTAAGTAAACAGGGGCGAAAGCATAAATTTCACGTAACAACAGCTACACAGTAAGAGTAAAGCAAAAGCAGAAAAGTAACATCACATAATAAGGATACAGGTGGCTCCAAAGCCAATTCGTATGCCATGCGTGATCTCCTGCCGACACTCCGTCGACCACACTCAATGGTCCGTAGAACTTCACTTGTACACCCACCGACACCTTATCACCCTCACTGGCCAGTCACCTCACAAACTTGCCCGGGCGAACGAAATCACAAACTTGAGCTTGAGTCACAAGCTCGGGTCACAAACTTGGTCACCTTCTCGGTGAACCGGATTCACAAAATTGGTTCATAACATGAACCTACAAACTTGGTGACCTCAGACTAAGTTGGACTGACTTCGACCAAGCCCTAACTGGCTCGAATAGTCCATACAGGTCTTAGATCGGGCCCACGAACTCACAAACTTTGCAAACTTCACAAACTTTACTCGAAAGTCTCCCCGAGCCACAAGCTCAAGGGTTTTGGTTCCAAAAGGTTCATATACATATGCCAAGTACAATTATACATTCAAATTAGGGATTAGGTCGAGTTCGATAAAGTACACCCTCGCCTAAGTACCCTTTTCACATATCTCAAACACATAGCAAAGAAAACACACCAAACTGGCCTGAATACTTACTCAGAAACTGAAATAGCAAAAGTACGAAGTCGGATCGAAATGAACAGCTAGTAGTGGGCCCCACCAGTTCCGCCCAGCTCACCACCGTCTGAAATAGAAGATTGTGTCACATAATATTGCAAACGGCTACTATCGTGCCTAAAACAAGTAAAACGGCAAAACGACACGCGCGCACGTAAATATGACGAACGGAAACGGAAACGGCCGTTAGCGGAAACGGCAGATTTGACACTCATTTCTAGTTTACTCATAAGTTGAGCTACGAATATCGGATTAAGGTGTATGAGACGCCATATCGAAGCTTAAAGGATGAACAACAATTTTTATGAAGACATCTAGAACTGAAATTGGAGGCTTCAGTCCCAAACGAATCAAACACAATCACGTACGAAATCTGGCCAATGCACAAATGGTCAGTTTTGGGTGCAAACTGTTTTCTATGCTACACATGGTCAAAAGAGCTGAAAATTGGCAGTTAGATGGTTCATTCCAAATGGAACAACTTTCATGAAGGTCGGAAATCCAAATTCGGAACGGAAATTGGTCATCAGGACCAAAACAGATCTGACCAGAAAATGGTCATTTTCACGGGCAGGACTTGTTTGCTTTGCTATATCTCAGGTTTTATAAATCCGATTCATGAAATTCCAAGGGCGTTAGAAAGCTCTGATATAGGGCTATAAGTTTGGTGTTTTGGTCGCAAGCCCAAACAGCTTGTAACCCAGTCAAATGTGAAGCCAAAGTTCCAGTCATAAACTTTCCAAAAAACACGTAACAGAATTTGACGGTCAAAACAGGTCTGAGTATTTCGTTTATAGCTCAGGATATACTAATCCGTTTAACCTGAAAATTTACAGGAAAATCCAGGACTTAAGGGGCTACAATGTTGAAGAAGGAAACTTTGTCCAATTTTGAATGTAACAAGGTCAAAAATGCAAGACACTATACCAGAATCGTAAAACAGGATCACAAACCGTATTTGGCCTCAATATGCGGTAATGGCACCAAATTCACTACGGTTATCGAATGGGGGTGTAAGACCCACCGTTTCGAAGCTAAGAAACAGGGATACAACAATGTAGAAGGCCACTCAGTCCAAATCCTAGCACAACTAGGTCAAATATGCAAAATACGAAACCAGAATTACCAAAACAGGTTTGCAAATCACATAATACTGTAATGAGTCCAACTCAGTCTATACAAGTCCAAATGCATTGATTCCAAAGGCATATGGTAGATAAGACATTCATCTATATTTCATCAGAAGATCCCAACATCCAAATCCAAAGTAATTCCAGTCAAAATAGCCAAATACAAACGCAGTTCTGCCATCCTGATCAACCCAGAACAGCCACAGTAAAATTGACATATCTCACTCTACACTAATCCAAATGACCTGAAATTTTACAGGCACCTTCAACAAATCAATACCTACAACTTTCATGTTTTAAGAAAATTCCAATTCGGCCTCTAACCCTATGATCCAAAACCGGACAGAATAAGGGGTGATAAAACCCTAACTTTCCACAATTCAATCCAAACCCAAAATTGGTTGCAATTATCACTAATTCACACCTACTAGAGT
The DNA here is from genome assembly GCF_036785885.1 of Coffea arabica. Classification (NCBI taxonomy): domain Eukaryota; kingdom Viridiplantae; phylum Streptophyta; class Magnoliopsida; order Gentianales; family Rubiaceae; genus Coffea; species Coffea arabica. Next base: position 35,487,385 of record NC_092316.1, on the reverse strand, counting down.
TTTTCCCCCTCATTATCAACCATCATAGATGACCACAACATCACATTCATATTAAACCAGAAAATTTCTCAAAAATATAAAAACTTCACCAAATCACTTCAAATCAAGAAATAAATCACAAATATCATCACTTTAGCCACTACTAAGCATAACTTAAGCATCATTAGGTGTAGGAGTATGTTCAATCATCACTTACCTAGTATACAAGAGAAGAGGAGTTGTAGACCACCTTAGCTCTTCCAAAAACTTCACCACACCACTCACTACCACTCACTTAAGGGATTTTATGGAGAGGTTTCAAGTTTAATCGGTTAGTTTGTTGATTTGTGCAAGATTGGAGCATGAAATTTGGAGAGCTTTTCCTTTCCTTTTGCTTGATGTTGGTCGGCCACAAGAAGGAGAAGAAATGGTGAATTTTGGTCAATTTTTGAGATATTTATTTCATGGGTAAGAAAAGTCAAAAAGGTGAATAGTTGTCTTAGGTTTCAACCAATGGAAATGTGACACTTGTCACTCCATTAAATGCATTTCTATCCTTTCTTTTCCTCTCACATCAACCACTTCACATCCTCTACTTATCTCTTAACACCCGATAAATTTCACACAGTATCCGGAATTTAACCTATTTGGCCGAATTTTTCCAAACTTATCGCACTAGTGGGTCCCACGTCCGATATACGTTCTTAATTTCTCAAAAACTAACCGATACTAGAAAAATCATCTAAAACCCATATTTACTCATAAAAATTATCTGGGGAACTTTTCTAATAAAGAAAATGTAGAAAAGGCGGGCGATAAATAATCTTCCACTTAAACTTTCTAATATTGTAACACTAGAGGTTTGCTAATCATTCAAACTTACTAAACCTTTGCAATTAAAACAAATCCTATATTTACCTATGTCAAGGCACACACTGGAATACCGAATGTAAATTATAGCTTGAACCTTATAATCATAATACGTAAACTAGGATTTTCAAGCTCAACCGAATTAGGGTTTCCTTCCTAGTCATAAAACCCTGATTTTTTTCTATACCGAATATCAAATAACCCTAATATCGATTTGCGAACGGACTGGGGCCTGACACGGCTGAGAAAGAGAAAACAGAAATAGAAGAGAAGGATGAGGGCGGAACAAAAAAAAAAGGAAAAATCTGGAAGAGGGGGCTAGGGAAAAGGGGAAGAAGAAAAAAATAGAGGAAGAAAATACAGGGGAGCTATGGCAGCTAGGGTTTCGATAGGCAACAAAAGCAACGAAAGAAAAGAAAACAAAAAGAAACGGAGGGCTTCGGTGAACTGGGGAAGAAAGAAAAAGAACAATCGACGGGGAGAGGTTTGGGGGGCTGAGCAAAACAGAGGATAAGGAAAGGAGACAGCGGACAAGCAAGAGGGAAGCCATCGGGTTTGAGGCGGAGCAAAGTGGTGATGGCCATACCAAGGCCGTCGATGTTCAGGGAGGAAACCGCGGCGGCAGAGAAGAGCGGAGGAGCAAGGCTACGAAAAGCTTCAGAGCAAAGGAAAGACCAAGCATCGTCTAATCGGCAAGGAGTTGCTGTCGCCGCTGCTGCTACCGGAATTCACCACCGCCACCGTAACTTGCCATTGCCACCTGCTAATTTCACCAAGAAAGCATTGTAAGCTGTCTTCCCTCTTCGAATTTCAGTTCCATTTTAGTATGAACACTGGAAAATCTCAAAGCATGTCTGCCGTGCAATTAAGTTGATTGCTCACAATGTTGGATTGTATATGCCTTATGTGACAGCCCCACCTTCCCCTAAGGCGAACCAAAGAGGTTAGCGGACTGCCTGCCCACCTCTCGCTAGGACTAACGGTGCCGGCAAACACGATCTAAGACGCTTCGGGAAAATAACACGCGCTCACACAAGCCGAAATAGCAAAATAGCCAAACGCAAACTAAACCGTCGGTGAATAGTGGGTGCCATGTCATATAACTCGGAAAACATTCCCAAACTAAATAGGACACATAAACGGTGTTAAACAGTGTTATACACATAAGTTTGTAAATTTACAAAACAAAAGGGAGATAATTGGATCAAAATACATTTAGGGTTTTGCCCAAAAGGAGTTATTCAAATTACATTCACATAAGCTCAACTTGGCAACCAACATTCATAGCCTTTCCAAAAATATTCAAATTCCTGTAAGGAAAACAAAAGGAATAGAGTGAGCTTACGCCCAATGAGATACTACCACTCAAACAACGAAGATCATATAAGCAAATAGCATTTCATTCCAATTCATCTAATAAAAGAAAGCCAAGAGTACACATCAATAAAGTTGGCAAATGATACAGACGACTCTCAAGACCCCCTTTCCTCGATTGCAATCTTGATCGGACTTCATTGACCCTCCGTCAATGTTTAAGCGTAACCAACCGTAGGCTCCACTTTACTTCCATTCCTTCCACCCAACATACCCCTACCGGGCCCGAACTCCAAACAGTAGAAATTTGGTAATACTCGAGTATACCGGAATCAAGAGTCTCACTACTACAAGATTCCATATAATAGTCCCCATGGCTCGTCAATTTTCACGACCAAGCTCTCGCTGGCTCGATTCAATCAACTACCAATGGGGTTGAGCTCAGTAGTGACAGTAATGGCCGTTGGATACTCGTCCAAACGACACCAAACCCAGTATTTCATGTACCATTCAAGTACCACAGTGAAACAGTGAACAGTCATATATAATACAAAAGGGGTGAGGGCGATCAAGTACACCCTCACTTGAATCAGTTTCAACGGTACAAATAAGCATTCAAGGAATCAAGTTCAAATATAACAAAGCCACATAGTAACAAACAAGTGAGTAGTACACTCACCAAGCAAGCAAGTGGAATTTCGTAAACTTTCGCCCAAAGAGCATCTTTAGTCACCATCACGTCCTAAAACATTCAAATAAGCACAATAAGACTCGATTACAAGTCATAAACCAATTCTACATACTACCAAAATAGGGCTCCATAAGAACGTATAAGTACTAGAGTAGACTAGGGAAAGTCCGGAAATAAAGTTAAGTTCTAAACCCAAAAAAATAGTTTTTGATATCATTTAGCGGTTTTGGTAACATAGGCACTACGATTATCGGATGGAGGTGTAAGATACACTGTTTCGAAGCTAACAGATAGGGCTACAATGTTGTAGAAGGTCACTCAGTCTAGTTCATAGTGCAACTAGGTCAAAAATTCAGTATATTAAACCAGAACTGCAAAAACGGGTAAACAAACCGCATTCTGGTTAACGAACCGTAATTCAGGCTACCTAAGTCCAAATCAAGTGATTCCAAAGCCATCTAAAATCTTAGACACCAGGAGACATTTTGTAAGAAGACATCAACACCCAAATCAGAAGTATTCCCAATGAAAATAACCAGTTACAGAAGCAATTATCAAGTTCGGGTAGAAACAGGGCAGCAGGGGTATTTCAGTCTTTTCATAGCTACGCTACTCTGATTGGCCTGAACTTTTGTAGGCATCTCTAAAATATCATTCCCTACAACTTTTATGTTTTAAACCAAGGCTAATTCGGCCTCTAACTATGATGAACAGTGCCGGGCAGAAAGGGGGTAATCGAAATCCTAACTTCCGAAATTTCCGTTCAATGCGGAAATTTTCCGCAAATAACTACAATTGACACACTAAGGCTTCATTCCAGATCATTTCCAATCATCATCCATGGCCTCAACATATGAATCATATTAAATCAGAAAAATCAGGAATAAATAGAAAATGTCATCAATCTCAACCAAAATCATGAAATAACACCTAATATCATCCCTTAGGCTACCACAAGTCATTAATTAAACATCATTAGATAGAGGAGAGGGGTTCCTTCACTACTTACCTTAGTAACCAAAGAAAAGAGACCACTTAGCACCTTAAGCTTCCAAACAACTTCACTAATCCCCTCACAACCCCTCACTTAAGGGTTTTTATGGAGTAAATGGAAGATTAAACGGTTGGTTTGTTGGATTTGAGCAAGATTGAATCAAGAATTTGGAGAGCTTTTCTTTCTTTTTTCCTTGGAGAGATGGCCGGCCACAAGCTTGCAATTTTGGAGGATTTTTGGGTCAAATTTTGATTTATTTAGTAAAAGAGTGAATAGTGGTCAAAAAGTAAAACTTTCTCTCCAAGTGACACTTGTCACTTCATTAAATGCATAGCTATCTCTTTGTTCCTCTCACATCAATCCATTTAGTAACCTCTACTTATCTCATAACACCCGGTAAATTAAACCCAGTATCCAAAACTTAACCTAATTGGCCGAATTTTACCGAACTTTCTGCACTAGCGGTTCCGACGTCCGATATACGTTCTTAATTTCTCAAAATCTAACCGATACTAGAAAAATCATCTAAAAACTATACTTACTCATAAAAATTATTTAGAAAATTTTCTAATAAAGAAAATGCATAAAAGGCGTGCAAATAATTAAAATAAAGCCTAGAAATAAGGAAATTTACGGGTTCTCACACTCTCTCCCCCTTAAAAGAATTTCACCCTCGAAATTTTCTCACCTTAATTCACGAACAGTTCAAGATATTTCTTTCGCATCTCTTCTTCCACCTCCCAGGTAGTCTCTTCTATCCCATGATTTCTCCACTTTTTTCGAGCGAAAACAACTGCGACTAACTCCAGATCGTGGGTTGGATAGTTTTTGTTCGTGGGGTTTCAATTTCTTAGAGGCAAAAGATATCACATTCTGGTTTTGCGTCAACACACACCCCAAAACCTTCTCTCCTACCCAAACGCGGCAATCTTTACAAACCATACCAGTGCTCAAACGATGTTTCCTCATAGGAGTACTACTTTCAGGTCGTAGGGTAGACGAGCAGGTTTTGTATCTATTCCGTACATAACATTGGGGTTGACAAATGAATGAGTAACATCGGGATCTACTAAGATTTTTGCAAATCGGTGAAATACCGAAATCGTACCTTCCTCAATTTCAGAAAAATCGGGGACCTGTTGTGGCTCCTGTGAATACACTCGAGCCGCTACCTTAGGTTTGGTCCCTTCCACCTTGGCCGGTTCGGAATTAGTCCTCGTCGATTGCTGACTCCCCTTTCCATCTCGTGATAGGACTGGACAAGTAGCGAGCTGATGGTTTGCACTTCCACAGCGCAAACATTTTCCCTCCTTCTTCCAGTAATTGTCCTCCGAGTGGTTTGACTTTCCGCAATACCTGCAAGGTCCGCGTGCTGTAGGAGCTGAGCCTCCTCTCTGGCCTCTCCCCACTTGGCCGCCTTGTGACGGGCCCTCTCGTGACACTCCCGGCATCCTTTCTCCTCCCGTTCCCCGCCTAAACTTGGGAGGGTACTCTCATTCCCCTGCCCCGAACTATTTCCAGGAACTCCTCGCTTTTTCGCTTGGAAGTTTCTCACCTGTAGCCTAGCATTCTCTACTTGTTGCGCCTTCTCCACTGCATCGCTGAAGGCGTTAATTTGGGCTACCGCGAGGTCCTTTTGGATTTCTACGTTCAGATCCTGGACAAATCGCCGTATTCTTCATTGTTCGGTCATAATGAGTTTGGGCGCAAATTTGGATAGGCGGGTGAATTGGCTATTATACTCCACTACAGATTGGGCCCTTTGACGAAGTCGAATAAACTCGTCTTCCTTCCTCTCTTGAACTAGAGGAGGGAAGAATTTGGCATTGAACTCCCGCATAAAATTCACCCAGGTCCTGGGCGTTTGTTCCCGTTCCCATTTTTGTCGAATAACGTTCCACCAGGAACGGGCCGTCCCTTCCAGCTGGAAAATGGCAAAAGTCACCTGCCGTTCTTCAGTGTAGTGTAGGGCAGCGAAAATGTCTACCATTTTCTCGAGCCACCTTTCGGCGACATCCGGGTCGGGCCCCCCAACAAATTTCGGTAGGGCAAACTTCTGGAATCTTTCAAGTGTCCTGTCATCGTTCTCTACGTGGTTACCAGGGTTTCTGAGGTTAGGATTAGGGTTCTGACCCTGTTGGTGCACCACTTGGGCTAGTAAATTAGTCATTTGCTGCATGGCAGCCGCTATTTGGATGTTAGGATCAACCCTAGGTTCAGGGTTAGGTCCAGATGAGGTTTCTCCAGTGCCCCTTTCAGGCGTGGGTTGCCTACCCCCGCATCCACGGCCTCGACCACTACGAGTGCCTTCCATCAATCAAAGTCAATCTAGGTCACAAAATAAATATACTGTTAAAGGGCACATAACCCTCCTTTTCGTAGCACTAAACAGGAACAATTAAACAAGAACAGTTAACTAAAACAATTACCTCGTAGAGCATTTAAACACATAACACATATACATAGAACACATAACCGGATCAATCAATTATACAGAACAGTCAGTCAAGTACATACAAAGTCATCCCATGAAACAAAAGGGGTCCTCCAAAAGTACTATAGACAGACTAGGTGACGAGTACAAAAGAACTCATGAAACGTTTTTCCCCCTCGAGGGCTCCGTCCATAATCTACGAGAACAACACCATTTATATCTTAATCAAGGTTGATCACGCTTAACCATACCCGAACAAATCACACGAAGTTCCATAGAATCGCATTTCTAGTTCGCCCAATCCTTTCTAACCTAGGCTTTCATTTCTTTCATATCCGGGCGCAAGAATCCCATCTAAGATGATTCACAACTCGAGTCGGCCGGTCCCAAGCGTAAATCATCCATATTAAAGATTCCTACCCGACATACATACCTAGCTTCCTCAAGTCCCATGATAATGATCCTTACACTTATTACATGTATAGTTCATAGCTTACACTCAAAAGAGCACTTATACCTTTTGACGCATTCACGAAAGCAGGACCATAACACCACTTGGACCAAGCTCTCTCCGCGCAGAGACCACGCGAAGTGGCTCTGATACCACCTGTGATAGCCCCACCTTCCCCTAAGGCGAACCAAAGAGGTTAGCAGACTGCCTGCCCACCTCTCGCCAGGACTAACGGTGCCGGCAAACACGATCTAAGACGCTTCGGAAAAATAACACGCGCTCACACAAGCCGAAATCGCAAAATAGCCAAACGCAAACTAAACCGTCGGTGAATAGTGGGTGCCATGTCATATAACTCGGAAAACATTCCCAAACTAAATAGGACACATAAACGGGGTTAAATAGTGTTATACACATACGTTTGTAAATTTACAAAACAAAAGGGAGACAATTGGATCAAAATACATTTAGGGTTTTGCCCAAAAGGAGCTATTCAAATTACATTCACATAAGCTCAACTTGGCAACCAACATTCATAGCCTTTCCAAAAGTATTCAAATTCCTGTAAGAAAAACAAAAGGAATAGAGTGAGCTTACGCCCAGTGAGATACTACCACTCAAACAACGAAGATCATATAAGCAAATAGCATTTCATTCCAATTTATCTAATAAAAGTAAGCCAAGAGTACACATCAATAAAGTTGGTAAAACGATACAGACGGCTCTCAAGACCCCCTTTCCTCGATTGCAATCTTGATCGGACTTCATTGACCCTCCGTCAATGTTTAAGCGTAACCAACCGTAGGCTCCACTTTACTTCCATTCCTTCCACCCAACATACCCCTACCGGGCCCGAACTCCAAACAGTAGAAATTTGGTAATACTCGAGTATACCGGAATCAAGAGTCTCACTACTACAAGATTCCATATAACAGTCCCATGGCTCGTCAATTTTCACGACCAAGCCCTCGCTGGCTCGATTCAATCAACTACCAATGGGGTTGAGCTCAGTAGTGACAGTAATGGCCGTTGGATACTCGTCCAAACGACACCAAACCCAGTATTTCATGTACCATTCAAGTACCACAGTGAAACAGTGGACAGTCATATATAATACAAAAGGGGTGAGGGCGATCAAGTACACCCTCACTTGAATCAGTTTCAACGGTACAAATAAGCATTCAAGGAATCAAGTTCAAATATAACAAAGCCACACAGTAACAAACAAGTGAGTAGTACACTCACCAATCAAGCAAGTGGAATTTCGTAAACTTTCGCCCAAAGAGCGTCTTTAGTCACCGTCACGTCCTAAAACATTCAAATAAGCACAATAAGACTCGATTACAAGTCATAAACCAATTCCACATACTACCAAGATAGGGCTCCATAAGAACGTATAAGTACTAGAGTAGACTAGGGAAAGTCCGGAAATAAAGTTAAGTTCTAAACCCAAAAAAATAGTTTTTGACATCATTTAGCGGTTTTGGCACCATAGGCACTACGATTATCGGATGGAGGTGTAAGATATACCATTTCGAAGCTAACAGATAGGGCTACAATGTTACAGAAGGTCACTCAGTCCAGTTCATAGTGTAACTAGGTCAAAATTTTAGTACACTAAACCAGAACCGTAAAAATGGGTAAACAAACCGCATTCTGGTTAACGAACCGTAATTCAGGGTACCTAAGTCCAAATCAAGTGATTCCAAACCCATCTGAAAGCTAAGACACCAGGCTACATTTCGTAAGAAGATGTCAACACCCAAATCAGAAGTATTCCCAACGAAAATAACCAATTAAAGAAGCAATTATCAAGTTCGGGTAGAAACAGGGAAGGAGGGGTATTTCGGTCTTTTAATAAGCTACGCTACTCCAATTGGCCTGAAATTTTGAAGGCATCTCTAAAATATAATTCCCTACAACTTTTATGTTTTAATCCAAGGCTAATTCGGCCTTTAACTATGATGAACAGTGCCAGGCAGAAAGGGGGTAATCGAAACCCTAACTTCCGAAAATTCCGTTCAATGCGAAAATTTTCCGCAAATAACTACAATTGACACACTAAGGCTTCATTCCAGATCATTTCCAATCATCATCCATGGCCACAACATATGAATCATATTAAATCAGAAAAATCAGGAATAAATAGAAAATGTCATGAATCTTGTGACAGCCCCACCTCACCCTAAGGTGAACTAAAGGGTTCGGTGGACCGCCTGCCCAGCTCTCGTCGGGACTCAGTCATACCTCCATCAAAACCGGAATAAAACTACAAGAATCAAAATGAAATGGAAGGGTCACCGCCACGAAGGATCCAACCACGTACAAGTACACTTGTTTACAATGAAAGAATGTACATTCCCGAATATCTAAATATTACATAAACATGAGGAAACATTTTAAATATACATATTAGTAAGTTTACAAATCCAAAAGGAAACATTGTATTAAGATACATTTAGGGTTTCCAAGTTGTCAAGGAGCTATACCAAAAGAGCAAAAGAATTTCTAACTAGCTCGACTCATTTCTCAAAACATTGCAGTTCCAAAAGATGGTTCCCTGTAAGGAAAACAAAAATAACGGGAAGAGGGTGAGCTTACGCTCAATGAGGTACCCAAAATAATAGCAAGTAAGAAACGTGGAACTTCATATTCAATTAATCACATATGCGAATCAAATAAAGAAATGAACAACACCACAGATAGAAAGGATACAGGTGGGTCTCAAGAGCCAAATTTCCACTTGCTTCACCGAAGCTTGATCGAAATAATAGTTGACACTCCGTCAACTTCCAAATAAAGTAACCAGTCCCGTCTAGTAGAGCGCCACTTTGCACCAAAATCCGTCCACCAAACTTACCCCTACCGGGCCCGAACTCCAAACAGAAACAGAAGTGGTAATACACGAGTATACTGGAATCAAGGGTCTCAATACCCAAAGATCCCAAAACAGACTACCGTGGTTCGTTATCTAATCGACCAAGCCCTTGCCGGCCGACTTGAATAACTAGGCCACAGGTGTTGAGCTCAGAGGTCACAAAAAGGTCGTTGGATACAAGTTTTCAAATGACGTCCGAACAGATACAGATACAGATAACAGATTCAGTTTCGCACCAAAATTGGCATATGAACAGACAAGAGAACGAGTGTAATAAAGTACACCCTCATCTCAAACAAAATAAACAGATAGTTCAATCGTTCATATCACAGATTGCATGTACAGAAACCGAGTTAAAGAACAAGTGAGGGAAGTGGTACACTCACCAGTTCAAATAAGGATAACTTCAAAAGTTTCCTTCCCAAGTGTGGCTTTAATCGTCGGCACTTCCTAGAACAATCAAAGCAAACACTTAAGACTCTATTTCAAGACCTAGTATGGAATTCGCAAATGAGACTCTGTTACGAGCCATATGCCTAGTCAAAAGAACCATTAATGCAAAGCAAAGAGGTGACCTCGGAGTGAAAAGGTAACAATTAGTCTTAAAGGCATGAACAACCTCAAAGCCCTACCTACAGTGACCGACCAACTCCACATTTGAAGTAGAAAATGAAAGTGCAGTCGGTACTAGGAAAACAGGATTTTCCAGTTTAGCGCAACCCTATATGAAAAATCATATCTCCAGTTTTGTAAGTCCAAAATTAATAAAAGTTTATACCGTTGGAAAATACATTCAAAGGGCTATAACTTTCCAGAAAACATCCTCATAAGATTCAGAATGCAAGTCAGTCAAATTCAAGCTTCAAATTGTTGCTTTATCCAGTGAAAGACAGAACAGGTGCAATATTTCAGTCAACTTTGGAAAATCACCATAAATGGTACAGACATAAACAGGGCCTAAAATTTACATGGTTTATAGCCCTATGAATCCAGTTTAAAATGCAATAAACAGAACTCAATTCCGACATTCCTACATCAATATATAGCAAATTTCCCGAGATTGTGCAAAAGCTCCGCGAAAATTTTGACAGCATTTCCCTTGTCTTTCTTTACTTTTCCAACCAAACCTCAACTCCCAATCACAAACTATCAAACACCTTTAATTAGAACCACAATACCCCTTCAAAACAACCAAATGGTAGCTCAACAAAGAAACCCTAGGAAAATCCCAATTATAAACCCTAAAACCAAAAGACAGTTTTGACGTCATTTAGCGGAACGGACACAACTAGAGCTACACTTATCGGATTGGGGTTAAATTTACACGGTTTCGAAGCTAAGACAGAGAGATATAACTTTCATGAAGACTACTCAGTCCAGTTCTTACCCTAACTAGGTCAAATATACCAAAACAACCCCCAGATTTTCCAATTCGAAATTTACTGTAACAGTCCTGATTCATTCAGTCTTATCTCAGCATATACTACTCCAATTCAAGTGATTCCAAAGCCATTAGAAAGCTAAGACACAAGGCTAGAATTCTTAAGAAGACATCAACAACTAAATTAGTAGTATTCCTGGTCAAAACAACCAATTACAGAAGCTGATTAGCATGTTCGGATAGAAACAGGGCAACAGGGGTATTTTGGTCGTTTCATGGGTTACTTTGCTCTGATTTAGCTGAAATTTTGCAGACTACTATAAAACATCATCCTATACAACTTTCATGTTTTAACCCAAGGCTAATTTGGCCTCTATCTATGGGTAACAGTACCGGGCAGAAGGGGGAAAAAAATGGAAACCCTAATCTGGAAATTTTTTCTTCAAACCAGAAATTTTCCACTAATCATTACAATTATCATACCAAAGCTTCATTCTAACCCATACTAGACCATTATCCATGCCCACACAATATTAATCATATGAAAACAGAAAAATCATGAATAAATATGAAAATTCACCAATCTCAACCAAAATCATGAAATCTTCCATAAAATCACCACCTTAACTATCACAAGTCACTAATTTAACACTAACATGAACAAAGGAAGAATCTCTTGGTCACTTACCTTGTAAACTCAAGAATATCCTTTCAAACCCCTCCACCAACTTCCTCAATGTTACTTAGCAAAGGGTTTTTATGGAGCAATTTGGAGTTCTATCGGTTAGATTGTAAGATTGGAGCAAGTTTTGAAAGAAAAATGTTGAAGGCTTTCTTTCCTTTTCCTCTTGAGAGGGCCGGCCAAGATGAGGAAGAAAATGGTGAATTTTTGATCAATTTTTGGTCATTTAGTAAAGGTGATAAATAGTGGTCAAAGTCAAGGTTGAATAGGAAGGTGACACTTGTCACCCTTTTTAATGCAACTCTATCCTTTTGTCTCTCCAATGATAGTCCATGTAGGTATCCTCTAATTATCTCTTAACACCTGATAAATTAAACCCAGTATACAAAACTTAACCTAATTGGCCGAATTTTACCGAACTTTGCGCACTAGCGGGTCCCACGTCCAGTATACGATCTTAATTTCTCAAAACCTAACTAATACTAGAAAAATAATTTAAAAACCCTATTTGCTCATAAAAATTATGTGTAAAATTTTTCGAATAAAGAAAATATGGAAAAGCGTGCAATAAAAGAATAAAACCTAGAAATTAAGAAAATTACGGGTTCTCACAAATCTCAACCAAAATCATGAAATAACACCTAATATCATCCCTTAGGCTACCACAAGTCATTAATTAAACATCATTAGATAGAGAAGAGGGGTTCCTTCACTACTCACCTTAGTAACCAAAGAAAAGAGACCACTTAGCACCTTAAGCTTCCAAACAACTTCACTAATCCCCTCACAACCCCCCACTTAAGGGTTTTTATGGAGTAAATGGAAGATTAAACGGTTGGTTTGTTGGATTTGAGCAAGATTGAATCAAGAATTTGGAGAGCTTTTCTTTCTTTCTTCCTTCGAGAGATGGCCGGCCACAAGCTTGCAAATTTGGAGGATTTTTGGGTCAAATTTTGATTTATTTAGTAAAAGAGTGAATAGTGATAAAAAAGTAAAACTTTCTCTCGAAGCGACACTTGTCACTTCATTAAATGCATAGCTATCTCTTTGTTCCTCTCACACCAATCCATTTAGTAACCTCTACTTATCTCATAACACCCGGTAAATTAAACCCAATATCCAAAACTTAACCTAATTAGCCGAATTTTACCGAACTTTCTGCACTAACGGGTCCCACGTCCGATATACGTTCTTAATTTCTCAAAATCTAACCGATACTAGAAAAATCATCTAAAAACTATATTTACTCATAAAAATTATTTAGAAAATTTTCTAATAAAGAAAATGCATAAAAGGCGTGCAAATAATTAAAATAAGGCCTAGAAATAAGGAAATTTACGGGTTCTCACACTCTCTCCCCCTTAAAAGAATTTCACCCTTGAAATTTTCTCACCTTAATTCACGAACAGTTCAGGATATTTCTTTCGCATCTCTTCTTCCACCTCCCAGGTAGTCTCTTCTATCCCATAATTTCTCCACTTTTCCCGAGTGAAAACAACTGCGACTAACTCCAGATCGTGGGTTGGATAGTTTTTGTTCGTGGGGTTTCAATTTTTTAGAGGCAAAATATATCTCATTCTGGTTTTGCGTCAACACACACCCCAAAACCTGAACTGTTCCATAAACTCACATAGGGAAAAATGTAAACTCACATAATTAAAAAAGTAAATCAGGATAATTCACATCAATAATCGAAAGGTAACATCACAATGGTAGGATACGGGTGGCTCCAAAGCCAGTTCAATTCCCCGAACTTAAACGCCTGTTGACACTCCGTCAACCAAAGTACTCATGGTCCGTAGACTCCACTTAAACTTCCCCGTTCACTTTATCAACCCCCGCTGGCCAGTTAACAACACACAGTAGCTCGAGCGAAATAAAATAACTTAGCTTTCGTCAAAGCTTTAACAAGGAACTAAATCCCAAGTTTAGCATGGAACTATCTTCGACCAAGCCCCAACTGGCTCAAATAGTTCGTCTAACCCTTGGAACCGGGCTGGAACCAAGCCCTAAGATATCCGATCTCTCAACAAAGTACACAACAAAGTACTTACCCCAAACAGCATACAGCAAATGGGGTTCAATTCAAGTCATGTAATCACCCCCATCAGCACACAGCAAAAGGGTGATACTCAAGTCATGTAATCACCCTCCTCAGCACACAGCAAAAGAGTGATACTCAACATAAGGCATGTATTCTCACATAGGAAATCAAAACAAAGGATGGGCTTAGGTCGAGTGAGATAAAGTACACCCTCGCCTAAGTACCCATTTAACATATACAAGGTACTTCAACAATTCCACATCAATAACAACCCAATTACTCACTTGATAAAGCTTGGCACGAAAAATGATACAAGTCACTGAGCTTGACCGTCACCGTCAAAAGCCTCACAATCTGTGTTGACAGATTATATACATACATAAGTGAAACGGCCATACAATAGCAGTTTATAACTTAAATGATCGAATACGCTCGAAAATGGTAAAAAGTAATAAAAAACGGTCTAAAATGACATCAAGGTCAAAAGAATGTCAAAATTGGCCGAAACGGCTGGAATGGTAACAAAATAACAAAAGTAGACCTAAACGGTCCAAAACGGCAAAAACGGTTGAGAAATGCGCTTGCGCGGGCGTGGAAATGAAAATGGTACAAAACGGGTTACACAATTTTACTCATAACTAGAGTTGTGGTTATCGGATCAAAATGTACTAGGTAGTGTCTCGAAACTTAAACAAAAGGTTACAACTTCCATGAAGACACGTCGACCCAGTTTTTAGTGCATTCTAGTCACATTTGCAAAATATAGAACTAGAACTCCAAAAGCTAGTTTATCTTTCTCGTGAAAATTTTGCGGCATGCCCCTTGTGTTTACCCATTTTCCAGCCATTTATGGCTTCAATATTTTCCTCAAATCAGTCCCAAAGTCACACATATGCAATAGTAACACAATAGCCCTTCAACTATGCTCAAAATACCCCAACTACAACGCAAGTACTAACATGGTAATCGGAAATCAAGTTCAAAGACAAATAAGCGAATGGCAGCTTTGATGTCTCTTAGCATAACGAGCAGAACTGAAGCTACATTTACCGGATTGGGGTGCAATTTATACCATTTCGAAGCTAAGAAAAGGGCTACAACTTTGATGAAGACCACTCAGTCCAGTTTGTAGTGTATCTAAGTCAAAATCTCCAATGACAGAACCAGAATCTCACATTCGGACTTGTTAACCACCTTATGCGTAAACGACAATAACTCAGGCTACCGAATTCCAATCGAGGTGATTCTAGGGGCATTGGAAAGCTAAGAGATGGAAATACAACTTTCATGTTTTGGCCAAACGCTAAATCAGTACGCATTAGGGTGAACAGATGTGGTCAGATTGGTGAAATGTCAAAACTGTCTATTGGACTAAACCTATGAGAGTCAGGGGTATTTTTGTCTTTTCATAGGCTACATTGTTCCGATTGAGGTAAAATTTTGTAGGAAACCATAAAATATTATTCTCTACAACTTTCATGTTTTGTGCCAAGCCTAATTCGGCCTCTAACATAGGGCACTGAAACCGGACAGAACTGAAGCATACAATTCCAGAAATCTGGAATTTTGGGATTTCAAGGGCAATCTCTTCATTTTCTTGATTCAATCACTACCACAACCTCTTATACAAGCCTATATACATCATATACCACTCCTACAACAAGTATAAGAAGGAAATCAGTCAAACCCTAGCTTATATACATCACCCCAAAATCATCACAACAACTTGTATAGCTACTAATCTAACCAAAACATGAGTTATATAACATCTTAAACAAAAATAAAAGAACCAAAGCCATGGGTCAGACCTTATACCTCAACAAAAGGGCTTGCAAGAGTAATACTTCACCTCCTCTTGAAATTTTTGGTTCCCTTAGCTTCCCAAACTTCCAAACTAGTGATTAATCGGTTTAGTTTTGCTTGGTTTCACTCACAACTCTTGATTTGAGGTTGAAATTAGAAACTCTCTTCACTCTTTCTCCCTCAAACTCATGACCAGAAAAGGCAAAAATGAGGAAGAAATGAAGCTCAAGAAAGGATAAGAAGGTTGGAATTAGTTTTGTGAAACAACCGTTGGATGTTCGCCACTTGTCGCCTCAAGATGAAATCTCAAAATTTGCTTTTCTCTCTCTTAATTTGGTCCACAATTTTGGTTGGAATGAGAGGATATTTAGGGCTGATTTTGCTCAATTAATAATAATGAAATTAAGGTAATAAAATAGTGGTCAAGTAGTGCACTCAATCGATAACGATCGATACCCATCGGTTCGAGCGGATTTTCCTTAAATCGCGTATACTAAGGTTTTAACTTCTAATTCACTAACTTATTATTATCACTTCTAATCATATAATATTTCCTCATCCAAAAGTCACTCTTACCTACCAATTTTGATCCTCACTCCGTATCGAATAATCATACTATGGAAAAACGTGAAAACCCTAACTTGCTCCAACTTGAAAACGAAAAGTGAAACCCTACTTTCTAGGTTCATTTGCACTTATTGTGGAATGATTGGGTGGTAGGGCTATTATAAATTAATAATTTCCAAATAAAAGGACATTTTTAAGAAAAACGTGAGGGTTTTACAATTCCATAAATCGAATTTAGGGTTTCGGTTGAAATATGAGAAATTTGAGAAAACGGTCAATCACAAATGAAACTAGGGTTTAGATTAGACTGTTAGGGTTTCTAGTCTTTTAAAACAAAACAAGGTTTTAAATCAAATCCAAAGAAATAACTTTAGTTTCTTCTTTAAAACAAAATAATGTTTTAAAATAAAAATAAACTAAAGAAACCGTAATATCCTTTTTGAGAGTAAACAAAAGATGATCCTAAAAGTTGGGGTATCACACAATCACTTTTCCTGTATTTCAACTTGAAGGAGTAGCCCGAGCCTGGTGAAATGTTATAAGAAACAAGTGGGAAAGAGATCAAACTCCAAAGACATGGATAAACTTTGTACGAGAGTTTAATGAGAAATTTCTTCCTCCACTTGTCCAAGAAAAGAGAGAAGATGATTTTATAAAGTTTTGTCAAGAAACTTTGAGTGTGGCTGAATACGAAACACGATTCACGAAATTATCCACATATGCTCCAGAATTGGTGGCTACAGAATGGAAGAAAATAAGACGGTTTATCCAAGGATTAAATTTAGAAATCCAAGATGCCCTTGCCGCAACACAGATTGAAACATTTAGTGATGCTCTCGAGAAAGCGCAAAGAGTGGAAAGCACAAAATCCCAACTGGGGGCTTTTCAAGCGAGGAAAAGAGATGCATCCGATAGTAGACTAAGAAAAATTGGACCACCACCCAAAGTTAGAAAATGAGTGGATGGAATAAGACTATCGCTTCCTTCACCACACATGATAAAGGAACCAAAAGGACCTACGTCACGAAGAGCTCCAGTAGGACAGATACAATCAAAGAAAACCTCGCAGGCAAGTGAAGTCACAATGCCTCGTCCGACCTGTGGATATTGTGGAAGGACAAATCATACCGAAGAAAACTGCTAGTTAAAGGGGTGAAAGTGTATGGGACGTGGGAGCACCAACCATAAAGTTCATGACTGTCTAAAGCGGTATCCACGAGAAGCTACTACTCCACAAGGAAATAGAACTATCCCTCGACAAGTTAATGGAGAAGGAAACCGACCAATGGCATCTGCAAGTGTAGACACCAAATTTTTTGGTTTTAAACTTTGTTCATTTAATTGATTTAAGTTTAGCTTTATGTGTTGAATTTTAGGTTTTTTAGTTTATTTATTTATTTTATTTTATTTTGTTTTGGGTCTCTTATTTTATTTTATTTTATTTAAGGTTAAAAGTATTTCTTATATACTAAATTTTAGAAAAAGGAAAAAAAAGAGAAAAAAAACAAAAAACAAAAAACAAAAAAAAAGCAAAAAGCAAGCTCGCGCTTGCATGAGCCACACAGGATCCAAGCTCATTCTTCATATTACATTACAAGCAGAAGCATGAAACAAAAAGGACAGAATTTTGCAGCGGCATTTTATCCCCAAACTTATCCCTAATCTACCATCTAAGGCTCAAAAGATCCCCAAGAAACTAATCTTTCATCGACACCATTGATGTGAGGGTTTAAGGATTTGAGTTGGCATATAAAAGGAAAGGGGCAGTCAAGGTAAAGGGGGCGGATGAAGGAAGAGAGTAGGCGGCTAGGGTATTAGGAAAGAGCTTGAGAAGGTTTTGGGGAGGGCTGGAGTTTGAGGGAGAATGAGGAGAGAACAACGGCAGATGAAAAGAATCTGGGAGTGAATGGGGACGGCTGGGCTAAATAGAAAAAAACAGAGGAAAAGAAAAGGGTTTGGGGTGAGAATTGAGAGTCGAGGGAGAGTGAAGAAGGGAGGTGGCTAGAGAGCGAGAGAAAGTCTGGGGGCTGGGAAAAGAAACAAAAATCAGGAGAAAGGGATGGAACAAAGAAACGAAAAACCAAAGGGAAAGAACAGAGAGTTTCGTCTGGAGGGTGGAAGAAAAAAAACAGCAGAAGAAAAATCTGGAAAAATGGGGAGATTTTCAGGGGACAAATAAAACGAGAGAGATAGAGACGAAGAGGCTTGGGGCTGAGAAAGGGAAACAGAGCGAAGAGGCAGCCGGAATCGCCACCATCCACCGGAATCGACCGTCGCCACCGCACTACAATCCATCACCATCGCTGATAACTGGCACCGGAGGAACACTATAAGTAAGAATTTCGCTCCCTTTTTGATGTTTACGCGTTTATGTGAAGTGGTGATTCCTGTTGTTTGTAAGAAATTTGATTGATATTGCTGTGATTTTTGGGGTTTTGCTACCATGCCAATTGATGAATTAGTTCAATTTTGTTAATGTCCCCAACCTGTTCGACGAAATGCTTTGGCTGAAATTCTTGTTGAAAGAAGGTTTGTTTGCATTTTCGTGTGAAGAAACAGGCTAAGTCGGCCAATTCTTTTCCTCACGTTTAAGAATTTTGATGCATTGTTGCCTTACATTTTGCCGTTCCTTTTGCCTCCATCGTATGAATTCAAATTAAGTTTGAAAGGGGGAAATTTTTGCGGGTTTCATTTGTCCGATTGAGAATGGTTGAAATTGAAACTGAATTTCTGATGTTACTGATTGAAAGAAAGCTGAAATGCTAACTGATGTTAGCTCGGTGGGAGAAGATGATCACTTGTCCAAAATTGCAATTTCAGTCTCTCCATTTTCTTTTTATTTTGTGATTTGATCTCAAATTTTCTGAACTTCATAAATAGACCCCTCGTTGCTATTTTAATTTCGGCCCTGAACTATATTAATTTCATCACAACCCAAATGATTTGATGTTTCTTTAAATTAGACCCCTGCCACAATTTCAAATTGATCTTGAACTGTATCTTTCCTTCAATTTTGCCCCAAAGTTCTGAAAATCATGATGAGGCCCTAAAAACTTTATGATATTTGCAATTTGATCCTCGACAGCTTTAATTTTGCAACTTCATTGCTTGTTTGCTTCAATTAACCACCACGTTTTGTCCAAATTGCACTTAATTCATAATTTTAAGGGTTTTATGACTAAGTGAGTTTATGTTTGCATATTTTCTGTAATTTTCCCAAATAAATTGGTACCCTGACCTTTTCTTTGATTTTGGAGGGTAAATAAGTAATTTCACTCCATTAGGGCTCCAACTCAAGGGAGGTACATCCTAACCCTTATTTCTCATTTTATTTTTTCCTATGTACCCTACGGGACTTTACATGCTTGATTGTATGCCTCTTGAATGTTTTTTATTTATTTCATTTATTTATTTGTTTGCTTTATTGGTTTTAGTTTGGTATATTTATTTTAGTTCAAATTTTGATCATTTGAAAGGCAATTTAATGCCAAAGTTGTAATAGTTAGGTTATTATTTTATTTATTTATTCTTTTCCCCTTTAGATTGTAGGAGGGCCTCCCTTTTTGTAATAGATAGGGTTTATGTGTTATATGCTTGTGTGTGCCTGTATGCCAACGTGTTTAATTGTTTTTCCTAAGCTTCTGCATCTAGATAAGCATGCTTATGTGCTACGTGCTATGTGAAACTATGTGCTTTGCATGTCTATTTGTCTTAGTATTATATCTGATTATGTGGATGGAATGCACGTTACCGTGGCTAGTCCAATGCTAGTCATGGTCTTCCCTTCGAACTCTTACAAGTCCAATGCTTGTGAGAGAGCATTAGTAAAGGGCTAGTCCAATGCTAGACCTTTAGGGACCGTCTATGCGTTAGATCATGTTTGTGTGAATCACTACATTTCATGCATGTTTTTCACCTTTTAGGGTTTTTACCATGTTGCATGACACTTTCTTATCCTTTACCTCATATTCTCTTCTATTTATATCCCATATCTCGTATTTTCCCTTATATGTATATTCATTATCCTTTTGTATGAAAACATAACATTAGACTTGCATTTCATTTAAGAAATAGAATTAGGGTAGTGCATTTGCTTGATTAGATAGAGAAAAACCTCTTGGATATGGGATATGGACGAGTTTGGCTTTCTTGCCTTAGCACGCTCGTATTCCCTCTATTAAAGGGAAAATTGAGTCATGAACATTAGCCCCGCACCCGACATGATGCATTCCTTTAGGTCACGTATATTTGTATAATTATTTTTATTTTCCTTTTCTTTTCTTAGAGTCTCATATTTTTACATTATTTGTGAACTCTTTGAAAAGTCTTTATTGGGCGTCACAATTAATGTGATTGGTACCAAGTGAGTTTTGAAGAGAAATTTCGATTCTCCCGATACCCTCTTAGGTCTAGGGTTTGCATGCATATAGTACATGTGAGGACCTAGTCCGTTCGTACGTTGAGATTAGGGTTATTCATTATTTTGTACGGTTAAATTAAGGTTTTAGGGCTAAGGAGAAACCCTAATCTCGGCCAAGATTGAAAACCCTAACTTTGCTTACGATAAAACCCTAGTTTATGCGGTATTCTAGTGTGTGTTTTGGCACAAGAAGAAATAGGATTCGTTATAGTTTACAGAGGTTTAACAAGTTTGAAAATGGTTGGCAAACTCTGGATTAGCAAACCTCTAGTGTTACAATGTTAGAAAGCTTAAGTGGAGTTTTATTTATCGCCCGTCTTTTCCACATTTTTTTTATTAGAAAAATTCTCCAGGATAATTTTCATGAGTAAATATGTGTTTTAGATGATTTTTCTAGTATTGGTTAGATTTTGAGAAATTAAGAACGTATATCGGACGTGGGACCCACTAGTGCGAAAAGTTCGGAAAAATTCGGCCAATTAGGTTAAATTCCGGATACTGTGTAAAATTTATCGGGTGTTAAGAGATAAGTAGAGAGTGAGATATGATTGATGTGAGAGAGAAAAGAAAGGATAGGAATGCATTAATGGTGGTGACAAGTGTCACCATTTCATTGGAGAAGACTTAAGAATTACTATTCACTTTCTTGACTTTTTTTGACCAAAAGATTAAATATCAAAAATTGCACAAAATTCACCATTTTGCACCCTTGATGGCCGGCCCTCTCCAAGCAAGAAGAAAGACAAAACTCTTCAACATTCTAGCAAACTCCTAGCTCAAATCAACTAAACCACTTGTTTAACTTAGTTTTCACTCCATAAAATTCTTCCTTCTAGAGCTAGTAAGTTGTTTGGTGAACTTTGTTTGAAGGATTAAGGTGCCCAACATCTTCCTCTCTCTTGGTTCTTGGTAAGTGAAGCTTGAAACACCCTACTACACTTAATGAAGCTTAAGTTATGCTTATTAGTGATTAGAGTGCTGAAATTTCTGGTTTTAATCTTGGTTTGAAGTGATTTGGTGAAGTTTTCCATTTTATGATGATTTTTCTGGTTTAATTGGATTATGATGGTGTGGTTGTTTGTGATGATTGGAAATGGACTATAATGACTCTTGTAGGTGTGAATTGTTGCTAAATGCAACTAATTTTGGATTTGGATGGAAAATGGAAAGTTAGGGTTCTTAAATCCCCAATTCTGTCTGGTTTTGGATCATAGGGTTAGAGGACGAATTTGACTTTGCTCAAAACATGAAAGTTGTAGGTTTTGATGTGTTTGAGGTGCCTCTAAAATTTTAGGTCATTTGGATTAGTGTAGAGTGAGATATGACGAAATTACTGTAGCTGTTCTGCTTTGATCAGAATGCGAAAACTGCGATAGTAATTGGCCATTTTGACTGGAATTGATTTGGATTTTAGAGTTGGTTTCTTCTGATGAAATGTAGCTGGATGTCTTAGGTAACTTATGCCTTTGGAATTTCGGCATTTGGACTTGTATGGACTGAGATATACCGATTACAGTTTTCTGCGTTTTGCAAACCTGTTTTGGTAATTCTGGATTTGTATTTTGCATATTTGACCTAGTTGTGCTAGGATTTGGACTGAGTGGCCTTCTACATTGTTGTAGCCCTGTTTCTTAGCTTCAAAACAGTGGGTCTTACACCCCCATCCGATAACCTTAGTGAATTTGGTGCCATTACCGCATATTGAGGTCAAATACGGTTTGTGATTCTAGTACGTTTTTGGAAAGTTTATGGCTGGAACTTTGGCTTCACATTTGACTGAGTTACAAGCTGTTTGGGCTTCCGACCAAAACACCAAACTTATATCCCTATATCAGAGCTTTCTAACGCCCTTGGAATTTCATGAATCGGATTTATAAAACCTGAGATATAGCCGAGCAAACAAGGCCTGCCCGTGAAAATGACCAGAAATCTGTTTTGGTCCTGATGACCAATTTCCGTTCCGAATTTGGATTGCCAACCTTCATGAAAGTTGTTCCATTTGGAATGAACTATCTAACTGCCAATTTTCAGCTCTTTTGACCATGTGTAGCATAGAAAACAGTTTGCGCTCAAAACTGACCATTTGTGCATTGGCCAGATTTCGTAAGTGATTGTGTTTGGTTCATTTGGGACTAAAGCCTCCAGTTTCAGTTCTGGATGTCTTCATAACAGTTGTTGTTCATCCTTTAAGCTTCGATATGGCGTCTCATACGCCTTAATCCGATGTTCGTAGCTCAACTTATGAGTAAACTAGAAACGAGTGTCAAATCTGCCGTTTCCGCTAACGGCCGTTTCCGTTTCCGTTCGTCATATTTACGTGCGCGCGTGCCGTTTTTGCCGTTTTGCTTGTTTTAGGCACGATAATAGTCGTTTACGATATTATGTGACACAATCTTCTATTTCAGACGGTGGTGAGCTGGGCGGAACTGGTGGGGCCCACTACTAGCTGTTCATTTCGATCCGACTTCGTACTTTTGCTATTTCAGTTTCTGTGTAAGTATTCAGGCCAGTTTGGTGTGTTTTCTTTGCTATGTGTTTGAGATATGTGAAAAGGGCACTTAGGCGAGGGTGTACTTTATCGCACTCGACCTAAACCCTAATTTGAATGTATAATTGTACTTGGCATATGTATATGAACCTTTTGGAACCAAAACCCTTGAGCTTGTGGCTCGGGGCGACTTTCGAATAAAGTTTGTGAAGTTTGCAAAGTTTGTGATTTTGAATAATTTTGTGAAGTTTGTGAGTTTGGGGCGAACTCTTGACCTGGTTGGACTATTCGAGCCGGTTAGGGCTTGGTCGAAGGCAGTCCAACTTAGTCTGAGGTCACCAAGTTTGTAGGTTCATGTTATGAACCAATTTTGTAAATCCGGTTCACCGAGAAGGTGACCAAGTTTGTGACCCGAGCTTGTGACTCAAGCTCAAGTTTGTGATTTCGTTCGCCCGGGCAAGTTTGTGAGGTGACTGGCCAGTGAGGGTGATAAGGTGTCGGTGGGTGAACAAGTGAAGTTCTACGGACTATTATTTGCAGTCGACGGAGTGTCGGCAGGAGATCACGCATGGCACATGAGTTGGCTTTGGAGCCACCTGTATCCTTATTATGTGATGTTACTTTTCTGCTTTTGCTTTACTCTTATTGTGTAACTGTTACGTGAAATTTATGCTTTCGCCCCTGTTTACTTACTAAGCATATAGCTTACCCCATTCCTTTTGTTTTCCTTAGCAGGGGCCGACGCGGGAACTTTTGGCTCGTATACTAGTATAGTTAGATTGGCTTGTAATAGTTGAACAGTTAGGATGTTTGTTTTTGTTTTGGTGGTTTGACCCGATACTTTTGGGAGAATGTAATTATAACTCTTTTGGGATTGTATATATTGTTTTTAGTGCTCTTTCGAACTTTAAGTTTTGAGTCCTGGCGCGAGCTAGGCAGGCGGCCCGCCGATACCCTTGGGTTCGCCCTTGGGAGAAGTGGGGTCGTCACAGTACATCCAAACATGATAAATCTTTAGGTTAAAATAAGAAAATCTTTGACTAAATCGCGCAACTAGCCTTGGCTAGGTTTAAAGGGTGCCTTGGATTCTTATCCTTGCCTTCCATTTCTTCAAATGTGACTCCCGAATCTTTTTCTTTGATTTTTGTAGACTTGGAGTCGTTTAAAAAGGGTTTTCTACTTTTTTCTTTAAGAATTCATTTTTAGGTGACTTGATACACCTTAACTCTATACCAAGTGGCGACTCCGTTTTTCATTCAAAAAACCCCTTTTAAACTATATTTTGGGTCAAATCGTCGCATTTTCAAGTCCCATTTAGACCCATGTTTTTCATTTTCTTTTTAAATCAAAAATTCATTTTCCAATCAAAAATTGAATCAAAAACTATTTTTCTAAACTCGTCTTTTATTTTTCTTTATAAAAAAAATGGGGCGCGACAGCAAGAACATATGAAATGATCCCACAACTAGGTTCAGGGTTATCTGAGGTTACGGAAGGTATGAATTTCGAGAATGAAATTCTTTTTAAGGAAGGAAGGTTGTGAGGACTGGAGTTTTTCTTATTTATATTTTAATTTACTGGCTTAATTAATTATTTACTCACTGGTTTTCTCTGAATAATTTATTTCAATCATTTTAAACTTATTTACATAGAATAATATCTCAATTATATTTTTAATATGTCTCGTTAGTAAAATTAATTTTTCTAGGGCTCGTTTAGCGAGAGATAAGAAATACATGTTTTTTGAGGCTATGTTCGATCCAAGAGTACATTAGTCTTGGAGAATTAAGAATGATAAATAGTAGATTAAAAAAAGTTAATTGAGAGATTAGAGGTGAGTAAGTTAAAATTACGTTTATGTCGTGCGCGCGTCGAAAGTTTTTCGAAAGACGTGCTGGTACAAATTAATTGGAGATTTGAGAAATTAGTATTAGACTCATGTGAGAACTCATGTTTTTATTTCTAAAATAGTTATTTTCATGATTATTTACCCTAGTATTAGTTAGTTATATCATCGTTACAAGAATTCCTTAGAAATTTCGTTCTATCGCGCACAAATCGGAAGTACGCGTTTGCATGCGCGCGATTAATTGAGGGGCTTTAGAACTTTATTTTTAAACTATTAAGAGTGAATAATAATAGTATCAATGGAAGTGCATTAGAGATTTAGTACACAAGTGAAACAAACCCGAGAGGAAACGAGCACAAATCGCGCGCGTACGCACACTATTCTTAGTTGACTTTTGGAGTAATTTTGGGCCACAAATTCATAAGCTTCTCAAGGAAGCATCACATCAGATCAAAACCCTTCTCTTTTTACCTCAAGTGCCAGCTGGAACTCTCTTTTCTCTCACCTCAAGTGCCGGCCAAAAACAAGAAAAAGAAAGGAAAGAAAACTCTTCATTTCTACCTCAAATCACCTCAAAATTTGCATCCAGCTTGCAAATCACTTGGGAATTCACTTGGAGTAGGAAAGGAGCACCATTTCCATGGTTTCTTGGAGTTTCTTAGTGGCTGAAATTCTGGTCTTCAACATCTAAGAAGGTAGCAAATGATCTAACGCTTGAATCTTTGCTTTTGTAAGTTAGATTACACTTAGAAACTTGTAACTTCATGTGGGTAGTTTTGGATTGTTGAAAATCATGTGAGTGGGCTCTATGAAATCCCACAATAGACTTGATGATCTGATTTGATGGGTTTGGATGTTATTTGTGTTGATTAAGTGTTAATCTAGTGGATTTAAGTTGAAAGAGTGAAAAGAAAATCAAAGGAAGTGATGCATGTTGAAGGGCTGAATCTGCCCTATTTTTACCAAACCCTTGGTGCAATTTTTTTGTGGTTAAATTGCCTTTATTTTTGATGTAGATATGTTGTACAGGTTGTGTGGAAAGTTTCCACCAAAAATCCCTTGATTTGGTTGGCTAAAAGTTGAATTTCGAAATGATTTCAAAGCTGGAAAATGTGTACAGAAGTGCTCTGGCAGCGAATTTTAAATGACCATAACGCTTTGCTCCGATGTCGAAATCGAGTGCCATTTGTAGAATTAGAAACTAGACACTTCCAGTTTTCTAATGGTATAAAATATATCACTGATTCGACCTGAGTGAACCGTACCAACTCTTCAAAATTACCTGTCTTGTTTCACAATTCTGCTAGAGAGACGTGAGGTGCTGGAATTTGTTGCTTGAATTTGAGCTAGCTATGGACACAATTTCTCAGAAGAAATTGTAGCCTTATGAATGTAGTTTTCAATGCCACAAACAATTCCCAATTCCAAGTTGAATTGAGTGAGTTGTGGCCGAATTATGAAACTGTCTCAGTAATGGAAAACCCTCTTTTGGCTAGTTGAATGCCTTAATTTGAATTGGGACTTGTTATTTTGAAACTTTTGATGTCATCACCTACCAAATGTGTATTGGATATTTCTTAGACCTTTCCTTTATAAATGGACAAGATTTGAAATGATTTCATTGGCCAAAAGTTAGAAAAACGAAAAATGGAAGTACAAGGCAGATTTGCCTTGGAAATTCTTAGAAATTTAGTGGCTTTGTTAACTGACTTTCTGTACAAATTTTTCAATGAAATTTAACAGACGAATAGCCCTTATGTGGCAGGGTAATACTACCAAATTTGGTGCCATTTCAAGTCCATTTCGATGCCCAACTGAAGTCCCAAAGATTGTGTTTCAATTCTGGAAAATTGCCCAATGGTCGTCATTTTGAACCAACTTTGAGCTGCTATATCTTGGCGTTCAAAACTCCGATTCTTTTTCCATTTGTTGTGTTTTAAATTTTGATTATAACTCTAATTGATTTTCAAATTTTAGAGGCTAGTTCACATTCTGTGAATTTTCCCGAATTTCCAAAGTTTGCCAAAAATCAACCCCGAATCTGTCTGGGGAGTCCAAATCAGCAACTTTGAGCCAAATTTTGAGTGTCTTCCTTTTATAATCATGGAAAAGTGTCTTCTAGGAACTTTTAGCACTTCGGAATTAGTTTCAACGGTACCAAGTTTTCCATTTTTGGACCTATTGAGTGTAAGATATGATTTTTCTAAATTTGACACACAAAGCTGAATTTTGCCAATTTCTTAGAAAATGCAATTTCGGGACCTTGACTTCTTTTCTCGATATAAATAGAACGTTTTGAACTCGATTTCATGGAAGATGCTAGTCTCTCTTTGGACATTAAAACTTCACTCTTAAACCTCGAGATGAGAGAATTGGAGCTCTCTTTTAAGACTTTGCTTTAGTCTAATTGAGTGTGCATCCTTTCTTGGTAAATGCATGATTGTAAACAAAGTTAATTATTATTTACTTATGCACTCAAGAGGACCTTCAAGAGGAACTCGAAGCCGACGCCTAAACACTTGTTTGAGCACTTACTCACTTGTTTTGAATAGGTGAGTGTTCCATATAGCAGTATGTGATTTGAATAGTTTTATGACATGTTTACTCCATGGTCATTATGTGTTTAACAGGTAAGTGCTACCGTGATAGCATCATGGTAGGTGGGCAGGCCAACAATGGCTCGAGTAATCGAGGAGCTGAGGATCACGTGCATGTCCCAAGTGGACCCATTACTAGGGCTCGCGCAAAAAAACTTCGTGAGCAACTCAATGTACTTATTCAGGCCATACACATGTCATTTGAAGGATTCATACACTCAAGTGAAGGTGGTCGCGGTCCGATAATGAGCATTGAAGCTACACCTGAGGATTAGGGTTTTTTTGCCAAACCCTAATTTCCATTTTAGCATCATAGTTGGTTATTTCCACAATAGTTGATTAGATTGAATAATTGGCTAAGTGCATATTGCACGTAGAATCGCCAAAGGTAGGATTGCTAATTTACTCATTATTATTTGCTAGAGTGGGCTGTCTAGGAAGGAAAGCCCACGTGAGGCCCAACCCGTCGGGGGGTTAAGCCTCCCTTATTAGGGCCCATATCCACTGCACCCTTAGTCTATTTTCATACTAGATTAGGGTTTTCACTTGTAGCCTATATAAGGCACCATATTATATCAATAAAGGGTAGACACTTTTATCATAAAATATTTGAGAGAATTTTCTCCATAGCTTTCAAGCAACCTTGAACAACTTAGAGTTTTACTCTCGTGTTCTTGTTTGGCTTATCAATTCAAGAACCACACTTGAATTGTGGCGCCTTCTACACTTGCCTGAGGTTCGCTAATTCGTTTGATTACGGGTTGAGATAATATCAACAAGTTCGTAGTCACGGGGATTAGAGGGGTCGTAGGATTTCCGTTGCTACCGTTTCTTGCGTTCGAAGTCAAATCCAACAAGTGATCTTGGGTCACGAATCTTCTAACCAACGAGATTTGTATCAGCTGGCATCAGAGCTAGCTTGTTGGTAACATCATTTATCCCTCTTTTGTGTCTTAATTCGTACCTTCCGTATCTGTCTCGTTAGTTAAATTCTGTTCGCACCTCCAATCTGTCCGCAAGTTTCCTTGTTATCAAATTCTGGTCGCCGTGTTTGGAGTCTGTTCTTAGTATCGCGTCCTTATTGCTGTTTCTATTGAGTATTGTGTGTTACAATCTGGTCATGTATTGCTAATTGTTTCCACCATCTATGTCCAGCAAATTGAGGTGTCGGTCAGTGTTGATAATTGTGCCAAAGACGCACAACAAAGCATTGAGTCATTCAGATTTCGGTCTTGCCGCACTTAACATTATCCCTTGCATGGCCCAATCTAACCGAATTGTCTCTTAATTGTTGTGCCTGTCCCTTGTTCAACATCTTGTTATTGTCGGCAGTAAGTCCCAACCTGAGTCAAAAAAAAAAAGGAAGATCAGTAGCTAATCCTTTTTCCTTGTCTCCCCGTTGCTGTCCGCAATTTCCAGTTGGTGTACATCGTGTCTTGCGTTAGTTTTCAGGTTGTATCACCACGTTTTGTTCCTAGTTGTTGTCTATTGTTGCTCAGACTCACTGTCCATTTGCTGTGATTGGGCCCTACTCAGAAAACAAGTATATATATATATATATACACACATATAGAACCAGCCGCTAGTCTTATTCTTTGTAAAAAAAAAAATTCTGCTCATCAGTGTTTTGGTGTCTTTCTTGTGCCGTTTTAATTTCTGGAAATTCTGGGAATTATTTGTGTTATTCTTAGGCTATTTGTTTGATATTTACATCATTTGGGTTTAAAGAAAAAAAAACAAAAAGAGAAGAAGAAGAAATCTGTTCATTCCTTCTTGCTGAGTTTTGGTAGTTTCCAAATCTGTTCGTTCTTTCTTGTTGAGTTTTTTTTTGTTTCCAAATCTGTTCATGTCATTTTTCTTCAGTTGCTTATCATCTAGGAAAGTATTGGTACCTTGTTCTTGAAATTCTTGCGTCAAATTTGCTGGTTTCACGAAGATCTTGAAGGGATTCTGGATATTCTTGAAATCTGGAAATTAGCCTTGATATTCTTGAAGTTATTTGCTGGAAATTGTGGTTTGATCTTGAATTCTTGAAATTTTCTTGTGCGTGACATTGAAACATACCTGAACTTTGAGCTCTAATTGCTTGGAACCAAGAATCACAACCTGCCCAAACATTAAAATCACCAAAACAGGCCGCACCAAAGCTGCAACCAAACCTGGAAATTTGTGTGTTTGAGCCGAACCCATAGTTCATCTTTTGGCTGTATAAACAAAAAAAAAATTTGTTGCAGCAGCCAATTTGATCTTGAAAGGAACAAAATAAACTGCCCATCTTGTTCCGCAACCAAGTAAGGGGAATCGGGTAACACCAAGCAAGAAAAAGAAAAGGCAGCTTCCTAGTCTCCAAAACCCGAAAGATTTCTAAAAGCCAAAGACTTCCAAAATTGATAGGCTAACTTTTAGCCGCATCTTGTTCCCTATTTTATAGCTGCAAAGTGCCTAAATTCCTGCCTATCTTGTAGCTGCATCACCTGCTATATTTTAGGAAACGACCCAAAAAAAAAAATTTTCCAGCAAAGCAAAAGGACCACTTTCCTTGTCGGTTAGAGTTTTTTTTTTTAGTGTCGTTCTTAATTTTTTTTTCAGCTTTTGTGTCAATTCCTTTTCCGGTTTTTATTCATGAATACATTCTACCACCCCATCCTTAGTGTCCTAATTTTGTTTTCCAAGAAAATCTCCACTCTTACGAACCTCAAATTCTAACGTGAACTTGATTTTTGAGCTACACTTGAGCACTTGAGGAATTCTACTTTCTTCAGGGTTTGCAAGGGACAGTGAGAAAATTTTGGTGAGCTCATTAGAGTGATCTAAGTGACCATACACGAATGTGAGAGTATACACTTAGGGAGTGAAGTGAGGAAAAAAAAAGGGGAGATAAACGTTTCTTTCTCTTTTTTCCCTTTCTTTGCTACTAACCCTTGCAGGCACACTTGAGACTTCATGTCTAGTAGCAACGAAGGAGTATCCCGTCCCATGGACTTTGAACAGATGATGGAGCAAATGGAGAGGCGTTTCCAACGCATGCTAGAACCCATTCAAGATGAGTTGCTGCAACTTCGAGCGTCTGGAACACCAAAAACTTCTAAGTCCACACGAAGGCGAAGAGACGTGGAGTCGTCCGATGGTTCCAATAATGATGAAGATGATGAGGAACCTCGAGTTCGACCAAGGCAAAGGAACCAGACTGAACCTACCGATGTATTCAAGGAAATCAAGATGCAAATCCCTGAGTTCAAAGGACGGTCCGATCCCGAGGCCTTTCGCGAATGGTTATCCAAGATCCAAATGGTCTTTTCTTGCCAAAACTACACCGAGGTGCAAAAGGTGCAATTGGCCACTATGGAATTTATTGAGTACGCTGTGGTTTGGTAGGACCAACTCAAGAAGTCTAGAAGGAGAAATGGCCTACCTGAGCTCGTTCCATGGCTCGAGCTTCGAGCCATGATGCGCACCCCCTTTGTACTTGGACATTACACTAGAGATTTGTACCACCGATTACAAACCTTGGTCCAGGGCAACCGGAGTGTGGATGAGTACCACAAGGAGATGGAGATCCTAATGCTTAGAGCAGATGTACAGGAGGATCCTGAAGCCACCATGGCGAGATTCTTGAGCGGGTTACGACCTGATATTGCTGAACGAGTGGAACTTCAACATTATATGGAGTTGCATGAGCTTGTAGACAAGGCTATTAAGGTCGAGCAAAGGCTCAAGAGGAGGGGTACCACTCGATCGAATTTCGGCAATACCACCTACTCTACCAACCGCCCATTCCAACCAAGGAATGATTCTTGGCCTTCACCAAATGCTCATACTCCAAAGCCGAGATTCGAGGGAGGTAAGGTGGGCAACCCTAGTTTTAGTAAGCCGCCCTCTTCTACTCCAAAATTCGAGGAGCCTAGGGCACAAACTAGGGCTCGTGATACTCGATGCTTCAAATGTCAAGGTAGAGGCCATATTGCTAGTCAATGTCCCAATCAAAGGACTATGATTATGATGCAAAATGGCGAGATCGTGAGTGAGGACGAAGCCGAGTACGAAGGCATGCCACCCCTTGAAGGAGGTAGTGATGGTGAGTCACCAAATGAAGAGGAGTTTAGTGCACTCGAGGGTCACTTTGGGACCGCCTTGGTTGCAAGGAGAGCATTGACGGCACGTGTTAAGGAGGACGAGCTTCAACGGGAGAACATCTTCTACACTAGGTGCTTCGTCAACCAAGCACTTTGTAGTGTGATTATTGATAGTGGGAGCTGTACAAATGTGGCTAGTTCACTCATGGTGGACAACTTGAAGCTGCCTACGAGGGATCACCCGTGACCCTACAGACTCCAATGGCTCAACAATTCTGGGGAGGTTCGAGTAACCAAACAGGTTCTTATATCCTTTCAAATTCATAAATATACTGATGAAGTATTATGTGATGTAGTTCCTATGCAGGCTAGTCACATTATACTAGGTAGGCCGTGGCAGTTTGACAGGCAGGTAACTTTTGATGGTGTGACTAACAAGTATAGTTTCTTGTACAATAGTAAGAAAGTCATCCTAGCTCCCCTTTCTCCAAAACAAGTGCATGAGGACCAATTGAAATTGCAACAAGAGTTTGAGAAGTATAGTGCAAAAAAGAAAGAAAATGAGAAAGCCGAGGCAAAAAAAGAGAGGAAAAAGGCTTTAGATAGCTCGGCAAGTGAGGTAAAACCCGAGGGAAAACAAATGCTCCTGATAAAAGCCAAGAAAGTGAGGAAGTTAATGAGGAATGAGCAACCGCTTCTTATGCTTGTTAGCAAAGAAGTAGCTTAGAATGTGCATGACCTTGATACTAACTTACTGCTTGAGGTTAAGTCTCTTTTGCAGGAATATGCTGATATCTTTCCTGATGACGTACCAAGTGGATTACCACTGCTTAGAGGCATTGAGCACCAAATAGACTTCGTCCCTGGAGCTTCGTTGCCAAATCGCCCAGCTTACAAGAGCAACCTGGAGGAAACTAAGAAGTTGCAAAGGCAAGTGGACGACTTGCTTGGCAAAGGATGGGCACGTGAGAGCTTAAACCCGTGCGCTGTCCCAGCCATTTTGGTGCCCAAGAAAGATGGTACGTGGAGAATGTGCACTGATTGTAGAGCCGTAAATGCCATCACGGTAAAGTATCGCCACCCTATACCTCGCTTAGATGACATGCTTGATGAGTTGCATGGGGCTGTGTTCTTTACTAAAATTGATCTCAAAAGTGGGTACCATCAAATTAGGATAAAGGAGGGGGACGAATGGAAAACTACCTTCAAAACTAAGTATGGATTGTATGAGTGGTTAGTGATGCCTTTTGGGCTAACTAATGCACCTAGCACCTTCATGAGGTTAATGAACCATGTTCTGCGTCCATTCTTAGGGAAATTCGTGGTAGTTTATTTTGACGATATCCTAATTTATAGCAAATCTTATGATGAACACCTAGAGCATATTAGGGCTGTTATGGATGTACTTCGACGAGAGAAGCTCTATGCCAATCTCAAGAAGTGCAATTTTTGCACTAATGAGCTTGTGTTTCTCGGGTTTGTTATAAGTGCGCAGGGAATGAAGGTGGATGATCAAAAGGTGAAAGCTATCCAAGAGTGGCCAACACCAAGATCAGTGGGTGATGTTCGGAGCTTCCATGGACTTGCGGGTTTCTATAGGAGATTTGTGAGGGATTTTAGCACCATTGCTGCACCCTTTGTAGACACCAAATTTTGATTATTTTTAATCATTTATTATTTATTTTTTTAATTGGGTTAGATTCATCATTTTTAGTTTGTAAGATGTTAAAAGTAGCTTTAATTCTCTTAAATTTGGTTTGAAAATTGTTAATTTATTTTTAATTGATTTTTGAAGAAAAATGGAAAATGAAAAAAGGGAAAATTGGATTTGCATTTTGTTGTTTCTAATGTTAATTAAATTGTTTTTGTTTTTAATTTTTATTATTTTTAATTTTGTTATTTAAGTTAAAAAAAAGGAATGATACGTGACTTGCAAGTTGCGTTTTTCGCAGCTTGCAAGGAAGGGCTTCGGGCAGCCCTTAGCTGCAAATATAGGAGAGATGGCTGGGGTTTTAGGGTTGGAGATTCTGGTATAAAAAGGAAAGAAAAGGCAGCCGCAAGACGGGGGAGTTTTGACGGCTGGAAAATAGAGAGGGCTGGACGGCTGGTTTGAGGAGAGAAAACCGAGAGGGTTGAAGAAAGAAACCAGAAGAGGGGGAGGGGGCTTGAGAGGTGATGGCTGAGAATAGAACAAAGAGATAGGAGAGCTGCCGGAAAAGAAAAAGAGAAAAAAACAACGGGGAGAGTAAGCAAGGAGGAACGGTGAGGCAGTAAGAAGGAGAAAAATCGAGGGTGTAGGAAAGGAAAATCTGGGAAAGAAAATGCAGAGCGGCCGCCGCATCAGAGGACATCCACACAAAACCTAAACTTCCATCGGCTTCAAGTGAAAAAAGAAGACCAAGACCACAGCGTTGGTGAGGGATGATAGCGTGACTGGGGGATCCGACTGGCCTAGCTTCTTCGCCAAGCTCTGCGAGAAGAGGAACATCGAAGGTCTTATCGTCGATATTGGCTGTGGTGGTGGCGCTGTCGTTGCTGCTGCTGAAGGAACAAGTTAAAAGGCAGCGGAACAGGTAACCTTCCACCCCTTTTCTTGTTCATTTCCATCTCTAAATGGAGCCCAACCTGCTAAGCGGGAATTTCGTTTTGGGTTCAAATTGCTGGGTCTCTGCTAAGTCAATATGCATCCATCTGGCGTCTGATTTGGCTAAAGCTAGAGTTTTGATTTGGTTGAGGTTCTCGTTTGGTTTGTTTTCTTTTTGTTTGGGTCGGTTTGCATTTTGATTGACAAGATTGCTAGTTTTGGTTTTAAGAATGAAAAATCTGTTCGATGTTGGATGTTTGTGAGAATGAGAATGAATGTCTACATGGATTTGTGTTTCAAACGAAGCTTTGGTTCCTTTCGGCTTCATGATGTGGCGACTGCCATTCACACAGAACTTTTGTTTTGCTCACTTACTGTTTTTGTGCCTAGTGTCGTTTTGATTTTATTATCATGTTCCTCTTGCTGTGCGCAAATCACCTTGGGTAGTAAGCTTTGACCTGCAATGCTGAAACGTTAGCTGCTCCAAGCAAGTCCCTTTTACTGCATTTTCGTTCTTTCTTCTGTTGTCGGGCAGACCAGATTTTTGTTGTCATGACTGTTGTGTTCGGTTGGAAAATGGGTGTGTACAGGAATGAGTGAGTTCGAAGAGCCTGAGATTTCAATGTTTTGTTATGTTGGATAAGGAGTTTATTTGTTGGGATGCTTAAGTTTAGAGTTTGGATAGATGAGTTGGTTGGTAAATGAAAATGCAGCAGGCTTGGAGTTGGTTTGTAAACAGAAATGCAGCAGGTTTCTCTTTTGAAGGAGCTCCTTGTTACATAAAGCTTGCATGAAATTCTTTTAAGAACTACTTTGATTAAGTGTTGTTTAAACATGTTTTAATTAGAGTTAGTTTAAAGTTTTGTTAGCCAAAGATTCATGGATAAAGCTTGCGGATAAACTAGCTTAGCTGCCGAAATCCTCTTGTTGTTGCAGAAGCTGAAGTGTTTTCGTATGCATGCATGAAAGCAAATTCAAAAATTGCCTCTTAACCCCCTCAAGTCTCCCCTTGTTCCATTATGACCCAACCAATTGAATAATCTCCTCAATTTGGTCCTTGGTAGTTTTAATTTTACAACTTCATTACTTGTTTTGTGAGAACCCGTAAAACCCTAATATTTTTCCTAGGGTTTATTACCCCTTAATTGCATAATTTTTGTATTTTCTGGCTTAGAAATATTTTTCTGGTAGATTTTATGAGCAGTTCTAGTTTCTAGATGATTTTTCTAGCATTGGTGAATTTTTAGAAAATTAAGGGTATATAATGGACGTGGGACCCACTAGTGTGAAAAGTTTGAAAAAATTCGACCAATAAGGTTAAGTTTTGGATACTGTGTAAAATTTATCGGGTGTTAAGAGATAAGTAGGGTGTGTGAAATGATTGATGTGAGAGAGAAAAGAAAGGTTAGGAATGCATTTATGAGAGTGACAAGTGTCACTCTACCATTGGGTTTGACTTAAGAAACACTATTCATACTTTTGACTATTTTTGACTAAGTGTTAAATACTTCAAAAAAATCATAAAATTCACCATCTCTTACCTCTTGTTGGCCGGCCATCCCAAGCTCAAGAAGGAAGAAACTCCATCAACTTTCAAGCTTCCACTTGGTTCAATCTTCCACAAACAAGAGCCTAAACTAGATTCCACTCCATAAAATCCTTTCTTCTAGTGCTAGTAAGTGTCTTAGTGAAGTTTGTTTGAAGGTCTAAGGTGGCCAACATATCTACATCTCTTGTTCTTAGGTAAGTGATGTTTGACTACTCCCCTACACTTAATGATGGTTATTTTGTGCCTAATGGTGGCTTGAGTGATGGAATGTGTGATTTATTTCTTGATTTGAAGTGTTTTGGTGAATTTTTCAATTTTATGATGAATTTTCTGGTTTAATATGAATGGGATGTTGTGGCTATCTTTGATGATTGGAAATGGACTATAATGACTTTTGTAGGTGTGAATTGTTGATAATTGCAACCAATTTTGGATTTGGAGTGAATTGAGAAAAGTTAGGGTTCATAATCCCCTAATTCTGTCCGATTTTAGATCATAGGGTTAGAGGCCGAATTGGACTTTGCTCAAAACATGAACGTTGTAGGTATTGATGTGTTTGAGGTGCCTGTAAAATTTCAGGTCATTTGGATTAGCGTAGAGTGAGTTATGTCGGAATTACTGTAGCTGTTCTGCTTTGGTCAGAATGCGAAAACTGCGTTGGTATTTGGCTATTTTGGCTGGAATCAGTTTGGATTTGGATGTTGGTGTCTTCTGATGAAATGTAGCTGGATGTCTTAGCTATCATATGCCTTTCGAATTTCGGCATTTGGACTTGTATAGACTGAGTTATACCAATTACAGTTTTGTGTGTTTTGCAAATCTGTTTTGGTAATTCTGGTTTGGTATTTTGCATATTTGACCTAGTTGTGTTAGGAACTGGTTTGAGATGTCTTCTACATTGTTGTAGCCCTGTTTCTTGGATTCTAAACGGTGGGTCTTACACCCCCATCCGATAGTCGTAGGGAAATTGACGCCATTACCGCAAAATAAGGGCAAAACAGTTTTTCTATTCGGGGCCAAGACTAATGCTATTTCTAATTTCTGGTTTGCTATCATGCTTATTTATGCATATGGAACCCTATTGGGATTGTGTTTAGCATTGTTTTGTGACTCGTTCTCGAGTCTCATTGTATGTGTTACATGTTTTAGGGCGTGACGGTAGCTCACGACGTCTTGGTGATCGTGGTGCATGAAACACCACTTACTTGGTTGGTGAGTATACTACTCACTTACTTGTTATAATATGGTTTTGCTCTATGTGTATTTGATGCCTTGAAGGCTTAATTGGTTATTGGAAGTGATTGAGGTGAGGGTGTACTTGACCGCCCTCACCCCTTGTGATTTCATTCATGGCTATTTACCGTATTACTATAATACTGCACTGGTATATGGTACATTGAATTCCATTCATGGAAACTGAATTGGTGTCGTTTGGGCGATTGTCCAACGGCCTTACTGTATTACTGAGCTCAACCCCGTTTGGTAGTCAATTGGATCGAGTCGGCGAGGGCTTGGTCGTGAAAATTGTCATGCCACGGGGACTGTACTGAGGAACCTTGTAGTAATGAGACTCTCAGTTCCGGTAAACTCGAGTATTACCAAAATGACTGAATGGAGTGCGGGCCCGGTTGGGGTATGATGGGTGGAAGGATGGAAGTTAAGCGAGGTCTACGGTTGTTTGGTACTTTTAAAATTGACGGAGGGTCAATGAGGTTGGATCAAGATTGCAAGCGTGGAAATGGGCTCTTGAGAGTCGACCGTATCCTTTCACTGATATGCCTTACTTCGAAATTGCATACTTGAATTGAATGGTTATGCTTATGTGATCTTAACTGCTATTGTGATAGTTGCTCACTGGGCTTTAGCTCATTCCGTGTCATTTGTTTTCCTTACAGGAAAATGAAACTTTTGGAAAAGATTGTGATAGTTGGATGACAAGTTGAGCTCTTGTACATGTATTTTTGAATAGCTCCTTGAGGGTAAAACCCAAAGTGTTTTGTTTCCACCAATGTATGGTGTGTAAATGGCTTTTGGTACATGTATGAACTAGACGAATATCTTGGTTTGCCGTTTGGCTTGTAAATGTTGATTTCCAATGTATATATATGCTTGGCCGTGGTTTGGATAAATTTCGGCTTCGATTTTCATTTTTTTTTTATTTTTTTTATTTTGTGATTTTGACTTGTTTGCGCGCAATGGTAAGTTCCGGAACGTAATAGATCGACGTAAACTGAACCGTTAGTCCTGGCGAGAGCTGGGCAGGCAGTCCGTTAACCTCTTTGGTTCACCTTAGGGGAAGGTGGGGCTGTCACAGGTGGTATCAGAGCCTAGGTTTGAATTAGCCTGGGTGTTAAAGGAATGCTGGACTTGAGGATTCTATTGTTTATGCCTATTAAGTGTATTCATGTTATTTCTCCTTTGCTATAGGATGGATGCGAGTGGTGACCCTAGTGCTAGTCCTTCGGGAGTGAGACCTCCCAGAGCACTCCCAGTGATCCCGTATCAGATCAGGCAGAAGGGGGCTGTGGTGCGTTGGAGCCCGGCCAACCGCCTTCGACGGTGTGAGTGCCGTGATACTTATGCTTACCCAAACGCCTTAGTTTTGGCGGTAGCGAAGGAGCGTAAGGAGCTTGCTAAGGATAACACTAAGTTGGAAGCTGTGGTTGCTACGTTGGAAGCTGAGGTGACTCAGGTTAAGGCAACTAATGAGAAGCAAGCCGCACGTATCAAAGAGTTAGAGTATGACGTGCTGGAGGTCGAGGACCGAGTTGACGACCTCTGTGATCAGCTGAGGACTGCACACGAGCGCGAGGCTAAGCGAGCTCGCAAGGTCAGGAGTCGTGCTGAGGCGATCCTTAATCTGTGCGACGACGGACTCGAGGAGTCTAGTGATGAGGCCTCGTATGCTGGGGCCGAGGCTGGGGAGGAGTCTACCCCGTCGCCTGGATCCCAGACCCCGGCAACTGATTAGGCCTTGATCTTTAGGCATCTTTTGGGATAGTGGTGGTTTTGGTATGTACATAGGGATAGGGATAGAGCCTTAGCTAACCGTTTTGGATGTAGAGTTAGCTACGTGTAAATTTCTTTTGATAGGCCTATCCTCGGGAGGATCGTTTATGTACGTACGGGCCTTGGCCATACTTGACTGACTAATTGTATATATGTGTTTGACTTGTATATATGTGTGTTTGTGCTTATGTTTGGACTGTATAAATGTGTTATTGTGCAAAGTTTACGTGTTACTTATATGTCTTGTTATTACTGTGGTTTAGAATTCTTGCCTAGACCAAGTATACCTTATGGAAGGAACACGAAGTGGTCGGGGACGCGGGCGCGGTATTAGACAACCCATACCGGTTAGGGAAACGGGGGAGCTTCTACTGGACCCAATCCTGGACCGCAATTAGATCCGAATGTACAAATAACTGCCGCTATGCAGCAAATGACCAATTTACTAGCACAAGTAGTCCAACAACAGGGCCAGAACCCAAACCCTAACCCAGGAAACCCTGGCCATCATATTGAGAGCGAAGATAGAGCTCTAGAACGTTTTCAAAAGTTTTCCCCGCCAAAGTTTGTTGGGGGACCCGACCCTGATGTTGCTGAGAAATGGCTTGAGAAGATGGTAGACATTTTTGCAGCTCTACACTACCCAGACGAACGGCAGGTGACCTTTGCCGTGTTTCAACTTGAAGGGGCTGCCCGTTCCTGGTGGAACGTAATTAGGCAGAAATGGGAGCGGGAGCAGACGCCTAGGACTTGGGTGAACTTCATCCGAGAATTTAATGCAAAGTTTTTCCCTCCTCTAGTCCAGAAGAGGAAGGAGGACGAGTTTATCCGGCTCCGGCAAGGGGCTCAGACTGTGGCGGAATATGAGAGTCAGTTCACCCGCCTGTCCAAATTCGCGCCTGAGCTAATCATGACTGAACAAAGACGAATTAGGCGCTTTATTCAGGGTTTGAACGTTAGCGAGGCAATGGAAAAAGACGAATTAGGCTGCTCAAATCACTACGGTTAGCGAGGCAATGGAAAAAGCCCAACGAGTAGAAAGTGCACGGCTGCAGGTCCGAAACTTCCAGGCTAAGAAGCGTGGTTTTCCTGGGAGTACATCTGGACAAGGTGAGAAGAGCACTCCCTCTAAGTTTGGACGAGGAACGGATGGTGGTCGACATTCTGGGTCAGGCAGAGGGACTCCATTCAGGGGTGGTCAAGCTGGGCGAGGACAAAGGGGCAATGTTCAGAGTGGCTCGGCTTCGGCACCTCGTGGTCCCTGCGGGCATTGTGGAAAAGCAAACCACACCGAGGATAATTGCTGGAGGAAACAGGGTAAGTGCCTGCGGTGTGGAAGTGCGGACCATCAACTAGCTACTTGTCCGGTCCTAAAACAAGACGGAAAGGGGAGTCAACTACCGCCGAGGACCAATACTGGACCAGCCAAGGGAGACGGATCCAAACCTAAGGTGCCAGCTAGGGTGTATTCCTTAGAGCCCCATCAGGTCCCAGAGTCTTCCGAGGTGGTGGAAGGTACGATCCCTATTTTCCACCGCTTTGCCAAAGTTTTAATTGATCCTGGTGCCACTCATTCGTTTGTTAACCCTGATTTCATGTGTGGCATCGATATAAAACCTGCTAGCTTACCATATGACCTAGAAGTTAGTACACCTACGGGGAATCAACGTTTGGTGACTAGTATGGTTTATAGGGATTGTGATGTATGGGTAGGTGAAAGGAGATTTTTAGGAGACCTGATTAGTTTGTCCATTAAGGGGTACGATGTGATTCTGGGTATGGACTGGCTAGCCAAATATAACGCCCAACTGGATTGTAAAACGAAAATAGTAGAATTTCGCATTCCTGGTGAGGCAACCTTAAGGTTGGATGTAAGGGGTAGGTTAGCTTCGTCTGCTCTAATTTCGGGCATTCGAGCTAGGAAACTGATAAGTAGAGGGGCGCAAGGTTTTTTGGCCTTTTTAATTAATACCCCTACGGATAAGTTAAACGTGGAAGATGTGGCCGTAGTGAGAGAATTTCCGGATGTATTTCCTGATGAGTTAGTAGCTTTACCTCCGGAAAGAGAGATAGAATTCCGAATAGATCTTTTACCTGGAACTGCACCTATCTCAAAAACCCCTTACCGAATGGCGCCTACAGAACTTAAGGAACGTAAGTTGCAATTGCAAGATCTTTTGGAGCGGGGTTTCATTCACGAGAGTGAGTCTCCTTGGGGAGCTCCTGTTCTATTTGTAAAGAAAAAGGACGGGACCTTGAGAATGTGTATTGACTATAGGGGGCTGAACAACGTTACGATCAAGAATAAATATCCACTGCCCCACATTGATGAGTTGTTCGACCAGCTGCAAGGAGCAGTGGTCTTCTCCAAGTTAGACCTCCGACAAGGATACTACCAGTTGTTGATTAGGAAGGAGGACATTCCGAAAACTGCTTTCAATTCAAGATACAGGCATTACGAGTTCGCCGTTATGCCCTTTGGACTGACCAATGCTCCCGCCGCCTTCATGGACCTAATGCATAGGGTTTTCAAACCCTATCTAGACCGATTTGTCGTTGTGTTCATTGATGACATTTTGGTCTACTCTAAGACACGTGAGGAGCATGAGGAGCATTTGAGAGTGGTGTTGCAGACATTAAGGGAACATCAGTTGTACGCCAAGTTTAGTAAATGCGAGTTCTGGTTGGAGAAAGTAGCATTTCTAGGTCACGTGATCTCCCACGAAGGTATTTCGGTGGACTCGGCGAAGGTTGAGGCCCTGACAAATTGGAAGAGGCCAGAAACCCCCACGGAAATTCGTAGCTTTCTAGGGCTAGCTGGATACTACCGACGGTTTATTAAAGATTTTTCCAAACTAGCAGGACCTCTAACTGACTTGACAAAGAAGCATGGCCAGTTTATCTGGAACGGCCGATGCGAAACAAGTTTTCAGGAATTAAAGAAAAGATTGACCATGGCTCCGGTACTGGTCTTGCCAAATGGAGTGGACGGGTTTGCAGCATATGCGGACGCGTCGCGAGAGGGATTGGGATGTGTATTGATGCAGAACCGGAATGTGATTGCTTTCGCCTCTAGGAAATTGAAACTTCACGAGCAGAACTACCCGACTCACGATCTGGAATTAGCCGCAGTTGTCTTTGCACTGAAAAAGTGGAGGCATTACCTATATGGGGTGACTTTCGAAGTGTACTCGGACCATAAAAGTCTTAGGTACCTTTTCTCTCAGAAGGAACTGAACATGAGGCAACGACAGTGGATGGAATTCCTGGAAGATTACGACTGCACAATCAATTACCATCCGGGAAAGGCAAATGTGGTAGCAGATGCTTTGAGTCGTAAGGTGCAAGTAGCAGGATTGATGATTAAGGAGTGGGTTTTATTGGAATCCGTGTGCGAATGGAGACCCTGTCTTGGGAGCCATAAGGTGATATTTAGCAATGTTAGGGTGACCTCCACTCTACTGGAACGCATTAAAGAGGCGCAAAGCGAAGATTTGATGGTACGGAAGTGGAGAGAGAAAGTGGAAAAGGGAGAAACTTCGGACTTCAATTTGAATCCTGAGGGTATTTTGAAATATCGAAACCGAATAGTGGTACCGAAGGTGGAGTCGTTGAAAATGGAGATTCTGGAGGAAGCCCATCGGTCCAAGTATACAATCCATCCGGGTAGCAGCAAAATGTATCAGGACCTGAAAGGAACCTATTGGTGGGACAATATGAAGAAGGAAATCGCTCAGTACGTGCAAAAATGTCTCATTTACCAACAGGTGAAAGCAGAGCATCAAAAACCATCGGGTTTGTTACAACCCTTGGAGATACCCGAATGGAAGTGGGAAAACATTACAATGGACTTTGTTTCAGGATTACCAAGGACGCAAAGGGGACATGATGCCGTTTGGGTGATCGTTGATCGATTAACCAAATCGGCCCATTTCTTGCCGGTGAACATGAAGTATTTAATGGACAAGTTGGCCCGACTATACATGGATGAGATAGTAAGACTGCACGGTGTTCCTATAAGCATCGTCTCCGATCGGGATCCACGGTTTGTATCTCGGTTTTGGCAGAAGTTTCAAGAAACCCTGGGGACGAAACTCAATTTGAGCACGACCTATCATCCTCAGACGGATGGACAGTCAGAGCGGACGATTCAAACTCTCGAGGACATGTTACGAACGTGCATTCTGGACTTTGGAGGCAACTGGGGTCAGCACATGACCTTAGTAGAGTTCGCGTACAACAATAGCTTCCATTCGTCGATTCAAATGGCTCCGTATGAAGCTCTCTATGGACGCAAGTGCTGGTCACCGATTTACTGGGACGAAGTTGGCGAAAAGAAAGCACTGGACCCGACAACTATTCCATGGATGGAAAAGGCTCACGAGAAGGTCAAGTTGATACGTCAACGAATCCAAACAGCTCAAAGCCGACAAAAGAGCTACGCTGATAATCGAAGAAAAGACTTGGAGTTTGAAGTTGGAGACTACGTATTTCTCAAAATCACACCCTTACGAAGTCTTACAACGGGTAAAGGAAAGAAGCTTCAACCGCGGTACGTCAGACCCTACAAGATCCTTCAGAGGGTTGGAGCGGTCGCGTATCGATTGGAACTGCCATCCAGTCTATCTCGAATCCATGATGTATTTCACGTCTCGATGTTAAAGAAGTATCATCCAGACCCATCCCATGTATTGCAACCGGAGGAGATTGAAGTGGACGAATCACTGGCCTATGAAGAGAAACCGGTCCAAGTGCTCGATCGAAAAGTCAAAGAGCTCAGAAACAAGCGGATTCCGCTAGTGAATGTGCTATGGAGAAACCACGGAGTTGAGGAAGCCACCTGGGAGATGGAAGAGGAAATGCGAAAGAAATACCCAAACCTTTTCGGGAATTAAGGTGAGAAATTTCGAGGACGAAATTCTTTTAAGGGGGGAGAGTGTGAGAACCCGTAAAACCCTAATATTTTTCCTAGGGTTTATTACCCCTTAATTGCATAATTTTTGTATTTTCTGGCTTAGAAATATTTTTCTGGTAGATTTTATGAGCAGTTCTAGTTTCTAGAACTTTTTTCTAGCATTGGTGAAATTTTAGAAAATTAAGGATATATAATGGACGTGGGACCCACTAGTCCGAAAAGTTCGGAAAAATTCGGCCAATAAGGTTAAGTTTTGGATACTGTGTAAAATTTATCGGGTGTTAAGAGATAAGTAGGGTGTGTGAAATGATTGATGTGAGAGAAAAAAGAAAGGATAGGAATGCATTTATGAGAGTGACAAGTGTCACTCTACCATTGGGTTTGACTTAAGAAACACTATTCATACTTTTGACTATTTTTGACTAAGTGTTAAATACTTCAAAAAAATCATAAAATTCACCATCTCTTACCTCTTGTTGGCCGGCCATCCCAAGCTCAAGAAGGAAGAAACTCCATCAACTTTCAAGCTTCCACTTGGTTCAATCTTCCACAAACAAGAGCCTAAACTAGATTCCACTCCATAAAATCCTTTCTTCTAGTGCTAGTAAGTGTCTTAGTGAAGTTTGTTTGAAGGTCTAAGGTGGCCAACATATCTACATCTCTTGTTCTTAGGTAAGTGATGTTTGACTACTCCCTTACACTTAATGATGGTTATTTTGTGCCTAATGGTGGCTTGAGTGATGGAATGTGTGATTTATTTCTTGATTTGAAGTGTTTTGGTGAATTTTTCAATTTTATGATGAATTTTCTGGTTTAATATGAATGGGATGTTGTGGATATCTTTGATGATTGGAAATGGACTATAATGACTCTTGTAGGTGTGAATTGTTGATAATTGCAACCAATTTTGGATTTGGAGTGAATTGAGAAAAGTTAGGGTTCATAATCCCCTAATTCTGTCCGATTTTAGATCATAGGGTTAGAGGCCGAATTGGACTTTGCTCAAAACATGAACGTTGTAGGTATTGATGTGTTTGAGGTGCCTGTAAAATTTCAGGTCATTTGGATTAGCGTAGAGTGAGTTATGTCGGAATTACTGTAGCTGTTCTGCTTTGGTCAGAATGCGAAAACTGCGTTGGTATTTGGCTATTTTGGCTGGAATCAGTTTGGATT
Organism: Coffea arabica; assembly: GCF_036785885.1. Lineage (NCBI taxonomy): Eukaryota > Viridiplantae > Streptophyta > Magnoliopsida > Gentianales > Rubiaceae > Coffea > Coffea arabica. Next base: position 35,442,640 of record NC_092316.1, on the reverse strand, counting down.
TGGATGTTGGTGTCTTCTGATGAAATGTAGCTGGATGTCTTAGCTATCATATGCCTTTCGAATTTCGGCATTTGGACTTGTATAGACTGAGTTATACCAATTACAGTTTTGTGTGTTTTGCAAATCTGTTTTGGTAATTCTGGTTTGGTATTTTGCATATTTGACCTAGTTGTGTTAGGAACTGGTTTGAGATGTCTTCTACATTGTTGTAGCCCTGTTTCTTGGATTCTAAACGGTGGGTCTTACACCCCCATCCGATAGTCGTAGGGAAATTGACGCCATTACCGCAAAATAAGGGCAAAACAGTTTTTCTATTCGGGGCCAAGACTAATGCTATTTCTAATTTCTGGTTTGCTATCATGCTTATTTATGCATATGGAACCCTATTGGGATTGTGTTTAGCATTGTTTTGTGACTCGTTCTCGAGTCTCATTGTATGTGTTACATGTTTTAGGGCGTGACGGTAGCTCACGACGTCTTGGTGATCGTGGTGCATGAAACACCACTTACTTGGTTGATGAGTATACTACTCACTTACTTGTTATAATATGGTTTTGCTCTATGTGTATTTGATGCCTTGAAGGCTTAATTGGTTATTGGAAGTGATTGAGGTGAGGGTGTACTTGACCGCCCTCACCCCTTGTGATTTCATTCATGGCTATTTACCGTATTACTATAATACTGCACTGGTATATGGTACATTGAATTCCATTCATGGAAACTGAATTGGTGTCGTTTGGGCGATTGTCCAACGGCCTTACTGTATTACTGAGCTCAACCCCGTTTGGTAGTCAATTGGATCGAGTCGGCGAGGGCTTGGTCGTGAAAATTGTCATGCCACGGGGACTGTACTGAGGAACCTTGTAGTAATGAGACTCTCAGTTCCGGTAAACTCGAGTATTACCAAAATGACTGAATGGAGTGCGGGCCCGGTTGGGGTATGATGGGTGGAAGGATGGAAGTTAAGCGAGGTCTACGGTTGTTTGGTACTTTTAAAATTGACGGAGGGTCAATGAGGTTGGATCAAGATTGCAAGCGTGGAAATGGGCTCTTGAGAGCCGACCGTATCCTTTCACTGATTTGCCTTACTTCGAAATTGCATACTTGAATTGAATGGTTATGCTTATGTGATCTTAACTGCTATTGTGATAGTTGCTCACTGGGCTTTAGCTCATTCCGTGTCATTTGTTTTCCTTACAGGAAAATGAAACTTTTGGAAAAGATTGTGATAGTTGGATGACAAGTTGAGCTCTTGTACATGTATTTTTGAATAGCTCCTTGAGGGTAAAAACCCTAAGTGTTTTGTTTCCACCAATGTATGGTGTGTAAATGGCTTTTGGTACATGTATGAACTAGACGAATATCTCGGTTTGCTGTTTGGCTTGTAAATGTTGATTTCCAATGTATATATATGCTTGGCCGTGGTTTGGATAAAATTCGGCTTCGATTTTCTTTTTTTTTTATTTTGTGATTTTGACTTGTTTGCGCGCAATGGTAAGTTCCGGAACGTAATAGATCGACGTAAACTGAACCGTTAGTCCTGGCGAGAGCTGGGCAGGCAGTCCGCTAACCTCTTTGGTTCGCCTTAGGGGAAGGTGGGGCTGTCACATGTTTGCTTCAATTAACTACTATGCTTTGTTTTAATTGCATTTAAGTCATGACTTTAGGGGCTTCATGATCAAGTGAGCTTTGTTTTGCACATTTTCTTTAATTTTCCCAAATAAATTGGTACCTTGACCATTTCTTTTATTTTGGAGGATAAATAAGTGACTTCACCCCATTAGAACTCCATTTCAAGGGAGGTATAATTTCTTTTATCTTTTTTTTTCTCTCCTATGTGATCCAACGTGCTACGTGAGAATTGCATGTCTACTTGCTTCCTTTGTTTTTCTTTAATTCCTTTCATTTACTTCATTTAATTTTACTTTCATTAAGTTATTTTTTATGGGGTATGTGTACACCTCTTGGCTTGTAATAGATAGGGCTTGGAGAGCATTCGATGAAGACCTATTGAAGACGTGTGCCTAGCTAGCAAATGTAATAGGTTCATTAGATTGATTGTTTGCTTTTGTTGCTACGTGTTAACTTGCTTTATTAGGTTCTTGCATCTAGTCGAGCATGCTAAGTGTTATGTGCTATGTGTTTATGAGTGTTTGGCATGTCTACTTGCTTTCTATAGTCGTAGATGAATGGGATGGATGAATGTACGTCACCACACTAGTCCAATGCTAGTTGTGGCTCATTATTCCGTTAGGAATTCATAGAAAGGGCTAGTCCAACGCTAGACCCAATAGGCCGTCCCCCTTTCGTTAATGCATACTTGCATGTTCACTACATTTCATGCATTTTTCTTAGTTTTTATCATTTGGCATGCTCCTCCAATCCTTCTCCCCTCATTTTAGGCTTTTTGCATCCTCATGCTAGTTTTAGGGTACATTTGCTTGAAGAGTCCCCTTTCGATAAGGGAAACGAGCTAGTGTGGCTACAAAATAACCTAAGCACGCTAGTTCTTCCTTCTTATCCAAGGGAAAATCAAAGTCGTGAAATTAGGAGTCATTCCCGTGCCCGACTTGATGCATTCCCTTAGGGTCATACACTTGCATTCCTTTTATATCACCTACTCACTCTTTTAGCCACATTTTCTCACTACTTAGATTTTTCTCAATCCATTTTCTCACCACTTTTTTCCTATCCCTCATTTAATTTTCTACCTCACAAATGGCACTCAAATTGCACTTATACGTATCTAATATCCTATTTTCATTCATTTGCACACACAAGCACCTTTATTTTCCCAAATTGCACACATGCACTTATCCTACATACGCACACATGCACGTTTTCTTACATTTTCACACTTACACTCATACTTGAGTCCTCATTTGCATTAATCACGACTTCCTTGAGAGCTTTCCTTATTGGCCACCATAATTCATGTGGTTGGGACCTAAAAGCCTCATGAGAAACATTTTAGATTTAGGATTGCATTTTTCTTTCTTTTTCGCATCCATTAGTCATATCCAAACATGCAATACATACCTTGGGTAGAAAAATTAGGAAAAGTGGGGCTAAGTCACGCAACTAGTTTTGGCTAGGGTAAGGGAGTGCCTTAGGCTTTGCCTTTGCCTTCCCCCTTATCAAATGTGACCCCCGATCCCTTTCTTTGGTTACGTAGACCTAAAAGTTCTTCAAAAGGGTTTGTTTACTTTTTCTTTCAAAAACAAAACAAAATCATTTTTGGGTGACTTGGTACACCCTAACTCCGTACCAAGTGGCGACTCCATTTTTCATCCAAAAACCCTTTTTGAACTTTATTTGGCCAAACCGTCGCATTTTCAAGTCCCACGGCCTTTTATTTTCATTTTTTCACACACGTTCACGCACGCACACTTCCACACCACCATCAAAAGTGGGGCGCGACACCCTTGACCGAGTTGATCAAGAAGAATGAGAACTTCCATTAGGGAGAGTCTCAAGAACAGGCCTTTCGCGCTTTAAAGCACAAACTCACACATGCACCTGTACTTGCTTTACCTGATGTCGCGCCCCATTTTTTGATAAATAAATAAATGGTTTAAAAATGTATTTTTTTGATTCAATTTGTGATTGGAAAATGAATTGTGATTTAAAAGAAAAATGGGTCTAAATGGGGATTTGAGAATGCAACGATTTGACCCAAAATTATAGTTTAAAAAGGGTTTTTTAAATAAAAAATCGGAGTCGCCACTTGGTAACGAGTTAAGGTGTACCAAGTCACCTAAAAATGAATTTTTAAAGAAAAATAGGAAAAAGTAGTAAGAAACCCCTTTTAAACGACTCCTAATCCACGTAAACCAACGAAAAAGGTTCGGGAGTCACATTTGACGAAGGGGAAGGCAAGGATAAAATCCAAGGCACCCCTTCGACCTAGCCAAGGCTAGTTGCGTGATTTAATCAAAGATTTTCTTGCTTTAACCAAAGAATTTATTACATTTGGATGTACTACATGAATGCAAATCCTAGACCTAGGGGGACATGGGGGAAATTTCTCTTCAAAGGTTGAGTGGTGCCAATCACATTAATTGTGAAGCCCAATAACGATCCTTTGAAGAAGTTACGAATAATGCGAGTGGGATGCAAATGAATGGAATGCATGTATGCAATGTGAGGACATGAGTTTGAAAAAGTAATAAAAAACAATAAATATGTAAATGAAAATGTGCACGTGAGTGGGCAAGGTACGGTATGTGCAATGATAATATGAAGTGCATGTGTGCAAGTGATGATAAAAGTGTTCGTGTGCAAGTGAAGAAACATAAAGGTGCACGTGTGCAAAATAGGAGGAAAAATGAAAGTGTGATGAGGGTATAAAATAGTAGAGTGGATTTAAAAATGCATGAGTCTAGGGAATTCATGCATATTGGGTACGGGGAGACCTAAATCGTGACTCAATTTGCCCTTTTATAGAGGGGATACAAGCGTGCTAAGGCTTAGCAAAAGCCACATTCGTCTATATCCCATATTTAAGGGGACTCTCAAGCAAATGAACCCTATAACTAGCATGAAATGCAAAAATCCTAAAATGGAGGGAAAAGGGGTTCGGGGGGCATGCAAAATGATAAAACTAAAAAAAAATGCATGACATGTAATGAACATGCAAACATGTACTAACGAGGGGAAATCCCTAAGGGTCTAGCGTTGGACTAGCCCATTCTATGACTTCCGACTAGCGTTGGACTAGTGGAAACGTACATTCATCCATCACATTCATTCAGGCTATGGAAAGCGAGTAGACATGCCAACCACTTATAAACACATAGCACATAACATTTAGCATGCTCGACTAGATGCAAGGCCCTAACAAAGCAAATTAACACGTAGTAACTAAGCATGCAAGACACATAAGACAATTAAAGCCCTAACTATTACATTTGCTAGCTAGGCACATGACTTCGATAGGTCTTCATTGAATGCTCCTCCAAGCCCTATCTATTACATTAGGGAGACCCTACTACAATCTAAAAGGGGGAAAAGGAATAAAATAATTAAATCCCTAACTATTACAAGCCAAGAGGTGTACACATACCCCATAAAGAATAACTTAAATAAAAAGCAAAAGTAAATGACAAAAAGAAATTAAAGAAAGGCTAGGAAAGCAAAGTAGACATGTATTTCTCACGTAGGACGTTGGTTCACATAGGAGAGACAAAAAAAAATAAAAGAAGTTATACCTCCCTTGAGTTGGAGCTCTAACGTAGTGAAATTACTAATTTACCCTCCAAAATAATAAAAGGGTCAAGGTACCACTTAAATTATCAAATAATCACATGAAACAACCATTAAACACAAAAATGGAAATTAAGCACGAAACGAAAATTTAAATATGGAATAGACCATGCATGTGCAGGCAAAACTCGGTCTCGAATAAAAAAGTCTCAGGAATCTAAAATGGAGTGCTAAATTGAATGGTCTAAGGTGGAATCTATCACAATCAAATGCAAAAATCACGAAAGAAGAAATGGAAAATTATTTATCAAAGTTAAATAACAAGATTAGCTAAGCAAAACTTAAATCAAACGAAACCAAGACCATAAATGCCTCGAAGTTATTAAGCTTTCATGATTTTATCCTATAAATCTATTAAGATTGTCCACAATTCACATGAAAACATGTCAAGGCCTAATCAAGTAAAAGGGGTCCAATTACACACATTAATCAGTCATGTGAGCCCAATTAGAACATTTAAGCACTTCAAAAGTCCCAAAATAAAAAGAGGCCAAATAACGGTTCAAGTTGCCATTAATTTAGGACTTAATTGCAAAAGATTAGCACATAATTGGGTCATAGTGCAACCAAGGGAGACTTGAAGGATCAAAGTGCAATTTTCAGCAATTGTTTCATGCAAAACTCATGCAAGCTACGTAGACAAGAAAACCTCTACAACTACTTTCTATTTAAACTTCCATCAACCAAGAAAGAAAACTGCTGCATTTCTCATTTCCATTTCCAAGCTTTGATCAAAAAACATTTCATCTAAGCATAACCATTTCATCATTGCAGGATTAAAGATAGCAACTCTTATTGCAGGATTAAAACAAGAAGTGAAGCTGGCCATCAAGGGATAAAGACTAAACAACAAGTCAGCTGTAGGAAAAAAAAAGAAAAAAAAAGGCCGCAGGTTTTCTGCAATACTTCCTTAGGCTTTGAAGCTTTTACAACCTTGCATGATAGATTTTCTAATGAAACAAAACAAAAACTCTCAAACCAAAAATCCAACTTCAAGTTCCTGCCAAACTCATCATACATGCAAGAGCCAAAACGAAGATGATTTCTATGCCAATTTGGTACAACAACTGAAAAACCATCCCAGCAGCAAATGGATTTTCAGCAACAACGAATGAGGCTTGCTGCAATTTTCTTTTCCAGTCATGGCTTTTCTTTCATCATGCAAACCAGATTTTTGATTCACATACAAAGCTTTGATTAGGTATTTTTCAACCCGACATCATAACTCCAACTAACCAACAAGCGACTTAACTTTAAACTTCAAACAAGCAAGAACAATAAAGGAACTAATGCATCACAAAAATTCTGGAAAAGACATTCATGCAGAATGGTTTGGCAATCTGAAATCCCTTTTTCAGTAATGTTTGGTCATGCAACCAAGGGAACTTGGGATAGCGGGGATGGCGTGATTTTAAAAAAACTTTCATGTATCATGTTCAATGGCCTCTCCTGCAATTTTCTGCTGCAACTTTGCAGCTCCATTCACGCAAGCTTCTCCGAACAAATTGCACCAAGCTCACGGTTTATCAATCCAAACCAATAAAGATCTCAACCCATTTAATTAACAAAATCTGGATAAGGTTACAACGATCAAACAACAAACCAACCAGAGGGAAACTCAACCCATCCCAGGAACTTGAGCAAAAGCCATCACTCGACAACTCTTAACAGAACTAAACACTTCAAGCTAACAAAATGGAACCCAAATCAGAAAGTAAATACCAAATGCATGATTAACATTCAGGCTCCTCCCAGATAGCATGCAATAATCTTAACCAGACAAACAACCACAAATATAGCCGATCATGGTATTTCACTTAACCAACAAAAGCTAGGACTTTAAGCTAGATTTCCATTCAACAGCTCAATGAAACAGAAAAAGAAAACTGCTATAGCAGAAATTCTCGGCCGGCTAAGTCAGATCTCACAACATTTAAACGAGCAAGCAACCACACGATACAAGAAAAACACACTAACAACAAAAAGACAGCAACTTTAGGCTGTATGATGAAAAGGGAATGCATAAAAAAAATCCTCTGTCCAGCAACCGGATTCCATATGAAATGAAAAATAGGCAAGAGAAAGGATCGAGGGCTACCTGTTCACCACCTTTGGATTTGCAGCTTCAGTTTAGATGCAAAGCAGATTTCGGATGAAGTAGCTTCCAGAGCTTCTCTCGGTCTCCCTCCCGGCTGCGGCTCCCTCTTCTGGTCGCTCCTATCCCAAACTCTCAAAGCTCTCTCTTTCACTCCTTCAGCCCTCCAAGCCCTCAGCTTTTTGTTCCTCACAGCCGTCCACTCCTTCTGTTTTTCTTTTCTTGCCGTTTCTCTACCTCTCCTTTTCTTTTTCTCACAATCTCAGCCGCCACCCCTTTCAGTTTTCCTTAGCCGGCCGTGTTCTCTCCCCGTATCTTCTCATCCCCTTGTGCGGCTGCTGTTTGTCTTCCTTTTATATGGAACTCAAGGCTCCTAAACCCTCACCCCAATGGTGAGGATGAAGGGCCTGTCCTTCCTTCACATCCAGCCATCCAACGGGGCCTCTGTGATTGCAGCGTGCATGCCGCGATACTTTTTTTTTTTTTTAGATTAATTTAACAAAAATGATAATAAAAACTAAGTAATAAAAAACAATAATTTTTACATCAAAATAAACAAACTAAAACAACAAAATTGCCATTTTCAATCTTTTTTTTTCATTTTTCATTTTTCATCATTTTTCACTTTTTTTTTCTTTTTTTCACTTTCAAGAAATTCTATGCTAAAAACTTAAAAATAGAAATAAAACTAGAAACTAAAAACTAAAAATCGAATAAAACGAACACGACAAATAAAAAACTAAAAATAAACAGTAAATGAAATTACACCAAAATTTGGTGTCTACAGTTTGCCCCTCTTTGTCTGAGTTTTGAAAAAACTTGAGACAAAGAAGTAGACACCAAATATTTACCTGCATTATTCGGCGGTGAACGTCTCAAACGATGGGGACTGACCCCTGACAGGAAATTTTAAAATCGGGACTGACCCGAATAAACATAAATCATGGGACACACGCTAGTGGGACTAACCCACGGCTAGCGGCGGGGGAAAATGAAAGGCGCACTAGTGGGACTGACCCAACGGCTAGTGGCATAGAAATGAAATGCTCATTGGCGGGACTAACCCTACGCTCCAGTGGCTGTGAAAATGAAATACATACTGGCGGGACTAACCCTACGCTCCAGTAGCGATGCAAATAAAATGTTTTGACAATCGGACAGTGGGATAAAACCCGAACCTGCCGAAAATAAAAGCGGTCAGTGGGATAAAACCCGAGCCTGCCGAAAATAAAAGCGGTCGTGGGATAAAACACGAGCCTGCCGAGGATAAAAGCGGTCAGTGGGATAAAACCCGAGCCTGCCGAAAATAAAAGCGGTCAGTGGGATAAAACCCGAGCCTGGCGTGATGAACTTGATTTGATTTTTGATTTTTTGATTTTTTGATTTTTTTTTCTTGTCTTTTGAGAATCTTTCCAAAAAATTAATTTTGCCCCGAGTGTGATGAATTTTTGCAAATTGAGCCCATAGTTGATTCTGTATCGCCATGTTGTTGCACCTTTTGATCAAATTCGCTTGCAACAATTTCAAATCTGCCCTTGTTCACCGGAGGACTCTTCCCGACACCAATTCCAGTGCGAGGTGTGATTACTTTCATCTGTGCATGCAATTTTTCCTGTGAAAGAGAAAAAACAAAGAAATTGCCACCACCATTTAATCCGTTTTCCTTCGAGGATCGTGTAAACATGAGTCTTTCAACGCCTTTATCAACTTTTGCTGCGGCAGCCGATTGAGTTGGATTTCTCACCCTGAGGCTTTTCCAATTTTCAAACTGACCAGATATGTGCTTTGCTATATTGTGAAGTCTGTGTAGCTGGCTTGGCTGAATTTCAACTGTTCCCAAAAGATGACTGAATCCAAGCATGCTTTTTGCAATAAACCACGGGGATTGTCATTCACCACAATTCAATGATAAAGAATGAGGTATGCAAGAAAATTCATATGTCATGTAAAAATAATTATGCACAAGAATGCACACTTAACCATTTGTGCTTAAATTCTACAAAAAATGCCATGAATGCAAGTAATTTGAAAAAAATGAGTTTCCTAAGAATGTATTTGCAAAAGAATGTTTTACAAAATGACACAACTTTGGCCAACGGATGTCATATTCGAATCTCTGGGTATCCTTGTTCTGGGATTCAGTATTGGCAGAAGTATGACAAAAATGAGGAGAAATCCACATGAACCAGGTCGCCAGCCGGTCCTCCTCGTGCTCGCTTACTGAAAAACCTTACCTTGGCGCCCTTTCGGGTTTTTACCAAGGTTGCCCCACCCTTTTCTGTTTTGTTTTTGTTTTTCTCTTTTTTTTGTTCGTGTTTTTCTCTTTTCTTTCTTTTCTTTTGAGGTATCCTTTCGGGTTTTCACCTAAGGAAGCAAATGGAAGAGCTCAACCATGATCGACTCAGAAATGTAAGTTGAAAAATTGCTGACATCAGTAAAACGCACTTCCCTTATAGACTTAAGCGAAGGCATCATGGACATCATTTGTCAGTTGACTAGCAAACTTCCCAATAAAAATACAACAAGTGACGAAAGCCAGGACTTTGGGCTTTTGTAATGAGGTCAGGTGGGGTGTTTTCAAGAAAAGTTGAGGCTTGAAAGCAATTTGTACTTATGAGAGGTGAAATAACCTGAGATTGCATCATTTTGCAATTATCTCCAATTTCTGAACAAAACCGAGGAAATTTGCCCCAGTCTGATTGGATTTTTCTTTCTTTGCATTTTCATTGCATATTTCTCACTTTTGTATTTTTCTTCAAAACTAAATTTGCCCCAGTGTGGGGTTCCTTCTTTTCCATTTTTTCTTTTTTTCTTTTTTTTTTCAAAAATAAATTTGCCCCAGTGTAGGGCTTTCCCCTTCTAATCATCTCTTTTCAAAATGAATTTGCCCCAGTGTGGGGTTTGCAATTTTCAGGGGCTGCCAAACGAAAAAATTATTGTTCTGATAGCTCAAAAGGGACGACTAGGGATGAAATGTTTTGATTGGAAAGGAAGATGGCCTGACTTTTGCCTCGTCTCTTGCATGACTTCCTAGAAGGAATTTGCATAATCAAAATAAAAAATTTCTTACACATGTCTGAGTTGACAGGTTGAGAGAATGTCTGTCTATTCATGAATGCCCCGCCAGGTAATACCTTTTGAACACCCAATGAGCTTTGCCAATTTGAAGCAAATTTGCCTTCGACTTCATCTTTCATTACTTTAGCACTTTGTTCCCTTCTTCGGAAGATCAGTGGCGGCCCCTTTTATTATGAACACAGGCTATGCATTTTGACAAAATTGGTCATGGTACATAGCATTCAACTGCTTTTCATTAATCAGAATCAATCGTTGATGACACTGCCTTAACCAATCAACTTTCAGCCTGGCCGGAAAGGGATTTTCTCAAATGAAGGGATTTCTCAAATGAAGGGATTTTTCAATGAATGGATTTTTCAATGGTTTTCTTAATGAAAACTTTCTCAATGAAGGGTTTTCTTATTGAAAGCTTTCTCAAGGAAGGAATTTCTCAATGAAGGCTTTCTTAAAGAAAGGATTTCTCAATGAGGGGATTTTTAAATGAAGGGATTTTCCAATGTATGGCTTCATCGGATTCCAGAACAGTGGTATTCAAAGGGTCAAATAATTTCATCTTTGGCCATCTCAAAAGAAATAAAAAAATCAGGACAATAATCAAATAAACCAATAAAACAAATTGTGCATTTCATGCAACTTCAAAACTCAAATGCAAAAGACTCTTTCATTAAGCTATTCACATATGCAAGAAAAAGTTTTTGTGAACTTTAGTAAATGACAACCCCTAGATTTATCGAAATTCCCTTCGAGAGGGAGGATAGTCAGCCATCCAAATTGTGCAGAGCTCCTTCAGGATTTTCAAATTTCGTCATTGTAGGTGGAGGCCTTAAAGGTATCCTTATGTTTGGGAAAGGGGTTTGTGTGACGACCCCACTTCTCCCAAGGGTGAACCCAAGGGTATCGGTGGGCCGCCTGCCTAGCTCGCGCCAGGACTCAAAACTTAAAACAATAAAAGCCAGAAAATTCAAAAGAGTTCTAGATACAATCCCAAAAGAGTTATAATTACATTCTCCAAAAGTACCTGCTCACACTATTACATCCTTATATTTACCACCAAAACCAAAATGTAGACCCTAAGGAGGGTCCTTATACAAACCACCAAAACAAAAACAAAAAACAAACATACTATAAGTCCAACTATTACAATCAAACCTAACTATGCTAGTGTGTGTGCCAAAAGTCCCCGCGTCGGCCCCTGCTAAGGAAAACAAAAGGAATGGGGTAAGCTATATGCTTAGTAAGTAAACAGGGGCAAAAGCGTAAATTTCACGTAACAACAGTGACATAGTAAGAGTAAAGCAAAAGCAGAAAAGTAACATCACATAATAAGGATACAGGTGGCTCCAAAGCCAATTCATATGCCATGCGTGATCTCCTGCCGACACTCCGTCGACACACTTAATGGTCCGTAGAACTTCACTTGTACACCCACCGACACCTTATCACCCTCACTGGCCAGTCACCTCACAAACTTGCCCGAGCGAACGAAATCACAAACTTGAGCTTGAGTCACAAGCTCGGGTCACAAATTTGGTTCACATACTCGGTGAACCGGATTCACAAACTTGGTGACCTCAAACCAGGTTGGACTGACTTCGACCAAGCCCTAACCGGCTCGAATAGTCCATCTAGGTATTGAGATCGGGCCCCAAACTCACAAACTTCACAAAATTTACTCAAAAGTCACCCCGAGCCACAAGCTCAAGGGTTTTAGTTCCAAAATTGCTCATATACGCAAGCCATGTACAAATATGTGCGCAAGTTAGGGTCTAGGTCGAGTGCGATAAAGTACACCCTCGCCTAGGTACCCCCTTCATACATATCGAAACACATAAGCAACTAACACACAAGAGCGGCCTGAATACTTACTCAAAATACAAAAGTAGTACAAAAGTGGAAATCACTTCGTGTGTTGGCTAGTAGTGGGCCCCACCGGCTCCGCCTAGCTCACCACTGTCTGAAATAGAAGATTTTATCACATTATATCACAAACGGCTACTAACGACCCAAAACAAGCAAAACGGCAAAAGCCGACACACGCAAGTACGGAAACGGCAAAATTGGCACATGCAAGTGCGCGGAACGGCAAAAGGAAACGGCCAAATCTGCCATCTCAAACCGTTTTGATCAAAGATTAGGCTAGGAAAGTCGGATCAAAGTGAGCGAGATACTGTTTTGAAGTTATGAGAAAGGGCTACAAATCTCCTGAAGAAACTTTAATCTAGATTGTCGCGCCCCATTTTTTGATAAGAAAGATAAATGGTTTGAGAAAGATGTTTTTGATTCAATTGTGATTGGAGAATGATTTTTGTGAGTTGAAAAGACATGGGTCTCAATGGGACTTGGAAAGCGACGATTTGACCCAAAAAATAGTTTTTAAAAAGGGTTTTTAAATGAAAAGTTTGGAGTCGCCACTTGGTAATAATCTAAGGTGTACCAAGTCACCTAAAAATGAGTTAAGCAGTAATAAACCCTTTTAAAAACGACTCCTAGTCTACGTAAAACAAAGAAAAAGGTTCGGGAGTCACGTTTGACAAAGGGGAAGGCAAGGATAGACTCCAAGGCACCTCTTTGACCTAGCCAAGGCTAGTTGCGTAACTTAACCCTAACTTTCCTGACTTTCTACCCAGGGTATGTATTGCATGTTGGATTATGCCTATATGAATGCAGAAATGAAAAAATGCAATCCTAAATTCTACGATGTCACTTGTGAGGTTTTTGGTCCCAAACCACATGAATTGTGGTGGCCAATAAAGGAAAACCCCATGGAGGTCGATTGATGCAAATGTGACTCAAGTGCAAGTGTGCAAGTGTATGAAAAGATTCATGTATGAAATGGTGTAAAAAAAAACAAAGTGTTTGTGTGCGCATGTGTAAAGAAAGTGCACGTGTGAATTTGGATGAAAAATCAAAGTATTAGTGTGTGAGTATGAATGAAGATAGGATTATAAATATATATATGAAACTTGAATTCTACTTGTGGAGTAAGATGAGTAAAGCATAGTGAAAAATATGGATTGAGAAATGTGGAAAGAAAAAGTGATTAAAAGAGCGTGGAAGTGAGAAAAAATGAAAGTATGTCCCTAAGGGAATGCAACAAATTGGGTACGGGGATGACGCCTAATTTTCGACTTTGATTTTCCCTCGGATTAGAAGGTAAAACTAGCGTGCTAAGGCTATCGAGTAGCCACACTCGCTCGTTTCCCTTATCAAGAGGGGATTTTCACGCAAATGAACCCTAACTAGCATGAGATGCAAGTCCTAAAGTGAAGGGGAATGGGTTTGAGGAACATACCAAGTGATAAACTAAGGAAAAATGCGTGATATGTGGTGATCATGCACTTAATGAAAAAAAGGGAAAAAGAACCTATTGGGCCTAGCATTGGACTAGCCCTTTCTATGACATCCGACTAGCGTTGGACTAGTGGAAACGATAAAAGAAGCCACAACTAGCGTTGGACTAGTGTGGTGACGTACATTCATCCATTTCATTCATCCACACTATAAAAAGCGAGTAGGCATGCGAATCACTTATAAACACGTAGCACATAACACTTAGCATGCTTGACTAGATGCAAAATCCTAATAAAGCATTTAACATATAACACATAGGCATGCAACCATTACATTTGCTAACTAAAACAAAAGGAAAAGGGAAAATGGACCAAATTACTTACTACGCCCTATCTATTACAAGCCAAGAGGTGTACACATACCCCATTAATAAAAATCAAAAGTCAATGAAATAAATGAAAGGAAATAAGGAGAGGCTAGGAAAGCAAGTAGACATGCAAATTTCAATTAGCACATTAGTTCACATAGGAGAGAAACAAAAAAAGGTAAAAGAGATTATACCTCCCCGTTGGTGATACTAAGGAAGTAAACAAACTCAACTTGGCTAGAATCACCCAAGAAAAGACTAACTTAGGCTAAAATCACCAAAAACAAAAGATTAATGCACCAATTTAGTGATAAGATATAAACTAAACAATTTGAATCCACCAAAACATCAAACTTTCCCTCAATTGCAACTCAATGAAGTCAAAACTACTTAAAGACCAAGGCAAAATGCATGATCATCCAATCCACAAGCATAACATCTACTAAAGACCCAAAAGCAAGTACTACTCAATCAATTGAACACAAAAAGTTCCCCAAGTAAATAACAAGATCCAAACATTATGGAATTTCAAAGGTCCAAGAATGAACAAAGGTCCATGAATGATTTGAACATGCATTTTGAAAACTCAATAGCAACCATTAATCAATCAAATAAAACCAATTGAGAAATTTAAAAACTTCAAAAGTCCCAAAAAACAATGAAAGGCCAAATGATGACTCAAAATACACCCAACTTAGGACCTAATTGTAAAGAAATGAGAACATGCTTGGGCTTTTGTGGAACGTGGAGAAGCTTGAGGGATTAAATTGATTAAGTATTCGAATTACTTGGGCCATAGTGAGCCAAAGGGAAATTTGAGGGGTCAAAGTGCAATTTTTGGAAACACTTTCCATGCAGATTCATGCAACAAACGTAAACAATGCATTCTGCAAACAAGCATTTCGGCCAACGCTTTCTGCAGCCAAACCATTAATGCAGCTTCCATTTTCGGCAAACATATGTCAACACTAACTTGATCAAAATGCTTTCAAACAACATCCAAAATATGACAAAAAAAAACAAATTTAACATTCAATCAAACCAAAGCATAGAGGAAAAATCATGCAAATGCCATGCAAAGCTACGGAAGCGTTGTCTCCTGCCATTCTTAAATACTTATGATCTGAGATGTGAGCAAGAAAACATACTAATCTTCTAACATAATCACCCAAAAAATCAACCAATTCACTTAGTTTCATGAACATATATTTTGGAATGAGAACATGCATACACGAGGACCTGAAGCCCTTTTACTTTCTGCGAATTTTTGCTACAAGTATCATACACAATCACCACAATCTCAGCAAACCAAATGCATATGACAACTTTGAAACTACTTCAAACTAAAACATGGCTGAACATTCCTTAACAAAGCAGATAGTTTGGAAAAAATTCATGCAAAGTAACACAAGACTGGACATTTTTTAAACTAAACAGCCGTGGCCATGGTAGTTCAGAAGAAAAACAGCAAAAGAAGGAAAATGCGGTATGGCCAAAAGACAAAACTGCTGCAGAATTTCTGGTGTGAACCTTGCGGCTCATCTCATGTGGTTGGGTCCGTATAAAAGCTCTAACAACCTGTTATCTCATCAGCCCCAAACCACAACTCTCAACTAAGTAACAAATCACCTGGTGATTACAGTCCAAATGCCCAGAAAACTTGGGAAAATATCATGCAAAAATTCTGAGAAAGAAAACAGAAGCTGGTTCGGCAAAAAGGTGGCTAATTTCAGCAAAGCATTCTAACATGATTCAAACACATTAGTGCCCAAACAAACATACCCCACATTCTTCATCCAATTCACCTCAACCAACACTCCAACCTCTCGAACATACAAACCCAACCAGCAAAGAATGATGACCGAAACTTGTATGAACTATTTCAGGAAAGAAAACAGTAAAAGAATGCAGAATTTGGAACCAATCCAAGCCCATGTTATCTAAACCTTTCGTTACTGAAACTCATTATCAACATCCCAAACACATAGAAGAAACCACAACCATGGGAGCATTATGAATCCAAACATAACGAAAGTCATAAAGCCAAAAGCTTTTTTACCGTTTTTCTGGTTTTGTTCATTCAGACATGTGAAAAGTCAGAGCTCACGGATTCATCATATATCCTCACAGCTAAACACAAACCCACCCCAATCAGATTTCACAAGCGGGGCTCACATGGAGGACGAAAGCAAGTATAAAAACCGAAACTTTCTGTATTCTAGCATGACTCAACAACTCATAAACACACTCCAAAGTAGAAGGCTGTTACCTTTGGGTTTCGTTTTTCCGGCTGATGCTTGATGCGACCAAAAGAGGAGGTCTTTGTTCTCCTTCTTTTCCGGCAACCAGCTTCTCTGGCTTTCCTCCGCCGCTGCCTCCTGGTTCTCTGCTTTTCCTTAGCCGAAGTCTTTCCCTCAGTCCTCCTTTTCCTTTTCCCTTTGCCCTGTTATTTCTTACTCTCCGCCGTTACCCCCTAGCTCTCCCCCCAAACTCTCCGTAGACTTTCTTTTTTTTTTACTCCCCGTTGTTCCCTCGTACTCACATCTCTTTCTTTCTCTCTGTGATTTCAGCCGCCAGTCTTGAAGCTCTCTCTCAATCTCTTGTTTTTCTTCTCTGGTTTCTCTTGGTCAAACCCCACGCCACCCCTTCTTTCTCTGTTTTTCTCTTTTGCCGTTCGTTCGTCCCCTTTTTTCTCTCTTCCCTGCGGCTGCCCCTTTCCGTGGCTTTTATAGGTTAGAAAACCTAGAAACCTAGCTACCCTTTTCAACCATTTGCAGCCGAGACCCCTCAGGCCCTTCTGTGCAAGCTGCGCTTGCAGCTTGCCGCGACTGGAAAATGTTTTTTTTCCTTTTTTTTTTTTAAAACAGAAATTGATAATAATAGTAAGAACAAATAACAAAACAATTTAATTAACATTGAATGGAAAATAAATGAACTAAAAACCACAAATTACAACTTCCATTTTTTATCGATTTTCCTTTTCCATTTTCGGCACTTTTCTTTTTTTCTTCATTTTTCCAATTTTAAACTTTTAAAGAAACCACATCTAAAACGACTAAACATACATATATTTCTTTTTTCTGTTTTTTCTTTTTTTCGCTTTTTTTTTTTTTTTAATTTTCAAACTTTTTTCATTTTTTTTTTCAAAGATAAGCCAATATGCATTAAACCATGTTTCTTTCTTTTCTTTTCCTCTTTTTCTCCTTCTTTTTCTTTTTCACTTTTTTCTTTTTCTTTTTCGAAAAATTCTACGCTAAAACTTACAAAATAAAAACTACAAAAACAACTAAAAACTAAAAAGTGAATAAAACTAAAATAAAATAACACAAACAATAATGAACTAAAATGCAAACCATCTAAACACCAATCAACCGATAAGAATTATCACTAAAACAAAGCATACCAATTAATTCAAAATTTGGTGTCTACAGTTTGCTCCTCTTTGTCTGAGTTTTGAAAAAACTTGAGACAAAGAAGTAGACACCAAAACACTTACCTGTGTTGCTTGGCAGCAAAATGATCTCAACGCACTGGAATTCTAAAAATGCGACTGACCTCAACAGAAAATTAAACAGGACTGACCCGAACGAAATTTAAACGGGACTGACCCGAACAGAAATTTGAACGGGGCTGACCCGAACAGAATTTAAACGGGGCTGACCCGAACAGAATTTAAAACGGGACTGACCCGAACAGGAATTTAAACGGGACTGACCCGAACAGAATTTGAAACGGGACTGACCCGAACAGGAATTTAAACGGGACTGACCCGAACAGGAATTTAAACGGGGCTGACCCGAACAGAATTTAAAACGGGACTGACCCGAACAGGAATTTAAACGGGACTGACCCGAACAGAAATTTAAACGGGACTGACCCGAACAGAATTTAAACGGGACTGACCCGAACAGGAATTTAAACGGGATGCACACTAGTGGGACTGACCCAAACAGAATTTAAACGGGACTGACCCGAACAGGAATTTAAACGGGATGCACACTAGTGGGACTGACCCAAACAGAATTTAAACGGGACTGACCCGAACAGGAATTTAAACGGGACTTCACTGGGAAAGTTTAAACAATTAATTGAGGTTTTTACCTGAGAATAGTTCAACTTTTTGCACCAAGAGGGAAATTTGGATCTTTGTGATTGAAGCGAGAGCTGATGTTGTTTCTTGTGATCGAATTTTGCAAATAACATCGATCCTTGCTTACTGGGAAGCTTTGTCTGTCATTGATTTAGGCGCCAAAAAGAGAGCGGCTGCTTTTGTTCGTAAATGCAACATTTCTGCAAGAAAAGAAGAAATAATGGACTTGCCACCATTATTTGATCCGGTTTGCCTTGAGAATCGTATAAACATGAGTCTTGTGATGCTTTTACTTCTGCTTTGCGACGTTTGCCTTAGTCGAACTTGAAACCTTTCAAATTCTGAGACTGATAAAATACGGATTTACCACGTCACCCAATCCAGGTGGTAGCTTTGTTGCATGTTACTCACTGTAGCTGATGATTGAATCCCTTATCTTTGCCCAAACCTTAGGGTTTATCATTCATTTGAATTCAATGGTGAAAGAATGATGCGTGAAAATTTATCACATAACAATCAATGTATATGCAAGATTATTTCCTATGTCAGGCAAAGATGAGCATGCAAAAGAATGTAGACAATCATAAGCAGTTATACACAAATAATTGAGAACAACTACAAGGTTTATAAAGATACACTTTGCAAAGAATATTTGTAAAAAAAACAATACAAGTTTAGCCAACGAATATCATATTCAAAACTTTGGATATTTTCTCTTCGGAATCCGATACTGGCAGAAGTATCACAATTATGCGGAGAACCCTAATGAATCAGGTCACCAGCTGTTCCTTCCTGAGCTCGACTGTTAAGAACACCTACCTTGGCGCCCTTTCGGGTTTTCACCAAGATTGCCCCCACCCTTTTATTTTGCTTTTTTTTTTCTTTCTTTTTTTCTCTTTCTTTTTCTTTTTCTTTTTCTTTTTCTTTTTCTTTTTCTTTTTCGAGGCGCCCTTTCGGGTTTTCACCTAAATATCTCGACCATGATCGGCTCAGAAACATGAATTAAAGATTTCTGGCATCAGTAAAAATGTACTTCCCTTGTAAAATTAGGCGAAGACATTACGGACATCACCTGCCAGTTGATTAACAAATTTTCTAATAGAAATGCAGCAAGTGACGAAAGCCAGGACTTTGGGCTTTTATAATAAGGTCCGGTAGGGTGCTTTGAAAAAAGTTGAAGCTTGAAAGCAGATTTGATACGAGGGGTGAAATAACTTTAGATTGCACTCTTTTGAAAATAATTCCAAAACTGAGGAAAACTTGCCCCAGTTTGATCGAATTTTCTCTCTTTGCATTTTCATTGCATTTACCTCACTTTTGCATTTTCTTTGAAAGCTAAATTTGCCCCAGTGTAGGGTTCTCTCTTCTTTTTTTTTTTTCTTTTTCGAAATAAATTTGCCCCAGTGTGGGGTTTGCAATTCTCAAGGGTTATCAAACGAAATTTGTCAATTTTGATGGCTCAAAGGGGACAAGTAGAGATAAAATATTTTTTAGTGTAAAAGAAGATGGCCTGGCTTGCATTCCGCCATTTGCATGAATTTCTTAAAGAAAATTTGCATGATCAAATGAAAAACTTTTTGCACATATCTGAGTTGATGGGTTGAGGAAAAGTTCGTCCATCCATTTCTGCTAAAATGAGCGCTCCGCCAGGTAATACCTTTTGGACATTGAACGGCCCTTGCCAATTTGGAGCAAATTTGCCTTTAGCTTCATCTTGCATCGACAAAATCCGCTTCAGTACCTTATCACCTTCTTCAAATGCCCGCCGATGGACTTTTTTGTTGTAAGCCCGGGCCACACGTTTTTGATAGCACTGACCATGACAGATAGCATTGAATCGCTTTTCATCGATCAAAGTCAATTGTTCATGGCGCTGCTTGATCCAATTAGCTTCTTCCAGTTTAGCTTCCATAAGGATTCGTAGCGACGGAATTTCAACCTCAGCTGATAATACAGCTTCCATCCCATACATAAGTGAATACGGCGTTGCCCCAGTTGATGTTCGGATAGAAGTCCGGTACGCCATTAGTGCATAGGGCAACTTTTCATGCCAATCGCGATGCCTTTCTGTCATTTTACGAATAATTTTCTTCAGATTCTTATTTGCGGCTTCTACAGCTCCATTCATCTGAGGCCTATAAATGGCAGAATTGCGATGTTTGATTTTGAATTGCTCACATAGTCTATCTACCATGTCATTGTTCAGATTCCTGGCATTGTCTGTGATAAGTGTTTCGGGTACTCCAAATCGACAAATGATGTGATCTCTCAAGAAATTGGCAACTACCTTCTTCGTGACATGTTTGAATGATTCAGCTTCAACCCATTTGGTAAAGTACTCGATTGCCACCAATATAAATCGATGTCCATTTGAAGCAGGAGGATCGATTGTACCAATCACATCCATACCCCACATTGAACAGGGCCACGGGGCGGTCATGCTATGCAACTCAGTGGGTGGAGCGCGTATAATGTCACCGTGCATTTGACATTTTATACATCTCCGGACAAAGTCTATGCAATCATGCTCCATAGTAAGCCAGAAGTATCCGGTTCTCATGATTTTCTTCGCTAGCAAATGGCCATTCATGTGAGGTCCACAAACGCCACTATGCACTTCTTTCATCATATATTGAGCTTCATCTTCATCAATGCACCTTAAAAGGTTCAAATCCGAGGTTCTTTTGTACAACACTTCTCCATTTAAGAAAAATTTTGAAGCCATTCTACGCAGAAAACTCTTGTCTTTTGTGCCAGCATGCTGAGGGTAGGACCCAGTTTTGAGAAACTCTTTAAGATCATTAAACCAAGGAGTAGTATCCGAGGACTCGTCTGCAGCCCAGCAGTGGGCTGGCTTGTTTTGAAGTTGAATTTGGATTGGTTCGATCTTCAATTCATCTGGATATTGGATCATGGAAGCCAAGGTGGCCAAAGCATCAGCAAATGCGTTTCGGGCTCTCGGGAGATGTCTAAACTCCAAATTTTGAAACTGCTTGGCCAAAGTGAGCAGACTACAATGGTAGGGTAGAATTTTCGAATCTTTGGTTATCCATTGCTTCAAAGTTTGGTGTACGAGCAAATCTGAATCACTAAAAGCTATCAACTCCTTGATTTCCATCTCCAAAGCCATTTTGAGACCAAAAATGCAGGCTTCATATTCAGCCATGTTATTCGTGCAAGCGAATTGCAATTTGGCAGCGGCAGGGTAGTGCTTCCCTTCGGGTGACACCAAAACAGCTCCAATTCCAGCTCCGAGAGAATTCGAAGCTCCATCGAAGAAAAGCCTCCATTCAGGACTTTGTTCACTTATATCATCTGCAGCGCCTACAAATAGGACCCTCTCGTCAGGGAAATAAGTACGGAGTGGTTGATAATCATCATCCCTTGGATTTTCCGCCAAATGATCAGCTATAGCTTGCCCCTTGACAGCTTTTTGTGAAGTGAAAACAATATCGAATTCTGAGAGAATTATCTGCCATTTTGCCAAACGCCCAGTCAGCATCGGCTTCTCCAAAAGATACTTCAAAGGATCAGACCGGGAAATAAGATACGTGGTATGACTCAACAGATAGTGTCTCAACTTCTGGGCTGCCCAGGCCAATGCACAGCAGCTTTTCTCAATGAATGAATAATTAGCCTCGTACTGCGTGAACTTCTTGCTTAGATAGTAAATGGCTTGTTCTTTCCTTCCAGAGTCATCGTGCTGACCTAGAACACACCCTACTGCTCCTTCAAGCACGGATAAATACATAATCAAAGGTCGGCCCGGTTTGGGCGGCACTAAGACTGGTGGATGCAACAAATAATCTTTAATCTTGTCAAAAGCCTGTTGGCACTCCTCATTCCAATACAACGGCACGTTCTTCCTCAATAATTTGAACAACGGCTCGCATGTGGCAGTTAGTTGGCCAATGAACCTCCCGATAAAATTGATCTTCCCTAAAAAGCTTTTCACGTCCTTCTGAGTTTTTGGCACTGGCATGTCTCGAATTGCTTTGATCTTTGTTGGATCTATCTCTATGCCCTCCTTGCTGACAATGAATCCCAACAGCTTACCCGCAGGTGCTCCAAAGGCGCATTTTGCAGGATTTAACTTCAAATTGTATTTCCGTAGTCTCTCGAACAATTTCTTCAGATCAACCAAGTGGTCCTCTGCCCTTTTAGACTTGATTATAATGTCATCCACGTAGACCTCCATTTCTCGGTGGATCATATCATGAAATAGGGTTGTCATGGTCCTCTGATATGTTGCTCCAGCATTCTTTAAACCGAAAGGCATGACTCGGTAGCAAAAGGTACCCCAAGGGGTAATGAAAGCAGTCTTCTCCCTATCCTCCTCTGCCATCAAAATTTGGTGGTAGCCAGCAAAACAATCGCAAAAGGTTTCAATCTCATGTCCGGCAGTATTGTCTAAGAGAATGTGAATATTTGGTAGAGGGAAATCATCTTTAGGACTGGCTTTATTAAGGCCTCTATAGTCAACACAAACTCTCACCTCTCCACTCTTTTTTGGAACAGGGACTGGATTTGAAAGCCAAATTGGGTAATGGGAAACAATGATAATGTTGGTTTTGAGTTGTTTTTCAATTTGCTCTTTTATTTTGAGGCTTATATCTGGTTTGAATTTTCTGGGTTTTTGTTTTACGGGTGGAAAAGAAGGGTCTGTGGGCAATCTATGCACTACCACATCAGTTGAAATGCCAGTCATATCATCATAGGACCACGCAAATACATCCTGGAACATGGTCAAGAATTCAAACATCTCCTTTTTCTGCCTTTCATTCAAATGAATACTTATCTGCACCTCCTTAACTTCATCCTCAGTGCCAATGTTAACCTTTTCTGTTTCTTCCAGGTTCGGTTTTGGTTTTTCCTCATATTGTTCAAGGTCCTTTGCAAAAGAATCGAATACCTCCTCATTATCACTCTCGCTTTGGAGTTCGGATTCACAGACCTCCAAGTCGTGAGTGATATAGAGATTGCCATTATCGTATTCCAGAACGGTGATATCCAAAGGGTCAAATAATTTTATTTTTGGTCATCTGAAAGAATTAACGAATGTGGGATAATAAGCAAATAAGCATACAACAAACAAATGAACAAGCAATATGAATTTAAACAAGCGAATAAACAACACAACATAACACGAACACACTTGCATTTTCATAAAACCTTTGATTGAAAGCAAAACAAAAGAAAGCAAGCGGAAACAATATCTACATGTGCAAATTTTAGTCAAAAGTAAAGATGCTTTCATTAACTATTTACAGATGCAAAAGTATTTTTCCCATGAATATGAATGATAAACCCCTTTCATTTTACCGAAACTCCTTCCGGACGGGCAGGGACTCGGCTGTCCAATTGGGAATTGATCCTTCGAGGATATCAGGAAATTCAGCTTTGCCTGGAACACTATCTTCAAATGTTGCCCCTACGAACAATTGGGCCAAACTAGCTTCAATTTCTTCAACTGGATTAATGTGAGAACCCGTAATTTTTCAAATTTCTAGGTTTTATTATATTTCTAGGTTTTCTTATTTTCAATGATTTGTTTTCTGCACTTTCTGTATCCGGAAAATTTTCTAGATAAATTTTATGAGTAAATATAATTTTCAGATGATTTTTCTAGTATCAAATAGATTTTGAGAAATTAAGAGCGTATACCGGACGTGGGACCCACAAGTGTGAAAAGTTCGGAAAAATTCGGCCAGCTGAATTACGTTTTGGATACTGGAATTATTTTATCGGGTGTTATGAGATATTTTGAGGTTGCAAATTTGGATTGATGTGAGAGGAAACAAAGTGATAGACTTGCATTAAATTAGGTGACAAGTGTCACCATTTGATTGGGTTACCTTTAAGACTACTATTCCATGTCTTACCATTGACCAAATAAATCACAAAATTAACCAAAAATTGCACCATTTTCTCCTCTCAAGTGCCGGCCCTCTCTCTCAAAGGAAGAAAGAAAACCTCTTCAAGTTTTGGCTTCAATCTTGCTTCAATCATCAAAACCAACCATCCAACCTTGATTTTTCTTCATAAAACACCTTCAAGTAGTGGTGGTGAGTTGTTGTGTGAAGTTATTTGGAAGGTTAAGGTGACCCATAGCTCTCTCTCTCTTGTTTTAAAGGTAAGTTGTGAAGAACCACCCCCCTCCTTTAATTGATGCTTAAATCATGCTTAGTGAAAGTAGAAGATGCAAGTTTATGGATTATTTCTTGATTTGTGGTGGAAATGATGAAGTTTTATTATTTTTGGGGATTTTTCTGTTTTAATATAAGCATGATTGTGTGGCTATCTAGGATGATTAGAAATGGTCTCTAATGACTCAAGGAGGTGGGAAAAGTGATTAATTGCAACCAATTTCTGTTTTGGAAGAAAATTGAAAACCTAGGGTTCTTAAGTGGAGCATTCTGTTCGAAATTTTAGGTCCTAGATAGGGGCCGAATTGGCCTTAGCTCAAAACATGAAAGTTGTAGGGAATAACATTGTAGAGGTACCTACAAAATTTCAGGTCAATCGGAGTAGTGTAGAATGAGAAAAGTTGAAATTACTATTTCTGTTCTGGTTTTACCCGAAATTGGGATTTGCTTCTGTAATTGGTTTTTTGGTCTGTATTGCTTCCGAATTAGTTGTTGAGGCCTTCTGAATAAATTTAGCCCTGTTTATTAGCTTTCATCTGGTTTTGGAATTTCTGGATTTGGACTTGTAGGGCCTGAGTTATGATATTTCCGCTAGAATGCGTTTTGGTGAATCTGTTTTACGGTTTTGATGTAGTATTTTGTATTTTTGACCTGTTTGCACTCAAAACTGGGCTGAGTGACCTTCTGTGATGTTGTAACCCTGTCTTTTAGCTTCGAAATGGTGTACCCTCATCCGACAATCGTAGTGCCTTTGGTGCCAAAACCGCAAAATGACGTCAAAAACTGTTTTCTTGGGTTAAAGCTTATTTCCATTTCCGGATTTTTCTGATTTCCTTTAATGCTTATATATTCTTATGGAACCTTATTTTGGTAATACTTGGCCTTGGTTTATGACTTGTAAACAAATCTTATTGTGTTTATTTGAATAGTTTTAGGGCTTGTTTTTATTCCGATCATTTCCTAACTAACTTTTGTACTTGTACTACTTTGAGACTAGTGAACGGCTTTTGGGAAATGAGATGAATTTTGTGTGAGATGTTGGGACTGAATTGAGGAAATAATGAAGCCATGATGGCTGGAAACTAGGTAAACACAAGGGTTATGCTGCCGAAATTTTACTTGAAGGCTAGTTGGATTTACTTGTGATTTGAGCAAAGGACTTTTGGGTTGTTTGTGCCTAGGTCTTCATGTTACCTTTTCGTTTTCAAGAAAATCATGTTTTACACCCTTGCATTTGTGTTTATTTGGCAAGGCGTACGACGTGTAGTCGAGCCTCACTTGTGCATTCCGTTTACTCGATTTTGAATATGAAACCTTCAATTGGTTTATTTTGATTATTTTAGGGTTTCTTGGCGATTAAGGCCAATCTGAAGTGAAAACTTTTGAAGTTGAGCCTGTGAGTGTACCACTTCCCTCCATTGCTGTTTAACTTGATTTCTGCTCTGCAATCTGTTTATTTGTTCGAGACGAGGGTGTACTTTATCACACTCGTTCTCTAGTCTGTTCATATGCCAATTTACTATGCAAAATTTGAATCTGTTATCTGTGTCTGCATCTGTTCGGATTTCTATGACCTATGAGCTCAATCCTGTGGCTAAGTTATTCGAGTCGGGCCGGCAAGGGCCTGGACGATTAGATAATGAACCACGGTAGTCTGTTCGGGGATTTTGGGTATTGAGACCCTTGATTCCGGGTATACTCGAGTATTACCATTTTGTTCGTTTGAGGTGAGCGGACCCGGTAAAGGGGTGTTTGGTGGACGGAATTCGGAGATAAGAGGGGTCTACGGACGCGTTGGTTCTATATACGTTGACGGAGAGTCAACCGGTTTGGATCAAGTACTGCGCTGGAAATTTGGCTCCTGAGAGCCACCCGTATCCTTCTGATTTGAATCATTGGTTCCTTTGCTTTACATCTGACATGTGTGTCTGATTTGTTAAATGTGAAATGCCATGATTTTAATGCTATCTGTTTGGTACCTCATTGAGCGCAAGCTCACCGCTTTCTGTTCCTTTTGTTTTCCTTACAGGAAAATTTTGCCCTTTTGGTCTGGATTTGACAAATGGCTGCCAAATTGAGCTAGTTGAACATATCTTTTGTATAGCTCATGTATTAAAACCCTAAGTGTACTTTTGGGGCGTTTTCTCTTTTGATTTAGCAAACCGCGTATATGTATTAACTTTTGAAAACTTTTGTATGTCCTTTTGGATTGTAATCGCTAAAGTTCAGATGTGAATGTTTGCGTGCTCTTTCGGTTGGGTTTTGGCGGGTCGGTTACTATTCATGACCGACTCCGGATTTTTTTTTATTTTGGGTTATTTACCATTTTGACCTGTTCACGCTCGTTTGTAAGTTTCGGATCGCAATAGATAGTTCTAATCTGATCCGTAGTCCTGGCGAGAGTTGGGCAGGCAGTCCGCTAACCCCTTTGGTTCGCCTTAGGGGACAGTGGGGCTGTTACAATTAACCTCTGATGTGATAACCTCTGTTGGTCGTGGAAAAGTATACCGCAGTGGTGGAATGTCAAAAACCCTTTGCCTGCCCTCTTTCTCTGCTCTTTTGCGCTCCTTCATCTCTTTGATGTCCTTGGCGGTTGGTTGGAAACCCAAACCGAATGTATCCCTTTTTTCCATAATCTCCACTGGCTTCAGGATCCCTTGCAGTTCACGCCCCAATCCTCTGTCTAATTTGTATCCTCCACGAATCATTTCCTTAGCCATCATTACACTTGCTTTTGAGAGAGCTTGTTCCTCCGTTGTGATCCAACTTACGGAGACTATATCGGATGTGCTATGAGGGGACATGGTGGCACTTCGACATCCCTCCTCTTTAGATCCAGAATCGGTGATTACCAGGCAGTCCTCTTCGGCAAAGATAGTGATTAGCTTGTCATTTACTACGAATTTCAGCAATTGATGCAACGAAGACGGCACAGCCCCAGACTTGTGAATCCATAGCCTTCCAAGTAAAATATTGTAAATGCTCGGGAAGTGCATTACTTGGCAAGTTATTTGAAATTGGGCGGGCCCCATCTCGATTACTAAATCTGCCTCTCCTATCGGCTCCCTTTGAGCTCCATCAAACCCTCGAACGATAGTCCCTGAAGGCCTCAGCTTAATGTCTTGCAATCCTAGCTTCTCCAAGGTACTCCAAGGACAGATATTAAGCGCGGACCCGTTGTCAATTAGCACCTTCGGCAGCATTTTCCCGTTGCACCTCACTGTTATGTACAACGCCCTATTATGTCCAATGCCCTCCGTTGGCAATTCATCGTCAGAAAAAGCAATTTGTTTGTTGAATAATACACTCCCAACCACGTTTGAAAAATTATCAACAGAAATGTCCCTCGGAATTTGAGCTTTAGTTAATACGTCGATCAATGCATCCCTATGCACGTCTGAAGAGAAAAGTAAATCCAACATGGTTATCTGGGCAGGTGACTTGCTTAGCTTTTCGATTATGTTGTATTCACTTCTCTGGAGTCGTTTAAGGAAATCCACGGCTTCTTTCTCGGTGATGGTTGGCTTAATGGGCGGCTCGGAATTCTTTGCTTGAATCGGAATAGTAGTTTCAAATGGACTTACAGTCCTCCCCGATCTGGTAACCACTGACACCTCTTTCTTTGCAGCTGAATTTTCCCCGATCTGTATAATAGGTTCATCGTAATTCCACGGCACTTGTTGCAGGCTCAAAACAGGCTCTTGCCTCGGGAATTCGATGAATACCGGCTTCAAAGCTTCACTCTCTGCTGGCGTGAGATCCAAGACAAAAGGCTGGTTATCTTCTTCGAATGGCAACTCTATGATGAATGGTTGGTCTGTGACCCCAAATACCTCAGCTTCTCTTGCCAAATCTTTGAATTGTTCCATATACTCCGTGTCATCCATAATGACCCCAACGGTATTAACATGGTCCGGCAAAGGGTTCCTATTTACGTTCGGCCCTTGCGCCTCCCTTTGCCGGATTACAATCTCCCCGGCTTCCACCATATCTTGGATTTTATGCTTAAGCGCCTTGCAATCAAAGGTGGCATGTCCGGGGGCCCCAGAATGATAAGCACAGACAGCTTGTGGATTATACCACGCGGGCATGCCATATGGATAGGTAGGAGGGGGCACCGTACCAATTTTTCTCGCAGCCTTTAATTGTTCATACAATTGGTCTAAAGGCCTACCTAAATTGGTAAATGTACGGCCAGGGGGTCGGTTGTAAGGTTCAGAAGGTTGAGGGTGGTTGTAAACAGGTCTATTTGGAGGCGGAAATCTTGGGTTATATGGAGGGCGTGGTCGGTTTTGGGGTGGATTTGGTTGAGAAATTTGAAAAGGGGCTGAAGGTGGGTTTGGATAGCTTGGGCGAGGTCGTGGGTGATGGATGTTGGTAGTATATACAGGGTGCGGATTTGAGTAGTAAGGGTAATAGGGTTGGTAGATTGGGTTGTGTTGGTATCGGGGTCTAGGTGAAGGGTTTTGGTTCCAAATAAAGGTTGCGTCCCCCTCTTTCTTTTTGAACGGCGGTTTCTTCACATTGCTTCCTTGCCCTTGTTGTAAAGCATCCAACTGAGATTTAAGGGCGGAGGCATTGACAATCTTCCCAACTCTCACAAAGTCATCAAACTCCTCAAGTTTATTTACAATTGCAGCAAACGAACATCCGGTCATACGGAAAATTTCTTCGAAGTACGGCGGATCATGAGCTTTTATGAAAGTACGTATGATTTCCTCCTCGGTCATTGGTGGCTCGACCTTTGCAGCTATTTTCCTCCACCTCTTGGCATAGGTCTTGTGGTCCTCAGAAGGCTTCCTTTTCGTTCCTTCTAACGTAGTTCGGGTTGGAGCCAACTCGCAGTTGTACTCGTACTGCCTCACAAATGCATTAGACAAATCAATCCAGGTTTTCACGTCTTCAAGTTTCAGGTTGGAATACCAGTCAAGCGCATTCCCTTCCAGACTCTCGGGGAACAACCTTAAAGGCAAATTCTCATCGTCCACGGGCTTTCCCAATTTGTTGGCAAATAGTCGGAGATGTGTCTTGGGATTACCCGTCCCATCATATTTGTTAAATTTAGGGGTTTTGAACCCCTCAGGCAACTGCACGTTCGGAAAAAGGCACAATTCATCATAATCCAGGACTCCCTGCTTATTCAACCCTTGGCTCTTCTGTAACAACCCCACTTTCCCCTAAGGCGAACCAAAGGGGTTAGCGGACTGCCTGCCCAGCTCTCGCCAGGACTACGGATCAGATTAGAGCTATCTGCTTCACTCCGAAACTTACAAACGCGCGTAAACAAGTCAAAATGGTAAAATAACCCAAAATAAAAAAAATGAAATCCGGAGCCGGCCATGAATAGTAACCGACCCGTCAGAACCCAACCGAAATAGCTAACAAACATTCACATCTGAACTTTAGCATTTACAAATCAAAATGACATACAAAAGCTTTCAAAAGTTAATACATATACACGGTTTGCCAAATCAAAAGAGAAAACGCCCCAAAAGTACACTTAGGGTTTTAATACATGAGCTATACAAAAGATATGTTCATCTAGCTCAATTTGGCAGCCATTTGTCAAATCCAGACCAAAGGGTTTATTTTCCTGTAAGGAAAACAAAAGGAACGGAAAGGGGTGAGCTTGCGCTCAATGAGGTACCAAACAAATAGCATTAAAATCATGGCATTTCACATTTAACAAATCAGATACACATGTCAGATGTAAAGCACAGAAACCAATGATTCAAATCAGAAGGATACGGGTGGCTCTCAGGAGCCAAATTTCTAGCGCAGTACTTGATCCAAACCGGTTGACTCTCCGTCAACGTATATAGAACCAATGCGTCCGTAGACCCCTCTTTACTCCGAATTCCGTCCACCAAACACCCCTTTACCGGGCCCGCTCACCGTAACCGAACAGAAATGGTAATACTCGAGTATACCCGGAATCAAGGGTCTCAATACCCAAAATCCCCGAACAGACTACCGTGGTTCGTTATCTAATCGTCCAGGCCCTTGCCGGCCCGACTCGAATAACTTAGCCACAGGATTGAGCTCATAGGTCATAGAAATCCGAACAGATACAGACACAGATAACAGATTCAAATTTTGCATAGTAAATTGGTATATGAACAGACTAGAGAACAAGTGTGATAAAGTACACCCCCGTCTCGAACAAATAAACAGATTGCAGAGCAGAAATCAAGTTAAACAGCAATGGAGGGGAGTGGTACACTCACCGGCTCAACTTCAAAAGTTTTCACTTCAGATTGGCCTTAATCGCCAAGAAACCCTAAAATAACCAAAATAAACCAATTGAAGGTTTCACATCCATAATCGAGTAAACACAATGCACATGAGGCTCGACTACTAGTCATATGCCTCGCCAAATAATTACTAATGCAAGGGTGGAAAACATGATTTTCTTGGAACGAAAAGGTAACATGAAGACTTAGGCGCAAACAACCCAAAAGCCTTTCATTTCCACCAAAAGGCAAATCCAACTTAAAGGAACCAAACGGCCTAGAAAATCGGGCAGCACCTCCCCTAAAATTCTTACTTTTCCAGCCATTAAAGCTTCATTATTTCCTCAAATCAGTCCCAACATTTCATACCAAAGGTCATCTCATTTCCCAAAAGCCGTTCAGTAGGCTCAAAGTAGTACAAGTACAAAAGTTAGTTAGGAAATGACCGGAATGAGAGCGAGCCCTAAAACATGTATACAAGTACATGGAGACTCGATAACGAGTCATATAGCCATACCAATTATAACCCTAATAGGGTTTAATATGCATAAATAAGCATCATAGGTAACCAGAAATTAAGAAATGGCTTTAACTTAGGCCTTAACAAAAAAACGTATTTGACCTCATAATGCGGTAATGACACCACTTTCACTACGGTTATCGGATGGGGGTACAAGACCCACCGTTTCGAAGCTATGAAACAGGGCTACAACAATGTAGAAGGCCACTCAGTCCAAATCCTAGCACAACTAGGTCAAAAATGCAGAATACCACAACCAGAACCGCAATTGCAGGTTCCCAAATCGCACTATGCTGTAATTAGTCTATTTCAGTCTACACAAGTCTAAATGCATTGATTCAAAAGGCATATGATAGCTAAGACATCCCTCTACATTTCATCAGAAGACACCAACATCCAAATCCAAAGCAATTCCAGTCAAAATGGCCAATTACAAGTGCAGTTTTCGCATTCTGATCAACCCAGAACAGCAACAGTAAAATCGACATATATCACTCTACACTAGTCCAAATGACCTGAAATTTTACAGACACTTCAAACTCATCAATACCTACAACTTTCATGTTTTGAGCAAAGTCTAATTCGGCCTCTAACTAGGTGCTAAAAATTCGGACAGATTGTGCAACCCAAAAACCCTAACTTGCTGAAATTTTTCCCAAACCAGAAGTTGGTTGCAATTGTTCACTTTTCCCACCTCCTTAAGTCATTATATACCATTTCTAATCATCCTAGATAGCGACACAATCATGCTTATATTAAAACATAAAAATCCCCAAAAATAATAAAACTTCATCATTTCAACCACAAATCAAGAATTAATCCATAAAATTGCCTCTTATGCCACTACTAAACATAAATTAAACATCATTAGAGGGAGGAAAGGGGTTCATCATGACTTACCTTAGAAACAAGAGAGAGAGAGCTATTGATCACCTTAACTTTCCAAAAAAACTCCACCAAACAACTCACAAACACTAAGTGAAGAGGTTTTATGGAGTAATTGCAAGATCAAATGGTTGGATGGTTCACCTTGAGCAAGATTGGAGCTAAAACTTGAAGAGTTTCTTGCTTCCTTTTGGAGAGAGAGAGCCGGCCATATGAGGAGAGAAAATGGAGATATTTTGGTGGTTTTTGGATCATTTTTGGTTTATTTAAGTCAATGGTAAGAAAGTCTTAAAGTAAGCCCAATCAAATGGTGACACTTGTCACCCAATTTAATGCAAGTCTATCACTTTGTTTCCTCTCACATCAATCCAAATTTGCAACCTCTACATATCTCATAACACCCGATAAATTAATTCCAGTATCCGAAACTTAACCTTATTGGTCGAATTTTTCCGAACTTTTCACACTAGTGGGTCCCACGTCCATAATCTCTCTGTAATTTTTCAAAAACTACCCAATGCTAGGAAAATCATCTAAAAACTATAATTACTCATAAAAATTCCTCAGGAAAATTTCCTAAGCCAGGAAATGCAGAAAACATGCTATTAAAGGAAATAAAACCCTCGGAAAAGATTAGGGTTTTTTTTACGGGTTCTCACATCTTCCTTATAAATTCATCGAAACGATCTAGACGTTTGAGCAACTTCATATCAATTGGAGCAGAAGATTCCCCCATTTCAGGCTTATTTTGGAAAGTGTGCTCTGGTATCACGGGTTCTGCGGTGGTTTGATAAAAAGCTGGTGGGTTCTGATGCACGTTTGGGTCGCTTTGAGGCTGAAACCCTTGCCCACAAGGAGGATAGAACGGAGGATTTTGAGTATAAGCATATTGCGGATTGACAATTCCCTCAAACGTGGTTTGCATTGAAGGAATAACAAATGGTAACGTGGTTTGGCTGGGAGGAATAACAAATGGTTCGGATTGTGGTTGTGTAGCGGGCACAGGCTCAGGTTGCACTCCACTACTAACGAGTTCGTCGATTAACCTTTTTTGAGCGGCCATTTCTGATGCCATTTCCCCAAATTTTGCGAGTAACTCTGTCAACTGAACCCCAGGACTTGCGGCCTCCGGCTGGTAGTTGCAACGGCCTTATCGGACGATTCTGGTTGAGTACTCATGTCTACACGATTCCTTTGGGCTTTACTTCGGGATCGCGTAATAATGGGGCTTTTCCGAAAAGCTATTTTGAAAATTTTACCTGAGAACGCAAAAGACTGCTTTAGATAAACCAATCGTTACTGAATTTCTGCAATTTATTTAAAAGAGAAAAAGAAAAAGAAAAAGACATGAGTTAGTAACTATTTGAACAATTCGGATGCATGTCCTATTTGGGGGGCCCTTTTGTGCCAAGGGTAGGCCTAACATGATGCAAGCCTTCGGGGTAAAATCCCATTTTCAAACCTGTAAGTGAATATAAAAGCAGGAATTCTCATTAAAATATGGATAAACTCAGTCCTTCTTTACAACTTCATTGATGGTTCGACTGACCATTCTTACAAAATCTTCATGCCTGGCTAGTCTAGTGTGTTGGGATTCCCTAGAACTCCCAATACTAAGCTTTCGAATTTCATCTTGGATTTTATCAAATGCACTCAATGCCTTTTCCAACTTCTCGGTCTTCCTTGCCTCTTTCCTCAATTGCGCACGGGCGGCTTCCAATGTTTGGTCAGCCACCATGATCTGCAGCTGATGGTCTTCCAATTCTCTCCTCAATTTCTCATTCTGCTCTTCTAAAGTAATAGCGACTGATGGTACCCTTTCTCTTCCTTGTTCCATTATTGATTTGATCCAGTCGTTGTACTCCAAGATGACCTTAGGCTCCACTTTATTTACTTGATATAAATGCAGGTTGTCCAAACTACACAAATTTCCCCAAGCTTCCAACACCATACTTCGGCATTCAGCAACTGTATTGATTTCGATACGTCCCATTCCTTGTATGGTTGGCACTCTCTGCGGGTACCCGAACTATCTCATAACTCGTTGTGGAATGTACATAACCAACCCACTAGTGCTTGCTAACGGAATGAAGTCAAATTGTGTAGTCTTGAAGGCTGGATCCCTTACTTTCGTCCAATCGAGAACCCACTGCATCTTATCCGAAGTTAATGCGTTGAATTCCTGAATAAACACACTAGGAGATGCCACTCGATAGTATCTTATAACTCTTTCTCGGTGCGATTCAACCCAGTTTGCTGTTGGAAGGCATGACCCCAATGGATTCAGTGTTCTCTTTGACAGATGTTCCATCGCCCACATTTGAAGCACTAAGTTGGATGCATAGAAAAACCCCCTCTTCTTTTGGCATTCGGTAACGGCGGTGAAGATATCAGCAATAATGATAGGCACCAAAGTAGGGGTCTTTTCCTTGATTCCTAGAAACACACTTTGAATCATGTTAACTGTTGAGAAGGTAACCTTTCCATGTTTTTGCGGGAATAGTAGTAAACTGATCAAGGCTAGTCCTAAGGCTTGTACTCGTTTTCCTTCCCATTGTTCTCTGCTAATGAAAAAGTCATCGTGGTGTCGGTCGTAAGAATCCCTTTCCCCAAATCGTTTGTACAAGAATTCGAGTGGGCATGATTTTGCATCCGGGTGCTGATCCATGCTATCTTGCTTCAAACCTAGAAACTTGCAAAATTGCTCTCTAGTTCCATTAGTTGGGTACACCATAGGGCTACCTTTCCCAGTCATTTGCAATAACCCTTCTATCTCCTCTAGAGTGGGTGTTAACTCACATTCCCTAAATCGAAAAACGGAGCCATTGGGATCCCAGTACTCGAGCAGTGCTTGAATGATTGCTGTGTTCGGGGTTATATTCAAAAGATTTGGTAGATGACCTATGTACGGGAACAGTCGGTTCATTTCATGCCCCATGTTGTTCTTCCAATCAATCGGCTCACGAGGTATATGGTCTAACATTCGACACGGAGCCATCTGAAGGAGAAATTCACTTTTTAGTACCTTACCTTGGGATTTACCCCTTAGGTTAAATTGCAAAAAAATAGACGTGCAAAATCCCCAAAGGTCGGGTTAAATACCCATGGGATTAGGGTTGGCTTCCCTAACATGGAAATTGCCTAATTGGCGTTCCTTCTAAGGTTCAATGCATGATGGCATTTATTAAAGCGATGTAAATATGTGACAAATATGGCCTAAAGGTCATGAATAATGCATCGGGGGAAAAAGGTCTAAAAATGAAATGTACTTATTGAGAATCAAATGTAACAACTGAAATCTAAACATGTGAGCTATCTAATGAGTAAGTCGCTAAAGAGTGCCTAAGGGGCCTCTTATTACTAGGGCATATGAATGTAAGACAAGAAAACAATGAAATGGTTAGCACAATTGATAGTACACATAACACATTAGGAGCAAATAAGAAAAGAAATACAAATACAAACAAGTAAAAGGGGTGGAACCCCTTCCCTCGTGCCTAATGTGCTTAATAGGGTAAGGTCGACTCTACCCTAGGCGAGTCTAACATGGATGCATGAGGCTAGGGCTCACTAATGCAACTAGACTTGATAAGGCTTCGACTCCCAAGCCTTCAGACCTAAAGGCCAAAGGTCATCACTCCCAAGGCCTTCGATCGGTGGCTCGAGTGATCCCTTAGGTAGTGCTATGGGCGTAGGGCACACCATCCACCTACCCAAGGCAATCAATTCTAGTCCTACAAGGCGGTGTGGGATAGCGCCCACGATAAAAATAAAAAGGGATAACAATAAATAAACGTGCACGTATGAAGTATTCCCTATTTTTTGAGGGAAGGGGTTGAGAACCACGCGAGGCTCTAGAGGTGACACACACCCCCCCAAATGCAATGCAAGCGCGAGATAACAAGTAAACATTCATTCAAACATACATTCGTGAGTCGAGGGATTAGTTTGATTACGTACATAAGACAAAAGGTCCTAAAAATGAAAAATGCAATCCTAATATCCACATGCTATGCATAGAAAGGGTAGAAAAAGGAAACAAATGGTTAAGTCAAAAATGCTTGGACCCACTTAGGAACTCCCCAGTGGAGTCGCCAACTGTCGCGCCCCATTTTTTGATAAGAAAGATAAATGGTTTGAGAAAGATGTTTTTGATTCAATTGTGATTGGAGAATGATTTTTGTGAGTTGAAAAGACATGGGTCTCAATGGGACTTGGAAAGCGACGATTTGACCCAAAAAATAGTTTTTAAAAAGGGTTTTTAAATGAAAAGTTTGGAGTCGCCACTTGGTAATAATCTAAGGTGTACCAAGTCACCTAAAAATGAGTTAAGCAGTAATAAACCCTTTTAAAAACGACTCCTAGTCTACGTAAAACAAAGAAAAAGGTTCGGGAGTCACGTTTGACAAAGGGGAAGGCAAGGATAGACTCCAAGGCACCCCTTTGACCTATCCAAGGCTAGTTGCGTAACTTAACCCTAACTTTCCTGACTTTCTACCCAGGGTATGTATTGCATGTTGGATTATGCCTATATGAATGCAGAAATGAAAAAATGCAATCCTAAATTCTACGATGTCTCTTGTGAGGTTTTTGGTCCCAAACCACATGAATTGTGGTGGCCAATAAAGGAAAACCCCATGGAGGTCGATTGATGCAAATGTGACTCAAGTGCAAGTGTGCAAGTGTATGAAAAGATTCATGTATGAAATGGTGTAAAAAAAAACAAAGTGTTTGTGTGCGCATGTGTAAAGAAAGTGCACGTGTGAATTTGGATGAAAAATCAAAGTATTAGTGTGTGAGTATGAATGAAGATAGGATTATAAATATATATATGAAACTTGAATTCTACTTGTGGAGTAAGATGAGTAAAGCATAGTGAAAAATATGGATTGAGAAATGTGGAAAGAAAAAGTGATTAAAAGAGCGTGGAAGTGAGAAAAAATGAAAGTATGTCCCTAAGGGAATGCAACAAATTGGGTACGGGGATGACGCCTAATTTTCGACTTTGATTTTCCCTCGGATTAGAAGGTAAAACTAGCGTGCTAAGGCTATCGAGTAGCCACACTCGCTCGTTTCCCTTATCAAGAGGGGATTTTCACGCAAATGAACCCTAACTAGCATGAGATGCAAGTCCTAAAGTGAAGGGGAAGGGGTTTGAGGAACATACCAAGTGATAAACTAAGGAAAAATGCGTGATATGTGGTGATCATGCACTTAATGAAAAAAAGGGAAAAAGAACCTATTGGGCCTAGCATTGGACTAGCCCTTTCTATGACATCCGACTAGCGTTGGACTAGTGGAAACGATAAAAGAAGCCACAACTAGCGTTGGACTAGTGTGGTGACGTACATTCATCCATTTCATTCATCCACACTATAAAAAGCGAGTAGGCATGCGAATCACTTATAAACACGTAGCACATAACACTTAGCATGCTTGACTAGATGCAAAATCCTAATAAAGCATTTAACATATAACACATAGGCATGCAACCATTACATTTGCTAACTAAAACAAAAGGGAAAGGGAAAATGGACCAAATTACTTACTACGCCCTATCTATTACAAGCCAAGAGGTGTACACATACCCCATTAATAAAAATCAAAAGTCAATGAAATAAATGAAAGGAAATAAGGAGAGGCTAGGAAAGCAAGTAGACATGCAAATTTCAATTAGCACATTAGTTCACATAGGAGAGAAACAAAAAAAGGTAAAAGAGATTATACCTCCCCGTTGGTGATACTAAGGAAGTAAACAAACTCAACTTGGCTAGAATCACCCAAGAAAAGACTAACTTAGGCTAAAATCACCAAAAACAAAAGATTAATGCACCAATTTAGTGATAAGATATAAACTAAACAATTTGAATCCACCAAAACATCAAACTTTCCCTCAATTGCAACTCAATGAAGTCAAAACTACTTAAAGACCAAGGCAAAATGCATGATCATCCAATCCACAAGCATAACATCTACTAAAGACCCAAAAGCAAGTACTACTCAATCAATTGAACACAAAAAGTTCCCCAAGTAAATAACAAGATCCAAACATTATGGAATTTCAAAGGTCCAAGAATGAACAAAGGTCCATGAATGATTTGAACATGCATTTTGAAAACTCAATAGCAACCATTAATCAATCAAATAAAACCAATTGAGAAATTTAAAAACTTCAAAAGTCCCAAAAAACAATGAAAGGCCAAATGATGACTCAAAATACACCCAACTTAGGACCTAATTGTAAAGAAATGAGAACATGCTTGGGCTTTTGTGGAACGTGGAGAAGCTTGAGGGATTAAATTGATTAAGTATTCGAATTACTTGGGCCATAGTGAGCCAAAGGGAAATTTGAGGGGTCAAAGTGCAATTTTTGGAAACACTTTCCATGCAGATTCATGCAACAAACGTAAACAATGCATTCTGCAAACAAGCATTTCGGCCAACGCTTTCTGCAGCCAAACCATTAATGCAGCTTCCATTTTCGGCAAACATATGTCAACACTAACTTGATCAAAATGCTTTCAAACAACATCCAAAATATGACAAAAAAAAACAAATTTAACATTCAATCAAACCAAAGCATAGAGGAAAAATCATGCAAATGCCATGCAAAGCTACGGAAGCGTTGTCTCCTGCCATTCTTAAATACTTATGATCTGAGATGTGAGCAAGAAAACATACTAATCTTCTAACATAATCACCCAAAAAATCAACCAATTCACTTAGTTTCATGAACATATATTTTGGAATGAGAACATGCATACACGAGGACCTGAAGCCCTTTTACTTTCTGCGAATTTTTGCTACAAGTATCATACACAATCACCACAATCTCAGCAAACCAAATGCATATGACAACTTTGAAACTACTTCAAACTAAAACATGGCTGAACATTCCTTAACAAAGCAGATAGTTTGGAAAAAATTCATGCAAAGTAACACAAGACTGGACATTTTTTAAACTAAACAGCCGTGGCCATGGTAGTTCAGAAGAAAAACAGCAAAAGAAGGAAAATGCGGTATGGCCAAAAGACAAAACTGCTGCAGAATTTCTGGTGTGAACCTTGCGGCTCATCTCATGTGGTTGGGTCCGTATAAAAGCTCTAACAACCTGTTATCTCATCAGCCCCAAACCACAACTCTCAACTAAGTAACAAATCACCTGGTGATTACAGTCCAAATGCCCAGAAAACTTGGGAAAATATCATGCAAAAATTCTGAGAAAGAAAACAGAAGCTGGTTCGGCAAAAAGGTGGCTAATTTCAGCAAAGCATTCTAACATGATTCAAACACATTAGTGCCCAAACAAACATACCCCACATTCTTCATCCAATTCACCTCAACCAACACTCCAACCTCTCGAACATACAAACCCAACCAGCAAAGAATGATGACCGAAACTTGTATGAACTATTTCAGGAAAGAAAACAGTAAAAGAATGCAGAATTTGGAACCAATCCAAGCCCATGTTATCTAAACCTTTCGTTACTGAAACTCATTATCAACATCCCAAACACATAGAAGAAACCACAACCATGGGAGCATTATGAATCCAAAC
This sequence comes from Coffea arabica, assembly GCF_036785885.1. NCBI lineage: Eukaryota > Viridiplantae > Streptophyta > Magnoliopsida > Gentianales > Rubiaceae > Coffea > Coffea arabica. The sequence goes on along the minus strand of NC_092316.1, from coordinate 35,403,112 downwards.
ATAACGAAAGTCATAAAGCCAAAAGCTTTTTTACCGTTTTTCTGGTTTTGTTCATTCAGACATGTGAAAAGTCAGAGCTTACGGATTCATCATATATCCTCACAGCTAAACACAAACCCACCCCAATCAGATTTCACAAGCGGGGCTCACATGGAGGACGAAAGCAAGTATAAAAACCGAAACTTTCTGCATTCTAGCATGACTTAACAACTCATAAACACACTCCAAAGTAGAAGGCTGTTACCTTTGGGTTTCGTTTTTCCGGCTGATGCTTGATGCGACCAAAAGAGGAGGTCTTTGTTCTCCTTCTTTTCCGGCAACCAGCTTCTCTGGCTTTCCTCCGCCGCTGCCTCCTGGTTCTCTGCTTTTCCTTAGCCGAAGTCTTTCCCTCAGTCCTCCTTTTCCTTTTCCCTTTGCCCTGTTATTTCTTACTCTCCGCCGTTACCCCCTAGCTCTCCCCCCAAACTCTCCGTAGACTTTCTTTTTTTTTTACTCCCCGTTGTTCCCTCGTACTCACATCTCTTTCTTTCTCTCTCTGATTTCAGCCGCCAGTCTTGAAGCTCTCTCTCAATCTCTTGTTTTTCTTCTCTGGTTTCTCTTGGTCAAACCCCACGCCACCCCTTCTTTCTCTGTTTTTCTCTTTTGCCGTTCGTTCGTCTCCTTTTTTCTCTCTTCCCTGCGGCTGCCCCTTTCCGTGGCTTTTATAGGTTAGAAAACCTAGAAACCTAGCTACCCTTTTCAACCATTTGCAGCCGAAACCCCTCAGGCCCTTCTGTGCAAGCTGCGCTTGCAGCTTGCCGCGACTGGAAAATGTTTTTTTTCCTTTTTTTTTAAACAGAAATTGATAATAATAATAAGAACAAATAACAAAACAATTTAATTAACATTGAATGGAAAATAAATGAACTAAAAACCACAAATTACAACTTCCATTTTTTATCGATTTTCCTTTTCCATTTTCGGCACTTTTCTCTTTTTCTTCATTTTTCCAATTTTAAACTTTTAAAGAAACCACATCTAAAACGACTAAACATATATATATTTCTTTTTTCTTTTTTTTCTTTTTCTTTTTTTTTCTTTTTTTCGCTTTTTTTTTTTAATTTTCAAACTTTTTTCATTTTTTTTTTCAAAGATAAGCCAATATGCATTAAACCATGTTTCTTTCTTTTCTTTTCCTCTTTTTCTCCTTCTTTTTATTTTTCACTTTTTTCTTTTTCTTTTTCGAAAAATTCTACGCTAAAACTTACAAAATAAAAACTACAAAAACAACTAAAAACTAAAAAGTGAATAAAACTAAAATAAAATAACACAAACAATAATGAACTAAAATGCAAACCATCTAAACACCAATCAACCGATAAGAATTATCACTAAAACAAAGCATACCAATTAATTCAAAATTTGGTGTCTACATAGATCTGAATGGAAGCAGGTCAAAATTGTAGAAAACAATACCAGAAATTTACGTCTTAGGGTGACGAACAGGGTTGTTTGCTGGACCATAACTCCCAGCTCACAAATCCAAATCAGGAAATTCCAAAGGCATTAGAAAGCTGAGACCTAAGACTAAAACTTTGATGTTTCGGCCAAGACCTGAATCCACTCAGAACAGAACAAAAATTGAGTGTCAAAATACCCATCAAAACTGTCCAGATACAAGGCAGTTCTGACGATCGATCTTGTTTGGGTCATAACGGAAGCTACGGAACTTGGATTTCGACGCACTTTATACCGTTTCGAAGCCAAAATCAAGATCTACATTTCTTATGAAGGATTCACCACCCAGATCGTACGGTATCAAAACCGAAAAGTCACGGGCAGAAGCTAAACTAAAAACGCACAGAACCTGATGTTCAAAACAGGCTTGAGTATTTCATCTATAACTCATGATACCCTAATCCGTTTGACCTGAAATTTTACAGGAATATTCAGGACTTAAGGGTCTACAATGTTGAAGAAGGCCACTCAGTCCAATTTCGAGTGTAACTACGTCAAAAATGTCACATACTACACCAGAATCGCAAAACAGGTTCACAAACCGTATTCTAGTACAAACATCATAAAACAGCCTACATAAGTCCAAATCCAGAAATTCCAAAGCCATATGAAAGCTTAGAAACAGGGCTACATTTCATTAGAAGCCCAGAACAACCAATTCTGAAGCATTCCAAACCAAAATAACCAATTACAATCGCAGTTCTCAGGTTCGGGTAGAAACAGGACAGTAAGGGTAAATCCATGTTTTCTCATTCTACGCTACTCCGATTGACCTGAAATTTTGTAGGCACCTCTAAAATGTCATTCGTTACAACTTTCATGTTTTAGGCCAAGACCAATTCATGATGAGAACATGAAGATTTGCATGGATTCCTTTCATTTTACAAGTCTGCACATTCTAATGATGGTTGATGGTGCAATCGGGCTCGAGAATCATTGAAGATCCAAATTTTCCAAATTTTAATTGGCTTCCAAATCTTGATTGGTATCTTGATTGATATCTTGATTGATTTCCAAATTGAGAGTTAAGTAAGTTGTTTGAATTAGGGAATAAAGGCTAAGGTCATGTTGACCATAGTTAAGCCAATTTGAATTAGTTAGTTTCCTATTCTAGTTGAATTAGAGTTTTAGGAAAGCAGTTAATTGCTTCCAAATTTGTTTAGGAAGTTGTGTCAAGTTTAGAAGTCAAGTCAAATAAGGAAACTTGTATTGTTTCCAATTTAGATTAGGGTTTTGAGTCTTGCAAGGCTATAAATAGCCAACTTTATTTAACTATTGAAAAACACAATTATGAGATGAATAAAAAATTGAGAGTTTTCTCTTTCTTGTTCCTTTGGGAGCGTTCCTTGATACAAAGTGAGTTGTATCTCCTTTGTTCAAGTTTCGGCTTATCAATTCAAGACCATGTTGAATTGTGGCGCCTTCTACACTTGCCTGAGGTTCACTAATTCGTTTGGTTACGGGTTGAGATAATATCAACAAGTTCGTAGTCACGGGGATTAGAGGGGTCGTAAGGTCTTTCCATCTTTGTATCCATAACCTGGTCAAGATAGATCCTTCCGCTGCCTGATCGATTCGGTTCTTCAAGACAAGTTCTTGTTGGGTCGAGTTCGTATCAAATTCGGCCTCTAACTAGGAGATACAAAACCGGACAGAATTGAAGAACAATGAAACCCTAATTCCCAATTTCTCTTCCAAAGCAGAAATTTCTTGCAATTAACTACCATTCACACCAACTAGCTTCATTCTCAATCATTTCCAATCATCATACATAGCCACATAATATTAATCATATGCAACCAGCAAAAATCCCAAATAAATAGAATACTTCATCAATCTTAACTAAAATCAAGAAATAGTCCACCAAATCACACTTATAACAACCACAAGTCATTAATTAAGCATCTTTAGATAGAAGAGAGGGGTTCCATAGTCACTCACCTTAGAACCAAAGAAGAGAGACCACTTAGCACCTTAAGCTTCCAAACAACTTCACCACACAACTCACTATCACTCACTTAATGATTTCTATGGAACAAAAACAAGGTTAAGTGGTTGTATTCTTGGATTTGAGCAAGAGAGAATCAAGAAGTTGAAGAGGTTTTCTTTCTCGTTTCTTGAGAGAGAGGTTTGGCCAAGCTTAGAGAAGAAATGAGGAATTTTTGGTGATTTTTATGATTTATTTAGTCAATGGTAAGACAATGAATAGTAGTCTTACTTAAGGACTAATCCAAGGGTGACATTTGTCACCTCCATTAATGCAAGTCTATCACTTTGTTCCCCCTCACTCTAATCCATAAAGTATCCTCTAATTATCTCTTAGCACCCGATAAATTAAACCCAGTATCCGAAACTTAACCTAATCGGCCGAATTTTTCCGAACTTACCGCACTAGTGGGTCCCACGTCCGATATACGTTCTTAATTTCTCAAAAACTAACCGATACTAGAAAAATCATCTAAAACCCATATTTACTCATAAAAATTATCCTGGGAATTTTTCTAATAAAGAAAATGTGGAAAAAGGCGGGCGATAAATAAAACTCCACTTAAGCTTTCTAATATTGTAACACTAGAGGTTTGCTAATCCAGAGTTTGCCAACCATTTTCAAACTTGTTAAACCTCTGTAAACTATAACGAATCCTATTTTTTCTTGTGCTAAAACAGACACTAGAATACCGCATAAACTAGGGTTTTATCATAAGCAAAGTCAGGGTTTTCAATCTTAGCCGAGCTTAGGGTTTCTCCTTAACCCTAAAACCTTAATATCAACTTACGAACGGGCTGGGGCCTCACAATCTCCCCCACTCAGGACAATTTCATCCTCGAAATTGCAATCAACGAGCTAAGGGTTGGAATACCCGAAATAATCAAAAGATCAAAAGGTGTACATATATATACAAGTCACCAAAATGTTCACAATATAATGCACCATATACACCAAGAGACATTTCAAGTTAGACAAAGTCAAGTGCAGTAAGTACTATATATGTAGGTATTAACATACCACAAGTAAATGACATGTAGGGACAATGCAAGGGCAAAATGAAAGAAACGCGACTTGTCGTGCCACACTCAGTGAAACCACCCCCGTCCGGTTTCTTGCTCCACTTCCCAAGGTGCCCGTTGATATCTTGTACTCACTCTAGCCAGACAAAGCCTGTTCATGTTCCCAAAATGCTAGTCTCAAGTACTTAGCAGCGCCTAAACTCTGGAGTACTCAGGCACAAGAATCTGAAATAAAACAATTCACATCTTGAGCTGCAGTCCCAAGAGTAAACTATCTACAATCGAAATTCCTACCTGACGTACCTATCTATGGTCCTCAGATACCATGAGAAAGGTTTAAGGCCTATAACATTTATGATCCATAACTTATGCCTGAACGAACACTTAGTCCTTCATACTTAGTCGCCACTTCATCCAGGCTCACTCTGCGCAAAGACCACGCGAAGCAGCTACAGGTTTTATCGCTCAATTGCTTAACTTTCAAATCAAATCAAATCCCACAGTCCGGCATCCTAAACTTTAGCCTAGGATACACTACAGAGATCTGAAACCTAAGCTCTGATACCAACTATGACGACCCCACTTCTCCCAAGGGCGAACCCAAGGGTATCGGCGGGCCGCCTGCCTAGCTCGCGCCAGGACTCAAAACTTAAAACAATAAAAGCTAGAAAATTCAAAAGAGTTCTAGATACAATCCCAAAAGAGTTATAATTACATTCTCCAAAAGTACCTGCTCACACTATTACATCCTTATATTTACCACCAAAACCAAAATGTAGACCCTAAGGAGGGTCCTTATACAAACCACCAAAACAAAAACAAAAAACAAACATACTATAAGTCCAACTATTACAATCAAACCTAACTATGCTAGTGTGTGTGCCAAAAGTCCCCGCGTCGGCCCCTGCTAAGGAAAACAAAAGGAATGGGGTAAGCTATATGCTTAGTAAGTAAACAGGGGCAAAAGCATAAATTTCACGTAACAACAGTGACATAGTAAGAGTAAAGCAAAAGCAGAAAAGTAACATCACATAATAAGGATACAGGTGGCTCCAAAGCCAATTCATATGCCATGCGTGATCTCCTGCCGACACTCCGTCGACACACTTAATGGTCCGTAGAACTTCACTTGTACACCCACCGACACCTTATCACCCTCACTGGCCAGTCACCTCACAAACTTGCCCGAGCGAACGAAATCACAAACTTGAGCTTGAGTCACAAGCTCGGGTCACAAATTTGGTTCACATACTCGGTGAACCGGATTCACAAACTTGGTGACCTCAAACCAGGTTGGACTGACTTCGACCAAGCCCTAACCGGCTCGAATAGTCCATCTAGGTATTGAGATCGGGCCCCAAACTCACAAACTTCACAAAATTTACTCAAAAGTCACCCCGAGCCACAAGCTCAAGGGTTTTAGTTCCAAAATTGCTCATATACGCAAGCCATGTACAAATATGTGCGCAAGTTAGGGTCTAGGTCGAGTGCGATAAAGTACACCCTCGCCTAGGTACCCCCTTAATACATATCGAAACACATAAGCAACTAACACACAAGTGTGACCTGAATACTTACTCAAAATACAAAAGTAGTACAAAAGTGGAAATCACTTCGTGTGTTGGCTAGTAGTGGGCCCCACCGGCTCCGCCTAGCTCACCACTGTCTGAAATAGAAGATTTTATCACATTATATCACAAACGGCTACTAACGACCCAAAACAAGCAAAACGGCAAAAGCCGACACACGCAAGTACGGAAACGGCAAAATTGGCACATGCAAGTGCGCGGAACGGCAAAAGGAAACGGCCAAATCTGCCATCTCAAACCGTTTTGATCAAAGATTAGGCTAGGAAAGTCGGATCAAAGTGAGCGAGATACTGTTTTGAAGTTATGAGAAAGGGCTACAAATCTCCTGAAGAAACTTTAATCTAGATCTGAATGGAAGCAGGTCAAAATTGTAGAAAACAATACCAGAAATTTACGTCTTAGGGTGACGAACAGGGTTGTTTGCTGGACCATAACTCCCAGCTCACAAATCCAAATCAGGAAATTCCAAAGGCATTAGAAAGCTGAGACCTAAGACTAAAACTTTGATGTTTTGGCCAAGACCTGAATCCACTCAGAACAGAACAAAAACTGAGTGTCAAAATACCCGTCAGAACTGTCCAGATACAAGGCAGTTCTGACGATCGATCTTGTTTGGGTCATAACGGAAGCTACGGAACTTGGATTTCGACGAACTTTATACCGTTTCGAAGCCAAAACCAAGATCTACATTTCTTATGAAGGATTCACCACCAATATCGTACGGTATCAAAACCGAAAAGTCACGGGCAGAAGCTAAACTAAAAACGCACAGAACCTGATGTTCAAAACAGGCTTGAGTATTTCATCTATAACTCATGATAACCTAATCCGTTTGACCTGAAATTTTACAGGAATGTTCAGGACTTAAGGGTCTACAATGTTGAAGAAGGCCACTCAGTCCAATTTCGAGTGTAACTACGTCAAAAATGTCACATACTACACCAGAATCGCAAAACAGGTTCACAAACCGTATTCTAGTACAAACATCATAAAACAGCCTACATAAGTCCAAATCCAGAAATTCCAAAGCCATATGAAAGCTTAGAAACAGGGATACATTTCATTAGAAGACCAGAACAACCAATTCTGAATCATTCCAAACCAAAATAACCAATTACAATCGCAGTTCTCAGGTTCGGGTAGAAACAGGACAGCAAGGGTAAATCCATGTTTTCTCATTCTACGCTACTCCGATTGACCTGAAATTTTGTAGGCACCTCTAAAATGTCATTCGTTACAACTTTCATGTTTTAGGCCAAGACCAATTCGGCCTCTAACTACGAGATACAAAACCGGACAGAATTGAAGAACAATGAAACCCTAATTCCCAATTTCTCTTCCAAAACAGAAATTTCTTGCAATTAACTACCATTCACACCAACTAGCTTCATTCTCAATCATTTCCAATCATCATACATAGCCACATAATATTAATCATATGCAACCAGCAAAAATCCCAAATAAATAGAATACTTCATCAATCTTAACTAAAATCAAGAAATAGTCCACCAAATCACACTTATAACAACCACAAGTCATTAATTAAGCATCTTTAGATAGAAGAGAGGGGTTCCATAGTCACTCACCTTAGAACCAAAGAAGAGAGACCACTTAGCACCTTAAGCTTCCAAACAACTTCACCACACAACTCACTATCACTCACTTAATGATTTCTATGGAACAAAAACAAGGTTAAGTGGTTGTATTCTTGGATTTGAGCAAGAGAGAATCAAGAAGTTGAAGAGGTTTTCTTTCTCGTTTCTTGAGAGAGAGGTTTGGCCAAGCTTAGAGAAGAAATGAGGAATTTTTGGTGATTTTTATGATTTATTTAGTCAATGGTAAGACAATGAATAGTAGTCTTACTTAAGGACTAATCCAAGGGTGACACTTGTCACCTCCATTAATGCAAGTCTATCACTTTGTTCCCCCTCACTCTAATCCATAAAGTATCCTCTAATTATCTCTTAGCACCCGATAAATTAAACCCAATATCCGAAACTTAACCTAATCGGCCGAATTTTTCCGAACTTACCGCACTAGTGGGTCCCACGTCCGATATACGTTCTTAATTTCTCAAAAACTAACCGATACTAGAAAAATCATCTAAAACCCATATTTACTCATAAAAATTATCCTGGGAATTTTTCTAATAAAGAAAATGTGGAAAAAGGCGGGCGATAAATAAAACTCCACTTAAGCTTTCTAATATTGTAACACTAGAGGTTTGCTAATCCAGAGTTTGCCAACCATTTTCAAACTTGTTAAACCTCTGTAAACTATAACGAATCCTATTTTTTCTTGTGCTAAAACAGACACTAGAATACCGCATAAACTAGGGTTTTATCATAAGCAAAGTCAGGGTTTTCAATCTTAGCCGAGCTTAGGGTTTCTCCTTAGCCCTAAAACCTTAATATCAACTTATGAACGGGCTGGGGGCTCACAGTTTGTACTTATGCTCGGTCCTTGTTCTGTACTTCTTCTCAAAATTATGTCTCCGGCCTCAATCATATCTTGGATTTTGTGTTTAAGTACCCGACAATTGGCAGTAGAATGTCCAGGAGCTCCAGAATGATAGGCACAAAAAGATTGAGGATTATAACCAGGGGGAACTCCTTTAGTATAGACCTTAGGAGGTATTGTATCAATTTTCCCCGCGGCCTTGAGTTGCTCATACAGTTGATCAAGGGGCCGACCTAAATTGGTAAAAATTCTATATCGGGCCGGGTCTTGGGTGACAGCGGTCTGTTGATAGTTGTAGTTATGGTTGACGGGTAAGGTGGGTCTTGGATGATAAGGGGAGCGAGGTCTAGTTTGAAAGTTAAGTGGAGAAATATGAAATGGTGTCGTAGGTGTGTTTAGGTAATTTGGTCGAGGTCGAGAGTGGTTACTAGTGGTATGGTGCACAGGTTGAAGGTGTGATTGGTACGGGTAACGGGGTGAATAGGTGGAGTTCTGTCGGTATCTCGGTTGGGGAGCAGGGCCTCGATTCGAGACAAATGAAGCCTCCTCTTCTCTCTTTTTGAATGGGGATTTCTTGTTACCGCTGCCTTGATTTTGCATCGCTTCCAATTGCGATTTCAGAGCCGACACGTTAATAATCTTTCCTGCCCTTATAAACTCATCATATTCTTCTAATTTATTAACAATCTCGGCAAAGGAACACCCAGTCATTCGAAAAATTTCTTCAAAGTATGGCGGATCATGCGCCTTAATGAAGGTGCGTATGATTTCGTCCTCAGTCATTGGTGGCTCGACTTTTACGGCTATTTTCCTCCATCTCTTAGCATAAGTCTTATGATCTTCAGATGGCTTCCTCTTTGTCCCTTCCAGCGTGGTTCGTGTCGGAGCCAGCTCGCAGTTATACTCGTATTGCCTTACAAAAGCATTTGACAAGTCAATCCAAGTCTTTACTTCTTCGGGCTTCAAATTTGAGTACCAATCGAGGGCATCCCCCTCCAGACTTTCGGGGAATAACCTTAAAGGCAGATTTTCATCTGTTGGCCTACCCAACTTGTTGGCGAACAATCGGAGGTGCGTCTTGGGATTGCCTGTCCCATCATACTTGTTAAACTTCGGAGTTTTGAATCCCTCAGGCAATTGTACATTTGGAAAGAGACAAAGCTCGTCATAGTCCAGCACTCCTTGCTTGTTTAAACCTTGACTTTTCCTTATAAATTCATCAAAACGGTCAAGGCGTTTGAGCAGCTTTATATCAACAGGAGCAGAACATTCTCCTATCTCTGGCTTGTTCTGAATGGTATGGTCTGGCAAGAAAGGCTCAGCAGTAGCGTGATAAAAAGTGTGTGGCTCAGGGGGTATATTTGAGGTGATGTGAGGTTGTGGGCCTTGCATGTAAGTAGGGAAAAATGAAGGATCAGGAGGGTAAGTGTATGGCAAATGTATGGTGGGATATGTGAAAGTTCCTTCGGGTGGAATAGGAAAAGATGGAGTAACGGTGACTTGAGTTGAAGGGATGACAAACGGTTCTGGCTCAGCCTGCTTGACGGGTATAGGTTCGGGTTGAACTCCGCTGCTGATTAGCTCGTCAATCAATTTCCTTTGGGCCGCCATCTCAGATGCCATTTCACCAAACTTAGTAAGCATCTCGGTTAACTGAACCCCTAAACTTGTAGTCTCAGGTTGGCCCGTAGTAGTAGACCTATCTACTTGTTCCGGTTGTGAACTCATGTTTACACGACTCCTCTGAGCTTGACTACGGGATTGTGTTATGATGGGGTTTCGACGAGAAGCTATGTTTAAATATTACCTGAGAATTTTGAAAGGAATTGCCTTTAGATTTAACCCTCGTTTAGTTATTCCAAGAAAATAAAGAAAAGGAAAAGAAAAAGACAAGAGTTTGTAAATATCCAAAAAAAATCGGATGCATGTCCTATGGGGGAGCCCTTTTGTGCCAAGGGTAGGCCTAGCATGAAAATGCAATCCTCTAGGGTAGGCACTATACCATACCTGATGGATCCGATCAACTTATTGAGTGAAAAATAAATTTGAAAAATTTGGTCAATTGGAGTGACGAAAGTCATTTGTCAAAATGAGGTCAACGTCCGAATGGATTGATCACTTTTGATCGATACAAGAACTTGTAAAAACGCACGGGTTTGACCTTGACGAACTTCCTATAGAAGAGATTGGAATTCGTTTTGACAATTTTTCTCAGTGAAGCACAGGTCAAAAACTCCAACTGATCAAATGGCTGGATGCAATGGATGTTTTTCTCAAAATCGACTAGGTTTTCCATTTTGAAATTCGACATTGAAATCCTAATTGGTCAAATGAAATTGACAATTTATTAAAAATCGACCGGATTACCCTAAAAGGGGAACAGGTCAAATGAATTGAATGAAATTTAATTTATCCAAAATTAATCAGATCACCCTAAAAAGGGTAAATTGATCAAATAGATTGAACGAAACTTGATTTATTCAAAATCGGCTCGGTTGCCCTAAAAATGGGTAAATTGGCCAAATGAATGAAATTGAATTAGTGATTTATTCAAAAATCGGCCGAATGACCCTAAAAAGGGTAAATTGGTCAAATGAATTGACGATTTGTTCAAAATCGACCGGATGACCCTAAAAAGGGTAAATTGGTCAAATGAATTGATGATTTATTCAAAATCGACCGGATGACCCTAAAAAGGGTAAATTGGTCAAATGAATTGATGATTTATTCAAAAATCGACCAGGTGACCCTAAAAAGGGTAAATTGGTCAAATGAATTGATGATTTATTGAATGAATTGGCAAACTGGATTGGTTGAATTGTCCGGCCATTGGTTATTTCAAAATTATTGAGGTGCATTAGTCTATGACCTTCTAAAAATCAAATTTTGGCCTCAATTTATTTATCGTCTCAAAAGGAGGAATCATTTGTGAATTTCTTCAAATTAATGTCCTTCACGCAAGGGATTTTTACCAATTTTTGATAAAATGGCCAAAAAGTGATTATTAGATGCTCATATTCCAAAGATCACTCTATAAAAATGATCGGATCCTACCTTACCTTGTGCACTACCCCTTTGGATGGTACAAAATGTAAACGTGCAAGTCTCACTGGATTAAGTATCCGAGTCACAAGGTGGCTTATTCCTAAACACGGGATTCCCTATGTGGCATTCCCTTTCTATGGTTTATGCATGATGCCATTTATTAAAGCAGTAAAATATGCCATTTGAAATGAAACATGACCTAAGGAACCCTTTATTTGCCAGGGTAAGCCTAAAATGGTATGGCATTATTAATTTATGAAATTTCTAAACGTGCAATAGCCTATCTATAAGGGTAGGTCCTAAAAGAGGATCATGTCAGACCTCTTATTTCCTAACGTTTGTGAATGCAAAAGACAAGAAACAAGGAAACGTTAGTTCAGCACATAATCACATAACACGTTGGCCAATAAAGCAACAAAGGCAGATAAGGAAAGAGGGGTTGGATCCCTTCCCTCGTGAATCGTGTCCCTAATAGGGTAAGGTCAACTCTACCCTAGGCAACTCTAATATGGATGCATGAGGTTGGGGTTCGCTAATGCATCTAGACTCGATAAGCTCAATAGGTCCCCGAGCCTTCAGACTTGGAAACCAAGGGTCATCAATCCCAAGGTTCTTTGTCGGTGGCTCGAGCGATTCCCCAAACGCTGCTACGCACACATCGTGTCACGGCTACGTGTTTGAGTGAATCTATCAAAATCCTCAACCTTCGACTAAAAGCTAAAGGCTATCAACCCATAGCTTAAAGCGGAAGATTGAGTGACCCATTGGATCATGCTACACACACATCGTGTCGTGATCACATGTCCAAGTGGGTCACCTAATCCTAGTAGGGTGGAGTGGCGTGACAAGCCACTAAAAGAAAAATAAATGAAGGGATAAAAAATAAAGCGTATGCACGTATGCTAGTACTCGTTTGGAGGGGAGGGATCGAGAACCAACGCGAGGCTCTAAGGTGATGTCCCCTACCCGAATGCAATGCAAGCGCGAGATAAGCAAGTAAACATACATCCAATCAACCAATCATACATTCGCGAGCGAGGGAGTAGTTGGACACGCGTGAAATGCAAAATCCTAAAAAAGGAAAAAATGTAACCCTAAAACACCCAAATGTGATATATGAAAAGGTTAAAAGAAGAAAAATGTTGATTAAATCAAATTTGCTCGGACTCTCGAAAGTCCCCAGTGGAGTCGCCAACTGTCGCGCCCCATTTTTTGATAAATAAATAAATGGTTTAAAAATGTATTTTTTTTATTCAATTTGTGATTGGAAAATGAATTGTGATTTAAAAGAAAAATGGGTCTAAATGGGGATTTGAGAATGCGACGATTTGACCCAAAATTATAGTTTAAAAAGGGTTTTTTAAATAAAAAATCGGAGTCGCCACTTGGTAACGAGTTAAGGTGTACCAAGTCACCTAAAAATGAATTTTTAAAGAAAAATAGGAAAAAGTAGTAAGAAACCCCTTTTAAACGACTCCTAGTCCACGTAAACCAACGAAAAAGGTTCGGGAGTCACATTTGGCGAAGGGGAAGGCAAGGATAAAATCCAAGGCACCCCTTCGACCTAGCCAAGGCTAGTTGCGTGATTTAATCAAAGATTTTCTTGCTTTAACCAAAGAATTTATTACATTTGGATGTACTACATGAATGCAAATCCTAGACCTAGGGGGACATGAGGGAAATTTCTCTTCAAAGGTTGAGTGGTGCCAATCACATTAATTGTGAAGCCCAATAACGATCCTTTGAAGAAGTCACGAATAATGCGAGTGGGATGCAAATGAATGGAATGCATGTATGCAATGTGAGGACATGAGTTTGAAAAAGTAATAAAAACAATAAATATGTAAATGAAAATGTGCACGTGAGTGGGCAAGGTACGGTATGTGTAATGATAATATGAAGTGCATGTGTGCAAGTGATGATAAAAGTGTTCGTGTGCAAGTGAAGAAACATAAAGGTGCACGTGTGCAAAATGGGAGGAAAAATGAAAGTGTGATGAGGGTATAAAATAGTAGAGTGGATTTAAAAATGCATGAGCCTAGGGAATTCATGCATATTGGGTACGGGGAGACCTAAATCGTGACTCAATTTGCCCTTTTATAGAGGGGATACAAGCGTGCTAAGGCTTAGAAAAAGCCACACTCGTCTATATCCCATATTTAAGGGGACTCTCAAGCAAATGAACCCTATAACTAGCATGAAATGCAAAAATCCTAAAATGGAGGGAAAAGGGGTTCGGGGGGCATGCAAAATGATAAAACTAAAAAAAAATGCATGACATGTAATGAACATGCAAACATGTACTAACGAGGGGAAATCCCTAAGGGTCTAGCGTTGGACTAGCCCATTCTATGACTTCCGACTAGCGTTGGACTAGTGGAAACGTACATTCATCCATCACATTCATTCAGGCTATGGAAAGCGAGTAGACATGCCAAACACTTATAAACACATAGCACATAACATTTAGCATACTCGACTAGATGCAAGGCCCTAACAAAGCAAATTAACACGTAGTAACTAAGCATGCAAGACACATAAGACAATTAAAGCCCTAACTATTACATTTGCTAGCTAGGCACATGACTTCGATAGGTCTTCATTGAATGCTCCTCCAAGCCCTATCTATTACATTAGGGAGACCCTACTACAATTTAAAAGGGGGAAAAGGAATAAAATAATTAAATTCCTAACTATTACAAGCCAAGAGGTGTACACATACCCCATAAAGAATAACTTAAATAAAAAGCAAAAGTAAATGACAAAAAGAAATTAAAGAAAGGCTAGGAAAGCAAAGTAGACATGTATTTCTCACGTAGTACGTTGGTTCACATAGGAGAGACAAAAAAAATAAAAGAAGTTATACCTCCCTTGAGTTGGAGCTCTAACGTAGTGAAATTACTAATTTACCCTCCAAAATAATAAAAGGGTCAAGGTACCACTTAAATTATCAAATAATCACATGAAACAACCATTAAACACAAAAATGGAAATTAAGCACGAAACGAAAATTTAAATATGGAATAGACCATGCATGTGCAGGCAAAACTCGGTCTCGAATAAAAAAGTCTCAGGAATCTAAAATGGAGTGCTAAATTGAATGGTCTAAGGTGGAATCTATCACAATCAAATGCAAAAATCACGAAAGAAGAAATGGAAAATTATTTATCAAAGTTAAATAACAAGATTAGCTAAGCAAAACTTAAATCAAACGAAACCAAGACCATAAATGCCTCGAAGTTATTAAGCTTTCATGATTTTATCCTAGAAATCTATTAAGATTGTCCACAATTCACATGAAAACATGTCAAGGCCTAATCACGTAAAAGGGGTCCAATTACAAACATTAATCAGTCATGTGAGCCCAATTAGAACATTTAAGCACTTCAAAAGTCCCAAAATAAAAAGAGGCCAAATAACGGTTCAAGTTGCCATTAATTTAGGACTTAATTGCAAAAGATTAGCACATAATTGGGTCATAGTGCAACCAAGGGAGACTTGAAGGATCAAAGTGCAATTTTCAGCAATTGTTTCATGCAAAACTCATGCAAGCTACGTAGACAAGAAAACCTCTACAACTACTTTCTATTTAAACTTCCATCAACCAAGAAAGAAAACTGCTGCATTTCTCATTTCCATTTCCAAGCTTTGATCAAAAAACATTTCATCTAAGCATAACCATTTCATCATTGCAGGATTAAAGATAGCAACTCTTATTGCAGGATTAAAACAAGAAGTGAAGCTGGCCATCAAGGGATAAAGACTAAACAACAAGTCAGCTGTAGGAAAAAAAAAAAGAAAAAAAAGGCTGCAGGTTTTCTGTAATACTTCCTTAGGCTTTGAAGCTTTTACAACCTTGCATGACAGATTTTCTAATGAAACAAAACAAAAACTCTCAAACCAAAAATCCAACTTCAAGTTCCTGCCAAACTCATCATGCATGCAAGAGCCAAAACGAAGATGATTTCTATGCCAATTTGGTACAACAACTGAAAAACCATCCCAGCAGCAAATGGATTTTCAGCAACAACGAATGAGGCTTGCTGCAATTTTCTTTTCCAGTCATGGCTTTTCTTTCATCATGCAAACCAGATTTTTGATTCACATACAAAGCTTTGATTAGGTATTTTTCAACCCGACATCATAACTCCAACTAACCAACAAGCGACTTAACTTTAAACTTCAAAACAAGCAAGAACAATAAAGGAACTAATGCATCACAAAAATTCTGGACAAGACATTCATGCAGAATGGTTTGGCAATCTGAAATCCCTTTTTCAGTAATGTTTGGTCATGCAACCAAGGGAACTTGGGATAGCGGGGATGGCGTGATTTTAAAAAAACTTTCATGCATCATGTTCAATGGCCTCTCCTGCAATTTTCTGCTGCAACTTTGCAGCTCCATTCACGCAAGCTTCTCCGAACAAATTGCACCAAGCTCACGGTTTATCAATCCAAACCAATAAAGATCTCAACTCATTTAATTAACAAAATCTGGATAAGGTTACAACGATCAAACAACAAACCAACCAGAGGGAAACTCAACCCATCCCAGGAACTTGAGCAAAAGCCATCACTCGACAACTCTTAACAGAACTAAACACTTCAAGCTAACAAAATGGAACCCAAATCAGAAAGTAAATACCAAATGCATGATTAACATTCAGGCTCCTCCCAGATAGCATGCAATAATCTTAACCAGACAAACAACCACAAATATAGCCGATCATGGTATTTCACTTAACCAACAAAAGCTAGGACTTTAAGCTAGATTTCCATTCAATAGCTCAATGAAACAGAAAAAGAAAACTGCTATAGCAGAAATTCTCGGCCGGCTAAGTCAGATCTCACAACATTTAAACGAGCAAGCAACCACACGATACAAGAAAAACACACTAACAACAAAAAGACAGCAACTTTAGGCTGTATGATGAAAAGGGAATGCATAAAAAAAATCCTCTATCCAGCAACCAGATTCCATATGAAATGAAAAATAGGCAAGAGAAAGGATCGAGGGCTACCTGTTCACCACCTTTGGATTTGCAGCTTCAGTTTAGATGCAAAGCAGATTTCGGATGAAGTAGCTTCCAGAGCTTCTTTCGGTCTCCCTCCCAGCTGCGGCTCCCTCTTCTGGTCGCTCCTATCCCAAACTCTCAAAGCTCTCTCTTTCACTCCTTCAGCCCTCCAAGCCCTCAGCTTTTTGTTCCTCACAGCCGTCCACTCCTTCTGTTTTTCTTTTCTTGCCGTTTCTCTACCTCTCCTTTTCTTTTTCTCACAATCTCAGCCGCCACCCCTTTCAGTTTTCCTTAGCCGGCCGTGTTCTCTCCCCGTATCTTCTCATCCCCTTGTGCGGCTGCTATTTGTCTTCCTTTTATATGGAACTCAAGGCTCCTAAACCCTCACTCCAATGGTGAGGATGAAGGGCCTGTCCTTCCTTCACATCCAGCCATCCAACGGGGCCTCTGTTATTGCAGCGTGCATGCCGCGATACTTTTTTTTTTTTGAGATTAATTTAACAAAAATGATAATAAAAACTAAGTAATAAAAAACAATAATTTTTACATCAAAATAAACAAACTAAAACAACAAAATTGCCATTTTCAATCTTTTTTTTTCATTTTTCATTTTTCATCATTTTTCACTTTTTTTTTCTTTTTTTCACTTTCAAGAAATTCTATGCTAAAAACTTAAAAATAGAAATAAAACTAGAAACTAAAAACTAAAAATCGAATAAAACGAACACGACAAATAAAAAACTAAAAATAAACAGTAAATGAAATTACACCAAAATTTGGTGTCTACACCTGACTTTTCTAAGACATTTGAAATTGATTGTGATGCTTCAGGTATTGGAGTTGGAGCTGTGTTGAACCAAGGAGGAAGACCTATTGCCTACTTTAGTGAGAAACTCAATGGGGCTGCACTGAACTACTCAACTTATGATAAAGAGTTGTACGCCCTCATTCGAGCACTACAAGTTTGGCAGCATTACTTAAGGCCTAAGGAATTCGTGATACACACTGATCATGAGTCCCTTAAATACCTTAAGGCCCAGCACACCTTGAGCAAAAAGCATGCAAGGTGGATTTCTGGCGACCCCACTTTCCCCTAAGGCGAACCAAAGGGTTGGTAGGCCGTCTGCCCAGCTCTCGCCAGGACTCACGCAAGCATTTTAACCCAAATCCATTCGAAGGATAATTTAATCTATGATAAAACAATTTTCACAACTAGGATCACCCCTAAAACCACATTAACTTCAGAGATAGCAAGGATAAATTGGCCAGTTGTGGCTCTTAAACTCCCCACGTACTACGTACTAAAGTATAAAGTCATACCAATACGGATAGATAACTACATAAATCTCTATTACAAACATACAAGCCAGATAACCGAATTAAGGTTTACACATTTTCCAGCTTCAAGTGGCAATCCGAAGAATAAGAAATACATTAATCCAAAACACATTACAGCCCATAGAATAGGTTATAGTATTCAAATACAATCCAAAAGAAAACATAAGTAAGCATCCAGCTTTCAGTTTCCAGAACCTATTAAGGAAAACAATAAACGTGGGGTGAGCTAAAGCTCAGTGGTGCCCCAAAACATGCAATCACTTAAATCAAACAGCGGATAACAATTTAAACAAATTGATTAACAGGTAGAAATTTGCAGCATTAAACAAGTAGGAAAGCGAGTAACAACACAGGGTAGGATACAGGGGCTCTCGGGAGCCATTCTCCTTGCTTGATCAGATACCCTCGTAGTTGACCCTCCGTCAACTTTCACTACTTATAGTCCATGTAGATCCACTTATTTTAATCCTAACCCGTCACCGTTCATACCTCTGCTTCGGGCCCGACTTCGTCTACCGACGCAGTATACTCGAGATATACCCGTAATTGATTGGTCGAGGGATTTACCCAACGACGTGATTGCAGTCAGATTCATGCGTCGAGGAACTCAACCAACGACGTAACTGCGTTTAGATTCATAGATTCTTGCGTCGAGGAATTCAACCAACGACGTGATTGCAGTCGGATTCATGCGTCGAGGGATTCACCCAACGACGTAACTGCGTTTAGATTTATGGTAGTTAGATTCGTGCGCCGAGGGATTCACCCAACGACGTAACTACATTTAGATTCAAGGATTCATTAGAAAATGTTTCACACACGTCACCACTCGAACGGCTAGTGCGATAAAGTACACACTGCTCACTTCGATGGATCAGAAACCATTTATTGCATTTTGACAATTATCACATAGCGAGTTGATAAAGCACTTAACCACGTAGGCATAAAACAAGCAGAGACACTCACCAAGAGTGAAGTTCAGATATCGAATGAGGAATCGAATTCCACGTCCTCGCAATATCCTAAAAATCAGGTTTTGAAACTATAAGTTACTATACAGTTTCTGAGCTTGTAAATATCGAGGTATACCTAATATATTACTGGTTTACTTTCCTTTAGAAACTTGACAAAAATAGAAGGAATGTTTATCATAGATTTCCTTAAGATAGTATTCCTGAGGAAAATAACTGGTATTACTTTCTTGAAATAAGTCGCTAAGCCTCAGAGTATCAATGTTAGGAAGTTACTTTGAACATTTCTTTTAAAGCTATGGCTCTTGCAAAAATTATTATTAAAACTATTTTACTAAAATAGGGTTTCTTGCCGAACAAGTTTCCCATGTTTTTCACTAGAGTTATTGCAACTCGTATTTTGGAACTTTTCCTATAATTAACTAGCCAGAAGCAATACTTAAGGAAGGAAAAGGATTTAATATAAAGCTTAGGGTTTTCAAAAGCTATAGAGTTTATTTACTATAGTTATCGAGGCTAGTTTGAACTAAAGGAAATTATCAAGTTGGAAAGTTTTAGGCCAAAACACTAGATTTTGAGTTTTATACTTTAATACTAGCTAGGAAATATTTTTGATTAATTTGATCATAGTTACTCGAGTTCGCAAGGTCGATACACTTTCACAACTTCGATTTTATTTCGAAATTATCTCATGGTCAAAATAGGGCAAAAATCCCATAGCAGATTACTAAGGCTTCGCCAAACGTTAGCCCCAGATTTCAATAAATGCATTTCTGATGAAAATAAAGTTGAACAACCAAGGCTTCATCAATCATTAGCACTTGGTCTCAGCAAACCCAACATAAGCAAGTAAAAGTAAAAGTAAAACTCCCAAGACATTTCAACACTCAATGTTCGTCATCCAATAATAATTATAAAGTCATTCACATGGCCAAGGACTTCATCAATCATTAGCCCTTGACATCATCAATTACTTCCAACCATAATTCAGTCAAGAATTTGAATCACTAGTAAGGTAAAAGCTCAATCCAAATTCAAGTTTAGTTTCAAAATGACACAGGTCATTCATGCCAAACAGTTCACTTTGAAAATTCGCCGACAGCAGTACTCATGGAGTAAAAATACGAAATTTCTACAGGACAAGGGTCTATGATTCTAGTTTCAAATGCCGCTGACGGCGCCTTAAACGGATTTTCCTACACCAAGATATACCCGTTTTATCGAGACTGGTCAGGGACTTCCGAAAATCTGGAGTTTCATTTCCTCTTATGAAAATCCCTTTTTCTCATTTAACACCAACATGTTTTTATTTCAAACCGTCCATACATTTCCTTATAGATTCCCGAACAATATATTCCAGGCATTTCAACCATTATATTTTCAAGAAAATTTCCAAAATCCAAGTTGATATTTCAACTCAATATTCGGCAATCACAAGAAAATTTTCCAGCCTTTGTATACCCATACGTTTGGTTAAATCATTCAAGATATCAAATATTTTCTTGCTCAACAAATTGTATATCTTAAAATTTGCATCTCTTATGAAATTCTGAGCCACCATAATCCAGGGAAATAAAATAAATTTCCAGAGTCAAATTAAAATTTTCCAATGATATTGAAATTCTGGTTCATACCCCTTCGGTTATTCCCCAAAATTTCCAGCAATCAATCTACTTTAGTTCGAATTTTTTTTCCTTGGTTTGAGTATGGTATTAGGTACTCAATTCAGCGTTTAAACACTTAGCTAGCAAATAAACATTTCCATATCAAAAATTAGGTTTGAACCATAACCCAAATCATCAAATTTCCAAGAAAGTCTCCAGATAGCCTCGGTTTGAGCTGCACAAAATCTGGTTGCATCTTATTTTTATTTTCAGTTCTAACTCAACTAATTATGTGCATGCCAAGCTAAAATTTCTCGTTACTTACTAGTTAATCAAAGTTAGAGGCTCCAAAACAGAAAACTATACCAAATGAAGCTACATTAACAAGAAAATCTCTCGGCAGCAACTTTTCAGCAAAGCAGAATTTTCCTAAGCTCTTTAATTCATCATCCGAATACACAATCAGTGCATGCAAGCACTGGTATATCTTTATCTACCAGTAATTAGCTTAAACATCATATTTTCATGTAGCTAATTGCATTTATGCTCAGATTATTAGATTTAAATAGATTACAACTGCATTTCAGATTTCTGGTTCACATCAATTCCAGTTCACTACATCAGAATTTTTCCCAGGTTCCTGATTTCATCATCCAATCACACAAAATTATCATGCATGGCCCTAATCATAACAATCATCCAAGATTCAGTTAATTAATCACCATTGCATGCTCAAATCACTTCAGGAAAACACATTAAAGCTGCATTTCCATCTCAGCTACTCGGCAGGGACATTTAACCAAAACAGATTTTCCTAAGACTTTGATTTCATTAATCGGCTGTCTAAACCATGCATGCATGTCCCTAAAGGTTTCAATCTACCTCTGATAACTCCTAAAATGATCCAGAAATTACCTCACAGCAAGCTAAGATCTCGCACAGAAAGTCTGAAAAATTTTTCTTCCTCTCGGCTCTCACACACGCGACAGTGGTTGTGGTTGTCGGTGGAGCTGGTGATGGTGCAGCCGTGAAGTTGGGTGCAAATGGAGGTGCAGACGGTGCAGCTCTCTCGGAAAATTCCTCCCTGGTTTCACTCCAGCTCTCTGCTTCTTCCCTCGGCTCTTCTTGTCGATGGTATCAAGGTAGGGAAGAAATGTTTTTGTGAAATGAAATGTTGTGGTCTGATATGTGAAGTGAAGAGGACAGAAGAGGTGCCGTGGTTTTGGAGATGTTTGAGTGTTAGCAGAGGTTGTGTACTGCAGTGGTGAATATACCGGTTGGTCAGCTAGGGAGGTGGTGTGTTGAAGTGGTGAAGAATGCAGTTGGCCGGTTGGGGTGGTGGCTAATCATGCTGTCCGAGGAGTTGTTTGGCTGTGCATGGAATTTCTGTGGTAATGTTATGGTGGTGTGGAAAGAAAATGGAAATGAGCTACGGATGAGAGTTGAGTGTGCAAGTGGAGAAGTTTTCTCATTGGCCGAATGGAGAGGTGCATGATCATTGTGTCCGATAATTTGGTTTTGAAATTTCATGGTTGATTTGAGATTGTATGGAGGCATTTTAGTCCTTTCACGTTTCTTTCACATCTCCACTCAAAACCTTAGTTCTAACTTATCTCCAAAAATTTGTCCCAAATATAATTCGATCCCTAATGACATGTTAATCTTGCAAGACTTTGTTTATCGAAATTCTTATATCCTAAGTATACTTAAGATACCTATATCGATGGCACTAAACAGAATTTATCATCGGAAAATTAAATGATTTATTTTAAGGTAGTAAATCTAACGATTCCATTATCATTAATTTAGTATAAAGGAATTAAGTATTCTAACATTTTATTTTAAGGCGAAAATTTAATCCAACCCTAAAGATATTTATTTAGTCAAAAAAAAAACCAAGAAATTTCATAACTTTGGAAAAGTATATTATATATATATATATATATATTTTTTTTATAAACCTATTTTTACACACGTAATCGTGAACAATTAAAAGTAATGCTAGAAGTTATTGAACAATAAAAGACATGCAAATGAAATATGCACTAGTTTATATATTCATTTTTCAGGGATCTCACAGGATTTGTGACGCCCCGAAAAGTATGAGTGTGAGAACCCGGAAATTTTCTAATTTTCTAGGGTTTATTTTATTTAATCGCCCGCATTTTCAGCATTTTCTTTGTTAGAAAAATTCCCCAGATAAAGTTTATGAGCAAATATAGTTTTTAAATGATTTTTCTAGTATCGGTTAGTTTTTGAGAAATTAAGAGCGTATATCGGACGTGGGACCCGCTAGTGCGGCAAATGTAATATATTTTTGATAACTTGTTGGAGTTTTGTGCTAAGTGATATTTTTCTACAAGGTGTTAAGAGATATTTATGGATTGGCATGAGAGAGACAAAAAAAGATAAGTTTTAAACCAAAAGGTGACATGTGTCACCTTCTTATTCAAAGTTGGACCTTGACTTTGACTTGGACTTGTCTTAACCTTTACTAAACCAAATTTTGACCCAATTTCTTTCCATTTTATTGTCTTGGCCGACTCTCTCTCTCTCCAAGAAAAGAAAAGAAAGCTCTCAACTTGTTTCTTCAATTTCTTGCTCAAATCTAGCAAATCAACCGTTTAAACTTCCAATTTCTCCATAAAAACCCTTAGTTTAGTGGTTGTGAGGTTGGTTGTGAAGTGGTTTGGAAGAAAATGGTGCTAAGTTGCTTCCTTTCTTGAGGTTTCAAGGTGAGTGGCTTATGAATTCCTTCTTTGGTCTTGCTAATGTCAAATTAATGGTTTGTATTGGTTAAAGATGTGATTTTATGGAAGATTAGCACTTGAATGCATGAAATTTCCAGGTTAGGGTTTCACACAAGCCTGTTCTGTCCGAATTTATTTCAGCATGTTAGAGGCCTAATTGGCCTTAGCGCAAAATATGAAAGTTGTTGAGAATCATGTTTTCTAGTCTCCTGTTAATTTTCAGCCCAATCAGAGCTTGGTAGCCTTAGATAAGACGGAAATGCCCAGACTGGTCCAGGAAAGGGTTCTGCGAACAGGGTTGCCTTTTTACCCAGTTTGACTGTGACTTTTCACCGTGATCCTTACTGAATTAGATTTTATCCAAAACATGAGAGTTGTAGCTAAGGCTATAAACTAGTTGCCTGTAAATTTTCAGCTAGATCCAACCACTGTAGCATGTGAAATGATCGAAATACCCTTGACTGTTTTCGAAACCTGTTTCGCGCCCAGATTTCTGTTTTCGTGTAGTCTTCCATTTTCGACCATGAAAATGCATGATTTGGCCTTTGCGGTCTTCTGATGAAATGTAGCTTGATGTCTTAGCTACCATATACCTTTGGAATTTCTGGATTTAGACTTGTAGAGCCTGAGTTATGATGTTTCCGCTAGAATGCGTTTTGGTGAATCTGTTTTACGTTTTCGATAGAGTATCTTGCATTTTTGACCTGTTTGCACTCAAAACTGGGTTGAGTGACCTTCTGTAATGTTGTAGCCCTGTATTTTAGCTTCAAAACGGTGTATCTTACACCCCATCCGATAATCGTAGTGCCAATGGTGCCAAAATCACTAAAGGACATCAAATCTGTTTTGGGTTTTAGGGCTTGGATTCGGACAAGATAATGGTTTATGACGGATGGGTTCTGAGCCGTGGAGGTGAGTGACCTCAAACTACTTCTAAAGTTATTTATGAACCGTTTCTTACATTATTTACTTTTGAACTGTTTCCAAAGTTACTTTTGAAATGTTTTATTGCATATCATGCGTGCTGGCATGTGAGTGTGCCTTGTTTGCTATATTTCTTGACTTCATGACTTGTATTTTGGTTGATAACGTGTTAAGCGCTTATAATGATTTCCAAAACGAGTTTTCGAGGCGAGTGTGTACTTTATCGCACTCGACCTCGATAAATGTGAAATTTTCGATTGAAATGTTACTTGCGCATGAATGTAAGCCTTTTGGGCTGAACTGGCCATTGCTCCTTGTTACCGGTCGTCTTGAGCCAGGAGCGGACTCGGTCAGGCGATTAGGAACTTGGGTGAACGTTTGGTATACTCGAGTATTACCTATGTAGGTTGGTGGAGCCTGGCCAAAAGCCAGGGACGGGGTGAATGAAATGAAATGAATGACCAAATGAGCGAGGAAATGTCAGGAGAATGAATGTATCCTTTCATGAATGTTACTATCGCTTTCCATTGTAAATGTTTCTTGAATTATTGATAATCCATATTTACTGTTTTGCAAATGTTGTAGTTGTTTCCGGATTTATCATTTGATTTATGACATCATTGCTATATGACATCATTGAAATGAACTATTGTGAAACCGATTTGATTAATGATTTTCTGGTTACTCGCTGAGCTTTTAACTCACCCCAAAAACTATTTTATTCCCCTCCACAGGGCTCGTGGTGAAAGAAGGACTTGTTGTGCTTATTCACGTGAATGGATGGCCTAAACTTTGTACAATTTTGGATTTGGAATTATTTTATGTATATTTGGGATTAGTTTCCGCTGCATTTGTGACATGTAATTATTGGAGACGGATGTGTATATATGGACCATTTGATGTATACTTGAGATTTGTATTGTATTTATTTGAGGACTGTAGTGAACGACTGAGTCCCGACGAGAGCTGGGCAGGCGGCCCGCCGAACCCTCGGGTATGCCCTAGGGGGAGGTGGGGCTGTCACAGTTGGTATCAGAGCTTAGGCTTCAGATCTCTGTAGTGTATCCTAGGCTTGAAGTTTAGGATGCCGGACTGTGGGTTTGGTTTGAAATATTAGTGATTCTTGCGGGATGACTTGACTTGATTAGTACAAGAGGGAATGTCGAGGACGACATTCTTTTAAGGAGGGGAGATTGTGACGCCCCGAAAAGTATGAGTGTGAGAACCCGGAAATTTTCTAATTTTCTAGGGTTTATTTTATTTAATCGCCCGCATTTTCAGCATTTTCTTTGTTAGAAAAATTCCCCAGATAAAGTTTATGAGCAAATATAGTTTTTAAATGATTTTTCTAGTATCGGTTAGTTTTTGATAAATTAAGAGCGTATATCGGACGTGGGACCCGCTAGTGCGGCAAATATAATATATTTTTGATAACTTGTTGGAGTTTTGTGTTAAGTGATATTTTTCTACAAGGTGTTAAGAGATATTTATGGATTGGTATGAGAGAGACAAAAAAAGATAAGTTTTAAACCAAAAGGTGACATGTGTCACCTTCTTATTCAAAGTTGGACCTTGACTTTGACTTGGACTTGTCTTAACCTTTACTAGACCAAATTTTGACCCAATTTCTTTCCATTTTATTGTCTTGGCCGACTCTCTCTCTCTCCAAGAAAAGAAAAGAAAGCTCTCAACTTGTTTCTTCAATTTCTTGCTCAAATCTAGCAAATCAACCGTTTAAACTTCCAATTTCTCCATAAAAACCCTTAGTTTAGTGGTTGTGAGGTTGGTTGTGAAGTGGTTTGGAAGAAAATGGTGCTAAGTTGCTTCCTTTCTTGAGGTTTCAAGGTGAGTGGCTTATGAATTCCTTCTTTGGTCTTGCTAATGTCAAATTAATGGTTTGTATTGGTTAAAGATGTGATTTTATGGAAGATTAGCACTTGAATGCATGAAATTTCCAGGTTAGGGTTTCACACAAGCCTGTTCTGTCTGAATTTATTTCAGCATGTTAGAGGCCGAATTGGCCTTAGCACAAAACATGAAAGTTGTTGAGAATTATGTTTTATAGTCTCCTGTAA
Organism: Coffea arabica; assembly: GCF_036785885.1. Taxonomy (NCBI): domain Eukaryota; kingdom Viridiplantae; phylum Streptophyta; class Magnoliopsida; order Gentianales; family Rubiaceae; genus Coffea; species Coffea arabica. The sequence continues at coordinate 35,376,835 of NC_092316.1, read as the reverse complement.
ATTTTCAGCCCAATCAGAACTTGGTAGCCTGAGATAAGACGGAAATGCCCAGACTGGTCCAGGAAAGGGTTCTGCGAACAGGGTTGCCTTTTTACCCAGTTTGACTGTGACCTTTCACCGTGATCCTTACTGAATTAGATTTTAGCCAAAACATGAGAGTTGTAGCTAAGGCTGTAAACTAATGGCCTGTAAATTTTCAGCTTGATCCGACCACTGTATCATGTGAAATGACCGAAATACCCTTGACTGTTTTCAAAACCTGTTTCGCGCCCAGATTTCTGTTTTCGTGTAGTCTTCCATTTTCGACCATGAAAATGCATGATTTGGCCTTTGAGGTCTTCTGATGAAATGTAGCTTGATTTCTTAGCTACCATATACCTTTGGAATTTCTGGATTTGGACTTGTAGAGCCTGAGTTATGATGTTTCCGCTAGAATGCGTTTTGGTGAATCTGTTTTACGTTTTCGACAGAGTATCTTGCATTTTTGACCTGTTTGTACTCAAAACTGGGTTGAGTGTCCTTCTGTAATGTTGTAGCCCTGTCTTTTAGCTTCGAAACGGTGTATCTTACACCCCCATCCGATAATCGTAGTGCCAATGGTGCCAAAATCACTAAAGGACATCAAATCTGTTTTGGGTTTTAGGGCTTGGATTCGGACAAGATAATGGTTTATGACGGATAGGTTCTGAGCCGTGGAGGTGAGTGACCTCAAACTACTTCTAAAGTTATTTATGAACCGTTTCTTACATTATTTACTTTTGAACTGTTTCCAAAGTTACTTTTGAAATGTTTTATTGCATATCATGCGTGCTGGCATGTGAGTGTGCCTTGTTTGCTATATTTCTTGACTAAATGACTTGTATTTTGGTTGATAACGTGTTAAGCGTTTATAATGATTTCCAAAACGAGTTTTCGAGGCGAGTGTGTACTTTATCGCACTCGACCTCGATAAATGTGAAATTTTCGATTGAAATGTTACTTGCGCATGAATGTAAGCCTTTTGGGCTGAACTGGCCATTGCTCCTTGTTACCGGTCGTCTTGAGCCAGGAGCGGACTCGGTCAGGCGATTAGGAACTTGGGTGAACGTTTGGTATACTCGAGTATTACCTATGTAGGTTGGTGGAGCCTGGCCAAAAGCCAGGGACGGGGTGAATGAAATGAAATGAATGACCAAATGAGCGAGGAAATGTCAGGAGAATGAATGTATCCTTTCATGAATGTTACTATCGCTTTCCATTGTAAATGTTTCTTGAATTATTGATAATCCATATTTACTGTTTTGCAAATGTTGTAGTTGTTTCCGGATTTATCATTTGATTTATGACATCATTGCTATATGACATCATTGAAATGAACTATTGTGAGACCGATTTGATTAATGATTTTCTGGTTACTCGCTGAGCTTTTAACTCACCCCAAAAACTATTTTATTCCCCTCCACAGGGCTCGTGGTGAAAGAAGGACTTGTTGTGCTTATTCACGTGAATGGATGGCCTAAACTTTGTACAATTTTGGATTTGGAATTATTTTATGTATATTTGGGATTAGTTTCCGCTGCATTTGTGACATGTAATTATTGGAGACGGATGTGTATATATGGACCATTTGATGTATACTTGAGATTTGTATTGTATTTATTTGAGGACTGTAGTGAACGACTGAGTCCCGACGAGAGCTGGGCAGGCGGCCCGCCGAACCCTCGGGTATGCCCTAGGGGGAGGTGGGGCTGTCACAGTTGGTATCAGAGCTTAGGCTTCAGATCTCTGTAGTGTATCCTAGGCTTGAAGTTTAGGATGCCGGACTGTGGGTTTGGTTTGAAATATTAGTGATTCTTGCGGGATGACTTGACTTGATTAGTACAAGAGGGAATGTCGAGGACGACATTCTTTTAAGGAGGGGAGATTGTGACGCCCCGAAAAGTATGAGTGTGAGAACCCGGAAATTTTCTAATTTTCTAGGGTTTATTTTATTTAATCGCCCGCATTTTCAGCATTTTCTTTGTTAGAAAAATTCCCCAGATAAAATTTATGAGCAAATATAGTTTTTAAATGATTTTTCTAGTATCGGTTAGTTTTTGAGAAATTAAGAGCGTATATCGGACGTGGGACCCGCTAGTGCGGCAAATGTAATATATTTTTGATAACTTGTTGGAGTTTTGTGTTAAGTGATATTTTTCTACAAGGTGTTAAGAGATATTTATGGATTGGTATGAGAGAGACAAAAAAAGATAAGTTTTAAACCAAAAGGTGACATGTGTCACCTTCTTATTCAAAGTTGGACCTTGACTTTGACTTGGACTTGTCTTAACCTTTACTAAACCAAATTTTGACCCAATTTCTTTCCATTTTATTGTCTTGGCCGACTCTCTCTCTCTCCAAGAAAAGAAAAGAAAGCTCTCAACTTGTTTCTTCAATTTCTTGCTCAAATCTAGCAAATCAACCGTTTAAACTTTCAATTTCTCCATAAAAACCCTTAGTTTAGTGGTTGTGAGGTTGGTTGTGAAGTGGTTTGGAAGAAAATGGTGCTAAGTTGCTTCCTTTCTTGAGGTTTCAAGGTGAGTGGCTTATGAATTCCTTCTTTGGTCTTGCTAATGTCAAATTAATGGTTTGTATTGGTTAAAGATGTGATTTTATGGAAGATTAGCACTTGAATGCATGAAATTTCCAGGTTAGGGTTTCACACAAGCCTGTTCTGTCCGAATTTATTTCAGCATGTTAGAGGCCGAATTGGCCTTAGCACAAAACATTAAATTTGTTGAGAATTATGTTTTATAGTCTCGTGTAAATTTTCAGCCCAATCAGAGCTTGGTAGCGTGAGATAAGACGGAAATGCCCAGACTGGTCCAGGAAAGGGTTCTGCGAACAGGGTTGCCTTTTTACCCAGTTTGACTGTGACTTTTCACCGTGATGCTTACTGAATTAGATTTTACCCAAAACATGAGAGTTGTAGATAAGGATGTAAACTAGTTGCCTGTAAATTTTCAGCTTGATCCGACCACTGTACCATGTGAAATGATCGAAATACCCTTGACTGTTTTCAAAACCTGTTTCGCGCCCAGATTTCTGTTTTCGTGTAGTCTTCCATTTTCGACCATGAAAATGCATGATTTGGCCTTTGAGGTCTTCTGATGAAATGTAGCTTGATGTCTTAGCTACCATATACCTTTGGAATTTCTGTATTTGGACTTGTAGAGCCTGAGTTATGATGTTTCCGCTAGAATGCGTTTTGGTGAATCTGTTTTACGTTTTCGACAGAGTATCTTGCATTTTTGACCTGTTTGCACTCAAAACTGGGTTGAGTGACCTTCTGTAATGTTGTAGCCCTGTCTTTTAGCTTCGAAACGGTGTATCTTACACCCCCATCCGATAATCGTAGTGCCAATGGTGCCAAAATCACTAAAGGACATCAAATCTATTTTGGGTTTTAGGGCTTGGATTCGGACAAGATAATGGTTTATGACGGATGGGTTCTGAGCCGTGGAGGTGAGTGACCTCAAACTACTTCTAAAGTTATTTATGAACCGTTTCTTACATTATTTACTTTTGAACTGTTTCCAAAGTTACTTTTGAAATGTTTTATTGCATATCATGCGTGCTGGCATGTGAGTGTGCCTTGTTTGCTATATTTCTTGACTTCATGACTTGTATTTTGGTTGATAACGTGTTAAGCGCTTATAATGATTTCCAAAACGAGTTTTCGAGGCGAGTGTGTACAGTATCGCACTCGACCTCGATAAATGTGAAATTTTCGATTGAAATGTTACTTGCGCATGAATGTAAGCCTTTTGGGCTTAACTGGCCATTGCTCCTTGTTACCGGTCGTCTTGAGTCAGGAGCGGACTCGGTCAGGCGATTAGGAACTTGGGTGAACGTTTGGTATACTCGAGTATTACCTATGTAGGTTGGTGGAGCCTGGCCAAAAGCCAGGGACGGGGTGAATGAAATGAAATGAATGACCAAATGAGCGAGGAAATGTCAGGAGAATGAATGTATCCTTTCATGAATGTTACTATCGCTTTCCATTGTAAATGTTTCTTCAATTATTGATAATCCATATTTACTGTTTTGCAAATGTTGTAGTTGTTTCCGGATTTATCATTTGATTTATGACATCATTGCTATATGACATCATTGAAATGAACTATTGTGAAACCGATTTGATTAATGATTTTCTGGTTACTCGCTGAGCTTTTAACTCACCCCAAAAACTATTTTATTCCCCTCCACAGGGCTCGTGGTGAAAGAAGGACTTGTTGTGCTTATTCACGTGAATGGATGGCCTAAACTTTGTACAATTTTGGATTTGGAATTATTTTATGTATATTTGGGATTAGTTTCCGCTGCATTTGTGACATGTAATTATTGGAGACGGATGTGTATATATGGACCATTTGATGTATACTTGAGATTTGTATTGTATTTATTTGAGGACTGTAGTGAACGACTGAGTCCCGACGAGAGCTGGGCAGGCGGCCCGCCGAACCCTCGGGTATGCCCTAGGGGGAGGTGGGGCTGTCACAGTTGGTATCAGAGCTTAGGCTTCAGATCTCTGTAGTGTATCCTAGGCTTGAAGTTTAGGATGCCGGACTGTGGGTTTGGTTTGAAATATTAGTGATTCTTGCGGGATGACTTGACTTGATTAGTACAAGAGGGAATGTCGTGGACGACATTCTTTTAAGGAGGGGAGATTGTGACGCCCCGAAAAGTATGAGTGTGAGAACCCGGAAATTTTCTAATTTTCTAGGGTTTATTTTATTTAATCGCCCGCATTTTCAGCATTTTCTTTGTTAGAAAAATTCCCCAGATAAAATTTATGAGCAAATATAGTTTTTAAATGATTTTTCTAGTATCGGTTAGTTTTTGAGAAATTAAGAGCGTATATCGGACGTGGGACCCGCTAGTGCGGCAAATGTAATATATTTTTGATAACTTGTTGGAGTTTTGTGTTAAGTGATATTTTTCTACAAGGTGTTAAGAGATATTTATGGATTGGTATGAGAGAGACAAAAAAAGATAAGTTTTAAACCAAAAGGTGACATGTGTCACCTTCTTATTCAAAGTTGGACCTTGACTTTGACTTGGACTTGTCTTAACCTTTACTAGACCAAATTTTGACCCAATTTCTTTCCATTTTATTCTCTTGGCCGACTCTCTCTCTCTCCAAGAAAAGAAAAGAAAGCTCTCAACTTGTTTCTTCAATTTCTTGCTCAAATCTAGCAAATCAACCGTTTAAAATTCCAATTTCTCCATAAAAACCCTTAGTTTAGTGGTTGTGAGGTTGGTTGTGAAGTGGTTTGGAAGAAAATGGTGCTAAGTTGCTTCCTTTCTTGAGGTTTCAAGGTGAGTGGCTTATGAATTCCTTCTTTGGTCTTGCTAATGTCAAATTAATGGTTTGTATTGGTTAAAGATGTGATTTTATGGAAGATTAGCACTTGAATGCATGAAATTTCCAGGTTAGGGTTTCACACAAGCCTGTTCTGTCCGAATTTATTTCAGCATGTTAGAGGCCGAATTGGCCTTAGCACAAAACATGAAAGTTGTTGAGAATTATGTTTTATAGTCTCCTGTAAATTTTCAGCCCAATCAGAGCTTGGTAGCCTGAGATAAGACGGAAATGCCCAGACTGGTCCAGGAAAGGGTTCTGCGAACAGGGTTGCCTTTTTACCCAGTTTGACTGTGACTTTTCACCGTGATCCTTACTGAATTAGATTTTAGCCAAAACATGAGAGTTGTAGATAAAGCTGTAAACTAGTTGCCTGTAAATTTTCAGCTTGATCCGACCACTGTACCATGTGAAATGACCGAAATACCCTTGACTGTTTTCAAAACCTGTTTCGCGCCCAGATTTCTGTTTTCGTGTAGTCTTCCATTTTCGACCATGAAAATGCATGATTTGGCCTTTGAGGTCTTCTGATGAAATGTAGCTTGATGTCTTAGCTACCATATACCTTTGGAATTTCTGGATTTGGACTTGTAGAGCCTGAGTTATGATGTTTCCGCTAGAATACGTTTTGGTGAATCTGTTTTACGTTTTCGACAGAGTATCTTGCATTTTTGACCTGTTTGCACTCAAAACGGGGTTGAGTGACCTTCTGTAATGTTGTAGCCCTGTCTTTTAGCTTCGAAACGGTGTATCTTACACCCCCATCCGATAATCGTAGTGCCAATGGTGCCAAAATCACTAAAGGACATCAAATCTGTTTTGGGTTTTAGGGCTTGGATTCGGACAAGATAATGGTTTATGACGGATAGGTTCTGAGCCGTGGAGGTGAGTGACCTCAAACTACTTCTAAAGTTATTTATGAACCGTTTCTTACATTATTTACTTTTGAACTGTTTCCAAAGTTACTTTTGAAATGTTTTATTGCATATCATGCGTGCTGGCATGTGAGTGTGCCTTGTTTGCTATATTTCTTGACTAAATGACTTGTATTTTGGTTGATAACGTGTTAAGCGTTTATAATGATTTCCAAAACGAGTTTTCGAGGCGAGTGTGTACTTTATCGCACTCGACCTCGATAAATGTGAAATTTTCGATTGAAATGTTACTTGCGCATGAATGTAAGCCTTTTGGGCTGAACTGGCCATTGCTCCTTGTTACCGGTCGTCTTGAGCCAGGAGCGGACTCGGTCAGGCGATTAGGAACTTGGGTGAACGTTTGGTATACTCGAGTATTACCTATGTAGGTTGGTGGAGCCTGGCCAAAAGCCAGGGACGGGGTGAATGAAATGAAATGAATGACCAAATGAGCGAGGAAATGTCAGGAGAATGAATGTATCCTTTCATGAATGTTACTATCGCTTTCCATTGTAAATGTTTCTTGAATTATTGATAATCCATATTTACTGTTTTGCAAATGTTGTAGTTGTTTCCGGATTTATCATTTGATTTATGACATCATTGCTATATGACATCATTGAAATGAACTATTGTGAGACCGATTTGATTAATGATTTTCTGGTTACTCGCTGAGCTTTTAACTCACCCCAAAAACTATTTTATTCCCCTCCACAGGGCTCGTGGTGAAAGAAGGACTTGTTGTGCTTATTCACGTGAATGGATGGCCTAAACTTTGTACAATTTTGGATTTGGAATTATTTTATGTATATTTGGGATTAGTTTCCGCTGCATTTGTGACATGTAATTATTGGAGACGGATGTGTATTTGTGGACCATTTGATGTATACTTGAGATTTGTATTGTATTTATTTGAGGACTGTACTGAACGACTGAGTCCCGACGAGAGTTGGGCAGGCGGCCCGCCGAACCCTCGGGTACGCCCTAGGGGGAGGTGGGGCTGTCACAGTTGGTATCAGAGCTTAGGCTTCAGATCTCTGTAGTGTATCCTAGGCTTGAAGTTTAGGATGCCGGACTGTGGGTTTGGTTTGAAATATTAGTGATTCTTGCGGGATGACTTGACTTGATTAGTACAAGAGGGAATGTCGAGGACGACATTCTTTTAAGGAGGGGAGATTGTGACGCCCCGAAAAGTATGAGTGTGAGAACCCGGAAATTTTCTAATTTTCTAGGGTTTATTTTATTTAATCGCCCGCATTTTCAGCATTTTCTTTGTTAGAAAAATTCCCCAGATAAAATTTATGAGCAAATATAGTTTTTAAATGATTTTTCTAGTATCGGTTAGTTTTTGAGAAATTAAGAGCGTATATCGGACGTGGGACCCGCTAGTGCGGCAAATGTAATATATTTTTGATAACTTGTTGGAGTTTTGTGTTAAGTGATATTTTTCTACAAGGTGTTAAGAGATATTTATGGATTGGTATGAGAGAGACAAAAAAAGATAAGTTTTAAACCAAAAGGTGACATGTGTCACCTTCTTATTCAAAGTTGGACCTTGACTTTGACTTGGACTTGTCTTAACCTTTACTAGACCAAATTTTGACCCAATTTCTTTCCATTTTATTGTCTTGGCCGACTCTCTCTCTCTCCAAGAAAAGAAAAGAAAGCTCTCAACTTGTTTCTTCAATTTCTTGCTCAAATCTAGCAAATCAACCGTTTAAACTTCCAATTTCTCCATAAAAACCCTTAGTTTAGTGGTTGTGAGGTTGGTTGTGAAGTGGTTTGGAAGAAAATGGTGCTAAGTTGCTTCCTTTCTTGAGGTTTCAAGGTGAGTGGCTTATGAATTCCTTCTTTGGTCTTGCTAATGTCAAATTAATGGTTTGTATTGGTTAAAGATGTGATTTTATGGAAGATTAGCACTTGAATGCATGAAATTTCCAGGTTAGGGTTTCACACAAGCCTGTTCTGTCCGAATTTATTTCAGCATGTTAGAGGCCGAATTGGCCTTAGCACAAAACATTAAATTTGTTGAGAATTATGTTTTATAGTCTCGTGTAAATTTTCAGCCCAATCAGAGCTTGGTAGCGTGAGATAAGACGGAAATGCCCAGACTGGTCCAGGAAAGGGTTCTGCGAACAGGGTTGCCTTTTTACCCAGTTTGACTGTGACTTTTCACCGTGATGCTTACTGAATTAGATTTTACCCAAAACATGAGAGTTGTAGATAAGGATGTAAACTAGTTGCCTGTAAATTTTCAGCTTGATCCGACCACTGTACCATGTGAAATGATCGAAATACCCTTGACTGTTTTCAAAACCTGTTTCGCGCCCAGATTTCTGTTTTCGTGTAGTCTTCCATTTTCGACCATGAAAATGCATGATTTGGCCTTTGAGGTCTTCTGATGAAATGTAGCTTGATGTCTTAGCTACCATATACCTTTGGAATTTCTGGATTTGGACTTGTAGAGCCTGAGTTATGATGTTTCCGCTAGAATGCGTTTTGGTGAATCTGTTTTACGTTTTCGACAGAGTATCTTGCATTTTTGACCTGTTTGCACTCAAAACTGGGTTGAGTGACCTTCTGTAATGTTGTAGCCCTGTCTTTTAGCTTCGAAACGGTGTATCTTACACCCCCATCCGATAATCGTAGTGCCAATGGTGCCAAAATCACTAAAGGACATCAAATCTGTTTTGGGTTTTAGGGCTTGGATTCGGACAAGATAATGGTTTATGACGGATAGGTTCTGAGCCGTGGAGGTGAGTGACCTCAAACTACTTCTAAAGTTATTTATGAACCGTTTCTTACATTATTTACTTTTGAACTGTTTCCAAAGTTACTTTTGAAATGTTTTATTGCATATCATGCGTGCTGGCATGTGAGTGTGCCTTGTTTGCTATATTTCTTGACTAAATGACTTGTATTTTGGTTGATAACGTGTTAAGCGTTTATAATGATTTCCAAAACGAGTTTTCGAGGCGAGTGTGTACTTTATCGCACTCGACCTCGATAAATGTGAAATTTTCGATTGAAATGTTACTTGCGCATGAATGTAAGCCTTTTGGGCTGAACTGGCCATTGCTCCTTGTTACCGGTCGTCTTGAGCCAGGAGCGGACTCGGTCAGGCGATTAGGAACTTGGGTGAACGTTTGGTATACTCGAGTATTACCTATGTAGGTTGGTGGAGCCTGGCCAAAAGCCAGGGACGGGGTGAATGAAATGAAATGAATGACCAAATGAGCGAGGAAATGTCAGGAGAATGAATGTATCCTTTCATGAATGTTACTATCGCTTTCCATTGTAAATGTTTCTTGAATTATTGATAATCCATATTTACTGTTTTGCAAATGTTGTAGTTGTTTCCGGATTTATCATTTGATTTATGACATCATTGCTATATGACATCATTGAAATGAACTATTGTGAAACCGATTTGATTAATGATTTTCTGGTTACTCGCTGAGCTTTTAACTCACCCCAAAAACTATTTTATTCCCCTCCACAGGGCTCGTGGTGAAAGAAGGACTTGTTGTGCTTATTCACGTGAATGGATGGCCTAAACTTTGTACAATTTTGGATTTGGAATTATTTTATGTATATTTGGGATTAGTTTCCGCTGCATTTGTGACATGTAATTATTGGAGACGGATGTGTATTTGTGGACCATTTGATGTATACTTGAGATTTGTATTGTATTTATTTGAGGACTGTACTGAACGACTGAGTCCCGACGAGAGCTGGGCAGGCGGCCCGCCGAACCCTCGGGTACGCCCTAGGGGGAGGTGGGGCTGTCACAGTTGGTATCAGAGCTTAGGCTTCAGATCTCTGTAGTGTATCCTAGGCTTGAAGTTTAGGATGCCGGACTGTGGGTTTGGTTTGAAATATTAGTGATTCTTGCGGGATGACTTGACTTGATTAGTACAAGAGGGAATGTCGAGGACGACATTCTTTTAAGGAGGGGAGATTGTGACGCCCCGAAAAGTATGAGTGTGAGAACCCGGAAATTTTCTAATTTTCTAGGGTTTATTTTATTTAATCGCCCGCATTTTCAGCATTTTCTTTGTTAGAAAAATTCCCCAGATAAAATTTATGAGCAAATATAGTTTTTAAATGATTTTTCTAGTATCGGTTAGTTTTTGAGAAATTAAGAGCGTATATCGGACGTGGGACCCGCTAGTGCGGCAAATGTAATATATTTTTGATAACTTGTTGGAGTTTTGTGTTAAGTGATATTTTTCTACAAGGTGTTAAGAGATATTTATGGATTGGTATGAGAGAGACAAAAAAAGATAAGTTTTAAACCAAAAGGTGACATGTGTCACCTTCTTATTCAAAGTTGGACCTTGACTTTGACTTGGACTTGTCTTAACCTTTACTAGACCAAATTTTGACCCAATTTCTTTCCATTTTATTCTCTTGGCCGACTCTCTCTCTCTCCAAGAAAAGAAAAGAAAGCTCTCAACTTGTTTCTTCAATTTCTTGCTCAAATCTAGCAAATCAACCGTTTAAACTTCCAATTTCTCCATAAAAACCCTTAGTTTAGTGGTTGTGAGGTTGGTTGTGAAGTGGTTTGGAAGAAAATGGTGCTAAGTTGCTTCCTTTCTTGAGGTTTCAAGGTGAGTGGCTTATGAATTCCTTCTTTGGTCTTGCTAATGTCAAATTAATGGTTTGTATTGGTTAAAGATGTGATTTTATGGAAGATTAGCACTTGAATGCATGAAATTTCCAGGTTAGGGTTTCACACAAGCCTGTTCTGTCCGAATTTATTTCAGCATGTTAGAGGCCGAATTGGCCTTAGCACAAAACATGAAAGTTGTTGAGAATTATGTTTTATAGTCTCCTGTAAATTTTCAGCCCAATCAGAGCTTGGTAGCCTGAGATAAGACGGAAATGCCCAGACTGGTCCAGGAAAGGGTTCTGCGAACAGGGTTGCCTTTTTACCCAGTTTGACTGTGACTTTTCACCGTGATCCTTACTGAATTAGATTTTAGCCAAAACATGAGAGTTGTAGATAAGGCTGTAAACTAGTTGCCTGTAAATTTTCAGCTTGATCCGACCACTGTACCATGTGAAATGACCGAAATACCCTTGACTGTTTTCAAAACCTGTTTCGCGCCCAGATTTCTGTTTTCGTGTAGTCTTCCATTTTCGACCATGAAAATGCATGATTTGGCCTTTGAGGTCTTCTGATGAAATGTAGCTTGATGTCTTAGCTACCATATACCTTTGGAATTTCTGGATTTGGACTTGTAGAGCCTGAGTTATGATGTTTCCGCTAGAATGCGTTTTGGTGAATCTGTTTTACGTTTTCGACAGAGTATCTTGCATTTTTGACCTGTTTGCACTCAAAACTGGGTTGAGTGACCTTCTGTAATGTTGTAGCCCTGTCTTTTAGCTTCGAAACGGTGTATCTTACACCCCCATCCGATAATCGTAGTGCCAATGGTGCCAAAATCACTAAAGGACATCAAATCTGTTTTGGGTTTTAGGGCTTGGATTCGGACAAGATAATGGTTTATGACGGATAGGTTCTGAGCCGTGGAGGTGAGTGACCTCAAACTACTTCTAAAGTTATTTATGAACCGTTTCTTACATTATTTACTTTTGAACTGTTTCCAAAGTTACTTTTGAAATGTTTTATTGCATATCATGCGTGCTGGCATGTGAGTGTGCCTTGTTTGCTATATTTCTTGACTAAATGACTTGTATTTTGGTTGATAACGTGTTAAGCGTTTATAATGATTTCCAAAACGAGTTTTCGAGGCGAGTGTGTACTTTATCGCACTCGACCTCGATAAATGTGAAATTTTCGATTGAAATGTTACTTGCGCATGAATGTAAGCCTTTTGGGCTGAACTGGCCATTGCTCCTTGTTACCGGTCGTCTTGAGCCAGGAGCGGACTCGGTCAGGCGATTAGGAACTTGGGTGAACGTTTGGTATACTCGAGTATTACCTATGTAGGTTGGTGGAGCCTGGCCAAAAGCCAGGGACGGGGTGAATGAAATGAAATGAATGACCAAATGAGCGAGGAAATGTCAGGAGAATGAATGTATCCTTTCATGAATGTTACTATCGCTTTCCATTGTAAATGTTTCTTGAATTATTGATAATCCATATTTACTGTTTTGCAAATGTTGTAGTTGTTTCCGGATTTATCATTTGATTTATGACATCATTGCTATATGACATCATTGAAATGAACTATTGTGAGACCGATTTGATTAATGATTTTCTGGTTACTCGCTGAGCTTTTAACTCACCCCAAAAACTATTTTATTCCCCTCCACAGGGCTCGTGGTGAAAGAAGGACTTGTTGTGCTTATTCACGTGAATGGATGGCCTAAACTTTGTACAATTTTGGATTTGGAATTATTTTATGTATATTTGGGATTAGTTTCCGCTGCATTTGTGACATGTAATTATTGGAGACGGATGTGTATTTGTGGACCATTTGATGTATACTTGAGATTTGTATTGTATTTATTTGAGGACTGTACTGAACGACTGAGTCCCGACGAGAGCTGGGCAGGCGGCCCGCCGAACCCTCGGGTACGCCCTAGGGGGAGGTGGGGCTGTCACAGTTGGTATCAGAGCTTAGGCTTCAGATCTCTGTAGTGTATCCTAGGCTTGAAGTTTAGGATGCCGGACTGTGGGTTTGGTTTGAAATATTAGTGATTCTTGCGGGATGACTTGACTTGATTAGTACAAGAGGGAATGTCGAGGACGACATTCTTTTAAGGAGGGGAGATTGTGACGCCCCGAAAAGTATGAGTGTGAGAACCCGGAAATTTTCTAATTTTCTAGGGTTTATTTTATTTAATCGCCCGCATTTTCAGCATTTTCTTTGTTAGAAAAATTCCCCAGATAAAATTTATGAGCAAATATAGTTTTTAAATGATTTTTCTAGTATCGGTTAGTTTTTGAGAAATTAAGAGCGTATATCGGACGTGGGACCCGCTAGTGCGGCAAATGTAATATATTTTTGATAACTTGTTGGAGTTTTGTGTTAAGTGATATTTTTCTACAAGGTGTTAAGAGATATTTATGGATTGGTATGAGAGAGACAAAAAAAGATAAGTTTTAAACCAAAAGGTGACATGTGTCACCTTCTTATTCAAAGTTGGACCTTGACTTTGACTTGGACTTGTCTTAACCTTTACTAGACCAAATTTTGACCCAATTTCTTTCCATTTTATTCTCTTGGCCGACTCTCTCTCTCTCCAAGAAAAGAAAAGAAAGCTCTCAACTTGTTTCTTCAATTTCTTGCTCAAATCTAGCAAATCAACCGTTTAAACTTCCAATTTCTCCATAAAAACCCTTAGTTTAGTGGTTGTGAGGTTGGTTGTGAAGTGGTTTGGAAGAAAATGGTGCTAAGTTGCTTCCTTTCTTGAGGTTTCAAGGTGAGTGGCTTATGAATTCCTTCTTTGGTCTTGCTAATGTCAAATTAATGGTTTGTATTGGTTAAAGATGTGATTTTATGGAAGATTAGCACTTGAATGCATGAAATTTCCAGGTTAGGGTTTCACACAAGCCTGTTCTGTCCGAATTTATTTCAGCATGTTAGAGGCCGAATTGGCCTTAGCACAAAACATGAAAGTTGTTGAGAATTATGTTTTATAGTCTCGTGTAAATTTTCAGCCCAATCAGAGCTTGGTAGCGTGAGATAAGACGGAAATGCCCAGACTGGTCCAGGAAAGGGTTCTGCGAACAGGGTTGCCTTTTTACCCAGTTTGACTGTGACTTTTCACCGTGATCCTTACTGAATTAGATTTTAGCCAAAACATGAGAGTTGTAGATAAGGCTGTAAACTAGTTGCCTGTAAATTTTCAGCTTGATCCGACCACTGTAGCATGTGAAATGACCGAAATACCCTTGACTGTTTTCAAAACCTGTTTCGCGCCCAGATTTCTGTTTTCGTGTAGTCTTCCATTTTCGACCATGAAAATGCATGATTTGGCCTTTGAGGTCTTCTGATGAAATGTAGCTTGATGTCTTAGCTACCATATACCTTTGGAATTTCTGGATTTGGACTTGTAGAGCCTGAGTTATGATGTTTCCGCTAGAATGCGTTTTGGTGAATCTGTTTTACGTTTTCGACAGAGTATCTTGCATTTTTGACCTGTTTGCACTCAAAACTGGGTTGAGTGACCTTCTGTAATGTTGTAGCCCTGTCTTTTAGCTTCGAAACGGTGTATCTTACACCCCCATCCGATAATCGTAGTGCCAATGGTGCCAAAATCACTAAAGGACATCAAATCTGTTTTGGGTTTTAGGGCTTGGATTCGGACAAGATAATGGTTTATGACGGATAGGTTCTGAGCCGTGGAGGTGAGTGACCTCAAACTACTTCTAAAGTTATTTATGAACCGTTTCTTACATTATTTACTTTTGAACTGTTTCCAAAGTTACTTTTGAAATGTTTTATTGCATATCATGCGTGCTGGCATGTGAGTGTGCCTTGTTTGCTATATTTCTTGACTAAATGACTTGTATTTTGGTTGATAACGTGTTAAGCGTTTATAATGATTTCCAAAACGAGTTTTCGAGGCGAGTGTGTACTTTATCGCACTCGACCTCGATAAATGTGAAATTTTCGATTGAAATGTTACTTGCGCATGAATGTAAGCCTTTTGGGCTGAACTGGCCATTGCTCCTTGTTACCGGTCGTCTTGAGCCAGGAGCGGACTCGGTCAGGCGATTAGGAACTTGGGTGAACGTTTGGTATACTCGAGTATTACCTATGTAGGTTGGTGGAGCCTGGCCAAAAGCCAGGGACGGGGTGAATGAAATGAAATGAATGACCAAATGAGCGAGGAAATGTCAGGAGAATGAATGTATCCTTTCATGAATGTTACTATCGCTTTCCATTGTAAATGTTTCTTGAATTATTGATAATCCATATTTACTGTTTTGCAAATGTTGTAGTTGTTTCCGGATTTATCATTTGATTTATGACATCATTGCTATATGACATCATTGAAATGAACTATTGTGAGACCGATTTGATTAATGATTTTCTGGTTACTCGCTGAGCTTTTAACTCACCCCAAAAACTATTTTATTCCCCTCCACAGGGCTCGTGGTGAAAGAAGGACTTGTTGTGCTTATTCACGTGAATGGATGGCCTAAACTTTGTACAATTTTGGATTTGGAATTATTTTATGTATATTTGGGATTAGTTTCCGCTGCATTTGTGACATGTAATTATTGGAGACGGATGTGTATTTGTGGACCATTTGATGTATACTTGAGATTTGTATTGTATTTATTTGAGGACTGTACTGAACGACTGAGTCCCGACGAGAGCTGGGCAGGCGGCCCGCCGAACCCTCGGGTACGCCCTAGGGGGAGGTGGGGCTGTCACAGTTGGTATCAGAGCTTAGGCTTCAGATCTCTGTAGTGTATCCTAGGCTTGAAGTTTAGGATGCCGGACTGTGGGTTTGGTTTGAAATATTAGTGATTCTTGCGGGATGACTTGACTTGATTAGTACAAGAGGGAATGTCGAGGACGACATTCTTTTAAGGAGGGGAGATTGTGACGCCCCGAAAAGTATGAGTGTGAGAACCCGGAAATTTTCTAATTTTCTAGGGTTTATTTTATTTAATCGCCCGCATTTTCAGCATTTTCTTTGTTAGAAAAATTCCCCAGATAAAATTTATGAGCAAATATAGTTTTTAAATGATTTTTCTAGTATCGGTTAGTTTTTGAGAAATTAAGAGCGTATATCGGACGTGGGACCCGCTAGTGCGGCAAATGTAATATATTTTTGATAACTTGTTGGAGTTTTGTGTTAAGTGATATTTTTCTACAAGGTGTTAAGAGATATTTATGGATTGGTATGAGAGAGACAAAAAAAGATAAGTTTTAAACCAAAAGGTGACATGTGTCACCTTCTTATTCAAAGTTGGACCTTGACTTTGACTTGGACTTGTCTTAACCTTTACTAGACCAAATTTTGACCCAATTTCTTTCCATTTTATTCTCTTGGCCGACTCTCTCTCTCTCCAAGAAAAGAAAAGAAAGCTCTCAACTTGTTTCTTCAATTTCTTGCTCAAATCTAGCAAATCAACCGTTTAAACTTCCAATTTCTCCATAAAAACCCTTAGTTTAGTGGTTGTGAGGTTGGTTGTGAAGTGGTTTGGAAGAAAATGGTGCTAAGTTGCTTCCTTTCTTGAGGTTTCAAGGTGAGTGGCTTATGAATTCCTTCTTTGGTCTTGCTAATGTCAAATTAATGGTTTGTATTGGTTAAAGATGTGATTTTATGGAAGATTAGCACTTGAATGCATGAAATTTCCAGGTTAGGGTTTCACACAAGCCTGTTCTGTCCGAATTTATTTCAGCATGTTAGAGGCCGAATTGGCCTTAGCACAAAACATGAAAGTTGTTGAGAATTATGTTTTATAGTCTCCTGTAAATTTTCAGCCCAATCAGAGCTTGGTAGCCTGAGATAAGACGGAAATGCCCAGACTGGTCCAGGAAAGGGTTCTGCGAACAGGGTTGCCTTTTTACCCAGTTTGACTGTGACTTTTCACCGTGATCCTTACTGAATTAGATTTTAGCCAAAACATGAGAGTTGTAGATAAGGCTGTAAACTAGTTGCCTGTAAATTTTCAGCTTGATCCGACCACTGTAGCATGTGAAATGACCGAAATACCCTTGACTGTTTTCAAAACCTGTTTCGCGCCCAGATTTCTGTTTTCGTGTAGTCTTCCATTTTCGACCATGAAAATGCATGATTTGGCCTTTGAGGTCTTCTGATGAAATGTAGCTTGATGTCTTAGCTACCATATACCTTTGGAATTTCTGGATTTGGACTTGTAGAGCCTGAGTTATGATGTTTCCGCTAGAATGCGTTTTGGTGAATCTGTTTTACGTTTTCGACAGAGTATCTTGCATTTTTGACCTGTTTGCACTCAAAACTGGGTTGAGTGACCTTCTGTAATGTTGTAGCCCTGTCTTTTAGCTTCGAAACGGTGTATCTTACACCCCCATCCGATAATCGTAGTGCCAATGGTGCCAAAATCACTAAAGGACATCAAATCTGTTTTGGGTTTTAGGGCTTGGATTCGGACAAGATAATGGTTTATGACGGATAGGTTCTGAGCCGTGGAGGTGAGTGACCTCAAACTACTTCTAAAGTTATTTATGAACCGTTTCTTACATTATTTACTTTTGAACTGTTTCCAAAGTTACTTTTGAAATGTTTTATTGCATATCATGCGTGCTGGCATGTGAGTGTGCCTTGTTTGCTATATTTCTTGACTAAATGACTTGTATTTTGGTTGATAACGTGTTAAGCGTTTATAATGATTTCCAAAACGAGTTTTCGAGGCGAGTGTGTACTTTATCGCACTCGACCTCGATAAATGTGAAATTTTCGATTGAAATGTTACTTGCGCATGAATGTAAGCCTTTTGGGCTGAACTGGCCATTGCTCCTTGTTACCGGTCGTCTTGAGCCAGGAGCGGACTCGGTCAGGCGATTAGGAACTTGGGTGAACGTTTGGTATACTCGAGTATTACCTATGTAGGTTGGTGGAGCCTGGCCAAAAGCCAGGGACGGGGTGAATGAAATGAAATGAATGACCAAATGAGCGAGGAAATGTCAGGAGAATGAATGTATCCTTTCATGAATGTTACTATCGCTTTCCATTGTAAATGTTTCTTGAATTATTGATAATCCATATTTACTGTTTTGCAAATGTTGTAGTTGTTTCCGGATTTATCATTTGATTTATGACATCATTGCTATATGACATCATTGAAATGAACTATTGTGAGACCGATTTGATTAATGATTTTCTGGTTACTCGCTGAGCTTTTAACTCACCCCAAAAACTATTTTATTCCCCTCCACAGGGCTCGTGGTGAAAGAAGGACTTGTTGTGCTTATTCACGTGAATGGATGGCCTAAACTTTGTACAATTTTGGATTTGGAATTATTTTATGTATATTTGGGATTAGTTTCCGCTGCATTTGTGACATGTAATTATTGGAGACGGATGTGTATTTGTGGACCATTTGATGTATACTTGAGATTTGTATTGTATTTATTTGAGGACTGTACTGAACGACTGAGTCCCGACGAGAGCTGGGCAGGCGGCCCGCCGAACCCTCGGGTACGCCCTAGGGGGAGGTGGGGCTGTCACAGTTGGTATCAGAGCTTAGGCTTCAGATCTCTGTAGTGTATCCTAGGCTTGAAGTTTAGGATGCCGGACTGTGGGTTTGGTTTGAAATATTAGTGATTCTTGCGGGATGACTTGACTTGATTAGTACAAGAGGGAATGTCGAGGACGACATTCTTTTAAGGAGGGGAGATTGTGACGCCCCGAAAAGTATGAGTGTGAGAACCCGGAAATTTTCTAATTTTCTAGGGTTTATTTTATTTAATCGCCCGCATTTTCAGCATTTTCTTTGTTAGAAAAATTCCCCAGATAAAATTTATGAGCAAATATAGTTTTTAAATGATTTTTCTAGTATCGGTTAGTTTTTGAGAAATTAAGAGCGTATATCGGACGTGGGACCCGCTAGTGCGGCAAATGTAATATATTTTTGATAACTTGTTGGAGTTTTGTGTTAAGTGATATTTTTCTACAAGGTGTTAAGAGATATTTATGGATTGGTATGAGAGAGACAAAAAAAGATAAGTTTTAAACCAAAAGGTGACATGTGTCACCTTCTTATTCAAAGTTGGACCTTGACTTTGACTTGGACTTGTCTTAACCTTTACTAGACCAAATTTTGACCCAATTTCTTTCCATTTTATTCTCTTGGCCGACTCTCTCTCTCTCCAAGAAAAGAAAAGAAAGCTCTCAACTTGTTTCTTCAATTTCTTGCTCAAATCTAGCAAATCAACCGTTTAAACTTCCAATTTCTCCATAAAAACCCTTAGTTTAGTGGTTGTGAGGTTGGTTGTGAAGTGGTTTGGAAGAAAATGGTGCTAAGTTGCTTCCTTTCTTGAGGTTTCAAGGTGAGTGGCTTATGAATTCCTTCTTTGGTCTTGCTAATGTCAAATTAATGGTTTGTATTGGTTAAAGATGTGATTTTATGGAAGATTAGCACTTGAATGCATGAAATTTCCAGGTTAGGGTTTCACACAAGCCTGTTCTGTCCGAATTTATTTCAGCATGTTAGAGGCCGAATTGGCCTTAGCACAAAACATGAAAGTTGTTGAGAATTATGTTTTATAGTCTCCTGTAAATTTTCAGCCCAATCAGAGCTTGGTAGCCTGAGATAAGACGGAAATGCCCAGACTGGTCCAGGAAAGGGTTCTGCGAACAGGGTTGCCTTTTTACCCAGTTTGACTGTGACTTTTCACCGTGATCCTTACTGAATTAGATTTTAGCCAAAACATGAGAGTTGTAGATAAGGCTGTAAACTAGTTGCCTGTAAATTTTCAGCTTGATCCGACCACTGTAGCATGTGAAATGACCGAAATACCCTTGACTGTTTTCAAAACCTGTTTCGCGCCCAGATTTCTGTTTTCGTGTAGTCTTCCATTTTCGACCATGAAAATGCATGATTTGGCCTTTGAGGTCTTCTGATGAAATGTAGCTTGATGTCTTAGCTACCATATACCTTTGGAATTTCTGGATTTGGACTTGTAGAGCCTGAGTTATGATGTTTCCGCTAGAATGCGTTTTGGTGAATCTGTTTTACGTTTTCGACAGAGTATCTTGCATTTTTGACCTGTTTGCACTCAAAACTGGGTTGAGTGACCTTCTGTAATGTTGTAGCCCTGTCTTTTAGCTTCGAAACGGTGTATCTTACACCCCCATCCGATAATCGTAGTGCCAATGGTGCCAAAATCACTAAAGGACATCAAATCTGTTTTGGGTTTTAGGGCTTGGATTCGGACAAGATAATGGTTTATGACGGATAGGTTCTGAGCCGTGGAGGTGAGTGACCTCAAACTACTTCTAAAGTTATTTATGAACCGTTTCTTACATTATTTACTTTTGAACTGTTTCCAAAGTTACTTTTGAAATGTTTTATTGCATATCATGCGTGCTGGCATGTGAGTGTGCCTTGTTTGCTATATTTCTTGACTAAATGACTTGTATTTTGGTTGATAACGTGTTAAGCGTTTATAATGATTTCCAAAACGAGTTTTCGAGGCGAGTGTGTACTTTATCGCACTCGACCTCGATAAATGTGAAATTTTCGATTGAAATGTTACTTGCGCATGAATGTAAGCCTTTTGGGCTGAACTGGCCATTGCTCCTTGTTACCGGTCGTCTTGAGCCAGGAGCGGACTCGGTCAGGCGATTAGGAACTTGGGTGAACGTTTGGTATACTCGAGTATTACCTATGTAGGTTGGTGGAGCCTGGCCAAAAGCCAGGGACGGGGTGAATGAAATGAAATGAATGACCAAATGAGCGAGGAAATGTCAGGAGAATGAATGTATCCTTTCATGAATGTTACTATCGCTTTCCATTGTAAATGTTTCTTGAATTATTGATAATCCATATTTACTGTTTTGCAAATGTTGTAGTTGTTTCCGGATTTATCATTTGATTTATGACATCATTGCTATATGACATCATTGAAATGAACTATTGTGAGACCGATTTGATTAATGATTTTCTGGTTACTCGCTGAGCTTTTAACTCACCCCAAAAACTATTTTATTCCCCTCCACAGGGCTCGTGGTGAAAGAAGGACTTGTTGTGCTTATTCACGTGAATGGATGGCCTAAACTTTGTACAATTTTGGATTTGGAATTATTTTATGTATATTTGGGATTAGTTTCCGCTGCATTTGTGACATGTAATTATTGGAGACGGATGTGTATTTGTGGACCATTTGATGTATACTTGAGATTTGTATTGTATTTATTTGAGGACTGTACTGAACGACTGAGTCCCGACGAGAGCTGGGCAGGCGGCCCGCCGAACCCTCGGGTACGCCCTAGGGGGAGGTGGGGCTGTCACAGTTGGTATCAGAGCTTAGGCTTCAGATCTCTGTAGTGTATCCTAGGCTTGAAGTTTAGGATGCCGGACTGTGGGTTTGGTTTGAAATATTAGTGATTCTTGCGGGATGACTTGACTTGATTAGTACAAGAGGGAATGTCGAGGACGACATTCTTTTAAGGAGGGGAGATTGTGACGCCCCGAAAAGTATGAGTGTGAGAACCCGGAAATTTTCTAATTTTCTAGGGTTTATTTTATTTAATCGCCCGCATTTTCAGCATTTTCTTTGTTAGAAAAATTCCCCAGATAAAATTTATGAGCAAATATAGTTTTTAAATGATTTTTCTAGTATCGGTTAGTTTTTGAGAAATTAAGAGCGTATATCGGACGTGGGACCCGCTAGTGCGGCAAATGTAATATATTTTTGATAACTTGTTGGAGTTTTGTGTTAAGTGATATTTTTCTACAAGGTGTTAAGAGATATTTATGGATTGGTATGAGAGAGACAAAAAAAGATAAGTTTTAAACCAAAAGGTGACATGTGTCACCTTCTTATTCAAAGTTGGACCTTGACTTTGACTTGGACTTGTCTTAACCTTTACTAGACCAAATTTTGACCCAATTTCTTTCCATTTTATTCTCTTGGCCGACTCTCTCTCTCTCCAAGAAAAGAAAAGAAAGCTCTCAACTTGTTTCTTCAATTTCTTGCTCAAATCTAGCAAATCAACCGTTTAAACTTCCAATTTCTCCATAAAAACCCTTAGTTTAGTGGTTGTGAGGTTGGTTGTGAAGTGGTTTGGAAGAAAATGGTGCTAAGTTGCTTCCTTTCTTGAGGTTTCAAGGTGAGTGGCTTATGAATTCCTTCTTTGGTCTTGCTAATGTCAAATTAATGGTTTGTATTGGTTAAAGATGTGATTTTATGGAAGATTAGCACTTGAATGCATGAAATTTCCAGGTTAGGGTTTCACACAAGCCTGTTCTGTCCGAATTTATTTCAGCATGTTAGAGGCCGAATTGGCCTTAGCACAAAACATGAAAGTTGTTGAGAATTATGTTTTATAGTCTCCTGTAAATTTTCAGCCCAATCAGAGCTTGGTAGCCTGAGATAAGACGGAAATGCCCAGACTGGTCCAGGAAAGGGTTCTGCGAACAGGGTTGCCTTTTTACCCAGTTTGACTGTGACTTTTCACCGTGATCCTTACTGAATTAGATTTTAGCCAAAACATGAGAGTTGTAGATAAGGCTGTAAACTAGTTGCCTGTAAATTTTCAGCTTGATCCGACCACTGTAGCATGTGAAATGACCGAAATACCCTTGACTGTTTTCAAAACCTGTTTCGCGCCCAGATTTCTGTTTTCGTGTAGTCTTCCATTTTCGACCATGAAAATGCATGATTTGGCCTTTGAGGTCTTCTGATGAAATGTAGCTTGATGTCTTAGCTACCATATACCTTTGGAATTTCTGGACTTGGACTTGTAGAGCCTGAGTTATGATGTTTCCGCTAGAATGCGTTTTGGTGAATCTGTTTTACGTTTTCGACAGAGTATCTTGCATTTTTGACCTGTTTGCACTCAAAACTGGGTTGAGTGACCTTCTGTAATGTTGTAGCCCTGTCTTTTAGCTTCGAAACGGTGTATCTTACACCCCCATCCGATAATCGTAGTGCCAATGGTGCCAAAATCACTAAAGGACATCAAATCTGTTTTGGGTTTTAGGGCTTGGATTCGGACAAGATAATGGTTTATGACGGATAGGTTCTGAGCCGTGGAGGTGAGTGACCTCAAACTACTTCTAAAGTTATTTATGAACCGTTTCTTACATTATTTACTTTTGAACTGTTTCCAAAGTTACTTTTGAAATGTTTTATTGCATATCATGCGTGCTGGCATGTGAGTGTGCCTTGTTTGCTATATTTCTTGACTAAATGACTTGTATTTTGGTTGATAACGTGTTAAGCGTTTATAATGATTTCCAAAACGAGTTTTCGAGGCGAGTGTGTACTTTATCGCACTCGACCTCGATAAATGTGAAATTTTCGATTGAAATGTTACTTGCGCATGAATGTAAGCCTTTTGGGCTGAACTGGCCATTGCTCCTTGTTACCGGTCGTCTTGAGCCAGGAGCGGACTCGGTCAGGCGATTAGGAACTTGGGTGAACGTTTGGTATACTCGAGTATTACCTATGTAGGTTGGTGGAGCCTGGCCAAAAGCCAGGGACGGGGTGAATGAAATGAAATGAATGACCAAATGAGCGAGGAAATGTCAGGAGAATGAATGTATCCTTTCATGAATGTTACTATCGCTTTCCATTGTAAATGTTTCTTGAATTATTGATAATCCATATTTACTGTTTTGCAAATGTTGTAGTTGTTTCCGGATTTATCATTTGATTTATGACATCATTGCTATATGACATCATTGAAATGAACTATTGTGAGACCGATTTGATTAATGATTTTCTGGTTACTCGCTGAGCTTTTAACTCACCCCAAAAACTATTTTATTCCCCTCCACAGGGCTCGTGGTGAAAGAAGGACTTGTTGTGCTTATTCACGTGAATGGATGGCCTAAACTTTGTACAATTTTGGATTTGGAATTATTTTATGTATATTTGGGATTAGTTTCCGCTGCATTTGTGACATGTAATTATTGGAGACGGATGTGTATTTGTGGACCATTTGATGTATACTTGAGATTTGTATTGTATTTATTTGAGGACTGTACTGAACGACTGAGTCCCGACGAGAGCTGGGCAGGCGGCCCGCCGAACCCTCGGGTACGCCCTAGGGGGAGGTGGGGCTGTCACAGTTGGTATCAGAGCTTAGGCTTCAGATCTCTGTAGTGTATCCTAGGCTTGAAGTTTAGGATGCCGGACTGTGGGTTTGGTTTGAAATATTAGTGATTCTTGCGGGATGACTTGACTTGATTAGTACAAGAGGGAATGTCGAGGACGACATTCTTTTAAGGAGGGGAGATTGTGACGCCCCGAAAAGTATGAGTGTGAGAACCCGGAAATTTTCTAATTTTCTAGGGTTTATTTTATTTAATCGCCCGCATTTTCAGCATTTTCTTTGTTAGAAAAATTCCCCAGATAAAATTTATGAGCAAATATAGTTTTTAAATGATTTTTCTAGTATCGGTTAGTTTTTGAGAAATTAAGAGCGTATATCGGACGTGGGACCCGCTAGTGCGGCAAATGTAATATATTTTTGATAACTTGTTGGAGTTTTGTGTTAAGTGATATTTTTCTACAAGGTGTTAAGAGATATTTATGGATTGGTATGAGAGAGACAAAAAAAGATAAGTTTTAAACCAAAAGGTGACATGTGTCACCTTCTTATTCAAAGTTGGACCTTGACTTTGACTTGGACTTGTCTTAACCTTTACTAGACCAAATTTTGACCCAATTTCTTTCCATTTTATTCTCTTGGCCGACTCTCTCTCTCTCCAAGAAAAGAAAAGAAAGCTCTCAACTTGTTTCTTCAATTTCTTGCTCAAATCTAGCAAATCAACCGTTTAAACTTCCAATTTCTCCATAAAAACCCTTAGTTTAGTGGTTGTGAGGTTGGTTGTGAAGTGGTTTGGAAGAAAATGGTGCTAAGTTGCTTCCTTTCTTGAGGTTTCAAGGTGAGTGGCTTATGAATTCCTTCTTTGGTCTTGCTAATGTCAAATTAATGGTTTGTATTGGTTAAAGATGTGATTTTATGGAAGATTAGCACTTGAATGCATGAAATTTCCAGGTTAGGGTTTCACACAAGCCTGTTCTGTCCGAATTTATTTCAGCATGTTAGAGGCCGAATTGGCCTTAGCACAAAACATGAAAGTTGTTGAGAATTATGTTTTATAGTCTCCTGTAAATTTTCAGCCCAATCAGAGCTTGGTAGCCTGAGATAAGACGGAAATGCCCAGACTGGTCCAGGAAAGGGTTCTGCGAACAGGGTTGCCTTTTTACCCAGTTTGACTGTGACTTTTCACCGTGATCCTTACTGAATTAGATTTTAGCCAAAACATGAGAGTTGTAGATAAGGCTGTAAACTAGTTGCCTGTAAATTTTCAGCTTGATCCGACCACTGTAGCATGTGAAATGACCGAAATACCCTTGACTGTTTTCAAAACCTGTTTCGCGCCCAGATTTCTGTTTTCGTGTAGTCTTCCATTTTCGACCATGAAAATGCATGATTTGGCCTTTGAGGTCTTCTGATGAAATGTAGCTTGATGTCTTAGCTACCATATACCTTTGGAATTTCTGGATTTGGACTTGTAGAGCCTGAGTTATGATGTTTCCGCTAGAATGCGTTTTGGTGAATCTGTTTTACGTTTTCGACAGAGTATCTTGCATTTTTGACCTGTTTGCACTCAAAACTGGGTTGAGTGACCTTCTGTAATGTTGTAGCCCTGTCTTTTAGCTTCGAAACGGTGTATCTTACACCCCCATCCGATAATCGTAGTGCCAATGGTGCCAAAATCACTAAAGGACATCAAATCTGTTTTGGGTTTTAGGGCTTGGATTCGGACAAGATAATGGTTTATGACGGATAGGTTCTGAGCCGTGGAGGTGAGTGACCTCAAACTACTTCTAAAGTTATTTATGAACCGTTTCTTACATTATTTACTTTTGAACTGTTTCCAAAGTTACTTTTGAAATGTTTTATTGCATATCATGCGTGCTGGCATGTGAGTGTGCCTTGTTTGCTATATTTCTTGACTAAATGACTTGTATTTTGGTTGATAACGTGTTAAGCGTTTATAATGATTTCCAAAACGAGTTTTCGAGGCGAGTGTGTACTTTATCGCACTCGACCTCGATAAATGTGAAATTTTCGATTGAAATGTTACTTGCGCATGAATGTAAGCCTTTTGGGCTGAACTGGCCATTGCTCCTTGTTACCGGTCGTCTTGAGCCAGGAGCGGACTCGGTCAGGCGATTAGGAACTTGGGTGAACGTTTGGTATACTCGAGTATTACCTATGTAGGTTGGTGGAGCCTGGCCAAAAGCCAGGGACGGGGTGAATGAAATGAAATGAATGACCAAATGAGCGAGGAAATGTCAGGAGAATGAATGTATCCTTTCATGAATGTTACTATCGCTTTCCATTGTAAATGTTTCTTGAATTATTGATAATCCATATTTACTGTTTTGCAAATGTTGTAGTTGTTTCCGGATTTATCATTTGATTTATGACATCATTGCTATATGACATCATTGAAATGAACTATTGTGAGACCGATTTGATTAATGATTTTCTGGTTACTCGCTGAGCTTTTAACTCACCCCAAAAACTATTTTATTCCCCTCCACAGGGCTCGTGGTGAAAGAAGGACTTGTTGTGCTTATTCACGTGAATGGATGGCCTAAACTTTGTACAATTTTGGATTTGGAATTATTTTATGTATATTTGGGATTAGTTTCCGCTGCATTTGTGACATGTAATTATTGGAGACGGATGTGTATTTGTGGACCATTTGATGTATACTTGAGATTTGTATTGTATTTATTTGAGGACTGTACTGAACGACTGAGTCCCGACGAGAGCTGGGCAGGCGGCCCGCCGAACCCTCGGGTACGCCCTAGGGGGAGGTGGGGCTGTCACAGTTGGTATCAGAGCTTAGGCTTCAGATCTCTGTAGTGTATCCTAGGCTTGAAGTTTAGGATGCCGGACTGTGGGTTTGGTTTGAAATATTAGTGATTCTTGCGGGATGACTTGACTTGATTAGTACAAGAGGGAATGTCGAGGACGACATTCTTTTAAGGAGGGGAGATTGTGACGCCCCGAAAAGTATGAGTGTGAGAACCCGGAAATTTTCTAATTTTCTAGGGTTTATTTTATTTAATCGCCCGCATTTTCAGCATTTTCTTTGTTAGAAAAATTCCCCAGATAAAATTTATGAGCAAATATAGTTTTTAAATGATTTTTCTAGTATCGGTTAGTTTTTGAGAAATTAAGAGCGTATATCGGACGTGGGACCCGCTAGTGCGGCAAATGTAATATATTTTTGATAACTTGTTGGAGTTTTGTGTTAAGTGATATTTTTCTACAAGGTGTTAAGAGATATTTATGGATTGGTATGAGAGAGACAAAAAAAGATAAGTTTTAAACCAAAAGGTGACATGTGTCACCTTCTTATTCAAAGTTGGACCTTGACTTTGACTTGGACTTGTCTTAACCTTTACTAGACCAAATTTTGACCCAATTTCTTTCCATTTTATTCTCTTGGCCGACTCTCTCTCTCTCCAAGAAAAGAAAAGAAAGCTCTCAACTTGTTTCTTCAATTTCTTGCTCAAATCTAGCAAATCAACCGTTTAAACTTCCAATTTCTCCATAAAAACCCTTAGTTTAGTGGTTGTGAGGTTGGTTGTGAAGTGGTTTGGAAGAAAATGGTGCTAAGTTGCTTCCTTTCTTGAGGTTTCAAGGTGAGTGGCTTATGAATTCCTTCTTTGGTCTTGCTAATGTCAAATTAATGGTTTGTATTGGTTAAAGATGTGATTTTATGGAAGATTAGCACTTGAATGCATGAAATTTCCAGGTTAGGGTTTCACACAAGCCTGTTCTGTCCGAATTTATTTCAGCATGTTAGAGGCCGAATTGGCCTTAGCACAAAACATGAAAGTTGTTGAGAATTATGTTTTATAGTCTCCTGTAAATTTTCAGCCCAATCAGAGCTTGGTAGCCTGAGATAAGACGGAAATGCCCAGACTGGTCCAGGAAAGGGTTCTGCGAACAGGGTTGCCTTTTTACCCAGTTTGACTGTGACTTTTCACCGTGATCCTTACTGAATTAGATTTTAGCCAAAACATGAGAGTTGTAGATAAGGCTGTAAACTAGTTGCCTGTAAATTTTCAGCTTGATCCGACCACTGTAGCATGTGAAATGACCGAAATACCCTTGACTGTTTTCAAAACCTGTTTCGCGCCCAGATTTCTGTTTTCGTGTAGTCTTCCATTTTCGACCATGAAAATGCATGATTTGGCCTTTGAGGTCTTCTGATGAAATGTAGCTTGATGTCTTAGCTACCATATACCTTTGGAATTTCTGGATTTGGACTTGTAGAGCCTGAGTTATGATGTTTCCGCTAGAATGCGTTTTGGTGAATCTGTTTTACGTTTTCGACAGAGTATCTTGCATTTTTGACCTGTTTGCACTCAAAACTGGGTTGAGTGACCTTCTGTAATGTTGTAGCCCTGTCTTTTAGCTTCGAAACGGTGTATCTTACACCCCCATCCGATAATCGTAGTGCCAATGGTGCCAAAATCACTAAAGGACATCAAATCTGTTTTGGGTTTTAGGGCTTGGATTCGGACAAGATAATGGTTTATGACGGATAGGTTCTGAGCCGTGGAGGTGAGTGACCTCAAACTACTTCTAAAGTTATTTATGAACCGTTTCTTACATTATTTACTTTTGAACTGTTTCCAAAGTTACTTTTGAAATGTTTTATTGCATATCATGCGTGCTGGCATGTGAGTGTGCCTTGTTTGCTATATTTCTTGACTAAATGACTTGTATTTTGGTTGATAACGTGTTAAGCGTTTATAATGATTTCCAAAACGAGTTTTCGAGGCGAGTGTGTACTTTATCGCACTCGACCTCGATAAATGTGAAATTTTCGATTGAAATGTTACTTGCGCATGAATGTAAGCCTTTTGGGCTGAACTGGCCATTGCTCCTTGTTACCGGTCGTCTTGAGCCAGGAGCGGACTCGGTCAGGCGATTAGGAACTTGGGTGAACGTTTGGTATACTCGAGTATTACCTATGTAGGTTGGTGGAGCCTGGCCAAAAGCCAGGGACGGGGTGAATGAAATGAAATGAATGACCAAATGAGCGAGGAAATGTCAGGAGAATGAATGTATCCTTTCATGAATGTTACTATCGCTTTCCATTGTAAATGTTTCTTGAATTATTGATAATCCATATTTACTGTTTTGCAAATGTTGTAGTTGTTTCCGGATTTATCATTTGATTTATGACATCATTGCTATATGACATCATTGAAATGAACTATTGTGAGACCGATTTGATTAATGATTTTCTGGTTACTCGCTGAGCTTTTAACTCACCCCAAAAACTATTTTATTCCCCTCCACAGGGCTCGTGGTGAAAGAAGGACTTGTTGTGCTTATTCACGTGAATGGATGGCCTAAACTTTGTACAATTTTGGATTTGGAATTATTTTATGTATATTTGGGATTAGTTTCCGCTGCATTTGTGACATGTAATTATTGGAGACGGATGTGTATTTGTGGACCATTTGATGTATACTTGAGATTTGTATTGTATTTATTTGAGGACTGTACTGAACGACTGAGTCCCGACGAGAGCTGGGCAGGCGGCCCGCCGAACCCTCGGGTACGCCCTAGGGGGAGGTGGGGCTGTCACAGTTGGTATCAGAGCTTAGGCTTCAGATCTCTGTAGTGTATCCTAGGCTTGAAGTTTAGGATGCCGGACTGTGGGTTTGGTTTGAAATATTAGTGATTCTTGCGGGATGACTTGACTTGATTAGTACAAGAGGGAATGTCGAGGACGACATTCTTTTAAGGAGGGGAGATTGTGACGCCCCGAAAAGTATGAGTGTGAGAACCCGGAAATTTTCTAATTTTCTAGGGTTTATTTTATTTAATCGCCCGCATTTTCAGCATTTTCTTTGTTAGAAAAATTCCCCAGATAAAATTTATGAGCAAATATAGTTTTTAAATGATTTTTCTAGTATCGGTTAGTTTTTGAGAAATTAAGAGCGTATATCGGACGTGGGACCCGCTAGTGCGGCAAATGTAATATATTTTTGATAACTTGTTGGAGTTTTGTGTTAAGTGATATTTTTCTACAAGGTGTTAAGAGATATTTATGGATTGGTATGAGAGAGACAAAAAAAGATAAGTTTTAAACCAAAAGGTGACATGTGTCACCTTCTTATTCAAAGTTGGACCTTGACTTTGACTTGGACTTGTCTTAACCTTTACTAGACCAAATTTTGACCCAATTTCTTTCCATTTTATTCTCTTGGCCGACTCTCTCTCTCTCCAAGAAAAGAAAAGAAAGCTCTCAACTTGTTTCTTCAATTTCTTGCTCAAATCTAGCAAATCAACCGTTTAAACTTCCAATTTCTCCATAAAAACCCTTAGTTTAGTGGTTGTGAGGTTGGTTGTGAAGTGGTTTGGAAGAAAATGGTGCTAAGTTGCTTCCTTTCTTGAGGTTTCAAGGTGAGTGGCTTATGAATTCCTTCTTTGGTCTTGCTAATGTCAAATTAATGGTTTGTATTGGTTAAAGATGTGATTTTATGGAAGATTAGCACTTGAATGCATGAAATTTCCAGGTTAGGGTTTCACACAAGCCTGTTCTGTCCGAATTTATTTCAGCATGTTAGAGGCCGAATTGGCCTTAGCACAAAACATGAAAGTTGTTGAGAATTATGTTTTATAGTCTCCTGTAAATTTTCAGCCCAATCAGAGCTTGGTAGCCTGAGATAAGACGGAAATGCCCAGACTGGTCCAGGAAAGGGTTCTGCGAACAGGGTTGCCTTTTTACCCAGTTTGACTGTGACTTTTCACCGTGATCCTTACTGAATTAGATTTTAGCCAAAACATGAGAGTTGTAGATAAGGCTGTAAACTAGTTTCCTGTAAATTTTCAGCTTGATCCGACCACTGTAGCATGTGAAATGACCGAAATACCCTTGACTGTTTTCAAAACCTGTTTCGCGCCCAGATTTCTGTTTTCGTGTAGTCTTCCATTTTCGACCATGAAAATGCATGATTTGGCCTTTGAGGTCTTCTGATGAAATGTAGCTTGATGTCTTAGCTACCATATACCTTTGGAATTTCTGGACTTGGACTTGTAGAGCCTGAGTTATGATGTTTCCGCTAGAATGCGTTTTGGTGAATCTGTTTTACGTTTTCGACAGAGTATCTTGCATTTTTGACCTGTTTGCACTCAAAACTGGGTTGAGTGACCTTCTGTAATGTTGTAGCCCTGTCTTTTAGCTTCGAAACGGTGTATCTTACACCCCCATCCGATAATCGTAGTGCCAATGGTGCCAAAATCACTAAAGGACATCAAATCTGTTTTGGGTTTTAGGGCTTGGATTCGGACAAGATAATGGTTTATGACGGATAGGTTCTGAGCCGTGGAGGTGAGTGACCTCAAACTACTTCTAAAGTTATTTATGAACCGTTTCTTACATTATTTACTTTTGAACTGTTTCCAAAGTTACTTTTGAAATGTTTTATTGCATATCATGCGTGCTGGCATGTGAGTGTGCCTTGTTTGCTATATTTCTTGACTAAATGACTTGTATTTTGGTTGATAACGTGTTAAGCGTTTATAATGATTTCCAAAACGAGTTTTCGAGGCGAGTGTGTACTTTATCGCACTCGACCTCGATAAATGTGAAATTTTCGATTGAAATGTTACTTGCGCATGAATGTAAGCCTTTTGGGCTGAACTGGCCATTGCTCCTTGTTACCGGTCGTCTTGAGCCAGGAGCGGACTCGGTCAGGCGATTAGGAACTTGGGTGAACGTTTGGTATACTCGAGTATTACCTATGTAGGTTGGTGGAGCCTGGCCAAAAGCCAGGGACGGGGTGAATGAAATGAAATGAATGACCAAATGAGCGAGGAAATGTCAGGAGAATGAATGTATCCTTTCATGAATGTTACTATCGCTTTCCATTGTAAATGTTTCTTGAATTATTGATAATCCATATTTACTGTTTTGCAAATGTTGTAGTTGTTTCCGGATTTATCATTTGATTTATGACATCATTGCTATATGACATCATTGAAATGAACTATTGTGAGACCGATTTGATTAATGATTTTCTGGTTACTCGCTGAGCTTTTAACTCACCCCAAAAACTATTTTATTCCCCTCCACAGGGCTCGTGGTGAAAGAAGGACTTGTTGTGCTTATTCACGTGAATGGATGGCCTAAACTTTGTACAATTTTGGATTTGGAATTATTTTATGTATATTTGGGATTAGTTTCCGCTGCATTTGTGACATGTAATTATTGGAGACGGATGTGTATTTGTGGACCATTTGATGTATACTTGAGATTTGTATTGTATTTATTTGAGGACTGTACTGAACGACTGAGTCCCGACGAGAGCTGGGCAGGCGGCCCGCCGAACCCTCGGGTACGCCCTAGGGGGAGGTGGGGCTGTCACAGTTGGTATCAGAGCTTAGGCTTCAGATCTCTGTAGTGTATCCTAGGCTTGAAGTTTAGGATGCCGGACTGTGGGTTTGGTTTGAAATATTAGTGATTCTTGCGGGATGACTTGACTTGATTAGTACAAGAGGGAATGTCGAGGACGACATTCTTTTAAGGAGGGGAGATTGTGACGCCCCGAAAAGTATGAGTGTGAGAACCCGGAAATTTTCTAATTTTCTAGGGTTTATTTTATTTAATCGCCCGCATTTTCAGCATTTTCTTTGTTAGAAAAATTCCCCAGATAAAATTTATGAGCAAATATAGTTTTTAAATGATTTTTCTAGTATCGGTTAGTTTTTGAGAAATTAAGAGCGTATATCGGACGTGGGACCCGCTAGTGCGGCAAATGTAATATATTTTTGATAACTTGTTGGAGTTTTGTGTTAAGTGATATTTTTCTACAAGGTGTTAAGAGATATTTATGGATTGGTATGAGAGAGACAAAAAAAGATAAGTTTTAAACCAAAAGGTGACATGTGTCACCTTCTTATTCAAAGTTGGACCTTGACTTTGACTTGGACTTGTCTTAACCTTTACTAGACCAAATTTTGACCCAATTTCTTTCCATTTTATTCTCTTGGCCGACTCTCTCTCTCTCCAAGAAAAGAAAAGAAAGCTCTCAACTTGTTTCTTCAATTTCTTGCTCAAATCTAGCAAATCAACCGTTTAAACTTCCAATTTCTCCATAAAAACCCTTAGTTTAGTGGTTGTGAGGTTGGTTGTGAAGTGGTTTGGAAGAAAATGGTGCTAAGTTGCTTCCTTTCTTGAGGTTTCAAGGTGAGTGGCTTATGAATTCCTTCTTTGGTCTTGCTAATGTCAAATTAATGGTTTGTATTGGTTAAAGATGTGATTTTATGGAAGATTAGCACTTGAATGCATGAAATTTCCAGGTTAGGGTTTCACACAAGCCTGTTCTGTCCGAATTTATTTCAGCATGTTAGAGGCCGAATTGGCCTTAGCACAAAACATGAAAGTTGTTGAGAATTATGTTTTATAGTCTCCTGTAAATTTTCAGCCCAATCAGAGCTTGGTAGCCTGAGATAAGACGGAAATGCCCAGACTGGTCCAGGAAAGGGTTCTGCGAACAGGGTTGCCTTTTTACCCAGTTTGACTGTGACTTTTCACCGTGATCCTTACTGAATTAGATTTTAGCCAAAACATGAGAGTTGTAGATAAGGCTGTATACTAGTTTCCTGTAAATTTTCAGCTTGATCCGACCACTGTAGCATGTGAAATGACCGAAATACCCTTGACTGTTTTCAAAACCTGTTTCGCGCCCAGATTTCTGTTTTCGTGTAGTCTTCCATTTTCGACCATGAAAATGCATGATTTGGCCTTTGAGGTCTTCTGATGAAATGTAGCTTGATGTCTTAGCTACCATATACCTTTGGAATTTCTGGACTTGGACTTGTAGAGCCTGAGTTATGATGTTTCCGCTAGAATGCGTTTTGGTGAATCTGTTTTACGTTTTCGACAGAGTATCTTGCATTTTTGACCTGTTTGCACTCAAAACTGGGTTGAGTGACCTTCTGTAATGTTGTAGCCCTGTCTTTTAGCTTCGAAACGGTGTATCTTACACCCCCATCCGATAATCGTAGTGCCAATGGTGCCAAAATCACTAAAGGACATCAAATCTGTTTTGGGTTTTAGGGCTTGGATTCGGACAAGATAATGGTTTATGACGGATAGGTTCTGAGCCGTGGAGGTGAGTGACCTCAAACTACTTCTAAAGTTATTTATGAACCGTTTCTTACATTATTTACTTTTGAACTGTTTCCAAAGTTACTTTTGAAATGTTTTATTGCATATCATGCGTGCTGGCATGTGAGTGTGCCTTGTTTGCTATATTTCTTGACTAAATGACTTGTATTTTGGTTGATAACGTGTTAAGCGTTTATAATGATTTCCAAAACGAGTTTTCGAGGCGAGTGTGTACTTTATCGCACTCGACCTCGATAAATGTGAAATTTTCGATTGAAAT
This sequence comes from Coffea arabica, assembly GCF_036785885.1. Taxonomy (NCBI): domain Eukaryota; kingdom Viridiplantae; phylum Streptophyta; class Magnoliopsida; order Gentianales; family Rubiaceae; genus Coffea; species Coffea arabica. The sequence continues at coordinate 35,342,441 of NC_092316.1, read as the reverse complement.
GTTACTTGCGCATGAATGTAAGCCTTTTGGGCTGAACTGGCCATTGCTCCTTGTTACCGGTCGTCTTGAGCCAGGAGCGGACTCGGTCAGGCGATTAGGAACTTGGGTGAACGTTTGGTATACTCGAGTATTACCTATGTAGGTTGGTGGAGCCTGGCCAAAAGCCAGGGACGGGGTGAATGAAATGAAATGAATGACCAAATGAGCGAGGAAATGTCAGGAGAATGAATGTATCCTTTCATGAATGTTACTATCGCTTTCCATTGTAAATGTTTCTTGAATTATTGATAATCCATATTTACTGTTTTGCAAATGTTGTAGTTGTTTCCGGATTTATCATTTGATTTATGACATCATTGCTATATGACATCATTGAAATGAACTATTGTGAGACCGATTTGATTAATGATTTTCTGGTTACTCGCTGAGCTTTTAACTCACCCCAAAAACTATTTTATTCCCCTCCACAGGGCTCGTGGTGAAAGAAGGACTTGTTGTGCTTATTCACGTGAATGGATGGCCTAAACTTTGTACAATTTTGGATTTGGAATTATTTTATGTATATTTGGGATTAGTTTCCGCTGCATTTGTGACATGTAATTATTGGAGACGGATGTGTATTTGTGGACCATTTGATGTATACTTGAGATTTGTATTGTATTTATTTGAGGACTGTACTGAACGACTGAGTCCCGACGAGAGCTGGGCAGGCGGCCCGCCGAACCCTCGGGTACGCCCTAGGGGGAGGTGGGGCTGTCACAGTTGGTATCAGAGCTTAGGCTTCAGATCTCTGTAGTGTATCCTAGGCTTGAAGTTTAGGATGCCGGACTGTGGGTTTGGTTTGAAATATTAGTGATTCTTGCGGGATGACTTGACTTGATTAGTACAAGAGGGAATGTCGAGGACGACATTCTTTTAAGGAGGGGAGATTGTGACGCCCCGAAAAGTATGAGTGTGAGAACCCGGAAATTTTCTAATTTTCTAGGGTTTATTTTATTTAATCGCCCGCATTTTCAGCATTTTCTTTGTTAGAAAAATTCCCCAGATAAAATTTATGAGCAAATATAGTTTTTAAATGATTTTTCTAGTATCGGTTAGTTTTTGAGAAATTAAGAGCGTATATCGGACGTGGGACCCGCTAGTGCGGCAAATGTAATATATTTTTGATAACTTGTTGGAGTTTTGTGTTAAGTGATATTTTTCTACAAGGTGTTAAGAGATATTTATGGATTGGTATGAGAGAGACAAAAAAAGATAAGTTTTAAACCAAAAGGTGACATGTGTCACCTTCTTATTCAAAGTTGGACCTTGACTTTGACTTGGACTTGTCTTAACCTTTACTACACCAAATTTTGACCCAATTTCTTTCCATTTTATTGTCTTGGCCGACTCTCTCTCTCTCCAAGAAAAGAAAAGAAAGCTCTCAACTTGTTTCTTCAATTTCTTGCTCAAATCTAGCAAATCAACCGTTTAAACTTCCAATTTCTCCATAAAAACCCTTAGTTTAGTGGTTGTGAGGTTGGTTGTGAAGTGGTTTGGAAGAAAATGGTGCTAAGTTGCTTCCTTTCTTGAGGTTTCAAGGTGAGTGGCTTATGAATTCCTTCTTTGGTCTTGCTAATGTCAAATTAATGGTTTGTATTGGTTAAAGATGTGATTTTATGGAAGATTAGCACTTGAATGCATGAAATTTCCAGGTTAGGGTTTCACACAAGCCTGTTCTGTCCGAATTTATTTCAGCATGTTAGAGGCCGAATTGGCCTTAGCACAAAACATGAAAGTTGTTGAGAATTATGTTTTATAGTCTCCTGTAAATTTTCAGCCCAATCAGAGCTTGGTAGCCTGAGATAAGACGGAAATGCCCAGACTGGTCCAGGAAAGGGTTCTGCGAACAGGGTTGCCTTTTTACCCAGTTTGACTGTGACTTTTCACCGTGATCCTTACTGAATTAGATTTTAGCCAAAACATGAGAGTTGTAGATAAGGCTGTAAACTAGTTGCCTGTAAATTTTCAGCTTGATCCGACCACTGTAGCATGTGAAATGACCGAAATACCCTTGACTGTTTTCAAAACCTGTTTCGCGCCCAGATTTCTGTTTTCGTGTAGTCTTCCATTTTCGACCATGAAAATGCATGATTTGGCCTTTGAGGTCTTCTGATGAAATGTAGCTTGATGTCTTAGCTACCATATACCTTTGGAATTTCTGGACTTGGACTTGTAGAGCCTGAGTTATGATGTTTCCGCTAGAATGCGTTTTGGTGAATCTGTTTTACGTTTTCGACAGAGTATCTTGCATTTTTGACCTGTTTGCACTCAAAACTGGGTTGAGTGACCTTCTGTAATGTTGTAGCCCTGTCTTTTAGCTTCGAAACGGTGTATCTTACACCCCCATCCGATAATCGTAGTGCCAATGGTGCCAAAATCACTAAAGGACATCAAATCTGTTTTGGGTTTTAGGGCTTGGATTCGGACAAGATAATGGTTTATGACGGATAGGTTCTGAGCCGTGGAGGTGAGTGACCTCAAACTACTTCTAAAGTTATTTATGAACCGTTTCTTACATTATTTACTTTTGAACTGTTTCCAAAGTTACTTTTGAAATGTTTTATTGCATATCATGCGTGCTGGCATGTGAGTGTGCCTTGTTTGCTATATTTCTTGACTAAATGACTTGTATTTTGGTTGATAACGTGTTAAGCGTTTATAATGATTTCCAAAACGAGTTTTCGAGGCGAGTGTGTACTTTATCGCACTCGACCTCGATAAATGTGAAATTTTCGATTGAAATGTTACTTGCGCATGAATGTAAGCCTTTTGGGCTGAACTGGCCATTGCTCCTTGTTACCGGTCGTCTTGAGCCAGGAGCGGACTCGGTCAGGCGATTAGGAACTTGGGTGAACGTTTGGTATACTCGAGTATTACCTATGTAGGTTGGTGGAGCCTGGCCAAAAGCCAGGGACGGGGTGAATGAAATGAAATGAATGACCAAATGAGCGAGGAAATGTCAGGAGAATGAATGTATCCTTTCATGAATGTTACTATCGCTTTCCATTGTAAATGTTTCTTGAATTATTGATAATCCATATTTACTGTTTTGCAAATGTTGTAGTTGTTTCCGGATTTATCATTTGATTTATGACATCATTGCTATATGACATCATTGAAATGAACTATTGTGAAACCGATTTGATTAATGATTTTCTGGTTACTCGCTGAGCTTTTAACTCACCCCAAAAACTATTTTATTCCCCTCCACAGGGCTCGTGGTGAAAGAAGGACTTGTTGTGCTTATTCACGTGAATGGATGGCCTAAACTTTGTACAATTTTGGATTTGGAATTATTTTATGTATATTTGGGATTAGTTTCCGCTGCATTTGTGACATGTAATTATTGGAGACGGATGTGTATTTGTGGACCATTTGATGTATACTTGAGATTTGTATTGTATTTATTTGAGGACTGTACTGAACGACTGAGTCCCGACGAGAGCTGGGCAGGCGGCCCGCCGAACCCTCGGGTACGCCCTAGGGGGAGGTGGGGCTGTCACAGTTGGTATCAGAGCTTAGGCTTCAGATCTCTGTAGTGTATCCTAGGCTTGAAGTTTAGGATGCCGGACTGTGGGTTTGGTTTGAAATATTAGTGATTCTTGCGGGATGACTTGACTTGATTAGTACAAGAGGGAATGTCGAGGACGACATTCTTTTAAGGAGGGGAGATTGTGACGCCCCGAAAAGTATGAGTGTGAGAACCCGGAAATTTTCTAATTTTCTAGGGTTTATTTTATTTAATCGCCCGCATTTTCAGCATTTTCTTTGTTAGAAAAATTCCCCAGATAAAATTTATGAGCAAATATAGTTTTTAAATGATTTTTCTAGTATCGGTTAGTTTTTGAGAAATTAAGAGCGTATATCGGACGTGGGACCCGCTAGTGCGGCAAATGTAATATATTTTTGATAACTTGTTGGAGTTTTGTGTTAAGTGATATTTTTCTACAAGGTGTTAAGAGATATTTATGGATTGGTATGAGAGAGACAAAAAAAGATAAGTTTTAAACCAAAAGGTGACATGTGTCACCTTCTTATTCAAAGTTGGACCTTGACTTTGACTTGGACTTGTCTTAACCTTTACTACACCAAATTTTGACCCAATTTCTTTCCATTTTATTGTCTTGGCCGACTCTCTCTCTCTCCAAGAAAAGAAAAGAAAGCTCTCAACTTGTTTCTTCAATTTCTTGCTCAAATCTAGCAAATCAACCGTTTAAACTTCCAATTTCTCCATAAAAACCCTTAGTTTAGTGGTTGTGAGGTTGGTTGTGAAGTGGTTTGGAAGAAAATGGTGCTAAGTTGCTTCCTTTCTTGAGGTTTCAAGGTGAGTGGCTTATGAATTCCTTCTTTGGTCTTGCTAATGTCAAATTAATGGTTTGTATTGGTTAAAGATGTGATTTTATGGAAGATTAGCACTTGAATGCATGAAATTTCCAGGTTAGGGTTTCACACAAGCCTGTTCTGTCCGAATTTATTTCAGCATGTTAGAGGCCGAATTGGCCTTAGCACAAAACATGAAAGTTGTTGAGAATTATGTTTTATAGTCTCCTGTAAATTTTCAGCCCAATCAGAGCTTGGTAGCCTGAGATAAGACGGAAATGCCCAGACTGGTCCAGGAAAGGGTTCTGCGAACAGGGTTGCCTTTTTACCCAGTTTGACTGTGACTTTTCACCGTGATCCTTACTGAATTAGATTTTAGCCAAAACATGAGAGTTGTAGCTAAGGCTGTAAAATAGTTGCCTGTAAATTTTCAGCTTGATCCAACCACTGTAGCATGTGAAATGACCGAAATACCCTTGACTGTTTTCAAAACCTGTTTCGCGCCCAGATTTCTGTTTTCGTGTAGTCTTCCATTTTCGACCATGAAAATGCATGATTTGGCCTTTGAGGTCTTCTGATGAAATGTAGCTTGATGTCTTAGCTACCATATACCTTTGGAATTTCTGGACTTGGACTTGTAGAGCCTGAGTTATGATGTTTCCGCTAGAATGCGTTTTGGTGAATCTGTTTTACGTTTTCGACAGAGTATCTTGCATTTTTGACCTGTTTGCACTCAAAACTGGGTTGAGTGACCTTCTGTAATGTTGTAGCCCTGTCTTTTAGCTTCGAAACGGTGTATCTTACACCCCCATCCGATAATCGTAGTGCCAATGGTGCCAAAATCACTAAAGGACATCAAATCTGTTTTGGGTTTTAGGGCTTGGATTCGGACAAGATAATGGTTTATGACGGATAGGTTCTGAGCCGTGGAGGTGAGTGACCTCAAACTACTTCTAAAGTTATTTATGAACCGTTTCTTACATTATTTACTTTTGAACTGTTTCCAAAGTTACTTTTGAAATGTTTTATTGCATATCATGCGTGCTGGCATGTGAGTGTGCCTTGTTTGCTATATTTCTTGACTAAATGACTTGTATTTTGGTTGATAACGTGTTAAGCGTTTATAATGATTTCCAAAACGAGTTTTCGAGGCGAGTGTGTACTTTATCGCACTCGACCTCGATAAATGTGAAATTTTCGATTGAAATGTTACTTGCGCATGAATGTAAGCCTTTTGGGCTGAACTGGCCATTGCTCCTTGTTACCGGTCGTCTTGAGCCAGGAGCGGACTCGGTCAGGCGATTAGGAACTTGGGTGAACGTTTGGTATACTCGAGTATTACCTATGTAGGTTGGTGGAGCCTGGCCAAAAGCCAGGGACGGGGTGAATGAAATGAAATGAATGACCAAATGAGCGAGGAAATGTCAGGAGAATGAATGTATCCTTTCATGAATGTTACTATCGCTTTCCATTGTAAATGTTTCTTGAATTATTGATAATCCATATTTACTGTTTTGCAAATGTTGTAGTTGTTTCCGGATTTATCATTTGATTTATGACATCATTGCTATATGACATCATTGAAATGAACTATTGTGAAACCGATTTGATTAATGATTTTCTGGTTACTCGCTGAGCTTTTAACTCACCCCAAAAACTATTTTATTCCCCTCCACAGGGCTCGTGGTGAAAGAAGGACTTGTTGTGCTTATTCACGTGAATGGATGGCCTAAACTTTGTACAATTTTGGATTTGGAATTATTTTATGTATATTTGGGATTAGTTTCCGCTGCATTTGTGACATGTAATTATTGGAGACGGATGTGTATTTGTGGACCATTTGATGTATACTTGAGATTTGTATTGTATTTATTTGAGGACTGTACTGAACGACTGAGTCCCGACGAGAGCTGGGCAGGCGGCCCGCCGAACCCTCGGGTACGCCCTAGGGGGAGGTGGGGCTGTCACAGTTGGTATCAGAGCTTAGGCTTCAGATCTCTGTAGTGTATCCTAGGCTTGAAGTTTAGGATGCCGGACTGTGGGTTTGGTTTGAAATATTAGTGATTCTTGCGGGATGACTTGACTTGATTAGTACAAGAGGGAATGTCGAGGACGACATTCTTTTAAGGAGGGGAGATTGTGACGCCCCGAAAAGTATGAGTGTGAGAACCCGGAAATTTTCTAATTTTCTAGGGTTTATTTTATTTAATCGCCCGCATTTTCAGCATTTTCTTTGTTAGAAAAATTCCCCAGATAAAATTTATGAGCAAATATAGTTTTTAAATGATTTTTCTAGTATCGGTTAGTTTTTGAGAAATTAAGAGCGTATATCGGACGTGGGACCCGCTAGTGCGGCAAATGTAATATATTTTTGATAACTTGTTGGAGTTTTGTGTTAAGTGATATTTTTCTACAAGGTGTTAAGAGATATTTATGGATTGGTATGAGAGAGACAAAAAAAGATAAGTTTTAAACCAAAAGGTGACATGTGTCACCTTCTTATTCAAAGTTGGACCTTGACTTTGACTTGGACTTGTCTTAACCTTTACTACACCAAATTTTGACCCAATTTCTTTCCATTTTATTGTCTTGGCCGACTCTCTCTCTCTCCAAGAAAAGAAAAGAAAGCTCTCAACTTGTTTCTTCAATTTCTTGCTCAAATCTAGCAAATCAACCGTTTAAACTTCCAATTTCTCCATAAAAACCCTTAGTTTAGTGGTTGTGAGGTTGGTTGTGAAGTGGTTTGGAAGAAAATGGTGCTAAGTTGCTTCCTTTCTTGAGGTTTCAAGGTGAGTGGCTTATGAATTCCTTCTTTGGTCTTGCTAATGTCAAATTAATGGTTTGTATTGGTTAAAGATGTGATTTTATGGAAGATTAGCACTTGAATGCATGAAATTTCCAGGTTAGGGTTTCACACAAGCCTGTTCTGTCCGAATTTATTTCAGCATGTTAGAGGCCGAATTGGCCTTAGCACAAAACATGAAAGTTGTTGAGAATTATGTTTTATAGTCTCCTGTAAATTTTCAGCCCAATCAGAGCTTGGTAGCCTGAGATAAGACGGAAATGCCCAGACTGGTCCAGGAAAGGGTTCTGCGAACAGGGTTGCCTTTTTACCCAGTTTGACTGTGACTTTTCACCGTGATCCTTACTGAATTAGATTTTAGCCAAAACATGAGAGTTGTAGATAAGGCTGTATACTAGTTTCCTGTTAATTTTCAGCTTGATCCGACCACTGTAGCATGTGAAATGACCGAAATACCCTTGACTGTTTTCAAAACCTGTTTCGCGCCCAGATTTCTGTTTTCGTGTAGTCTTCCATTTTCGACCATGAAAATGCATGATTTGGCCTTTGAGGTCTTCTGATGAAATGTAGCTTGATGTCTTAGCTACCATATACCTTTGGAATTTCTGGACTTGGACTTGTAGAGCCTGAGTTATGATGTTTCCGCTAGAATGCGTTTTGGTGAATCTGTTTTACGTTTTCGACAGAGTATCTTGCATTTTTGACCTGTTTGCACTCAAAACTGGGTTGAGTGACCTTCTGTAATGTTGTAGCCCTGTCTTTTAGCTTCGAAACGGTGTATCTTACACCCCCATCCGATAATCGTAGTGCCAATGGTGCCAAAATCACTAAAGGACATCAAATCTGTTTTGGGTTTTAGGGCTTGGATTCGGACAAGATAATGGTTTATGAAGGATAGGTTCTGAGCCGTGGAGGTGAGTGACCTCAAACTACTTCTAAAGTTATTTATGAACCGTTTCTTACATTATTTACTTTTGAAATGTTTCCAAAGTTACTTTTGAAATGTTTTATTGCATATCATGCGTGCTGGCATGTGAGTGTGCCTTGTTTGCTATATTTCTTGACTAAATGACTTGTATTTTGGTTGATAACGTGTTAAGCGTTTATAATGATTTCCAAAACGAGTTTTCGAGGCGAGTGTGTACTTTATCGCACTCGACCTCGATAAATGTGAAATTTTCGATTGAAATGTTACTTGCGCATGAATGTAAGCCTTTTGGGCTGAACTGGCCATTGCTCCTTGTTACCGGTCGTCTTGAGCCAGGAGCGGACTCGGTCAGGCGATTAGGAACTTGGGTGAACGTTTGGTATACTCGAGTATTACCTATGTAGGTTGGTGGAGCCTGGCCAAAAGCCAGGGACGGGGTGAATGAAATGAAATGAATGACCAAATGAGCGAGGAAATGTCAGGAGAATGAATGTATCCTTTCATGAATGTTACTATCGCTTTCCATTGTAAATGTTTCTTGAATTATTGATAATCCATATTTACTGTTTTGCAAATGTTGTAGTTGTTTCCGGATTTATCATTTGATTTATGACATCATTGCTATATGACATCATTGAAATGAACTATTGTGAAACCGATTTGATTAATGATTTTCTGGTTACTCGCTGAGCTTTTAACTCACCCCAAAAACTATTTTATTCCCCTCCACAGGGCTCGTGGTGAAAGAAGGACTTGTTGTGCTTATTCACGTGAATGGATGGCCTAAACTTTGTACAATTTTGGATTTGGAATTATTTTATGTATATTTGGGATTAGTTTCCGCTGCATTTGTGACATGTAATTATTGGAGACGGATGTGTATTTGTGGACCATTTGATGTATACTTGAGATTTGTATTGTATTTATTTGAGGACTGTACTGAACGACTGAGTCCCGACGAGAGCTGGGCAGGCGGCCCGCCGAACCCTCGGGTACGCCCTAGGGGGAGGTGGGGCTGTCACAGTTGGTATCAGAGCTTAGGCTTCAGATCTCTGTAGTGTATCCTAGGCTTGAAGTTTAGGATGCCGGACTGTGGGTTTGGTTTGAAATATTAGTGATTCTTGCGGGATGACTTGACTTGATTAGTACAAGAGGGAATGTCGAGGACGACATTCTTTTAAGGAGGGGAGATTGTGACGCCCCGAAAAGTATGAGTGTGAGAACCCGGAAATTTTCTAATTTTCTAGGGTTTATTTTATTTAATCGCCCGCATTTTCAGCATTTTCTTTGTTAGAAAAATTCCCCAGATAAAATTTATGAGCAAATATAGTTTTTAAATGATTTTTCTAGTATCGGTTAGTTTTTGAGAAATTAAGAGCGTATATCGGACGTGGGACCCGCTAGTGCGGCAAATGTAATATATTTTTGATAACTTGTTGGAGTTTTGTGTTAAGTGATATTTTTCTACAAGGTGTTAAGAGATATTTATGGATTGGTATGAGAGAGACAAAAAAAGATAAGTTTTAAACCAAAAGGTGACATGTGTCACCTTCTTATTCAAAGTTGGACCTTGACTTTGACTTGGACTTGTCTTAACCTTTACTAGACCAAATTTTGACCCAATTTCTTTCCATTTTATTCTCTTGGCCGACTCTCTCTCTCTCCAAGAAAAGAAAAGAAAGCTCTCAACTTGTTTCTTCAATTTCTTGCTCAAATCTAGCAAATCAACCGTTTAAACTTCCAATTTCTCCATAAAAACCCTTAGTTTAGTGGTTGTGAGGTTGGTTGTGAAGTGGTTTGGAAGAAAATGGTGCTAAGTTGCTTCCTTTCTTGAGGTTTCAAGGTGAGTGGCTTATGAATTCCTTCTTTGGTCTTGCTAATGTCAAATTAATGGTTTGTATTGGTTAAAGATGTGATTTTATGGAAGATTAGCACTTGAATGCATGAAATTTCCAGGTTAGGGTTTCACACAAGCCTGTTCTGTCCGAATTTATTTCAGCATGTTAGAGGCCGAATTGGCCTTAGCACAAAACATGAAAGTTGTTGAGAATTATGTTTTATAGTCTCCTGTAAATTTTCAGCCCAATCAGAGCTTGGTAGCCTGAGATAAGACGGAAATGCCCAGACTGGTCCAGGAAAGGGTTCTGCGAACAGGGTTGCCTTTTTACCCAGTTTGACTGTGACTTTTCACCGTGATCCTTACTGAATTAGATTTTAGCCAAAACATGAGAGTTGTAGCTAAGGCTGTAAAATAGTTGCCTGTAAATTTTCAGCTTGATCCAACCACTGTAGCATTTGAAATGACCGAAATACCATTGACTGTTTTCAAAACCTGTTTCGCGCCCAGATTTCTGTTTTCGTGTAGTCTTCCATTTTCGACCATGAAAATGCATGATTTGGCCTTTGAGGTCTTCTGATGAAATGTAGCTTGATGTCTTAGCTACCATATACCTTTGGAATTTCTGGACTTGGACTTGTAGAGCCTGAGTTATGATGTTTCCGCTAGAATGCGTTTTGGTGAATCTGTTTTACGTTTTCGACAGAGTATCTTGCATTTTTGACCTGTTTGCACTCAAAACTGGGTTGAGTGACCTTCTGTAATGTTGTAGCCCTGTCTTTTAGCTTCGAAACGGTGTATCTTACACCCCCATCCGATAATCGTAGTGCCAATGGTGCCAAAATCACTAAAGGACATCAAATCTGTTTTGGGTTTTAGGGCTTGGATTCGGACAAGATAATGGTTTATGACGGATAGGTTCTGAGCCGTGGAGGTGAGTGACCTCAAACTACTTCTAAAGTTATTTATGAACCGTTTCTTACATTATTTACTTTTGAACTGTTTCCAAAGTTACTTTTGAAATGTTTTATTGCATATCATGCGTGCTGGCATGTGAGTGTGCCTTGTTTGCTATATTTCTTGACTAAATGACTTGTATTTTGGTTGATAACGTGTTAAGCGTTTATAATGATTTCCAAAACGAGTTTTCGAGGCGAGTGTGTACTTTATCGCACTCGACCTCGATAAATGTGAAATTTTCGATTGAAATGTTACTTGCGCATGAATGTAAGCCTTTTGGGCTGAACTGGCCATTGCTCCTTGTTACCGGTCGTCTTGAGCCAGGAGCGGACTCGGTCAGGCGATTAGGAACTTGGGTGAACGTTTCGTATACTCGAGTATTACCTATGTAGGTTGGTGGAGCCTGGCCAAAAGCCAGGGACGGGGTGAATGAAATGAAATGAATGACCAAATGAGCGAGGAAATGTCAGGAGAATGAATGTATCCTTTCATGAATGTTACTATCGCTTTCCATTGTAAATGTTTCTTGAATTATTGATAATCCATATTTACTGTTTTGCAAATGTTGTAGTTGTTTCCGGATTTATCATTTGATTTATGACATCATTGCTATATGACATCATTGAAATGAACTATTGTGAGACCGATTTGATTAATGATTTTCTGGTTACTCGCTGAGCTTTTAACTCACCCCAAAAACTATTTTATTCCCCTCCACAGGGCTCGTGGTGAAAGAAGGACTTGTTGTGCTTATTCACGTGAATGGATGGCCTAAACTTTGTACAATTTTGGATTTGGAATTATTTTATGTATATTTGGGATTAGTTTCCGCTGCATTTGTGACATGTAATTATTGGAGACGGATGTATATTTGTGGACCATTTGATGTATACTTGAGATTTGTATTGTATTTATTTGAGGACTGTAGTGAATGACTGAGTCCCGACGAGAGCTGGGCAAGCGGCCCGCCGAACCCTCGGGTACGCCCTAGGGGGAGGTGGGGCTGTCACAGGATTGCATTCGTGGAGTCCTTTCCGTACATGATTAAATACAAGGCTGGTAAGTCTAATGTGATTGCGGATGCACTCTCGCGAAGGTACTCTCTACTTACTTCCTTAGATGCTAAGTTGTTAGGGTTTGAGCTGATTAGAGACATCTATGCAAAAGTGTGACGCCCCGAAAAAAAAGAGTTTGAGAACCCGTAAAAACCCTAATCTTTTCCGAGGGTTTTATTTCCTTTAATAGCATGTTTTCTGCATTTCCTGGCTTAGGAAATTTTCCTGAGGAATTTTTATGAGTAATTATAGTTTTTAGATGGTTTTTCTAGTATTGGAGAGTTTTTGGAAAATTAAGAGTGTATAATGGACGTGGGACCCACTAGTGCGAAAAGTTCGGAAAAATTCGACCAATAAGGTTAAGTTTCGGATACTGTGTAAAATTTATCGGGTGTTAAGAGATAAGTAGAGAGTGAGATTTGGTTGATGTGAGAGGAAAAAGAAGTGATAAGATTGCATTAATGAGGTGACAAGTGTCACCCTCTTATTGGTTTTACTTTAAGATTTACTATTCCAATTTTTGACTTTTTTTGACAAAAGGTTAAATATCTTAAAAATTGCCCAAAAATCACCATTTCTTACCTTTGGATGGCCGGCCCTCTCTAGCAAGAAGAAAGACAAAACTCTTTAACATCTTGGCAAATTCCTAGCTCAAATCATCCAAACTACTTGCCTAAATTAGTTTTTACTCCATAAAATTCCTTCCTTGGGTGCTAGTAGGTAGTTTAGTGAAGTTTGTTTGAAGAGCTAAGGTGTCCAACATCTCTATCTCTCTTGGTTACTAGGTGAGTGGTGTGTGAATTCCCTCTTGCACTTAATGAAGATTAAGTTATGCTTATTAGTGATTAAAGTGCTGAAATTTCTGGTTTTCATCTCGGTTTGAAGTGATTTGGTGAAGTTTTTATTTTATTGATGATTTTTCTGGTTTAATTGGATTATGATGGTGTGGTTGTTTATGATGATTGGCAATGGCCTATAATGACACTAGTAGGTGTGAATTGTTGATATTTGCAATCAATTTTGGGTTTGGAATGAATTGTGAAAAGTTAGGGTTCATAAACCCCTAATTCTGTCCGGTTTTATATCATAGGGTTAGAGGCCGAATTGGAATTTTCTCAAAACATGAAAGTTGTAGGTATTGATGAGTTTGAAGTGTCTGCAAAATTTCAGGTCATTTAGATTAGTGTAGTGTGAGATATGTCGATTTTACTATTGCTGATCTGGGTTGCTCAGAATGTGAAAACTGTGCTTGTAATCGTTTGTTTTGACTGGAATTGGTTTGGATTTTGTTGTTGGTGTCTTCTGAGGAAATGTAGCTGGATGTCTTAGCTAACATATGCCTTTGGAATTTCAGCATTTGGACCTGTATAGACTGAGTTAGACTCATTACAGCATTGTGTGATTTGTGAACCTGTTTTAGTGGTTCTGGTTTGGTATTTTTTGGCATATTTGACCTAGTTGTACTAGATTTTGGACTGAGTGGCCTTCTACATTGTTGTATCCCTGTTTCATAGCTTCGAAACGGTGGGTCTTACACCCCCATCCGATAATCATAGTGAAATTGACACCATTACCGCAAAATGACGTCAAAACTGTTTTTCTGGTTTTGAGCTTAACCTTCATTTCCGGACTTTTTCCTAGCTTGACTTGTACTAGTACTACTTGGAGCTTGCTGAATGGATATTAGATGAACTTATTTGTGTGTGTACCTTTGGAACTGGCTGAGGAAATAATGAAGCCATGATGGCTGGGAAAGTAAGCAAATTTAGGGGAAGTGCTGTCCGAAGTTTTAAAGGGTTTGATTGCTTTGAGTTTGTGATCTAAGACTTGGATTTGAGCAAGGCAATGTTATATGATGGATGATTTCTGAGCCATGGAGGTGAGTGACCTCAAACTACTTCTAAAGTTATTTATGAACCGTTTCTTACATTATTTACTTTTGAACTGTTTCCAAAGTTACTTTTGAAATGTTTTCTTGCATATCATGTGTGCTGGCATTTGAGTGTGCCTTGTTTGCTATATTTCTTGACTTCATGACTTGTATTTTGGTTGATAACGTGTTAAGCGCTTATAATGATTTCCAAAACGAGTTTTCGAGGCGAGTGTGTACTTTATCGCATTCGACCTCGATAAATGTGAAATTTTCGATTGAAATGTTACTTGCGCATGAATGTAAGCCTTTTGGACTGAACTGGCCATTGCCCCTTGTTACCGGTCGTCTGTCAGGCGATTAGGAACTTGGGTGAACGTTTGGTATACTCGAGTATCACCTATGTAGGTTGGTGGAGCCTGGCCAAAAGCCAGGGACGGGGTGAATGAAATGAAATGAATGACCAAATGAGCGAGGAAATGTCAGGAGAATGAATGTATCCTTTCATGAATGTTACTATCGCTTTCCATTGTAAATGTTTCTTGAATTATTGATAATCCATATTTACTGTTTTGCAAATGTTGTAGTTGTTTCCGGATTTATCATTTGATTTATGACATCATTGAAATGAACTATTGTGAAACCGATTTGATTAATGATTTTCTGGTTACTCGCTGAACTTTTAGCTCACCCCAAAAACTATTTTATTCCCCTCCACAGGGCTCGTGGCGAAAGAAGGACTTGTTGTGCTTATTCACGTGTATGGATGGCCTAAACTTTGTACAATTTTGGATTTGGAATTATGTTATGTATATTTGGGATTAGTTTCCGCTGCATTTGTGACATGTAATTATTGGAGACGGATGTGTATTTGTGGACCATTTGATGTATACTTGAGATTTGTATTGTATTTATTTGAGAACTGTAGTGAACGACTGAGTCCCGGCGAGAGCTGGGCAGGCGGCCCGCCGAACCCTCGGGTACGCCCTAGGGGGAGGTGGGGCCGTCACAAAAAGATAGTGATTTCGGTGAACTTTACCTTTCTTGCAAACACACTGGGCAAGGTAAATTCTTCGTTTCCGATGGTTACTTGTTTTATGCCAATCGGCTTTGCATCCCACATGGATCTATCCGCGAACTTTTGGTACGAGAATCCCATTCGGGTGGCCTTATGGGACATTTTGGGGTTGATAAGACTCTTGCCATGCTGCAGGAGCACTTCTATTGGCCGCACATGAGGAGAGATGTTGCACGGGTGGTAGAGCGATGCTTAGCTTGTAAGAAAGCTAAATCCAAGGTACACCCGTATGGCCTTTACACCCCGTTACCTATTTCTAGTGCACCATGGGTTGACATTTCTATGGATTTTATACTTGGTTTGCCTAGATCCAAGTATGGCCATGACTTCATTTATGTGGTTGTTGATAGATTCTCTAAAATGGCATCTAAAATGGCACACTTCATTGCTTGTCATAAGACGGATAATGCATCTCATATTGCTAATTTGTTCTTTAAAGAGATTGTGAGATTGCATGGCATTCCTAGGACCATTGTATCTGATAGAGATGTTAAATTCCTAAGCTATTTTTGGAAGACACTTTGGTCTAAGTTAGGCACCAAATTGCTATTCTCTACTGCTAACCACCCCCAAACTGATGGTCAAACCGAGGTGGTAAATCGTACATTAGGTACCTTGTTGCGTGCCATCATCAAAAAGAACTTGAACTTGCTATCCATTCTACTACTGGTTTCTCTCCATTTGAATGTGTTTATGGTTTTAATCCGCTAACACCACTTGATCTAGTGCCATTACCTAGTAATGAGCGCACACATTTGGATGGTAAGGAATGTGCAGAGTTTGTTAAGCAACTGCATGAGAAAGTCAGGGCTAACATTGAGAGGAGAACTGCTTAATATGTCAAGCAAGCTAACAAAGGTCGCCAAAAGTTGATTTTTAAGCCTGGCGATTGGGTGTGGTTGCACATGCGCAAAGAACGATTTCCTGTTCAAAGGAGGAACAAATTACAACCACGGGGTGATGGACCTTTTCAAGTGTTGGAACGCATCAATGACAACGCCTACAAACTTGACCTTCTTGGTGAGTATGGAGTTAGTGCTACATTTAATGTCTCTGACTTAGCTCCTTTTGATGCAGATGATGCGTTTGATTTGAGGGCAAATCCTTCTCAAGAGGAGGGGAATGATAGCATCATGGTAGGTGGACAGGCCAACAATGGCTCAAGTGATCGAGGAGCTGAGGATCACGTGCACGCCCCAAGTGGACCCATTACTGGGGCTCGCGCAAAGAAACTTCGTGAGCAACTCAATGTACTTATTCAGGCCATACACAAGTCATTTGAAGGATTCATACACTCAAGTGAAGGTGGTCGCAGTCCGATAATGAGCATTGAAGCTACACCTGAGGATTAGGATTTTTTTGCCAAACCCTAATTTCCATTTTAGCATCATAGTTCATTATTTCCACATTAGTTGATTAGATTGAATAATTGGCTAAGTGCATATTGCACGTAGAATCACCAAAGGTAGGATTGCTAATTTACTCATTATTATTTGCTAGCGTGGGCTATCTAGGAAGGAAAGCCCACGTGAGGCCCAACCCGTCGGGGGGTTAAGCCTCCCTTATTAGGGCCCATATCCACTGCACCCTTAGTCTATTTTCTTACTAGATTAGGGTTTTCACTTGTAGCCTATATAAGGCACCATATTACATCAATAAAGGGTAGACACTTTTATCATAAAATATTTGAGAGAATTTTCTCCATAGCTTTCGAGCAACCTTGAACAACTTAGAGTTTTACTCTCGTGTTCTTGTTTGGCTTATCAATTCAAGAACCACACTTGAATTGTGGCGCCTTCTACACTTGCCTGAGGTTCGCTAATTCGTTTGATTACGGGTTGAGATAATATCAACAAGTTCGTAGTCACGGAGATTAGAGGGGTCGTAGGATTTCCGTTGCTACCGTTTCTTGCGTTCGAAGTCAAATCCAACAAGTGATCTTGGGTCGCGAATCTTCTCACCAACGAGATTCGTATCATACCGATAATTGCTTCAATGAACTTTTTCACCATTTTAAGGCGAGTGTGTAGTTTATCGCACTCAACCTATTAAAATGATAAATGCCTACCGATTAACCGTGAACTACTACCGTTTACTGTTTACTGTTAACCGTGATTATGTGACGCCCCAAAAGAATGAGTGCGAGAACCCGAAAATTTTCTAAGTTTCTAGGGTTTATTTTATTATCGCCCACCTTTTCTACATTTTCTTTATTAGAAAATTTCCCCAGATAATTTTTATGAGTAAATATAGTTTTTAGATGATTTTTCTAGTATCGGACGTGGGACCCGCTAGTGCGGAAAGTTCGGAAAAATTCGGCCAATTACGTTAAGTTTGGGATACTGTGATTATTTTACGAGGTGCTAAGAGATAATTAGATGTTACTTAGATGGATTATTATTGGAGAGACAAGAAGATAAGATTAAAGATTAGAGGTGCCAAGTGTCACAAACCCATTGGATGTTGAATTTGACCAAGACTTTTCTAACTTTACTAAAACCAATTTGGACCCAATTTCTCTCCATTTTAGCTTGTCTTGGACGAAATTTTGAGAGAAAAAGAGAGAGAAATCCATCATGTTGCACTTCAATTTCTTGTCCAAATCTTGAGTTCCAACCGATTAAATTGCAAATCACTCCATAAAACTTGCTAGCTAAGGAAGATTGAAGCTATTGGTGGAGTTGTTTTGGAAGAAAAATCCCTAAGCCATCACCTTTCTTGATATTTCAAAGTATCATGTCTAGCCATCCTTTCTTTGTTCTTGATTTTGTTAAATTAATGACTTGTGATAGCTAAAGAGATGTTTTAGTGGAAAATTTCTGGCTTGAATGCAAAAATTTCCAGTTAGGGTTTCAATTCCCCAATTCTGCTCGGCACTATACCACCTGGTTAGAGGCCGAATTGGCCTTAGCACAAAACATGAAAGTTGTAGAGAATGATGTTTTCTAGTTGCCTGTAAATTTTCAACCTAATCTGAACTGGTTAGCCTGAGATAAGACGGAAATACCCAGACTGGTCTAGGTAGGAGTTCAGTGAACAGGGTTGTCTTTTCACCCAATCTGATCGTGACTTTTCACCATGATCCTTACAGAATTAGATTTTGACCAAAACATGAAAGTTGTAGCCAAAGGTATAAAATAGTTTCCTACAAAATTTCAGCTTGATTTGACCACTGTAGCATGTGCAATGACTGAAATACCATTGACTGTCCATGAAACCTGTTTCGCGCCCAGATTTCTGTTTTCGTGTAGTTTTCCATTTTTGACCATGTAAATGCATGATTTGGCCTTGGGTTAAAACATTAAAGTTGTAGGGAATGATATTTTAGAGATGCATGCAAAATTTCAGGTCAATCGGAGCAACGTAACCTGTGAAAAGACTGAATTACCCCTGCTGCCCTGTTTCTACCCGAATTTGATAATTGCGTCTGTAATTGGTTATTTTGGTTGGGAATACTTTAGAATTGGTTGTTGAGGTCTTCTGATGAATTGTATCCATGTATCGTAGCTTTCGGATGGCTTTGGAATCACTTGATTTGGACTTAGGGAGCCTGACTTATGATGTTTGAACCAGAATGCGGTTTGCGAACCTGTTTTTGAGGTTCTGGTGTAGTATCTTGCATTTTTGACCTGGTTACACTCGAAACTGGACTGATTAGCCTTCTTCAACATTGTAACCCTATCTCTTAGCTTCGAAACGGTGCATCTTGTACCTCCATCTGATAATTGTAGTGCCAATGGTGCCGAAACCGCAAACTGATGTCAAAAACTATTTTTATGGTTTAGAGCTTAACTTTCATTTCCGGATTCCTCCCTAGCTTGAATTGTACTCATACTACTTGGAACTTATTGAACGGCTATTGAATGAATTTATTTGTGTGACTTTGGGACTGGCTGAGGAAATAATGAAGCCTTGACGGCTAGAAAAGTAAGCAAATTTAGTGGAAGTGCTGTCCGAACTTTGAAAGGACTTGATTGCATTGAGTTTGTGATATAAGACTTGGATTTGAGCAAGACAATGATATATAATGGTTGGTTCCTGAGCCGTGGAGGTGAGTGACCTCAAACTGTTTCCAAAACTACTTATGAACTGTTTTCTCACATTATTTACTCGATTGCATATCATGCGTGCTTGCATGGGAGTGTTCCTTGTTTGCTATATTTTCTTGACTTCATGACTTGTATTATTGTTTGATAACATGTTAAGTGTTTTCAATGATTTCCAAAACGAGTTTTCAAAGCGAGTGTGTACTTTATCACACTCGGCCTAAATGATTGTGAAATTTTCAATGATTGAACTATTGAAATGTTATTTGCGCATGAATGTAAGCCTTTTGGGCTGAACTGGCCACTGCCCCTTGTTACCGATCGTCTCGAACCAGAAGCGGACTCGGTCGGGCGATTAGGGACTTGGGTAAACGTTTCGGTATACTCGAGTATTACCTTGTAGGTTGGTGGAGGTTGGTGGAGCCTGGTCAATGTCCAGGAAAGGTTGAATGAACGAACGAACGAACGAGGGTTTTATTGATAAATGAAAATTGCATTTTCAAATGAATGAAGGAAAGGGGAATGACAGGAGAACGAACGAAGGAACGAATGAACGTATCCTTTTCATGTATGGTTTCTTGTAAATGTCGTAATTGTTTCTTGACTTATCATTTGATTTATGACATCATTGAAATGAACTATTGTAAAACCGATTTGATTACTGATTTTACTGGTTACTCGCTGAGCTTTTAGCTCATCCCAAAACTATTTTATTCCCATCCACAGGGCTCAAGGCGAAGGAAGGACTTGTAGTACTTATTCACGTGACTGGATGGCATATATCTTGTACAGTTTGGATTTGGAATCATTTGATGTATAGTTTGGGGAATCGTTTCCGCTTCGCTTATAACATGTAATTATTGGAGAATTTGATTTAATTTTTGAGATTTATATTGTAATCTATTTGAGGAATGTAGTGAACGACTGAGTCCCGGCGAGAGCTGGGCAGGCCGTCCGCCGAACCCTGGGGTACGCCCTAGGGGGAGGTGGGGCCGTCACAGATTACTTACTGTTTACCAATTTACTTGATTACCTGCTTACTTGATTACTTGACTACTTGATTATTTGATTATCATAAATTACATGTTCATATTAAATTACCGGATATTGCTTATGTGTTTAAGTGTTAAGTGTTACTGATAATTGCTCATATGAAACTGTTCACCGTTTTAAGGCGAGTGTGTACTTTATCTCACTCGACCTACTAAAATGATAAATTTTTACTGTTCATCAATTTACTTGATTACTTGTGCATGTTGTAAGCTCTAAGCTCAACTAGGCCCTGCCCTTGGTTACCAACCTACTCGAGTCAGAACTGAACTCGGTCGGGTAGGTTGGAACCCTGGGACACCGTTTCGGTATACTCGAGTACTACCACTGGAGGGATAAGGTGATGGCCAGACAAACCGAGGGGACCTGAAGTTATAAGGTGCAGTTGACCGAAATGGTTCCACTAGAACACCGTATCCTTCAATGTGTGTTTATTTTTCCATACTGATAACTGTATCATGCTAACGTGCCAAATATGCAACCTGGAACCATACATGTGGTATGCTCAAATTACTTGATTTATTAGAACTGCTAGAGTGTCTTGGAACCTCACTAGGCTGTGTAGCTCATTCCACGCTTTTGTTTTTCTTAACAGGGTTCAAGACAGAGAGTGCTCACGACTAGTACTAAGATTGTTTTCTTTTGAAAACCTTAAGTTGTATTATAACGGATGGTTGTAGTGCATATTCTTTTGGATTGTATTAAACTTGAAAGCTAACTAATTGTAAGCATGAAATATTTTGGAGTACTTTAATTATATGTTGAAATTATTTGAAGTATTTTGACCTTTTGAGCTATGGATTGTAGTGAGTCCTAGCGAGAGTTGGGCAGGCGTCCCGCGGATACCCTCTGGTTCGCCTTAGGGAGAAATGGGGGCGTCACAGTACCTTGGAGATGCATGTACTTTAGTTAATCACTTGTTTACTTGTAAAGATTCACAAATTCTCTTTATTTTAAATTCCTATTACTAGCTTATTTTAAAATTTATTTGCCCGTTTGCTCCGAATATTTTATTTTAACCCTTTTAGACCCAATTGCGTGGAACTATGACTTGTTTATATTTTTAAAATGACTCGTTTCAAAATTTAATTTTTGAAAGCTCGTTAAGTGAGAATAGTGAATATGTGTTTGGAGTCAATAATCGATTCGAGGATACAGCAAGTTTGGAAAATTGGAGACTTGTACATTAGTCTTGAAATAGGTATTCTTATGTTTAAGTATTCAATTATTAGTTAGTGATACTATCATTATAAGAATTTCTTGGAAATTCCACTTTATCTCGCACAAATCGGAAGTACGCGTTTTCGCGCACGCGATTAATTGAGGGACTTTAGACCCTTATTTTTAGACCATTAAGAGTAAATAATAATAGTATGATTGGAAGTGCATTAGAGGTTTAGTGCACAAGTGAAACAAACCCGAGAGAAATCGGGCACAAAACGCGCCCGAACGAGCACTATTCCCAGTTGACTTTTGGGACACTTTTGGCCATACATTTAAGCTTCTCAAGGAAGCTTTATTTTCAGCACACACACTCTCTCTCTTCACTCAAGACAGCCGGCCATCCAAGGAAGAAACAAGACCAAAAGCTCTTCATTTTCTCGCTCATTTCTTGTCCAAATCATCTCAA
Organism: Coffea arabica; assembly: GCF_036785885.1. Taxonomy (NCBI): domain Eukaryota; kingdom Viridiplantae; phylum Streptophyta; class Magnoliopsida; order Gentianales; family Rubiaceae; genus Coffea; species Coffea arabica. The sequence goes on along the minus strand of NC_092316.1, from coordinate 35,320,822 downwards.
ACTTTTACTACAACTTGCAAATCACTTGGTGATCAAGCTAAACTAGAAAAGGGGCTTCATTTGCACGGTTTTCTTGAGCTCCATTGGATCGAAATTTTCTTCCTTGCTCATCCAAAGAGGTAATGAATGATCAACCTGTAAAATCTTAGTTTATGGAAGTTATCTTGCACTTGTGAGCTTATAAATTCATATGGGTAGTTTTATATTGTTAGAAATTTTGTGTGTGGGCTCTATGAAATCTCACTATGGCTTGATGGACTAATTTGATGAGATTTGATGTTGTTTATGTTGGATTAGTGTTTAATCTAGTGGAAATGAGTGGTATTGTTGAAGAAAGTTCAAAGGAAGTGAAGAAGAAAATTTTACCCGTTCTGCCCTTGCCATTGCCGTGACCCTTTGTGCATTTTTTTGTGGTTCAAATGACTAGATTTTGATGTAAATGTGTAACATAGGTTGTGTAGAAAGTTTCATCAATAAATTACTTGATTTGGTTGGGCAAATGTTGAGATTTCGAAATTCTACCAAAGCTTGAATTTTTTCCCGTATTGCTCTAGCAGTGATTTTCAAACAGCTATAACACCTTGCTCCGATGTCAAAATTGAGTGCCGTTGGTGGCATTGGAAACTAGACATTCCAAGTTTTCCAATGGTATAAAATACATGCCCTGATTCTAGATGAGTGAACTGTACCAATCATGTAAAGTTGCCTGTTCTGTTTCGCATCTGTACCGAAAGCTCTGTTTTGAACTGCGACTTAATGCTCAAATATGAGCTAGTTGTGGACAGAATTTTAAAATAATTCTTTCTAAGAAATTGTATCCTTATGAATGTAGTTTTCAATGCCACTGGCTACGCTCAATTCCAAGTTGAATTGAGTGAGATGTGGCCAAATTTCAGAACTGTCTTTGTGAAAGAAAACCCTAATTCTAGACTGACTTTTAGCTAATCTTGATTTAGGACTTGTTATTCAAAATCCTTGGTATTAATCACCTATCAAATGTATTTTGGATATTTACTAGACTTTGTCCTCATAAATGAATCGTGTTTGAGGAATGTTCATTGGCCAAATGTTTGAAAAAATGAAAATTAAAGTACAAGGCAGATTTGCCTTGGAAATCCTTGGAACTTCAATGGTTTTGTTAACTGACTTTCCGTGCGAGTTTTTGCATGAAAATTTACAACAGAATAGCCCTAATATAATAGTGTAATACTACTAATTTTGGTGCCATTCCAAGTTCATTTAGATGCTCAACTAAAGTACCAAAGCTCAAACTTTAAACTTGGAAAACCCCTGTTTCAGGAGGAAATTTCAGTGACTTTGAGCCACTATATCTTGGTGCTCAAAACTCTAATTCTTGTTCCGCTTGTTGTGTTGAAAACTTTGATTGTAACTCTAATTGAGTTCCTTATTTTAGAGGCTAGTTCGCATTGTGTGAATTTTGCCGAATTTCCAAACTTTGCTGAAAATCAACCCAAATCTGTCTTGGCATTCCAAAACAGCCACTTTGAAATGAATTTTGAATATCTTCCATTTGGAATCGTGGAAGAGTGTCTTTTAGGAACTTTTAGTACTTTGAAAGTAGTTTTCAACGGTACTAAGTTTTCAAATTTTGGACTTGTAGGGAGTGAGATACGATTATTCAAATTAAGAGTAGCACATCTGAAAATTCCTAACTTAAAGGAAATGGAGTTTTTCAAACTCATCTTTTCCTTCGATATCACTTGATCGTTTTACACTTGATTTCAAAGATGAAAATTAGATTTCACTTGTATTTTAAAACCCCACTTTTGAGCATCGATTTACAAGTAATTAAGGCTCATTTTTGTAAAATCTTCTTAGATTGTATAAGAGTGCAATCTTCCTTAAATATTAGGGGTTTTAAGTTATAGTGTGTAATAGACAACTATTGTTTCCTCAGGTGCTCAAGGAGACTTTCAAGAGAATCTCGAGGGGAACACCTAAAGGCTTGTTTACGCACTTACCCTCTTGTTTCAATTGGTGAGTGTCAAGTGCGTGAATATTTGAAATTTATGTGAATTGCTCATTATGAAATGGATGGGTTATAACTGCTGAGTCAAGGGTGTACTTTATCGAATGCGTTCTCAATAAAATGAATTGTAATTGAATTTCCTGAATTGAATTGCATTATATACTACGGCTGTATATGTCGTTGGAGTGAATCTCCTCGATTCATAATTGAACTGTATGACTGCTAATTGGAGTGCGTTCATCGGCCTATAATGGTATTTGTCGATTGGACTGAATGTCATCGCCCTTATAATTATAATCACATAATCGGATCTCTAAGCAATAGCATATACCACACCTATTCGGGTGGGAGGCACCTCTCATGTCGGCTCAAAATCTTAAATAAAGGATCGATTCTCTGAGCGATAGCATGTACCACACCGATTCGGGTGGGAGGTATCTCTCATGTCATCTCAAAATCATAAACCATCCTAAGTCTATTGGAGCGATGTCTCATCGACTATTGGGCGATATATGTACCACACCAATTTGGGTGGGAGATACCTCTCATTCGACTAAAAACTATAAGCAAAGCATAAGTCGAATGGAGCGATGTCTCATCGACCATTGAGTGATAGTATGTACCACACTGATTCGGGTGGGAAACACCTCTCATTCGACTCAGAACGATAAACGTATAATCGACTACCGAGCGATAGTATGTACCACACCGATTCGGGTGGGAAGTACCTCTCATTCGACTCAGAACCATAAACATATAATCGACCACCGAGCGATAGTATGTACCACACCGATTCGGGTGGGAGGTACCTCTCATTCGACTCAGAATCATAAATGGAATAAGTGAAATTCTACGGACTATTGGTTAGATTTTGTCAAAGCAAGTGAAAATGAGCTCCTAAGAGCTCCCGTATCATTCTTGAATGTGTTTGGTGAATATTCGAGAATTACTTGAATGTTATAGTTTTACCTCTCATACCAGCTTTATTGCTAGTTGAATTACCTGCTTGCATGATTTTCTTGGTCTCACTGAGCGTCAGCTCATCCCATTAGTTTTGTTTTCCTTAACAGGAGTCGAAATGGAGGAAATTATGGAGAGGTCGACTTGATGGCACTTTTGATTAGAATTTTATATATATTTGTTTAGACAAGTTTTGGAAGCTGTATATTTTGGGAATGTAAGACTTGAATGATTATTAAGGAATTGACCTTCCATTATATCTTCGACTTTTAGTATCGATTGGTTATTCTTAAGTTTGAATTGAATTTGTATCGAATCCTGGCGAGAGTTGGGCAGGCGTCCCGCGGTCCTTGGGTTCGCCCTTGGGAGAAGTGGGGGCGTCACATTACTGACCTTGACTTGGTATGTACTCTATTTGACTGTAACTTGTGTTATGACCTAATGAGGTCTAGTTTGTGTTTGACTTGTACGGTGATAATGTTATTTGTGCAAGTGATTTCATTTTTTTTAGAGTTGTTACTAGTATGTATGCGTAGATCAATTATGGTTTAGTATGGGGTTTATGCATGTATATCTAGATTAGCGGTGAGCATGGAAACTAGAGGACAACGACAAGGACGTAAACCCAGACAGCCCCGAAATCAAAGAGTAGATAATGAGTCTACTACTGATCAAAACGCCGAGCCAAGGGCTGGGGGAGGAGATGACCAAATGACATTAGTTTTAACTCGCATGAAGGATGTACTAGAGCACTTAGTAGCTCAACAGGGCCAGGGGGTTGGACAAGGAAACCAACGTGGAAACCAGGAGATAGGAGAGGATTGAGTTTTAGAGCGGTTTCGGAAATTCTTCCCACCCAAATTTTCTGGAAGACCTAACCCAAAAGTGGCCGAAAATTGGTTAGAAAATATAAGGAATATATTTGATGCCTTAAACTACACAGAAGAAAGATAAGTCACTTTGCTGTATTTCGACTTAAGGGAACAGCTCGAGCCTGATGGAATGTTATAAGAAACAAGTGGGAAAGAAATCAAACTCCAAGAACTTGGATAAACTTTGTACAAGAGTTTAATGAGAAATTTCTTCCTTCACTAGTTCAGGAAAAGAGAGAAGACGATTTTATAAAACTTTGTCAAGGAACCTCGAGTGTGGCTGAGTATGAAACACAATTCACGAAATTATCTAAATATGCTCCAGAATTGGTGATTACGGAGCGGAAGAGAATAAAGCAGTTTATCCAAGAATTAAATTTAGAAATTCAAAATGCCCTTGCCACAGCAGAGATTGAAACATTTAGTGATGCTCTTGAGAAAACGCAAAGGGTGGAGAGCACAAAATTCCAACCGAAAACCTTTCGAGCGAAGAAAAGAGATGTATCCAATAGTAGTCACTGTAGACACCAAATTTTTGGTTTCGAATTTTACTTATTTAATTAGTTTAATTTTAGATTTGTTGTTTCAATTTTAGATTTATCTTAGGGGATTCCTGTTTCATGTCTCTTATGTTAATTAGTTTACGAACATTTATTTTATTTACTAATTTAATTGAAAGAAAAAGAAAAAAGAGGAAAATCATAAAAAAAAGAGAAAAAGAGAAAATTGTTCACAAAATATGTTTATTTCTTTTAAATTCAACCTTTTGGCATTTTATTTATTTTTATTAAATATTTCGGAAAAAAAAAGCAGAGAAAAATGATGAAAAATGAAAAATGAAAGAAAAAGATTGAATTTGGTAACTTTGTTGTTTTTAGTTTGTTTATTTTGATGTAATTGTACTTAAAGTTGCTGTTTTTTATTTATTTATTTATTTAGTTTTACTATTATTTTTGTTAAATTATTAAGTAAAAAAAAAAAAAAAGGAAAACCCGGCAGGCAAGCTGCATTTTTTCGCAGCTTGCAAGTAAGGGCTCAGGAGCCCTTTGGCTGCAAATATAGAAGGAGATTGCTGAGGTTTTTGGGTGGAGGATTCCCATATAAATAGAAAAAGAAAGGCAGCCGCAAGGGAGAGTTTTGGGAGCATACGGGAATAGATAGGTGACGGCAGGAAAATTCTGGAAAAGCTAGAGTGAGCATAGCAGCCGCAACCGAGGAAAAAGGAGAGGGGAGAGGGGTTCGGTGAAGGCGGAAAAGGAAAAAACAGCAAAGCAAGAAGGCTACGGGGGAAAGAAACAGAGAGAGTGAAAAACGGAGCAACAAAGAAAGGCTGGAAAAGAAGCTTGCGGCTAGAATCTGGGGCTGAGAAGAGAGAAACCGAAAGGAAGGGCGAGGGTTTGAGTGAAAACAAAAGAGTAAGGCAAGAAGGATTCTCGGCTAGGGGATTGCAGAAAGGGAAGGTGACGGAGCCATCTTCAGCGTTCAATACTTGGGAAGATCATCTGAGGTTTTTTTTTTTTTGGTTATCCAACATCCCATTCCGCGTTTCAGGTATGGTTTTCATCTTTTATAACTAAAAGCTGCTTCCTTTAGTTATTACTTGCTTTCCGTTGCTGTCTTCTGGTCCTGTTTCTGCTTCGAACATTGATTGATGGCTTTTTGCCTGGGTTTGCTGGCATTTGTTTGGGGTAACGATAAGTCTGATGTTTGGGGTAATGAGTCAGCTCCCGTATGGTTGGGTCTTAGTCGATAGGAAATTACTGAAAGTTCTCAACTTTGATTGATCTCTATTCAAATTTTTTTGGGCATGTACAGATCTGTGGTTGGACTTTGTTTAATGCTGTTTTTGTGGGGGGTTAGAGGTTCAGTTTTAATGCTGGTATCATGAATTGTTGTGGGCATGTACATATCTGCATGTGGGCAACGGGTTTGACATCCATGGAGAGTTTTTGAACAAACTCGGCAGGTTCCTAAGTTCAATCTGCGTTTTGTTTGATTGGAGTTGAGTGATTCAAAATTGCTGCAACGAATCCAAAGCCCTCGGCTTTTTGCAGCAGCATGGATGGACCTTGCTTCCTTCTTTCGTTAGTTAAAGTTTTGCTTGTGTTGGTATGTGGTTTGCATCTTTGCCATTAGTTTCCTTCCTTGTGTTTCTATCGCATTTTATGCATTCATTCATGTAAGTTGGGGCTGCACTTGCAACAGAAAATTGCAGCAGAGTAAAGGTTGTCGCACCTACTCTGCTGTCTGCCTTTGCCGTGACCATTCACCAGGCTTTGGCCTCTTCTTTTTCTTTTGTTGTTAAGTAATCCGGTGTGGAAAGGGGGCATTGGGAGACTGGTTTGAGTTGGCATGTCTGAGTCCTTAAAGCATTTGAAAAATGTTCTAATACTTTGCTGAAAAATGAACCAACGAAGCTGCCAAAGCATTTTTTTTTGCATGAAGTTTGTCCAGATTTTGCATCTTTTCCTGCTATGTTTTTGTTTGTTTGGATGTGAGTTTTTGTGATTTCGTTGATAAGATCATAGGTTTACTATTTGGTTGAAAATCTGGCCGTGTTAGGATGAGAGAATCATGTTTGATGAACACATGGAGTACATTTGATCATAACTGAAAGTTGCAGAATTTTGCTATTGATGCTTGCATGATCCCTTTGTGTGAATTTCTGGTACTTAAGTGAAAAGTGAGATGTTAGGATGAGAGAATCATGTTTGATGAACACATGGAGTACATTTGATCATAACTGAAAGTTGCAGAATTTTGCTATTGATGCTTGCATGATCCCTTTGTGTGAATTTCTGGTACTTAAGTGAAAAGTGAGATGAATGCTTGATAATTGTGTTGTTGTTTGAAGTCTTGAGATGTTGATTGTTTGAATGAAAGAAAGCCACGCCTAAAGTTTTGCAAGCAAAAACTCTCATCAGATGCTTCAATATCCGTTGTTGCAGAAACGTTTCATAGTATTTTGCATGCTTTTGCATGAAAATAATTTCAGGAATTGCACTTTGACCCCTCAAGTTCCCTTTTATTCCACAAAGGCCCAATTGCATTCCAATTTCTTGCAATTAAGTCCTAAATTATTTGCATTTCAACCCTTACTTGACCCCTTCTTTGCTCTTTGACCCATGAATTCCTTAAAAGGTGTTATTTGGGTTTGAGTGATTGCTTAACATTTGCAATTGGATCCTTGGTAGTGTTCTATCTTGAAGGTGTACATTATTTGATTTCATTTTTTTTTTAAATCACTAATCTTAGCACTTCATTCTAGAACCTTTTTGATTATTGAGTTTTGCTTTGCTTTAATTTTGTTCGAGCATAGATGATTTGTTGTAAATACCTTAGGTGATTCCATTTTGTGACTAATTTTGTTTAACTTGCATTCCGTGCTTAATTCTCATTTGTTAAGTAATTAATCGTTAATCAAAGTGATGCCTTGACTTCTTTTGTTATTTTGGAGGATAAATAAGTGAATTCACTTCATTAAGCTATCAATTCAAGGGAGGTATACTTTCTTTTATCTTTTTGTCACGCCTCTATGTGATCCAACGTGCTAAGTGAGAATTGCATGTCTACTTTGCTTTCCTAGCCTTCCTTAATTCTTTTTATTTATGTCATTTACTTTTGTTTTCATTAAGTTGTTCTTTATGGGGTATGTGTACACCTCTTGGCTTGTAATAGATAGGGTTTTGGCGAGCAATTTGGTCCATTTTCCCCTTCCCCTTTTGTTTTAGCTAGCAAATGTAATAGGTCCATTAGTTTGGTTGCTTGCTATATGTTATGTGTTACTTGCTTTATTAGGTTTTTGCATCTAGTCGAGCATGCTAAGTGTTATGTGCTACGTGTTTATAAGTGTTTGACATGTCTACTTGCTTTCTATAGTAGTAGATGAATATGATGGATGAATGTACGTCACCACACTAGTCCAATGCTAGTTATGGTTCATTATTCCGTTAAGAATGCATAGAAAGGGCTAGTCCAACGCTAGACCCAATAGGCCATCTCCTATCGTAAGTCCATACTTGCATGTTTCACTTCATTTCATGCATTTTTCTTAGTTTTATCATTTGGCATGCTCCTAGAACCCCTTTTCCCCTCATTTTAGGGTTTTTGCATCTCATGCTAGTGATAGGGTACATTTGCTTGAGAGTCCCCTTTCGATAAGGGAAACGAGCGAGTGTGGCTACAAAATAGCCTTAGCACGCTAGTTCTCCCTTCTAATCAAAGGAAAAATTAAAGTCACAAAGTTAGGACTCCCCGTTCCCGTCTTGATGCATTCCTATAGGATTCATGCATTTTACTCATTCGCTATCACATACACTTCTACTTTATATTCTAACCCTTTTTCCACATTCTCACTTCACACTACTTTTGCACGTTTTCACTCAACTACTTACACTTTATAATATCACTCGCACACATGCACTTTATATTATCTCACATACATTTTCACATTATTACTTTACTCACCTTATCTTGTACATCCATTTGCACACTTCCACTTACACACTCTTGTTTTATCACTTTTTCACTTCACACAAACTCACATTTTCACATGGCATGCATTCATTTCACTCATTTTTACGTCATTTATGATTATGTGTGACCTCTCCAAAGGATCATTATTGGGCTTCATAATTAATGTGATTGGCACCACTCAACCTTTGAAGAGAAATTTCCCCCAATACCCTTAGGTCTAGGGTTTGCATTCATGTAGTACATCCAAATGTAATAAATTCTTTGGTTAAAACAAGAAAATCTTTGATTAAATCACGCAACTAGCCTTGGCTAGGTCAAAGGGGTGCCTTGGATTGTATCCTTGCCTTCCCCTTCGTCAAATGTGACTCCCGAACCTTTTTCGTTGGTTTACGTAGACTAGGAGTTGTTTAAAAGGGGTTTCTTACTACTTTTTCCTATTTTTCTTTAAAAATTCATTTTTGGCTGACTTGGTACACCTTAACTCATTACCAAGTGGCGACTTCGATTTTTTATTTCAAAAAAAAACCCTTTTTAAACTATAATTTTGGGTCAAATCGTCGCATTCTCAAAACCCCCATTGAGGCCCACTTTTCTTTTAAATCAAAATTCATTTTCCAACCAAAAGTCGAATCAAAAATACATTTTTTTAAACCATTTATTTATTTATCAAAAAATGGGGCGCGACAGTCACTACCTTGAACTACCATGAGAAATTGGACCACCACCTAAAGTTAGAAAAGGAGTGCATGGCGTGAGACTACCACTTCCTTCACCACCCATGATAAAGAAACCAGAAGGGGCTATGTCACGAGGAGCTCCAGTAGGAGAGATACAATCAAGGGAAACTTCGCAGGCAAGTCAAGTCAAAACTCTTCGTCTGACCTATGGATATTGTGGAAGAACGAATCATGCAGAAGAAAACTGCTGGGTAAAGGGACGAAAGTGTATGGGATGTGGGAGCACCAACCATAAAGTTTACGACTGCCCAAAGAGGTATCTACGAGAAACTACTATTCAATAAGGAAATAAAACTATCCCTCAACAAGTCAATGAAGGAGGAAACCGACCAATGACACCTGCAAGAACACCTACAATGATCACACAACAAGGTTTAGGGTTATCTGAGACTATAGAAGGTATGAATTTCGAGGACGAAATTCTTTTAAGAGGGAGAGGATGTGTGTGAGACCCCGAAATTTTACTTGCCTTTATAACTCTTATTTGAACTTACTTACCTTAGATTCTTGGTTGTTTTAATGGTTGAATTTGAGCCAAGGGAGTGAATTTTGTTAAGAAAAGTTTCATAATCTCAAATTGTTAGAAAATCTAGAAATTTTCGTCAGAGGCTTTGCGCAGCTTTGGAAAATTGGCTATAACTTCGTATAGGAAAGTCAGAATTGAGTTCCGTTTATTGCATTTGAAACTAAATTCATAGGGATTCCTATGGTATAAAATTTAGAGTTTGATTCAATCTCTATAAAGTCTAGGAAATTGGCAAAATTGAGTGAAAATTCTGCCCTGCACAAGTAAACATAGGAATGTTGTAGTAGTTTATGGCTCAATTTGGATCAACTTATGAACTGAATCTCTTTGAGGTGTCTTCTAAAGACTATTAGCATTTGAAGTCTAGTTTTTAACAAGCCAAGTTGTATGAATTTTTGATATTTATAACTCAAGTTATGATTTTTCTAAAGAAAGGGAATAGGTTAGGGTTTTTGGTGTGTCTTTGGTGCATTTTTGTAGTGTGATCACTTGGTGAGGTGTGTGTACTACATTTGGTGGTTAACAGTGAGTTTTAGATAAGAAAAAGTGTGTGATTAGAAGTGGTAATAATAAGTTAATGAACCATAAGTAAAAACACAAGTACGTGCGAGTTAAGGAAAATAGGCTTGAACCGATGTGCACCGTTTCCTACCGATTGAGTGCACCACTTGAACACTGCTTTATTACCTTAATCTTATTGATATTAATTGAGCTAATCATCCCTAAATATCTCCTCAAATCAGCCGAAATTATTGACTAAAAGAAAGGGGAAAAGAAAGAAAAATGAGAATTATTCTTGTGGTGACACTTGTTGGAAGCATAGGAAACTTTGACTAAGCATTTTTTTTTTCTTTCTTATCTTCTTCTTGGCTCCATATTCGTCCATTGTTTTCCCTTGTTGGCCAAACCTAGTGAGGAGAAAAGGAGAGTGAGAGCTTCAATTTTCATCTTATATTTTACCTTGTTTGAGTTGAATTCACAAAAACTAAATCGATTAAACTTGCAACAAGGTGACAAGGAAGCTTTGGGTGGAGTGATTTTGCATGGGCAGCCTTGACTTTGTGTATTTCCTTGAGGTTTGAAGGTATTAAGCTAAGAAACTCTTCTTCTCCCTCTTATCTTACATTTTATTGGATAGATGACTTGAAACTTAAAAGTTTTATGGATGATAAACCTAGATTGGTGAAGATTGATGGAATTTCAGCCTAGGGTTTCATTTTCCAGCTTTAATGTTCACTTTCCAACTTTGATATGCATTTTCCAGCCATGAGATGAACTTAATAGTTTTGATATGAGATGGTTTAACTTTGATGTGAACTTTTAAGCTTTGGTATATGGTTTTCAAGCTTTAGTTCTAAAATTCTAGCTTTAGTAGAGAAATTTCCAGCATTGATAGTAGAATCTGCCCTGTTTCTAATCTGTTTAATTCATCCATGTTAGAGGCCGAATCAGGCTTAGATCAAAACATAAAAGTTGTAGGAAATGGTGTTATATAGGTTCATGTAAAATTTCAGTTCAATCGGAGCACAGTAGCATGTGATATGACAAAAATACCCTTGACTGCTAAATGTGACAGCCCCATTGCCCCCTAAGGCGTACCAAAGGGGTTAGCGAACTGCCTGCCAAACTCTCGCCAGGACTAATGAGGCAGCTAATTACATTCTAAAACGTTCTGGAATAAAGTACTGCACTTACACGAATCAAAATGCAAAATGGGAAAACAAAATAAAACCGCCAACGAATAGTGACTGCCACGTCACCAACCAGACCGAATCCAATCAACTACCAATAACGTTACATAACTCTGGAGAATGAACATTTCCAAACCAAATAGGGTACATGAACAGGGGTAAATAGTTTTGTACACATACGTTTGTAATTTACAAATAAAAGGAAAATATTTGGATCCAAGTACATCTTGAGTTTCCAAGCATCGAGGAGTTTTACAAAAGAATATGTATTAAACTAGCTCAACTCGTACATCAAAACATCATAGTCTTCAAAAGTTGTTCCCTGTAAGGAAAACAAAATTTAATGGAGTGAGCTTTCGCCCAATGAGGTACCATCACTCAGGCATTCAAGGAGTACAAAATCACAATGATACACTATTCAAATAAGTTCATCAAGTGAGCACAACAACCATCACATTCCAAGAAGATTTGTAAAAGGATACTGTCGGCTCTCAAGAGCCCTTTTCCACTTTTGGCATACTTGATCTCACCTCATTGACGCTCCGTCACTGTATAAAAGTAACCAATACCGTAGACCCCACTTTACTCCAATTTCCTTCCACCTCACATACCCTTACCGGGTCCGAACTCCAAATAGTTCAATAAATGGCAATACTCGAGTATATCGGAATCAAGAGTCTCATACTCAAGGATTCCACATAAACAGTCCCCATGGCATGTCAATTTTCTCGACCAAGCCCTTGTCGGCTCGATTCAATTGATCACCAATGGGGTTGAGCTCGGTGATAACAGTAATGGTCGTTGGATACTCGTCCAAACGACCCCAGTTCAAGTATGTTCAAGTAGAATTCAATTGATGCAGTAAACAGTCACATAAGCCATAGAGCGCGAGAGTGATAAAGTACACCCTCGTCTCAAACAATTTCATTCATATACAGAAGCATTCAAGTCATACATTTCAAGTATAAAAAAGCCATGAAGCAACAATCATGTAAGTAGTACACTCACCAAGCAAACACAGAGTGAAATCACAAGTTTCTGTCCAACGAGCGCTCTGCGACACCGGCACGTCCTAAAGCATTCAATAAAACACAATGAGACTCGAATACGAGTCATAAACTGAATCTACATACTACTAGAGTAAGACCAAATAGAACGTATAAGTGCAAAATCAAGCTAGGACATGTGCGGAAATGAAGTTTAGGTTGAAAAACAAAAGACAGATTTGATGTTGCTTAGCGGAATGAACACCACTGAAGCTACACTTATCGGATTGAGATTCAATTTACCCCATTTCGAAGCTAAGATAAAGGGCTACAACTTTGATGAAGTCCACTCAGTCCAGTTCATATTCTAGCTAGGTCAAAATTTCAATGTGCCAAACCAGAATCGTACAAATAGGTTAACTAACTGTATTACGGTTAAACGATGATAACTTAGGCTACTGAAGTCCAATTGAGGTGTTTCCAGGGCCATTGGAAAGATAAGACACAGCACTACAACTTTTATATTTTGGCCAAATTCTAATTCTGTAAGGATCAGGGTGAAAAGTCTCGGTCAGATTAGGTGAAGTGTCAATCCTGTCCACCGAACTCTACCTAGGGCAATCTGGGGGTATTTCTGTCTTTTCATAGGCTACGGAGCTCAGATTGGGATAAAAGTTTACAGGCAACTACAAAACATCATTTCCTACAACTTTTATATTTTAACCTAAGGTTGATTCTGTGACGCCCCGAAAAAAATGAGTTTGAGAACCCGGAAATTTTCTAATTTTCTACGGTTTATTTTTTTAACGCCCGCTTTTTCTACATTTTCTTGATTAGAAAAATTCCCCAGATAAAGTTTATGAGCAAAAATAGTTTTAAAATGATTTTTCTAGTATCGGTTAGTTTTTGAGAAATTAAGAGCGTATTTTGGACGTGGGACCGCTAGTGCGGTAAATGCATTATATTTTTGACAACTTGTAGGAATTTTGTATTGAGTGATATTATTTTACAAAGTGTTAAGATATTTGTATTGGAGAGACAAAAAGATAAGTTTTACACCTAAAGGTGACAAGTGTCACTATCCTATTCACTCTTGGACTTTTGACCATCTTACCTTAACTTTACTAAAACCAAAATTTGACCAAAAATCAAGCCATTTCTTCCTTCTCATGGCTGAAACTTGGAGAGCAAGAGAGAGAGAAAAACCTTCATCTTTCACTCCAATTTCTTACTTCAATCTTGAGTTTTAACCGATGGAATTGCAAATCACTCCATAAAAGTTGGTTACTAAGGAGATTCCAAGGTCTTGGTGGAGTTATTTTGGAGAAGGAACCACTAAGCTACTATCTTTTGTGAGGTATCAAGGTATGGTGTGTAAAGATTCATTGTTTGTTTCCAATAATGGTGAATTAGTAACTTGTAATGGTTAAAGAGATGGTTTTATGGATTATATCTTAATTTTGGTTGAATTGGTGAAGTTTTATAATTATTGGGGATTTTTCTGTTTTCATATGGATATGATTATGGGGTCATGTATGATGATTGTAAATGATGTTTAAGGACTCTGTGAGGTGGAAAAAGTGGTCAATTGCAATCAATTTCTGTTTTGGAAGAAATTTCAGAAAATTAGGTTTTGTGAAGCTACATTCTGTCCGGTTTTATAGCTCCTAGTTAGAGGCCGAATTGGCCTTGGCTTAAAACATGAAAGTTTTAGGGAATGACATTTTAAAGGTGCCTACAAAATTTCAGATCAATCGGAGTAGTGTCGAATGAGAAAAGTCGAAATTACTATTGCTATTCTGGTTTACCCGAAATTGGGATTTGCGACTGTAATTGGTTATTTTGGCTGGAATTGCTTCCGAATTGGATGTTGAGGCCTTCTGATGAAATTTATCCATGTTTCTTAACTTTCAGCTGGTTTTGGAATTTCGGGATTTGGACTCGGGGAGCCTGAGTTATGATGTTTCCGCTAGAATGCGTTCTGTGAATCTGTTTTTGTGATTCTGGTGTAGTTTCTTGCATTTTTGACCTGGTTACACTCGAAACTGGGTTGAGTGACCTTCTGTAATATTGTAGCCCTGTCTCTTAGCTTCGAAATGGTGGGTCTTGTACCTTCATCCGATAATCGTGGTGCCTTTGGTACTATTACCGCAAAATGACGTCAAAACTGTTTTTCTGGTTTTGAACTCAACTTTCATTTCCGGACTTTTCCCTAGCTTGACTTGTACTAGTACTACTTGGAGCTTGTTGAATGGCTATTGGATGAACTTATTTGTGTGACTTTGGAACTGGCTGAGGAAATAATGAAGCCTTGACGGCTGGAAAAGTAAGCAAATTTAATGGAAGTGTTGTCCGCACTTTGAAAGGATTTGATTGCTTTGAGTTTGTGATCTAAGACTTGGATTTGAGCAAGGCAATGATATATGATGAATGGTTTCTTAGCCATGGAGGTGAGTGACCTCAAACTATTTCTGAAGTTATTTATGAACCGTTTCCTGCATTATTTACTTTTGAGCTGTTTCCAAAGTTACTTTTGTACCGTTTTCTTGCATTATTTACCTTTAAACTGTTTCCAATGTTACTTTTGAACTGTTTTCTTGCATATCATGCGTGCTTGCATATGAGTGTTCCTTGTTTGCTATATCACTTGATTTATTGGCTTGTTATTATTGATTGATAATATGTTAAGTGCTTTCAGTGATTGTTAAAACGAGTTTTCTAGGCGAGTGTGTACTTTATCGCACTCGACCTAAATAAATATGAAATTTTCAATGATTAATGATTAAATGCTAGTTGCGCATGAATGTAAGCCATTTGGCTGAATTGGGCCCTGCCCTTCGTTACCGATCGACTCGAGCCAGAAGCCGACTCGGTCGGGCGATATGGTGACCCTGGGTGAATTTGGTATACTCGAGTATTACCTTGTAGTCCGGCTATGTCCGGATGGGTGGAGTCCGACTACGTCCGGATGGGTGGAGACCGGCCAACGTCCGGAAAGAAAAAAAGATGAACGAATAAAAAGATGAACGAGGGATTATTTATAAAAAATGAACGTATCCTTTTCATGAATGTTACTATCGCTTTCCATTGTACATGTTTCTTGAATTATTGATACTCCATATTTAATGTTTTGTAAATGCTGTAATCGTTTCTGGACTTATCATTTGATTTATGACATCATTGATTTATGACATCATTGAAAAGAAATATTGTCAAACCGATTTAATTACTGATTTTCTAGTTACTCGCTGAGCTTCTAACTCACCCCAAAAATATTTTATTCCTCTCCACAGGGCTCAAGGCGAAGGCAGGACTTGTTGTGCTTATTCACGTGAATGGATGGCCTATATCTTGTACAGTTTTGGAGTTGGAATCATTTGATGTATAGTTGGGAATTAGTTTCTGCTGCATTTGTGACATGTAATTATTGGAGACTTGGATGTATATTTGTGGACCATGTGATGTATATTTGAGGTTTATTCTTGTAATTCATTTGAGGACTTTAGTGAACGACTGAGTCCCGGCGAGAGCCGGGCAGGCGGCCCGCCGAACCCTCTGGTTTGCCTTAGGGGGAGGTGGGGCCGTCACAGATTCGGCCTCCAACCTAGCCAAACAGAACCAGTCAGAACAGGGAACCCTAATCTGGAAATTTCGGTACAAAGCGGAAGTTTTCCGCAAATAGCTACAATTAACGCATCAAAGTTCGATTCTAGACCATTCCAAGCCATCATATATGGCCAACCAATATTAAACATATAAAAATAGAAAAATCATGAATAATTATGAAAATTCACCAATCTCCACCAAAAGTCACAAAATCTTGTACAAAACCAACTCTATGACTAACACAAGTCATTAATTTCACATTATCAAAACTAAAGAAGGAATTCCTTAACTACTCACCTTGCAATCTCAAGAAAAGAGCCTACTTAGCACCACTTTCTTCCTAACAACTTCACCAACAACCTTACTACTACTAAATTAAGGGTTTTTATGGAGAAATTGGAAGTTTAATCGGTTGGATTTGGTGATTGAGCAAGATTGAGAGCAAGAGAGTTGAGAGCTTTTATTTTCTTCATAGAGAGAGAGAGAGTCGGCCAAGAGCTTGAAATGAATATGATTTTTGGGTCAATTTTAATTAATTGGTAAAGTTGGTACAAAGGTCAAAGTCCAACTTAAATCGTAAAGTGACACTTGTCACCTTTTTAGTGTAACTCTATCCTTTTGTCTCTCCAATGATAATCCATCTAGGTAACCTTTAATTATCTCTTAACACTTGATAAATTAAACCCAGTATACACAACTTAACCTAATTGGCCGAATTTTACCGAACTTACCGCACTAGTGGGTCCCACATCCAGTATATACTCTTAAAATCTCATGAACTAACTTATAATAGAAAGATAATTTAAAAACCCTATTTACTCATAAAAATTATTTAGAAAATTTTTTCTAATAACGAAAATGCATAAATGGCGTGTAATTAAATAAAATAAAGCTAGAAAATAAGAAAATTCACGGTTCTCACACTCTCTCCCCCTTAAAAGAATTTCACCCTCGAAATTTTCTCACCTTGATTCACGAACAGTTCAGGGTATTTCTTTTGCATCTCTTCTTCCACCTTCTAGGTAGCTTTTTCTACCCTATGGTTTCTTCACAATACCTTTACCAAAGGAATCTGTTTGTTTTTCAGCTCCTTAATTTTGCGGTCAAGTAACTGTACAGGTTTCTCTTCGTAGGTAAGGGTTTCATCTATTTCGATTTTCTCCGGTTGTAGGATATGAGATGGGTCGGGGTAATACTTCTTAAGCATTGAGACGTGGAAGACGTCGTGAATTCTAGATAGACTTGATGGTAGTTCAAGGTGATACGCTACTTTCCCAACCCTCTGGAGAATTTTGAAAGGTCCGACGAACCTCGGTTGGAGCTTTTTTCCTTTACTCGCCATGACGCTTCATAATGGTGTAACCTTGAGGAAAACGCAATTCCCAACTTCGAACTCTAGATCTTTTTTTTGATTGTCCGCGTAGCTTTTTTGTCGGGTTTGAGCTGTCTGAAGTCTTTGCCATATCAACTTGACTTTTTCTCGTGCATCTTCCATCCATGGAATAGTTGTCAGATCTAGCACCTTTCTTTCGCCAACTTCATCCCAATAGATCGGTGACCGGCATTTTCTTTCATAAAGCGCTTCGTATTGTGCCATTTGAATCGACGAATGGTAGCTGTTGTTGTAAGCAAACTCCACTAAGGTCATATGTTGACCCAATTACTTCCAAAATCCAAAATGCAGGTACTTAACATATCCTCGAGAGTTTGGATTGTTCGCTCCGATTGTCCATCCGTATGAGGGTGATAGGTGGTGCTTAAGTTGAGTTTAGTCCCCAGAATCTCTTGGAATTTCTGCCAAAACCAAGATACGAAGCGGGGATCTCTGTTCGAAATGATGCTCACAGGAACTCCATGCAGTCTCATGATCTCGTCCATATACACCTAAATTAGTTTCTCCATGGAATACTTCATGTTTACCGGCAAGAAATGGGCCAATTTGATTAACCGGTCGACGATCACCCAAACGGCGTCATGTCCTCGTTGCGTCCGTGGCAAACCTGAAATGAAATCCATTGTGATGTTTTCCCACTTCCACTCGGGTATCTCAAGAGGTTGTAGTAAGCCGAATGGTTTTTGGTGCTCCGCCTTAACTTGTTGGCAAACGAGACATTTCTGCACGTACAAAGCGATTTCCTTCTTCATTTTGTCCCACCAATAGGCTCTTTTTAGGTCTTGATACAGTTTGCTACTACCCGGATGGATCGTATACTTGGACCGATGAGTCTCCTCTAAGACCTCCATTTTTAACGTTTCATCTTTAGGTACCACCACTCGGTTTCAGTTTTTTAGAATACCCTCGGGACTAAAATTGAAGTCGGTCGATTCCCTTTTTTCCACCTTCTCTCCCCACTTCCACACCATCGAATCCTTCTTTTGCGCTTCTTTAATTCGTTCCATTAGGATGGATGTAACTTTAATATTACCAAAAACCACCTTATGACTCCCAAGGCAGGGTTTCCACTCACAAACGGATTCTTACAAATCCCACTCCTTCATCATTAACCCTGCTACTTGAGCCTTTCGACTTAAGGCATCAGCCACCACGTTTGCCTTCCTCGGATGGTAGTTGATAGTGCAGTCGTAATCCTCCAGAAATTCCATCCACCGTCGCTGCCTCATATTCAATTCCTTTTGTGAAAAGAGGTACCTAAGACTCTTGTGGTTTGAGTAAACCTCGAAAGTCACCCCGTACAGGTAGTGTCTCCACTTTTTCAGGGCAAAAAAAACCGTGGCTAACTCAAGATCGTGGGTCGGGTAATTCTGCTCGTGGGGTTTCAACTTCCTAGAAGCAAAGGATATCACATTCCAATTCTACATTAACACACATCCCAGGCCTTCCCGTGACGCGTCGGTATAAACGGTAAATCCTTCTACCCCGTTAGGCAAGACTAAAACTGGTGCCACAGTTAATATTCTCTTCAACTCTTGAAAACTCGCTTCGCATTTGACATCCCACACAAACCGACCATGTTTCTTCGTCAGGTCGGTTAAAGGACCGGCCAGTTTGGAAAAATTTTTAATAAAATGCCAGTAGTACCCCGCCAAACCTAGAAAGCTACGAATCTCTGTGGAGTTTTTTGGCCTCTTCCAATTGGTTACGGCCTCTACTTTCGCCGGGTCAACCGAGATGCCCTCTTGAGAAATTACGTGCCCTAAGAAAGAGATTTTCTCGAACCAAAACTCGCACTTACTGAACTTGGCGTACAACTGATACTCTCTTAGGGTTTGGAAAACGACTCTTAGGTGCTGCTCATGCTCCTCACGAGTCTTAGAGTAGACCAGGATGTCGTCGATAAAGACAACGACGAATCGATCCAGGTAGAGATTAAAAACCCTATGCATTAAATCCATAAAAGCGGTAGGGGCATTGGTCAGTCCAAAGGGTATAACTACGAATTCATAGTGCCCATATCTCGAGTTGAAAGCAGTTTTCGGAATATCTTCCTTCCTAATCAATAATTGGTAATACCTGTGACGCCCCGAAAAGTACGAGTGTGAGAAACCGAAATTTTTATATATTTTCGAGACATTATTTTGTTTCCTTGTCTATAATTTTATGCCTTTCTTCAATATATTAATTTCCTATACATTTATTGTAAGGGAATATAGTTTTCCAACCATTTTTCTAGTACAAGTTAGTCCAAGTTAATTTTGAAGTGCGTTTTGAACGTGGGACCCGCTAGTGCGGTAAATGCGATATATTGTTGACAACTCATTGGAGTTAATTGTAAAGATTAAAAGAAGTTGGGGCCATAGTGTGACTTTGGTTAATTACAAGTTGCTAGACTTCCTAAAGGTTCCATGATATTCCTAAGCTTAATTTTCATTGGCTAATCAAAAAGGTGTTGGACTTTGATCAAGTGACTTAGTATTAATCTTCTTAGCAAGACCAAAGGCCAAAACAACAAGGAGAATTTCAGCCAGCTCTAGGGAGAAAAGAGGGGAGAAAAACCAAGAGAAAATAAGAGAAAGAACAAGAAAAATTCTGGTTTTGTGCAACCCATCCAATAAGCTTGGGAGTTAGAGCAAAAGAAAGCTAATGAACTTGGTTCTTGAAGTGCAGCCTTGTAAACCCACCTTTGGAAGGTAAAGCAGCCTTGAACTCTTGTAAAAGCTTATAGCAATTGGGTAGAAATGTTGTTTTTGATGTTGTAAGATACTAATAAGGGTTAATGATGGTTTATATACCACTTTTGTGGGTTTGTGTGGAAGATTTGGTGATTTCTATGGTGGTTTGAGAAAATTCCAGAATTGAGATTTCTTATGGTTCAGTTCTGCCCGTTTCTGTTTGACCAGGTTAGAGGCCGAATTGGCCTTAGTACAAAACATGAAAGTTGTAGAGAATGATGTTTTCTAGTTACCTGTAAATTTTCAGCCCAATCTGAGCTCGGTAGCATGTGAAAAGACCGAAATACCCCTGCTACCCTGTTTCTATCCGAGAATAGTAATCAGCTTTGGTAATTGGGTAGTTTGACCAGGAATACTACTGATTTAGTTGTTGATGTCTTCTTAAGGACTCTAGCCCTGTATCTTAGCTTTCAAATGGCTTTAGAATTACCTGAATTGGAGTTGTGTGTGCTGAGATATGAGTGAATAAAGCAGGACTGCTAGTTGATTTCCGCAGTGAATTTCGAACTGGAAAATCTGGAGTTGTTTTGGAAAATTTGACCTAGTTAGGGTGAGAAATGGACTGCGTGGTCTTCATGAAAGTTGTAGGGAATGACATTTTAAAGGTGTCTACAAAATTTCAGGTCAATCGGAGTAGTGTGGAATGAGAAAAGTCGAAATTACTATTGTTATTCTGGTTTTACCCGAATGTAAGAATTGCTTCTGTAATTGGTTGTTTTGGTCAGGAATGCTTCCGAATTGGTTGTTGAGCTCTTCTGATGAAATGTATCCCTGTTTCTTAGCTTTCAGCTGGTTTTGGAATTTCTAGATTTGGACTTGGATAGCCTGATTTATGATGTTTCCGCTAGAATACGTTCTGTGAATCTGTTTTTGTCATTCTGGTATAGTTTCTTGCATTTTTGACCTGGTTACACTCGAAACTGGGTTGAGTGACCTTCTGCAATATTGTAGCCCTATCTCTTAGCTTCGAAACGGTGGGTCTTGCACCTTCATCCGACAATCGTAGTGCCTTTGGTACCATTACCGCAAAATGACGTCCAAAACTGTTTTTCTGGTTTTGAGCTTAACTTTTATTTCCGAACTTCTCCCTAGCTTGAATTGTACTCGTATTACTTGGAGCTTGCTGAATGGCTATTGGATGAACTTGTTGTTGTATTTGTACCTTTGGGACTGGCTGAAGATATCATGAAGCCATGACGGCTGGAAAAGTAAGCAAATTTAGGGGAAGTGCTGTCCGAACTTTTAAAGGATTTGTTTGCATTGATTTTGTGATCTAAGACTTGGGTTTGAGCAAGGCAATGATACATGATGGATGATTTCTGAGCCATTGAGGTGAGTGACCTCAAACTACTTCTAAAGTTATTTATGAACCGTTTCTTACATTATTTACTTTTGAACTATTTCCAAAGTTACTTTTGAAATGTTTTCTTGCATATCATGCGTGCTGGCATGTGAGTGTGCCTTGTTTGCTATATTTCTTGACTTCATGACTTGTATTTTGGTTGATAACGTGTTAAGCGCTTATAATGATTTCCAAAACGAGTTTTCGAGGCGAGTGTGTACTTTATCGCACTCGACCTCGATAAATGTGAAATTTTCGATTGAAATGTTACTTGCGCATGAATGTAAGCCTTTTGGGCTGAACTGGCCATTGCCCCTTGTTACCGGTCGTCTTGAGCCAGAAGCGGACTCGGTCAGGCGATTAGGAACTTGGGTGAACGTTTGGTATACTCGAGTATTACCTATGTAGGTTGGTGGAGCCTGGCCAAAAGCCAGGGACGGGGTGAATGAAATGAGATGAATGACCAAATGAGCGAGGAAATGTCAGGAGAATGAATGTATCCTTTCATGAATGTTACCATCGCTTTCCATTGTAAATGTTTCTTGAATTATTGATAATCCATATTTACTGTTTTGCAAATGTTGTAGTTGTTTCCGGATTTATCATTTGATTTATGACATCATTGATTTATGACATCATTGAAAAGAAATATTGTTAAACCGATTTGATTACTGATTTTCTGGTTACTCGCTGAGCTTCTAGCTCACCCCAAAAATGTTTTATTCCCCTCCACAGGGCTCGTGGCCAAGGAAGGCTTGTTGTGCTTATTCACGTGAATAGATGGCCTATATTTTGTACAATTTGGATTTGGAATCATTTTATGTATAGTTGGAAATTAGTTTCCGCTGCATTTGTGACATGTAATTATTGGAGATTTGGATGTATATTTGTGGACCATGTGATGTATATTTGAGATTTATTCTTGTAATTCATTTGAGGAATTTAGTGAACGACTGAGTCTCGGCCAGAGCTGGGCGGGCGGCCCGCCGAACCCTGGGGTACGCCCTAGGGAGAGGTGGGGCCGTCACAATACCCCTGTCGAAGATCTAATTTCAAGAAAATCACTGCTCCTTGCAACTGGTCGAACAACTCATCAATATGGGGCAGTGGATACTTATTTTTAATCATCACATTGTTTAGCCCCCGATAGTCTATACACATTCGCAGACTCCCGTCCTTCTTCTTCACAAACAATACAGGAGCTCCCTAAGAAGACCCACTCTCTTGAATGAACCCCCGCTCCAAAAGGTCTTGTAACTACAATTTCAGCTCCTTGAGTTCCGCAGAGGCCATCCGATACGGGGTTTTTGAGATGGGTGACGTTCCCGATAACAGGTCGATTTTGAATTCTATCTCTCTCTCCGGAGGTAGGGCTACTAACTCATCGGGAAAACATCTGGATATTCCTTCAATATGTGCACATCCTCTACCTTTAGTTTATCGGTGGGGGTATTAATTAGAAAGGCTAAGAAACCTTGCACCCCTCTACTTAACAGTTTTCTTGCCTGAATGCCCGAGATCAAAACAGACGAGGCTAACCTACCTTTTATATTTAACCTTAAGGTCGCCTCCCCAAGAATACGGAATTCTACCATCTTTTTCTTACAATCCAATTGAGCATTGTACCTGACTAACCAGTCCATGCCCAAAATTACATCGTATCCCTTAATGGACAGGCTTATCAAATCCCCTAACAATTTTCTCTCTCCTACCCAAACCTCGCAGTCTTTATAAACCATGCTAGTAAGCAAACGATGGTCCCCAGTAGGCGTACTAACTTCTAGGTCATAAGGTAGACTAGCAGGTTTTATATCAATACCACACATAAAATTAGGTTAACGAAGGAATGGGTGGCACCGGGATCTACTAAGACCTTTGCAAATCGATGGAATACAGGGATTGTACCTTCTACGACCTTGGAAGAGTCAGGGACCTGTTGTGGCTCTAATGAGTGCACTCGAGCCGACACTTTGCGTTCCGTCCCGTCCACCTTAGCTGGTCCAGAATTGGTTTTCAGCGGCGATTGACTCCCCCACTTCTCCCTAAGGCGAACCAAAGGGTATCCGCGGGACGCCTGCCCAACTCTTGCCAGGACTCAAGCAATTCCATTCAAGCTTATTACCAGTCTACACGTCACAAGTAAATAACTTAAATACAGTAAAGGCGGAAGCGTTCAAGCTTACAATAGTCATCCATTATCCAACCCGCATGTCGGGTGTTCAAAGTACATCTTAAATCCCAAATATACATCACATATATCCGAATGATACATTAAATTTCCAAAAGTACAATCATAAAGGGGCCAAGCCAAAATACACTTGAAACCCTATAACAAAATATATCCAAAAGGATATTTCTCCGCGCTTACTCCATTTTCAGTCCTGTTAAGGAAAACAAATCTACAGGGTGAGCAAAACGCTCGTGAGGCCAAGGACACACATGCAAGCACGTAGTTCAAATAACAATCCCAATTACAAGCCAAGCAATAATATGTTTCAATAATTAACAATTTATCGAAAAGTAAACAGAAACAATTCAAGGATATAGGAGCTCTCAAGAGCTATATTCCACTTGCACGATCAATAACCTCCACGAATTGACATTCCGTCAATCGGGTAGGTTTTGTCCATAGAACTCCACTTAACCTGTTCCCTTTCACCTCACATACCCCTGTATCGGGCCCGCCTGTCATTTGTTTGTGGCGATACTACTCGAGTATGCCAAGCAAGACCTCTCATTAGGTCAAGCTTATATATCTCATGGCTCGCCAAGGTTCCCGACCAAGCCCATGCCGGCTCGAGTTCAAGGTCGGTCAATAAGATGTGGGCATCCCCATGTGCAATTGTGTGTCGAGGAGATTCACTCCAACGACGTATGCAGCCATAGCATACCATATCATGTATCAAGCATTGATATGTACAAGCAATCGATGTATCCAAGCAATCGATATATTCAAGCAATTTGAGCATGAGTTAAATCATTTCGAATGAGAACGAGTGCGATAAAGGACACACTCGACTTTATTTTCCAAAATCTCAAATATCAATAACAAGTAATCACGTATCGAATTCACAGGAGTTCAAGTAACACACACTTGACACTCACCAAGTAAAACGAGAAGAAAAGGGCACTCTGTGACAGCCCCACCTTCCCCTAAGGTGAACCAAAGGGGTTAGCGGACTGCCTGCCCAACTCTCGCCAGGACTAACGGTACAGCTCACATCGACCTAATACGTTTCAGAACATACTAACGCGCGTAAACAAGTCAAAATCACAAAATAATAAAAAACAATGAAAATTGGAGCCGGTCATGAATAGTACCGGCCACGTCAAAATCCGGCCAAACATCACGCAAACATACACATCTTGAAATTCAACATTTACATTCCAAAATGGCATACAAAATTATCCCATAGGTTTATACATGTATAGTTTGCCAAATCAAAAGAGGAAAACGGACCCAAAAGCGCATTCAGGGTTTCAATCAATGAGCTATACAAAAGATATGTACATCTAGCTCAATTCGGCAACCAACTATCAAATCCAGTCCAAAAGTATTTATTTTCCTGTAAGGAAAACAAAAGGAATAGAGTGAGCTTACGCCTAGTGGTATACTATCACATAAGCAACCAAGTCATATAGGCTAAAAGCAGTCAAGGAAGAAATACCAAGATCACACATTAACAAGATGGTAAAAGGATATGGACGGCTCTCAAGAGCCCCTTTCCTCGCTTGCATTCTTGATCCAACCTCATTGACCCTCCGTCAATGTTCAAGAGTAACCAACCGTAGGCTCCACTTTACTTCCATTCCTTCCACCCAACATACCCCTATCGGGCCCGAACTCCAAACAGTAGAAATTTGGTAATACTCGAGTGTACCGGAATCAAGAGTCTCACTACTACAAGATTCCTTATAACAGTCCCCATGGCTCGTTGACCTTCACGACCAAGCCCTCGCTGGCTCGATTCAATCGACTACCAATGGGGTTGAGCTCAGTAGTATCAGTAAGGGTCGTTGGATACTCGTCCAAGCGACACCCAATTCATGAATTAAATTCAGTATTTCATGTATCATTCAATCATTACAGTGAAATAGTAGACAGTCATATGAGATACCAAATGGGTGAGGGCGATCAAGTACACCCTCACTTAATCAATTTCAACGGAGCAAATAAGCCTTCAAGGCATCAAGTTCACATATACCAAAGCCACATTGTAAACAACAAGTGAGTAGTACACTCACCAATCAAGCAAATGATATTTCATGCACTTCCGCCTAAGAGTGTCTTGCACCACCGTCACGTCCTAACATATTCAAATAAGCACAATAAGACTCGCTTACAAGTCATAAATCAATCCCAAATACTATCAAAATAGAGTTTCATAAGAAATTATAAGCACTAGAGTAAACCAGGGAAATCCGGAAATGGAATTAAGCTCTAAACCAGAAAAACAGTTTTTTGACGTCATTTTGCGATTTTGGCACCATTGGCACTACAATTATCGGATGGAGGTGTAAGATATACCGTTTCGAAGCTAAGAGATAGGGCTAAAAAGTTACAGTAGGTCACTCAGTCCAGTTCATAGTGTAACTTGGTCAAAAATGCAAGATACTAAACTAGAACCGCAAAAACAGGTGAACAAACCGCATTCTGGTTAACAAACTGTAATTCAGGCTACCTAAGTCCAAATCAAGTGATTCCAAAGCCATCCGAAAGCTAAGACATCAGGCTACATTTCTTCAGAAGACCTCAATAACCAAATCAGAAGTATTCCCAACCAAATTAACCAATTACAGAAGCAATTCTCAAGTTCGGGTGAAACCAGGGCAGCAGGGGTATTTCGGTCTTTTCACAAGCTACGCTACTCGGATTGGCCTGAAATTTTGCAGGAATTTCTAAAATATCATTCTCTAAAACTTTCATGTTTTAATCCAAGGCTAATTCAGCCTCTAACCATGATGAACAGTGCCAGGCAGAATGAAGGAAATGAAACCCTAGCTTTCCAAATTTCCTTCCAAAACAGAAATTTCCTGCAATTAACCACTTTTTCCACCTTCTAGCTTCCTTAAATATCATTTCCAATCATCATACATGACCACATAATAATAATCATATGAAAACAGAAAAATCACCAATAATTATAAAACTTCATCAATTCAACCAAAATCAAGATATAATCCATAAAATTACATCTTAAACTACCACAAATCATGAATTAAACATCATTAGATGGAGGAGAGGGGTTCCTTCACTACTCACCTTAGCAACACAAGAGAGGGAGCAACTAATCACCTTAGCCTTCCAAACAACTCCACTAAACACCTCACAATCACTCACTTAAGGTTTTCTATGGAACAAAAGCAAGATTAAGTGGTTGATTTGGTAGATTTGAGCAAGATTGAATCAAAAACTTGAAGAGTTTTCTTTCTTTCTTTCTTGGAGAGGGCCGGCTATGAGCTTGCATATTTGGAGTGAATTTTGGTCAATTTTTGAGTTATTTTAGTAAAAGGGTAAAAGTATGAATAGTAGTCAAAAGTAACCACTAACCATATGGTGACACTTGTCACTATAATTAATGCAACTCTATCTCTTTGTTTCCTCTCACACCAATCCAAATAGCAACCTCTAATTATCTCATAACACCAAGTAATTTAAACCTAGTATCCAAAACATAACCTAGTTGGCCGAATTTTTCCGAACTTTCCGCACTAGCGGGTCCCACGTCCGGTATACGCTCTTAAATTCTCAAAACCTAACTGATACTAGAAAAATCATCTAAAAACTACATTTACTCATAAAAATTATCGGAAAAATTTTCCTAATAAAGAAAATGCATAAAACATGCCATTAACGAGAAAAACCCTAGAAAATGAGAAAATTACGAGTTCTCACACACTTGAAGTTTAAGCGTCCACCGTGGGATTCTCTTGAGGGTCCTCATGTGTGCCTGAGCAAATAATAGTGAAGCATCACTCATATATCCCAATTATCAAGGAAGATTGTACACTAGTACAATCTAAGAAAATTTCATGAAATCGAACCTCAATTACTCGTAAATCGAGATTCAATTAGAGTTTCTTAAAGTACAAGAGCGATCGAGTTTTCATTTTGGAAAATCAAGTATAACACGTTCAAGTAATATCGAAGGAATAAGAAGTGCTTGAAAACTCCCTTCCTTTGGAATTCGGAAAATTTTCAATTTTGATACGATATTTTGAAAAATCGTATCTCACATTCTACATGTCAAAAATTAGAAAACTTGGTACCGTTGGAAACCTCTTTGAAATTACTAAAAGTTCTTACAAGACACTTTTCCATGAATTTAAGTGAAAGGTATTCAAAAATGGGCTTAAAATTGCTGTTCCAGAACAGTCAGAATTTCCGGGGTTGGTTTTTAGCTAACTTTGGAAATTCGGCAAAATTCACACGTTGTGAGCTAGCCTCTGAAATTTGTAACCCAATTAAAGTTACAAGTAAGGTTTATAACAAAAAAATCAGATCAAGGATCGGAGTTTCGAGCACCGAGATACGGTGGCTCAAGGTTAGGGAAAATTCAAAACTGGTGAACAAATTTCCAGATTTGAGCTTCCAACTTTGGGACTTTAGTCAGGTATCGAAATGGACTTGGATTGGTACAAAATTTGGCAGTATGAAACTCCTATATAAAGAGTATCTCTCTATCAAATTTCATGGAAAAATACCTTCGGGAGGGTAGTCAATCAAACAACCAAAGTTTCTAAAATACTAAGACAAAACTGCCTTGAACCTTTTGTTTTCCATTTCAAACATTTGGTCAAGGAAACATTCCTCAAACATGGCTCATTAATGTAGGCAAAGCCTAAGGAACATTCATGGTACATTTGGTAGGTGTTTAACACCAAGAAATTCAATTAGCAAGTCTACACCAAGCCTTGCATCAAATCTGTCCAAAGTGAGGGTTTTCAAGAGTAGGGCAGGTTCCGTATTTTAATCACAAATCACTCAACTTAACTCAGAATTGAGCTTGGTTTATAGCATTGGAAAATAAATTCATAGAGCTATAATTTCATGGAAGAAATCATTTTGAAATTCGGCACACAACTAGCTCGAATTCGAGCCACAAGTTGCAGCCTCAGCATTTCGTTCCAGGAAAACAGAGAAACAGGACAGCCGACTTTAAATGGTTGGTTCGGCTCACACACATGGAACCAGAATGTGAATTTTATATCAAATGAAAGCTGGGAAGGTCTAGTTTCCAGTGCCGTAAACAGCACTCGATTCCGACATCGGAGCGATGAGTTATAGCCGAAACAAGGTGACCGCCTGGACAGTGACGGGAATCATTTTCCAGTTTTCTAAACTTTGGAAACCACTTCATTTAACCAACCAAATCCTGTTATTTTTCCATGAAACTTTTTACACAATCAATATAACATATAAACAACATAAACAATCCATTAGATCCTCAAAATTTTGCACCAAAGTGCTCGAACAAAGCAGGGGTAAAATGGTCATATTTTGTCAATGCACCATCCTTGAGTTTCTATTAACAATCCAACCTTAATCCACTAGTTTAAGCACTAAATAAACATTATTACCATCAAAACAACACAAAACAGTCCATATCTCGAAGGTGGGAGTTCATAAAGTCCACACAACCAATTTTCCATCATAAACAAGCTACCCATAAACATTCAAGGGCTTAAATGTGCATTACTACTTCCATGAAGCAAGATTTGAAGGTTAGATCGTTACCTACTTCACTTGGTGTGCAAGATCAGAATTTTCGGTCCTTTGAATGTCCAAGAAAACCGTGGAAAGCAGCTCCTTTTTTTAGCTAGATGAACTCTCCAAGTATTAAGCTAAGTGGTGTTCAATTTTGGTGTGAAATGGTTGAGATTTGGTGCAAGAAATGAAGAGGGAATTGGAGCTGTTTTTTCCTCTTGGTTGTTTGGCTATTAGGAGCAGCAAAAGAGGAACTGAAGCTGATGGTAAGCTTCCATGGGAAGCTTTAAATTTTGTGGCCAAAGTTTACTTCAAAAGTCAACTAGGAATAGTGCGCGTACGCGTGCGTTTTGTTTTCGATTTCTCTTAAGTTTGTTGCACTAGTGCACTAAACGTCTAATGCACTCACATTCATATCATCATTATTTACTCTTAGTAGTCCCAAAATAATGGTCTAAAGTCCTTCAATTTATCGCGCACGCGAAAACACGTCTTACCGATTTTGCGCGATAACGCTAAGATTTCAAGAAATTCATATAACGATTGTATCACTAACTAATACTTGAGCACTTAAACATGAAAATATTTATTTTAGGAGTAATATTCATGTCTCCAATTTTCCAACCTCATTGTATCCTCGATTCAATCATTTACTCCAAATCGCGTATTCACTATTTCACTTAACGAGCCTTCAGAAATTAAATTTTGAAACGAGTCACTTTAAAAATATAACTAAGCTATAGATCCGTTTAATTAGGTCTAAAACGGTTATAAAATAATAATCGGAGCAATTTGCCAAAGAAATAATTAAATGAGCTAGTAATAGGAGTTTAAAATAGGTAAATTTTTGCGAGTCCTCACATGAGTCGAGTACTGATTCCTCAATTAACCTTTCTTAATCTACCATTGATCATTTTTAACTCTCCAATATTAATACACTCCCGATTCAAGTATAGTCTCGAAAGACGTGCACTCATTGTTCCAAACTAAATGAATTTTCGAAAAGTGAATTTTTCAACAAAGCACTTTAAAATATAAAAGGGGTGTTGTTCCATATAAATGGATTTTAAATGGTCGAAATAAATAATTCGGAGAAAATGAGTAACTAATTATTTAAGTAAACTTGTAATATTCGATAAATAAACAGAAATTTTCGAGTCCTCACATCCTCCTTAAAAGGAATTTCGTCATCGAAATTCACACCTAGGACAATATCATTCTCGTACTGGCTAAGTCTACCAGATCAATCACTAACTTACATTTTCCAACCCTTGCTGCACAATTTCTATTCATTCAACTAGCAATCAACCCTTGACTTTTCCTTATTAGATATTTTAATTTCAAGGTCATAGGGGAACATAATCGGCCTTATGTCTACCTCTCATAGGTAACGTCTTCACTTTTAATGCTACAATTACCACCACTAATTCCAAATCATGAATTGGCTACTTTCTTTCGTGGTATATTAACTTTCTAGAGACATACACAATCGCCTCATCCTGTATCGTTAGTATACATTCTAATCCACCCTTTAAATCATCTGGACAAATCACAAAGCTACCTCCTCCGCTTGGTAAGACTAACACAAGTGCATCGGTTAAACACCTTTCACTTTTAAAATTTTTTTTCTCACATTTAAAATCCCAAATAACTTGCCAAGTCTTGCACTCTTGGAAAATCCCTTGATTAAACCAAAGGAAAGGTTCGATTACCTCCAAGAACTCCAAATTTCAGTAGGATTTTCTAGTCGTTTCCTCTTAAACAACGTCCACTGTAGCTGAGTCAATAACAATTCCTTCTTTAGATATTGTATAACCTAGAAAGGCTATTTCCTTCTAATCGAACTCACACTTATTGAACTTAACGAAAGTTGGCGCTACTTCGAGACTTGTACAACTATCATCAAGTGTTTTTCCATGATTTTTTTTTCAAACCTTAAAGTTTATCGATATATCATCAATAATTGCCATCATAGATTAATCCAATCACGATTTAAAACCTTGATGTATTCAGGTCATAATTGCTGCCAGTGCATTGGTCAACCCAAAGGGCATCACTGAAAATTCAAGCATCCCCACCTTGAATTGGAGATGGTCTTAAGCACATCAGTTCCTAGGATTCCCGGTTGGCAGTAACTCTACTTTAAATCCCTTATGCGCTGCTCCTGGCCCTTGATTATAATTCTCGTTTATGTGAGGCTACGGAGTGTTTGTCCTTAATAGTCACATCATTCAAGTCTCAGTAATTTATATATTTAGCCTCAAGCGTCCATTCCAAATACGATATCTGGTCCTTAATCGTTAGTCTCAGTCAATCCATCAACTATTTCCTTTTTACTAACCCAAATCTCACTACTTTTAATATCTCAAATTGGCGATCAAATATTGGATCCCAAATACAACACTAAGTTCTCGATTTGGTCACGATCCCTGGTTGCCTCCAAAACCTCAGGGTAGTCTATACTTTCAAGTACGATCTCGACCACGTCTAACATCATTCGTGTCCTATTACAATATAAAAGTGTGGGGCACGATTTGAACATACATGTAAGTCATAAAGCCAATCAAAAGCGGAGTAAAGTTTCATATATCATAAAGATCATAATAAGTACATCAAGTTGGGATAGATTTATCAAACCATTTCAAAAGGGGAAGGGAAACAACGGGATTATAGCAAACCGTGCCGAGTTACCAAGATACAAAATAACAAAAGACTTTCCCTTATACAAAAGATTAATTCTCCAAAAGTGCTAGTCTAGTCTAGGGTACTACAACCCCTATCCCTCGAGGGTAGTCAAAATATCCTCACTCGTAAAACTTCCACTACTAGAACCCCCTGCATAACCATTAGTACTAATTACTTTCATCTGGCATTCGATTGCTTTGGGCGAACCCAATTGGCTGCCGAGTATTTCTTCCTTTTGTTAGGAGCACTGGCGGAACTTGAAATCTGATGTTCGGTGCTACCACAATACAAGCACTTTCCCGATTTCTTCCAACATTCATTCTCCGTGTGGTTGGGCTTACCACAGTAACCACAAGGCGCACGAGAAGTCATGACCTGACCAGTTTGAGAAGTTTCTTTGTATTTTATTTTCAGTTCTGCATTCTTATATAGCAACTCAATTTTCTCAACATATTCTTGTTTCCATCGTCCTTCCCAGTAGTCAGCCAATTTCTTTTGAAATTCTACCTCATTTCGAAGAATGTTCATCTCTTTACACATTTCTTCCAAAGTTATCATCTTACAAATTGATTTAGGTTAAATGCTAACTTGCCAGACAAACCAAAGGATCAAAAAGTAGCTATTCATAATGGAAGCTTGAGCCATATTACTCTTACATTCTTTCACTTATAGGTTACCCCGACATATAAATCTTAACTATTCTCTACTTAATACGGGCAAGTTCTTAGGTTTCCACGAGATTACTATCATCACTTACAAACACAACAAGATATGGGGCCTTATTCCTTAATACGGAGGTTCCATGTCTCAGTTCACTTTCCAATACTTATCTACAAAGTTGTTTGAGAATAAATCATAACCTCTTGCTCTCACTAGTGCCTTATTGTATCCTTTCAAATCAATCTTACCATTTCGAAATTAGGTTCTCCATGAAGCCTAGATGGGCGAACTTCAAGAATCATTCCATTTTCACACATTTCTTGATTCTTAGGTTGGCTTATTGGTCTAGAGCTTTGGTACTCAACCAACCATTCTAGGACATCGATCGTATGGTCAAAAGCGTAGCTACGTGATTGTTTTCCTTCATTTCTAGGGTTTTGGTTCAGTCCAGCAGTCGCCCTATAATCACTTCCTTGAGTTTGGAGTTACTTAACCCCCTTGCCCTCGATCCCTTTTCACTCCTTTGACCACCTATAAGTTTAACATGTTGGAAGGCATGACATAAGGTGAGTGCACACAAATGGAGTTTGAAAAGTGATACTTTTATCACGCCAAACAAATACAAGAATAAAAGGGGAAGACTCCGAAATAATCACAAATGTGTACAATCCAATCATGGATTTGAAATCATAAAGCAGTGAAGTCAAGCATGTCGTGAGTAACGTTTAATTGCCTCAAAAGAGAGGAAACATAGTAAAACAAGATACAAAATGCAATGGCCTTTAAGCGAGTGCCACCCCGTCTATCTTTGGAAAAACTATAAAATAGTATAAATCACTAACTTAGTGATTGGCGGAGCCACAAATCTTCAATACCTTTGTAGGATTATTTTCATTTCCAGCATTAGGAAGTTTAGATCTCATGTCCCTTATTGAATATCTTGTCATTCTCCACTTGTTCAACCAAGGTAACTCACCCATCCATCGACGTATCCATTTTGTCTTTAATTTCGAACACTACACCACAAGTCGATTCTTAGTTGTTTAAAACTTCTCACAAGGAGCCTTTGTCTTTCTCGCTCCTTAAGTATCTCAATTTCCATTTCAGGAATTCGAGTAGTCTAGGCATCCACAATTACCCTCAGTTCTCGATTATCTCCTCGAATCACCCTAGTTTCCTCGGATAGCCACTTTTAATGATTGACCACTATTACCACCCCATTATTTGGGTGCGAGCAAGTCCTTCGAAAATCACATGAATTTCTAGTTCTGTGAATTGGATTATCTCTCCAATGCTCCCTTAGGTCTTTCTCTATAATGGACCACCGGAAGGCTTCCCGAGACCATTTAATATCACCCTTACCTCCCATAGCTTACCCTTAAAAGTAAATGCTCATGTAGGTCCAGATATATTCAATAAACTAGATCTGATCATTTCGTACTATCCCACATGTATCATACAAAATCAAGACTCCTTGTCATCCACTAATTCAAACCTAGGTTCAAATTTTCATTTTCACAAGTTGTCACTTAACTTCCCAACCAGTTCCATAGTCCGGCATCCTAAACTTTTAAACCTAGGATACACTACAGAGATCTGAAACCTGGCTCTGATACTAACTGTGACGCCCCCACTTCTCCCTAAGGTGAACCAAAGGGTATCCGTGGGACGCCTGCCCAGCTCTCGCCAGGACTCAAGCAATTCCATTCAAGCTTATTACCAGTCTACACGTCACAAGTAAATAACTTAAATACAGTAAAGGCGAAAGCGTTCAAGCTTACAATAGTCATCCATTATCCAACCCGCATGTCGGGTGTTCAAAGTACATCTTAAATCCCAAATATACATCACATATATCCTAATGATACATTAAACTTCCAA
Source organism: Coffea arabica (assembly GCF_036785885.1). Taxonomy (NCBI): domain Eukaryota; kingdom Viridiplantae; phylum Streptophyta; class Magnoliopsida; order Gentianales; family Rubiaceae; genus Coffea; species Coffea arabica. The sequence goes on along the minus strand of NC_092316.1, from coordinate 35,286,571 downwards.
AAGTACAATCATAAAGGGGCCAAGCCAATTTACACTTGAAACCCTAAAACAAAATATATCCAAAAGGATATTTCTCCGCGCTTACTCCATTTCCAGTCCTATTAAGGAAAACAAATCTACAAGGTGAGCAAAACGCTCGTGATGTCAAGGACACACATGCAAGCACGTAGTTCAAATAACAATCCCAATTACAAGCCAAGCAATAATATGTTTCAATAATTAACAATTTATCGAAAAGTAAACGGAAACAATTCAAGGATATAGGAGCTTTCAGGAGCTATATTCCACTTGAACGATCAATAACCTCCACGAATTGACACTCCGTCAATTGGGTAAGTTTTGTCCGTAGAACTCCACTTAACCTGTCCCCTTTCACCTTACATACCCCTGTATCGGGTCCGCCTATCATTTGTTTGTGGCGATACTACTCGAGTATGCCAAGCAAGACCTCTCATTAGGTCAAGCTTATATATCTCATGGCTCGCCAAGATTCCCGACCAAGCCCATGCCGGCTCGAGTCCAAGGTCGGCCAATGAGATGTGGGCGTCCCCATGTGCAATTGTGTGTCAAGGAGATTCACTCCAACGACGTATGCAGCCATAGCATACCATGTCACGTATCAAGCATTGATATGTACAAGCAATCGATGTATCCAAGCAATCCATATATTCAAGCAATTTGAGCATGAGTTAAATCATTTCGAATGAGAACGAGTGCGATAAAGTACACACTTGACTCTGTTTTCCAAAATCTCAAATATCAATAACAAGTAATCACGTATCGAATTCACAGGAGTTCAAGTAACACACACTTGACACTCACCAAGTAAAACGAGAAGAAAAGGGCACTCGAAGTTTAAGCGTCCACCGTGGGATCCTCTTGAGGGTCCTCGTGTGCACTTGAGCAAATAATAGTAAAGTATCACTCATATATCCCAATTATCAAGGAACATTGTACACTAGTACAATCTAAGAAAATTTCATGAAATCGAACCTCAATTACTCATAAATCGAGATTCAATTAGAGTTACTTAAAGTACAAGAGCGATCGAGTTTTCATTTTGGAAAATCAAGTATAACACGTTCAAGTAATATCGAAGGAATAAGGAGTGCTTGAAAACTCCCTTCCATTGGAATTCGGAAAATTTTCAGTTTTGATACGATATTTTGAAAAATCGTATCTCACATTCTACATGTCAAAAATTAGAAAACTTGATACCGTTGGAAACCTATTTGAATGTACTAAAACTTCTTAGAAGACACTTTTCCATGAATTTAAGTGGAAGGTATTCAAAAATGGGCTTAAAGTTTCTGTTCCAGAACAGTCAGAATTTCCGGGGTTGGTTTTTAGCTAACTTTGGAAATTCGGCAAATTTCACACGTTGCGAGCTAGCCTCTGAAATTTGTAACCCAATTAGAGTTACAAGTAAGGTTTATCACAAAAAAAGCAGATCAAGGATCAGAGTTTCGAGCACCGAGATACGGTGGCTCAAGGTTAGGGAAAATTCAAAACTGGTGAACAAATTTCCAGATTTGAGCTTCCAACTTTGGGACTTTAGTTAGGTATCGAAATGGACTTGGATTGGTACAAAATTTGGCAGTATAATACTCCTATATAAAGAGTATCTCTCTATCAAATTTCATGGAAAAATACCTTCGGGAGGGTAGTCAATCAAACAACCAAAGTTTCTAAAATACTAAGACAAAACTGCCTTGAACCTTTTGTTTTCCATTTCAAACATTTGGTCAAGGAAAATTTCCTCAAACATGGCTCATTAATGTAGGCAAAGCCTAAGGAACATTCATGGTACATTTGGTAGGTGTTTAACACCAAGAAATTCAATTAGCAAGTCTACACCAAGCCTTGCATCAAATCTGTCCAAAGTGATGGTTTTCAATAGCAGGGCAGGTTCCGTATTTTAATCACAAATCACTCAACTTAACTCAGAATTGAGCTTGGTTTATAGCATTGGAAAATACATTCATAGAGCTATAATTTCACAGAAGAAATCATTTTGAAATTCGGCACACAACTAGCTCGAATTCGAGCCACAAGTTGCAGCCTCAGCATTTCGTTCCAGGAAAACAGAGAAACAGGACAGCCGACTTTAAATGGTTCGTTCGGCTCACATACACGGAACTAGAATGTGAATTTTATACCAAATGAAAGCTGGGAAGGTCCAGTTTCCAGTGCCAAAAATGACACTCGATTCCGACATCGGAGTGATGAGTTATAGCCGAAACAAGGTGACCGCCTGGGCAGTGACGGGAATCATTTTCCAGTTTTCTAAACTTTGGAAACCACTTCATTTAACCAATCAATTACTGTTATTTTTCCATGAAAATTTTTACACAATCAATATAACATATAAACAACATAAACAAGCCATTAGATCCTCAAAATTTTGCACCAAAGTGCTCGAACAAAACAGGGGCAAAACGGTCATATTTTGTCAATGCACCAAAGTTTGTTGCACTAGTGCACTAAACCTCTAATGCACTCACATTCATATGATCATTATTTACTCTTAGTAGTCCCAAAATAATGGTCTAAAGTCCTTCAATTTATCGCGCACGCGAAAACACGTATTACCGATTTTGCGCGATAATGCTAAGATTTCAAGAAATTCTTATAATGATTGTATCACTAACTAATACTTGAGCACTTAAACATGAAAATACTTATTTTAGGACTAATATTCACGTCTCCAATTTTCCAACCTCATTGTATCCTCGATTCAATCATTTACTCCAAATCGCGTATTCACTATTTCACTTAACGAGCCTTCAGAAATTAAATTTTGAAACGAGTCACTTTAAAAATATAACTAAGCTATAGATCCGTTTAATTAGGTCTAAAACGGTTATAAAATAATAATCGGAGCAATTTGCCAAATAAATAATTAAATGAGCTAGTAATAGGAGTTTAAAATAGGTAAATTTTTACGAGTCCTCATATGAGTCGAGTACTGATTCCTCAATTAACCTTTCTTAATCTACCATTGATCATTCTTAACTCTCCAATATTAATACACTCCCGATTCAAGTATAGCCTCGAAAGACGTGCACTTGTTGTTCCAAACTAAATGAATTTTCGAAAAGTGAATTTTTCAACAAAACACTTTAAAATATAAAAGGGGCGTTGTTCCATATAAATGGATTTTAAATGGTCGAAATAAATAATTCGGAGAAAATGGGTAACTAATTATTTAAGTAAACTTGTAATATTCGATAAATAAACAGAAATTTTCGAGTCCTCAAAGACTCCCCTTTTCATCTTGCTTTAGAATCGAGCAGGTGGCAAGCTGGTGGTCTGCACTTCCGCAACGCAGACACTTTCCTTCCTTCTTCCAACAGTTGTCCTCGGTGTGGTTCGGCTTTCCGCAATACCTGTCCACGGGATGCCGAACTCGAACCTCTCTGGAAACGTCCTCTTTGGCTTCTTCCAGCTGGGCCACCTCTTGACGGAGCCCCTCTACCTATGCCCGACTGCTTTCCACCTCCTGTTCCCCGTCCAAATTTGGAAGGGGCACTCTTATCCTCCTGCCCCGAACTACTACCAGGAAACCCTTGATTTTTCGCTTGAAAGTTCCTCACTTGAAGCCTGGCGCTTTCTACCCATTGAGCTTTCTCCACAGTCTCACTAAAAGCGTTAATTTGAGCCCTTGCGAGATCCTTCTAAATTTCTACGTTCAGGCCCTGGATAAAGCGTCTTATCCGCTGTTGCTCAGTCATGATTAGCTCGGAGGCAAATTTGGATAGGCGGGTGAACTGGCTCTCGTACTCCGCTACGGACTAGGCCCCCTAACGAAGCCAAATAAATTCATCTTCCTTCCGTTCCTGAACTAGAGGAGGGAAGAATTTAGCGTTGAATTCACGCCTGAAGTTCACCCAGGTCCTAGGCATCTGCTCCCGTTCCCATTTTTGCCGGATGACATTCTACCAAGAACGGGCCGCCCCTTCTAGTTGAAAGACGGCGAAGGTCACCTGCCTCTCCTCCGTATAATGTAAGGCAGTAAAGATGTCCATCATCTTTTCTAGCCACCTTTTGGCCACGTCCGGATCGGGCCTCCCGATAAACTTTGGTGGGGCAAACTTCTGGAATCTCTCGAGAGCCCTATCCTCGCTCTCCACATGATTACCAGGGTTATCAAGGTTGGGGTTAGGGTTTTGACCCTGTTGTTGCACCACTTGGGCTAGGAAATTAGTCATTTGCTGCATGGCAGCAGCTATTTGAACGTTAGGGTCAACCCTGGGTTCAGGGTTTGGTCCAGACGATGTTTCCCTAGTGCCCCTTTCCGACGTGGGTTGCCTACTCCTACGTCCACGTCCTCGACCACTATGAGTGCCCTCCATCGATCTAAGTCAATCTAAGGTCAAAAGATAAGTATAATGTTAAAGGACACATAACCCCTTTTTTCATTACATTAAACATGAACAATTAGGCAAAACAACTACCTCATAAGGCATTTGAACACATAACACGTATACATAGAACATATAACAGGATCAAGCAATTATACAAAAACAGTCAGTCAAGTACATACAAAAGTCATCCCATGAAACAAAAGGAGTCCTCCAAAAACAATATACAAAGTTAGGCCAAAACGGCTAACTAAGAGCCTGTCCTAACTATTCCCTTCATGGAATCAAAAGTGGTTCAAAAGTTCCAGCCTAGTTCCCTACGGAGGCCACAGACTCTCCTCCTTGGCTAGAACTAGGGATACTCCCCTCACTAGGTGTATCGCCACTAGGAGCCACTACTTACGCATTGGCGCCAATCACACCTTGGATCAGCGCCTCACACTCATTAATAATGCCTCCAGAACGGTCTCTAACCTCCCGGACGATATTAGTAAGGCGGGTGTTCATCGCCTGCAACTGCTCCCTCAGAGCGTTCGTTCGCTCTTGCTCCATAGCTAGGTCTCTTTGGAGCTCTCCAATCCGGTCAGCCTGCATCCTCAGGACGCCCCTCAATCTAAGCGCCTCAGTGTAATCCCTGGTGGCGGCACTTCTAAGTCTCCTCCTCTTATCTAGCACCGCCACGACCACGTGGTCAGCATAAGAGTAATACTGGCAACGCCTATAGCGGCGGGTCCGGCTGGCAGTATAACAAAGCCGGATCGGACCTTCCGGTCTCTCTTGGTAATCAATGACTCGTGGGCGCCTCTGAGGTGGTGCACCTCCACCCTCTCCGCTGGTTCCAGCCATAATCTACAAAGATAACAAAAGGGTTCTTATCTTAGACAACATAAGCATAATCGCACTGAACAGTACCCTAACGCTTCCCCCACAGGTCCTAAGGAACAAAATTCACACTTGCCTAGGTCATTTCAAACCTAAACTCTGATACCACCTGTGACAGCCCCACCGCCCCCTAAGGCGTACCAGAGGGGTTAGCGGACTGCCTGCCAAGCTCTCGCCAGGACTAACGAGGCAGTTAATTACATTCTAAAACGTTCTGGAATAAAGTAGTGCGCTTACACGAATTAAAATCGCAACATGGGAAAACAAAACGAAATCGCCAATGAATACTGACTGCCACGTCACCAACCAGACCGAATCCAATCAACTACCAATAACGTTACATAACTCTGGAGAATGAACATTTCCAAACCAAATAGGGTACATGAACAAGGGTAAATAGTTTTATACACATACGTTTGTAATTTACAAATAAAAGGAAAATATTTGGATCCAAGTACATCTAGAGTTTCCAAGCATCGAGGAGCTTTACAAAAGAATATGTATTAAACTAGCTCAACTCGTACATCAAAACATCATAGTCTTCAAAAGTTGTTCCCTGTAAGGAAAACAAAATATAATGGAGTGAGGTTTCGCCCAATGAGGTACCATCACTCAGGTATTCAAGGAGTACAAAATCACAATGATACACTATTCAAATAAGTTCATCAAGTGAGCACAACAACCATCACATTCCAAGAAGATTTGTAAAAGGATACGGTCGGCTCTCAAGAGTCCTTTTCCACTTTTGGCATACTTGATCACACCTCATTTGACGCTCCGTCACTGTATAAAAGTAACCAATACCGTAGACCCCACTTTACTCCAATTTCCTTCCATCTCACATACCCGTACCGGGTCCGAACTCCAAACAGTTCAATAAATGGTAATACTCGAGTATATCGGAATCAAGAATCTCATACTCAAGGATTCCACATAAACAGTCCCCATGGCATATCAATTTTCTCGACCAAGCCCTTACCGACTCGATTCAATTGACTACCAATGGGGTTGAGTTCAGTGATAATAGTAATGGTCGTTGGATAGTCGTCCAAACGACCCCAGTTCAAGTATGTTCAAGTAGAATTCAATTGATGCAGTAAACAGTCACATAAGCCATAGAGCGCGAGAGTGATAAAGTACACCCTCGTCTCAAACAATTTCATCCATATACATAAGCATTCAAGTCATACATTTCAAGTATAACAAAGCCATGACGCAACAATCACGTGAGTAGTACACTCACCAAGCAAACACAGAGTGAAATCACAAGTTTCTGTCCAACGAGCGCTCCGCGACACCGGCACGTCCTAAAAAATTCAATAAAACACAATAAGACTTGAATACGAGTCATAAACCGAATCTACATACTACTACATTAAGACCGAATACAACGTATAAGTGCAAAATCAAGCTAGGACATGTGCGGAAATGAAGTTTAGGTTGGAAAACAAAAGACAGATTTGATGTTGCTTAGCGGAACGAACACCACTGAAGCTACACTTATCGGATTGAGATTCAATTTACACCATTTCGAAGCTAAGATAAAGGGCTAAAACTTTGATGAAGTCCACTCAGTCCAGTTCATATTGTAGCTAGGTCAAAATTTCAATGTGCCAAACCAGAATCGCACAAATAGGTTAACTAACCACATTACGGTTAAACGATGATAACTTAGGCTACCGAAGTCCAATTGAGGTGTTTCTAGGGCCATTGGAAATCTCCGACACAGCACTACAACTTTTGTGTTTTGGCCAAATTCTAATTCGGTAAGGATCAGGGTGAAAAGTCTTGGTCAGATTGGGTGAAGTGTCAACCCTGTCCACCGAACTCTACCTGGGGCAGTCTGGGGGTATTTTTGTCCTTTCATAGGCTACGGAGCTCAGATTGGGTTAAAACTTTACAGACAACTATAAAACATTATTTTCTACAACTTTCATGTTTTAACCTAAGATTGATTCGGCCTCCAACCTAGCCGAACAGAACCGGCCAGAGCAGGGGTTAATTGAAACCCTAATCTGGAAATTTCGGTACAAAGCGAAAGTTTACGCATCAAAGTTCCATTCTAGACTATTCCAAGCCATCATACATGGCCAACCAATATTAAACATATAAAAACAGAAAAATCATGAATAATTATGAAAATTCACCATTCTCCACCAAAATTCACAAAATCTTGCACAAAACCAACTCTATGACTAACACAAGTCATTAATTTCACATTATCAAAACCAAAGAAGGAATTCCTTAACTACTCACCTTACAACCTCAAGAAAAGAGCCTACTTAGCACCACTTTCTTCCAAACAATTTCACCAACAACCTTACTACTACTAAACTAAGGGTTTTTATGGAGAAATTGGAAGTTTAATCGGTTGGATTTGGTGATTGAGCAAGATTGAGAGCAAGAGAGTTGAGAGCTTTTCTTTTCTTCCTAGCGAGAGAGAGTCGGCCAAGAGCTTGAAATGAAGATGATTTTTGGGTCAATTTTAATTAATTGGTAAAGTTGGTACAAAGGTCAAAGTCCAACTTAAATCATAAAGTGACACTTGTCACCTTTTTAGTGCAGCTCTATCCTTTTGTCTCTCCAATGATAATCCATCTAGATAACCTCTAATTATCTCTTAACACCTGATAAATTAAACCTGGTATACACAACTTAACCTAATTGATGAATTTTACCGAACTTACCGTACTAGTGGGTCCCATATCCGGTATATACTCTTAAAACCTCATGAACTAACTTATACTAGAAAGATAATTTAAAAACCCTATTTACTTATAAAAATTATTTAGAAAATTTTTCCTAATAAAGAAAATGCATAAATGGTGTGTAATTAAATAAAATAAAGCCTAGAAAATAAAAAAAATTCACGGTTCTCACACCAAATGTACTGTTTTGTGGACAGTTTTGAGATTTCACATATTTGGCTTTGTTTTTCACTTTGATCCATATGAAATCAGCCTTTGGTCAAAACATGAAAATTTTAGCCTATGTGTTAACTTTCCAACGCATCTGAAAACGCCTCAATCGGAATTTTGTAGTTTGAGTTATTGTCATTCAATTCCAGTGCTGACAAGCAGACTGATATTGAAATTCTGGTTCTGTAATCTGCAAATGTGACCTAGATCAAATGTGAATTGGTTGACTTTTCTTCGTGAAAGTTGTAACCCTTTGTTTTAGTTTCGAAACGGTATAAAGTATACTCCAATCCGGTAAACATAGTTCCAGTTGTGACCAAAATGCTATAAGATGTCAAATTTGCTATGTCGCGCCCCATTTTTTGATAAATAAATAAATGGTTTAAAAAAATGTATTTTTTGATTCAATTTGTGATTAGAAAATGAATTGTGATTTAAAAGAAAAATGGGTCTAAATGGGGGGTTGAGAATGCGACGATTTGACCCAAAATTATAGTTTAAAAAGGATTTTTGAAATAAAAATTGGAGTCGCCACTTGGTAATGAGTTAAGGTGTACCAAGTCACCAAAAAATGAATTTTTAAAGAAAAAATAGGAAAAAGTAGTAAGAAACCCCTTTTAAACGACTCCTAGTCCACGTAAACCAAAGAAAAAGGTTCGGGAGTCACATTTGACAAAGGGGAAGGCAAGGATAAAATCCAAGGCACCCCTTTGACCTAGCCAAGGCTAGTTGCATGATTTAATCAAAGATTTTCTTGTTTTAACCAAAGAATTTATTACATTTGGATGCACTACATGAATGCAAACCCTAGACCTAGGGGTATTGGGGGAAATTTCTCTTCAAAGGTTGAGTGGTGCCAATCACATTAATTGTGAAGCCCAATAATGATCCTTTGGAGAGGTCACACATAATCCTAAATGACGTAAAAATGAGTGAATGAATGCATGCCATGTGAAAATGTGAGTTTGTGTGAAGTGAAAAAGTGATAAAAAAACAATAGTGTGTAAGTGGAAGTGTGCAAATGGATTTACAAAGTAAGGTGAGTAAAAATGATAATGTGAAAATAACATGAAGTGCATGTGTGCGAGTGATATGGTATAAAGTGTAAATAGTTGAGTAAAAACGTGCAAAATTAAAGTAGTGTGAAGTGAGAATGTGGAAAAAGGGTTAGAATATAAAGTAGAAGTGTATGTGATAGTGAATGCATGAATCCTATAGGAATGCATCAAGACGGGAACGGGAGTCCTAACTTTGTGACTTCAATTGTCCTTTTGATTAGAAAGGAGAACTAGCGTGCTAAGGCTATTTTGTAGCCACACCCGCTCGTTTCCCTTATCGAAAGGGGACTCTCAAGCAAATGGACCCTATAACTAGCATGAATATGAAAAACCTAAAGTGAGAGGGAAGGGATTAGAGAGGCATGCCAAATGATAAAGAAACTAGGAAAAATGCGTGAAATGAAGTGAAACACGCAAATATGCACCTACGAAAAGGGAAATGGCCTATTGGGTCTAGCATTGGACTAGCCCTTTCTATGAATTCCGACTAGCGTTGGACTAGTGGAAACGTACATTCATCCATCACATTCATTCATGGCTATGGAAAGCGAGTAGACATGTCAATCACCTATAAACACATAGCACATAACACTTAGCATGCTTGACTAAATGCAAGAACCTAATTAAAGCAAGTAACACATAACATATAGCAAGCAACCAAAACTAATGGAACTATTACATTTGCTAGCTAGTCACACGTCTTCAATAGGTCTTCATCGAATGCTCCTCCAAGCCCTATCTATTACAAGCCAAGAGGTGTACACATACCCCATAAAGAATAACTTAAATAAAAAGCAAAAGTAAAAATAAAATAAATGAAAGGAATTAAGGAAAGGCAAGGGAAGCAAGTAAACATGCAATTTTCACTTAGCACGTTAGATCACATAGGGAACGAGACGAAAAAGATAAAAGAAGTTATACCTCCCTTGGAATGGTGTCCAAATGAAAGGAATCACTTATTAATCCTCCAAAATAAAAGAAAAGGTCAAGGGACCAATTTATTTGAGAAATAATTAAATAATTAAAAATAAAAAATATGCAAACACAAACTCACTTGGTCATAAAAACCAAAATATGCAAACACAGCTCACTTGGTCATAAAGACCTGGTCAGCAAAAGAAGCAGCTTTGAAGGTCGGTGGAAGTAGCTTCCTGCGAGTGAAGGCGCTGCAGTTCCTGAGTCTCTTCCTTCTGGATCTTTCTCTTCCAGATTTCTCTCACAGCCAAACCTTTTTTCCTTTCCAGCCGTCAATCTCACCCCCTCTCTCTATTCCACTCACGGTTCTCTTTTCCTTAGTCACTCTTTCCGGCTCTCTACTTCCAAAGACCCTGGCTTTTTCTTCCAGTTTTTATCTCCTCAAACCCGTCAAACCCCAGCTCTCTCTCTCGGTTGTTCCTACTTTCTTTTTGTTTTGCAGATTTGCGGCCGTCACTCTTTTTTAATTTTCCAGCCGTCAGTCGATGCTTTCTTTCCTCAACACCCCCCCAAACTTCCTCTGCTCTCTCCCTTCTCAGATTGCATCCTCACCTTAGCTCTCTATTCGTCCCACTCTCTCCCCAACTCCCTTGCGGCTGCTGCTTTCTTTTTTCTTTTATATCATCTCCCCAACCTCCTAAACCCTCACCTCAACGATGAGGATGAGGGGCTTGTTACTCCTGTAAAATCTAGCCCTCCGATGGTCTTCTGTGAATGTCCTTTGCACGCTGAAAAAAATTGCAGCGTGCATGCCGCGACATTTTTTTTTTTAAAACTAATTAATATAGATAACTAATTACCTAATAATAAATAATAAAAAATAAAAATAAATGCAGAAATGCTAACAAAATGCTAATTTTCTTTCTTTTTTCCTTCTTTTTCCCTTTTTTTCTTTTTGAAGTAATTTAACAAAATGGTCATAAAATTAAATGAAAACCAACAATCTAATTAACATCGGATAAAAATGAATAATAAACAGCAAAAATGGCAATTTTTCATTTTCTTTTCATTTTTCTCTTTTTTTTTTTTTGAAATTAGTAGATAAAATAAAAGCTTGTAAACTAATTAAAATAAAATAAGAGCCACAAAACAGGAATCAACCAAAATAAACCTAAAATTGAAACACATAAATCTAAAAATTAAACTAAATAAATAAAATTCAAAACCAAAATTTTGGTGTCTACATGCTATTTATCCTTTTCTCTTCAAAACTGATTTCTGGTTGTATTATTAGACTTGTGTTATAATTGGATGATTTTGGAGCCTAATAGAAGGGCTATGATGGTAACATTGCTTGTGTGTGACTTTGGGACAGATCTGAGAAAAATAATGAAGCCATAAATGGCTGAAAAATAGGTAAATACAAAGGGCGTGCTGCCTAAATTTTCATTCGAGAACTAGACGTGTGCACTTGTAGTTTGAGCGAAGAGTTGGGGTTGAATTGAGCTTGGATTTCTAGGTTATTCAAGTCCTCTTTCATGGAGGTATGTAAGCTAGAATTTGGCCAAAACCTGTACCCTTGGAAAAATAGAAATACGTTTTCGTCGTCTTTTTGACTCAAATGGGAATTCTAAAGTTTTATTTGCTTCCTTACGGAAAAAAAAGAGCGAGCATGAATTTTCGAGAGTTTAAGAAGTCATATGACTACTACTTAAACAAGTTTCATTTACTTGATCTTCTTGAAGCGAAACTCCTATGTTTCGAATCCTAGTGGATTTTAAACTCTGAAATGATATTGTATCGCAGATTTGGACTCCAACCAAGGAGTTAGACCTGAACATGATTTTGTAAAGCACTAGATCTTTGGTGAGTGCTTCCAAATACCTATTAAACTTGACACTTGTTTTCAATACTTGACTAATGTGATCGAATGATATTTGATTGGTATGGTCAGACAAGGGTGTACTTTATCGCACTTGCCCTAATGTGATATGTACGTGTTTATTGGTGCAATTGACTTGATATACTTGTGCTTGATTTGTAAGTGTTGGAGTGGCAGCATGTACCACACTCAATCCGAGTGGGAGATGCCTCTCATTCCCATCTTCGTACTTTTATCTTGATTCAGTCAATTGGAGATGCTATCTCATCGAATTCTTGGGAACTCTAACCCCACTAGCTAGTTAATCGAGTCGAGCCAGTAAGGGCTTGGTCGATTAGATAACGAACTATGGGTATCTAGTGTTGTTGAGTGAAGTGTTATCTCCTCAACTAATCGGTATACTCAAGTATTACCACCAGTGTTTATTGAGGATTTTGGGCCCGGTAGGGGGTTTGAATGATTGACGGAGATTGTAGCTAAGTGGTGTTCTACTGGACTGGTTACTTTACTTGAAAGTTGACGGAGTGTCAACTACTACTTGATCAAACTCTGGTGAAGTAATGGGAACTTGGCCCTTGAGAGCCATCCGTATCCTTATACTCTGACATGATTATTACTTATCAAATTATTGTTTCTATTGAAAAACTTTACACTCGCTCATTTTAAGATTTGCTACTTGAAGTGTTATTGCTCACTTTTATGAACTTGTTATGCTCTCTATTTTGCTACGTTGATCCTTGTACATTTGAATAATGGTCAACTTGCTATTTGGAACCTCACTGGGTTTTTAACTCATTCCACGCTATTTGTTTTCCTTACAGGGGATACGAGCGAGGTGTGAGACTGGTACAGGCTAGCATAGTCTAGTTTTTTGAAAATTTTGTAATTGTACTCGCACTAGTCGCTCGATTAGGGTTGAATGTATTGAGAACTTAAATCTTTTGATATATTTGGGATTGTTTGGACGGTTGAGATAGAAGTGAATGTATTTGTACGTTCCAAGTTTGGGAACTGTTATTTCCATTACTCTTGAGGTTGTAACCTATTTTATTTGATGTGAGTGAGTGAGTCCTGGTGAGATTTGGGCATGCGGTCTGCTAAACCCTAGGATACGCCCTAGGGGGAGGTGGGGTCGTCACAATGTGAGGACTCATGTTTTTATTCTTAATTTAGTTTATTTTAAAATTATTTTGCCCTAGTGTTATTTAATTTTTCTACGGCTCGCTTAGCGAGAAATAGTGAATGCACGTTTTTTGAGACAAATTCGATCCGAGAGTGCAATAATCTTGGAGAATTAAAAATGATCAATAAAAGACTAAGAAAGTTAATTGAGGGATTAGATGTGAGTTAGTTAAAATTAAGCTTTTATCGCGCGCGTGTTGATAGTTTCTAGAAAGTCGTACCGCGTGATTAATTGGATATTTGAAAAATTAATATTAGACTAGTAAGAGTGAGTAATTACAATGTTAAAGGAAGTACCTTGGAGGATTAGTGCATGAATGTATCAAAACCGAGAGAAAACGGTGGAACGAAATGCTCACGCGACAACTATTCAAAGTTGACTTTTTGGCAAATCTTCCTAGCTACTTTTCCCTCCAAGTTTCCAAGACAAGCCACAACACACAACTCTCATTTTTCTCTCTCCATTTTTGGCCAAAGCAAGACAAGAAAAGGGAAGGAAGAAACTCCATTGTTTTGGCTTCATTTCACTCACAAAGTTTCCACCAAATCGCATACAACTTGGAGCACCACTCTATCTTGGAGCAAGGAGCAATATTGTGGATTTTCTTGGAGAATTTTCAGTGGAAAAATCTGATATTCAGCTAGGGTTTCAAGGGTAACAACTTCATCCCTTTAATCCTTTCATTTCTTCAAAGTTTAGCGGTTAATATTCATGGGTTTGAAACCCTAACCGCTTTATAGGCTAGCGGACTTGAGGAACCATTTATTTCGCTTTAAATTATAGGCTACCTGACTTGATGAGACCTCTAGGTAGCTGACTTGAGACTTGATTGTTTGATTATGGTTGTTTATGTGATATATAGCTTGATTATGGTTAGAAAGTGGAGAGAAATCGAAGGAAAGTTGTGAAGGCAAGCTGGCCGAAAATTCTGTCCATATTGTTCTGTTTTTATTTCAAAATTTTGATGCTTGGTTGGCTGTGAAATTGATGGATATATGCTATATATTGTGTGTACAAAGTGCCTTTCAAAAATCGTATCGGATGGTTGCTCAAAACTTGAGTTTTTGGAAAAGTTTCAAATCTGGAAAACGTATAGCAGGGTACCTGGACAGTAGGTCTTTGTCTGAACATAACTTTTTGTGCAAAAGTTGAAATTGAGTGTCGTTAGTGGCATTCAAAACTAGACATTCAGAGCTTTTCAACAGTATAAAAATCCCCTGCTAATTCATTTTGACCAAACAGTAATGAGTCGGCAAAGTGGACTGTCCTGCTTTGCCTATGTGTTCGAATGAAACTGGGAAGCTGCATCTTGTGGCTCTATTTTGTTCCACTTGTGAAAAGATTTTCAAAATGATGCCTTATGATGAATTGTAGAATTTTGAACCTAGTTTCAACTTCATAAACCATTCTCAATTTGGAGTTGTACAGAGCTAGATATGGTTTGATTTCAAAAATGCGACAAAGCTGGAAATTGGAAGATTTTCCCTTCCTTGCTGACCGAGAAAATCTGTTTTGGGATGTTATATTTCAAAAATTTTAGTGTCATTTAACCATTAATTGCTTATTAAATCTTGGTTTAAAAAATGGAGTGAATTGGGGCTGATTTCGTTGGACAAAACTTTTGAAAAAAAAAAGAGAAATAGGATGGCAGATTTGCTTTGAAAGATTTCACAAACTTTGGTCGTTTTGTTAACTGCCTTCCCATGTGAGTTATTGCCTAAGTTTTTATAGAGAGGTAGTCCACATATGGAAGTTTAAGTGTACCAAATTTGGCATAATTTCAATGCCATTTCAAAACCCAAATAATGCCCCAAAGATTGCTCTTTAAAACTGGAAAATCTTCTGAACAGGTTGCCAAAACCAGTCGATTTTAAACTGTTATATCTTGTTCCTCAAAACTCCAAATTTAGTTCCACTTGTTATGTTTGAAACTGGATTTAGAACTCTTATTGTGTTATAAATTTTAGAGGCTGGTTCACTTCCTGTGAATTTTGCCGAATTTCCAAATATCCCTGAAAACCAAGGCTGGGTCTGTCTTGTCTCCGTGTATCAGCAAATTTGAACTAAAAAATGAATGCCTTCTATTTGGAATCTTGGAAAAGTATCTTCTGGAAACTTTTAGTACTTTGGATCTAGTTTCCAACGGTATAAAGTTTTTCATTTTGGACGTACCAAACTCAATATCTAATTTTCCAAGTTTTGTCGCATAAGGCGGAAAATTTCCGATTTCGTAGGAAATAAGTTTAAGAACTTTTTATTTCCTTTTGATATTCATAGTTCATTGTAAACCCGATTTCATGAAGGATACATGTTTTCACTCATGACTTTAAATCCTCACTTTTGAATCTTAAATTTCAATAGAGTGAAACTCTTTTGAGACATTGTTCTAAATTTAAGCAAATACATTTCCTTCCTTGTATGTTATGTGATTGTGAGTATATGTGAGTGATAATCAATCACTATTTCTTCAGGCACTCAAGAGGATATTGAAGGAAATCTCGGAGCGGAATACTAAAGGACTTATTTACTCACTTTTGATTTGGTGAGTGTTCCTTGCATGTGTTTGTAACTTGAATAGTTTTGCTACATGTTTACTACATATTTCTTGTGTGTTTAAGTGTTTAGTGTTTCCTATAATTGCTCCTATGTAATTTTCCACCATTTTAAGATGAGTGCGTACTTTATCACACTCAAGCTACTAAAATAATAAATTTCTACCGTTTAACCGTGAATTTCTACCATTTATGGATTTATTTGATTATTTGCGCATGTTGTAAGCTATTAGCTGAACTGGGTCCTGCCCTTGGTTGCTAACCTGCTCGAACCAGGACTGGGCTCGGTCGGGTAGGTTGGAACCCTTGGCCACCGTTTCGGTATACTTGAATATTACCACTGGAGGAATAAGATGATGGCCAGACAAACCGGGGGAAATATTAGAGTCATAAGGTTAAGCTGATCGAACTAGTTTCATGGGAACACCGTATCCTTCTAATGCATGTTTATTTCTGTAAAATGATAAATGTCTCATTTTAATGTAACAATGTGACACCTTGAACCTGTGACGGCCCCACCTCTCCCTAGGGCGAACCAGAGGGTTCGGCGGGCCGCCTGCCCAGCTCTCGCCGGGACTCAGTCGTTCACTACATTTCTCAAACAAATTACAATATAAATCTCAAAAATTACATCAAATTCTCCAATAATTACATGTTATAAGCAAAGCGGAAACGATTCCCCAAACTATACATCCATGTCTTCAATAATTACATGTCATCCAGTCACGTGAACAAGTACTACAAGTCCTTCCTTCGCCACGAGCCCTGTGGAGGGGAATAAAATAGTTTTGGGGGTGAGCTAAAAGCTCAGCGAGTAACCAATAAAATCGGTAAGCAAATCAGTTTCACAGTCGTTCATTTCAGTGATGTCATGATTCTAAGATCAAATGTACATTTATTGCTCTCGTGAGCCAGTGAAATCGTTGTACTTAAACACCCAACGCTCCAAACAAACATTTAACAGTAAACAGTCAGAGGGGGAGCCATTTGCTCCAGATGAACAGTACACAGAGGTGGAGACGTTGGTGTTCAGCACACGAATTCCAAGTACTCATTTAAGCCAAAATATGTCATGGGCCACATGCAAGCACTCATGATATGCAATCAAGTAAATAGTGCAAGAAACGGTTCATAAGTAACTTTGGAAACAGTTTAGGGTCACTCACCTCCACGGCTCAGAAATCATTCATCATATAACATTGCCTTGCTCAAATCCAAGTCTTAGATCACAAACTCAATGCAAACAAGTCCCTTCAAAATTCGGACAGCACTTCCCCTGAATTTGCTAACTTTTCCAGCCATCACGGCTTCATTATTTCCTCAGCCAGTCCCAAAGGTACACACACAACAACAAGTTCATCCAATAGCCATTCAGCAAGTTCCAAGTAGTACAAACACAAGTCAAGCTAGGAAAAAGTCTGGAAATGAAAGTTAAGCTCAAAACCAGAAAAATAGCTTTTGACATCCTTTTGCGGTAATGGCACCAAAGGCACTACGATTGTCGGATGAAGGTGCAAGACCCACCGTTTCGAAGCTAAGAGATAGGGCTACAATATTACAGAAGGTCACTCAACCCAGTTTCGAGTGTAACTAGGTCAAAAATGCAAGAAACGACACCAGAATCACAAAAACAGATTCACAGAACGCATTCTAGCGGAAACATCATAACTCAGGCTCTCCAAGTCCAAATCCAGAAATTCCAAAACCAGCTGATAGCTAAGAAATAGGGTTAAATTTCATCAGAAGGCCTCAACAACTAATTCGGAAGCAATCCTGACCAAAACAACCAATTACAGGCGCAATTCTTACATTCGGGTAAAACCAGAACAGCAATAGTAATTTCGACTTTTCTCAAGCTACGCTACTCCTATTGACCTGAAAGTTTGCAGGCACCTCTAAAATATCATTCCCTATACCTTTCATGAAGACCACTCAGTCCAGTTCTCACCCTAACTAGGTCAAATTTTCCAAAACAACTCCAGATTTTCCAGTTCGAAATTCACTGCGAAAATCAACTAGCAGTCCTGCTTTATTCACTCATATCTCAGCACACACAACTCCAATTCAGGTAATTCCAAAGCCATTTGAAAGCTAAGATACAGGGTTAGAATTCTTAAGAAGACATCAACAACCAAATCAGTAGTATTCCCAGTCAAACTAACCAATTACCAAAGCTGATTATCAGTTTCGGACAGAAACAGGGTAGCAGGGGTATTTCGGTCTTTTCACAGGCTACCGAGCTCAGATTGAGCTGAAAATTTACAGGTAACTAGAAAACATCATTATCTACAACTTTCATGTTTTGTGTTAAGGCCAATTCGGCCTCTAACCTGTTCAAACAGAAACGGACAGAACTGAACCATAAGAAATCTCAATTCTGGAATTTTCTCAACAACCATAGAAATCACCAAATCTTCCACACAAACCCACAAAAGTGATATATAAACCATCATTAACCCTTATTAGCATCTTACAACATCAAAAACAATATTTCTACCCAATTGCTATAAGCTTTTACAAGAGTTCAAGGCTGCTTTACCTTCCAAAGGTGGGTTTACAAGGCTGCACTTCAAGAACCAAGTTCATTAGCTTTCTTTTGCTCTAACTCCCAAGCTTGTTGGATGGGTTGCACAAAACCAGAATTTTTCTTGTTCTTTCTCTTATTTTCTCTTGGTTTTTCTCCCCTCTTTTCTCCCTAGAGCTGGCTGAAATTCTCCTTGTTGTTTTGGCCTTTGGTCTTGCTAAGAAGATATTAACTAAGTCACTTGGTCAAAGTCCAACACCTTTTTGTTTAGCCAATCACAATTAAGCTTAGGAACTTCATGGAACCTTTAGGAAGTCTAGCAATTTGTGCTTAACCAAAAGTCACACTATGGCCCCAACTTCTTTTAATCTTTACAATTAACTCCAATGAGTTGTTAAAAATATACCACATTTACCGCACTAGCGGGTCCCACGTCCATAATACACTTCAAACTTAACGTGGACTAACTTGTATCAAGGAAATGATTTGAAAACTATATTTCCTTATAAAAATGTATAAGAAATGAATATTGAAGAAAGGTACAAAATTATAGACAAGGAAACAAAATAACGTCTAGAAAATATATTAAAAAAAATTTTCGGATTCTCATACTCATACTTTTCGGGGCGTCACAGAACCGTATATACGTTATGCTTAATTTACTTGATTTATTAGAACTGCTTGTGTGTTTGCCCCTCTTTGTCTGAGTTTTGGAAAAACTTGAGACAAAGAAATAGACACCAAATACTTACCTGTGTTATTGGGCTATGAAAACGTCTTGAACAATGGACGCTTTAGAAATGGGGACTGACCCCTTGATCAAACTTTGAAATAGGGGTGACCCAGACAAGAAAAATAAAACAGCAAATTTAATCGGGACTGACCTGAACAGGAAATTAAACAACGGGACTGGCCCGAACAGGAATTTAAAACGGGAATAACCCGAACAGAAATTTAAAACGGGACTGACTCGAACAGAAATTTAAAACAGGACTGACCCGAACAGGAATTTAAAACGGGACTGACCCGAACAGAAATTTAAAACGGGACTGACCCGAACAGGAATTTAAACGGGACTTACCCGAACAGAATTTAAATCGGGACTGACCCGAATGAAATGAAAATCATGGGACTGGCCCGAACAGGATGAAAATCATGGGACTGACCCGAATAAAACGAAAATCATGGGACTGACCCGAACAGGATGAAAATCATGGGACTGACCCGAATGGACTGACCCGAATGAAATGAAAATCATGGGACTGGCTCGAATGAAATGAAAATCATGGGACTGACCCGAATGAAATGAAAATCATGGGACTGGCCCGAATAAACTTTTAATCATGGGACTGACCCGAATAAATTTTAAATCATGGGACTGGCCCGAATAAGTTTTTAATCATGGGACTGACCCGAATAAGCTTTAAATCATGGGACTGGCCCGAATAAACTTTTAATCATGGGACTGACCCGAAAAAGCTTTAAATCATGGGACTGACCCGAATAAGCTTTTAATCATGGGACTGACCCGAATAAGCTTTAAATCATGGGACTGGCCCGAATAAACTTTTAATCATGGGACTGACCCGAAAAAGCTTTTAATCATGGGACTGACCCGAATAAGCTTTAAATCATGGGACTGGCCCGAATAAGCTTTAAATCATGGGACTGGCCCGAATAAGTTTTTAATCATGGGACTGACCCGAATAAGCTTGAAATCATGGGACTAACCCGAATAAGCTTTAAATCATGGGACTGACCCGAAGAAGATTTAAATCATGGGACTGACCCGAATAAGCTTAAAATCATGGGACTGACCCGGATAAAAGGAAAATCATGGGACTGGCCCGAATAAAAGGAAAATCATGGGACTGGCCCGAATAAAAATGAAAATCATGGGACTGACCCGAATAAAAGGAAAATCATGGGACTGGGCCGAATAAAAACGAAAATCATGCGACTGACCCGAATAAAAGGAAAATCATGGGACTGGCCCGAATAAAACGAAAATCATGACTCCACTGGGGAAGTTTAAACAATGAATTGAGTTTTCACCTCAGGGTAGTTCAAATTTTGTACCAAGAGGGAGATTTGAGCTGATGTTGTTTGTTATGATCAGGCTTTGCCAATAGCATTATCTCTTCATTTTTGCTTGCTGGCGGGACAAACCCAGCTCCAGTGGCGATGAAAATAAAATGCTTACTGGCGGGACAAACCCAGCTCCAGTGGTGATGAAAATAAAATGCTTACTGGCGGGACAAACCCAGCTCCAACAGCAATGAGAATGAAATACTTACTGGCGGGACAAACTGTGACAGCCCCACCTTCCCCTAAGGCGAACCAAAGGGGTTGGCGGACTGCCTGCCCAGCTCTCGCCAGGACTAACGGTTCAGATTAGCGCGATCTAATACTTTTCGGGTCATACAACCGCGTGTGAACAAGTCGAACCCACAAAAATAAATAAATAAATAAAACAAAGTCGGAGTCGGCCAGGAAGAGGAACCGACACGTCAAACCCAACCAAACGTCAAGCAAATATTTACATCTCACAAGTTCGCATATACAACCCAACAGGGCCACAAAATGATTCAAAAGTGGATACATGTACGGTTTGTCAAATTCAAAAGAGAAACGGACCCAAACTATATTTAGGGTTTAAATCAATGAGCTATACAAAAGATATGTCCAACTAGCTCAAGTCGGCAACCGATTATCAAATCCAGTCCAAAAGTATTTATTTTTCCTGTAAGGAAAACAAAAGGAACAGAACGGGGTGAGCTTGCGCTCAATGAGGTACCAAACAGATAGCAATAAAATCATGGCATTTCACATTTAACCAATCAGATACACATGTCAGATGTAAAGCAAAGGAACTAATGATTCAAATCAGAAGGATACGGGTGGCTCTCAGGAGCCAAATTTCCAGCGCAGTACTTGATCCAAACCAGTTGACTCTCCGTCAACGCATATAGAACCAACGCGTCCGCAGACCCCTCTTTACACCGAATTCCGTCCACCAAACACCCCTTTACCGGGCCCGCTCACCGTAACCGAACAGAAATGGTAATACTCGAGTATACCCGGAATCAAGGGTCTCAATACCCAAAATCCCCGAACAGACTACTGTGGTTCGTTATCTAATCGTCCAGGCCCTTGCCGGCCCGAGTCGAATAACTTAGCCACAGGATTGAGCTCATAGGTCATAGAAATCCGAACAGATGCAGACACAGATAACAGATTCAGATACAGATACAGGATAGCAGATTCAGATGGCAGATTCAGACGGCAGATTTAGATAGGCACTCAAAAGTGGCATATGAACAGATAGAAGAACGAGTGTGATAAAGTACACCCTCGCCTCCATATTACCAAAACAGTATTTGGCTTCAATAGTCATAAATCAAGTATTCAGATATTTCACATAATGGGTAGCAGGTAGTGGAACACTCACCGGCTCAACTTCAAAAGTTTTCACTTCAGATTGGCCTTAATCGCCAAGAAACCCTAAAATAATCAAAATAAACCAATTGAAGGTTTTACTTCCAGAATCGAGTAAACAGAATGCACATGTGAGGCTCGACTACACGTCGTACGCCTTGCCAAATAAATACTAATGCAAGAATGCAAAAACATGATTCCCTTGGAAACGAAAAGGTAGCATGAAGACCTAGGCGCAAACAACCCAAAAGCCTTTCATTCTACCAAAAGGCAAATCTAACTTAAATGAACCAAACGGCCTAGAAAATCGGGCAGCACTTCCCCTAAATTTCTTACTTTTCCAGCCATTAAGGCTTCATTATATCCTCAAATCAGTCCCAACATCTCACACAAAATTCATCTCATTTCCCAAAAGCCGTTCGCTAGGCTCAAAGTGGTACAAGTGCAAAAGTTAGCTAGGAAACAACCGAAATGAAAGCAAGCCCTAAAAGAGACTCGATAACGAGTCATATAGCCATACCAATTATAACCCTAATAGGGTTTCATATGCATAAATAAGCATCATAGGTAACCAGAAATTAAGAAATGGCTTTAACTTAGGCCTTAACAAAAAAACGTATTTGACCTCATAATGCGGTAATGACACCACTTTCACTACGGTTATCGGATGGGGGTGCAAGACCCACCGTTTCGAAGCTATGAAACAGGGCTACAACAATGTAGAAGGCTACTCAGTCCAAATCCTAGCACAGCTAGGTCGAAAATGCAGAATACCACAACCTGAACCGTAATTGCAGGTTTACAAATCACACAAAACTGTAATCAGTACAACTCGGTCTATACAGGTCCAAATGCATTGATTCCAAAGGCATATGGTAGCTAAGACATCCAGCTACATTTCATCAGAAGACACCAACTTCAAGCGCAGTTTTCACATTCTGAGCAACCCAGACCAGCAATAGTAAAATTGACATAACTCACTCTACACAAATCCAAATGACCTGAAATTTTGTAGCCACTTCAAACTCATCAATACCTACAACTTTCATGTTTTGAGTAAAGTCCAATTCGGCCTCTAACCCTATGATCTAAAACCGGACAGAATTAGGGGTTTATGAACCCTAACTTTTCATTTTTCAATCCAAACCCAAAATTGGTTGTTATTATCACCAATTTACACCCACATGAGTCATTACTCCTCATTATCAACCATCATAGATGACCACAACATCCCATTCATATTAAACTAGAAAATTCATCATAAAATTGAAAACTTCACCAAAACACTTCAAATCAAGAAATAAATCACATAATCCATCACTTTAGCCACTACTAAGCATAACTTAAGCATCATTAGGTGTAGGAGTATGTTCAATAATCACTTACCTAGTATACAAGAGAAGTAGAGATGTTGGACACCTTAGCTCTTCAAACAAACTTCACTAAACTACTTACTAGCATCCAAGGGAGGAATTTTATGGAGTGGAATCTAGTTTAGGCATTTGTTTTGGAAGATTGAAGCAAATGGAAGCTTGAAAATTGATGAAGTTCTCTTCCTTTCTTAGCACAAGAGGGCCGGCCATCAAGGAGAAGAAATGGTGAATTTTTGAGCAATTTTTCAAGATATTTACTCAATTTAGTCAAAAGTCAAAAGTGTGAATAGTTGCCAACAAAGTCCAACCAATGGTTGTGTGACACTTGTCACTCCATTAATGCAATTTTATCACTTCTTTTTCTCTCTCACATCAATCATTTCACACACTCTATTTATCTCTTAACACCCGATAAATTTTACACAGTATCCGGAATTTAACCTAATTGGCCGAATTTTTCCGAACTTTTCACACTAGTGGGTCCCACGTCCAATATATATTCTTAATTTTCTGAAAATTCTCCAATACTAGAAAAATCATCTAAAAACTATAACTGCTCATAAAATCCACCAAGAAAATATTTCTAAGCCAGAAAATGCAGAAAACATGCAATTAAGGGAACTAAAACCCTAGAAAAATGATTAGGGTTTTTACGGGTTCTCACACTCTCTCCCCCTTAAAAGAATTTCGCCCTCGAAATTTTCTTATCAATAGAATCTATCAAATCTAAAGTACCCAACGGACCATACCTTCTCCATCCTCAAACGAGTCAGGGACCTGATGCTGCTCTAGAGAATATACTCGAGCTGGTGCCTTCGATCCCGTCCCTTCTCCTTTCGTCTGTCCAGGGTTGCTCTTGGCGGGTTGCTGAGAATTGGGCTTGGTTGGTGGCAGAGTCCCTCTCCGCTCGCGCAGGCGAGCTGGACAGTTAGCAATCCGATGTTCAGCGCTTCCATAGCGCAAGCATTTTCCTTCTTTCTTCCAGCAATTTGTTTCCGTATGACTTGGCCCTCCGCAATATCCACAGGGATCACGAGCAGCAGAGACCGTTCCTCCCTGAGGAACATCACGCGACACCCCTGGTTGTCGTACTCCTCCGTTTCCCTTTCCAATCTTAGGGGGTGTATTTGTACTTTCTTGTTCAGAGCTACTCCCAGGAAAGCCCCTTTTCTTGGTTTGGAAGTTCTTCACCTGCAGCCTGGCATTTTCTACTCGTTGCACCTTCTCTACGGCCTCGCTAAAAGCATTAATCTGGGCCACCGCGAGATCCTTCTGAATTTCTACGTTCAAGCCCTGGATAAAACGCCTTATTCGCCGCTGCTCGGTCATGTTCAGTTCAGGGGCAAATTTGGATAGACGGGTGAACTGGCACTCATATTCCGCCACAGTTTGAGCTCCTTGACGGAGTCGAATGAACTCGTCTTCCTTCCTCTCCTGAACTAGAGGAGGGAAAAACTTCGCATTGAACTCTCTGATGAAGTTCACCCAAGTCCTAGGTGTCTGTTCTCGTTCCCACTTCTGCCGAATTACGATCCACCAGGAACGGGCTGCCCCCTCAAGCTGGAACACGGCAAAAGTCACCTGCCGTTCGTCAGGGTAGTGTAGGGCTGCAAATATATCCACCATCTTTTCAAGCCATCTTTCGGCAACGTCTGGGTCAGGTCCCCCAACAAACTTTGGCGGAGCGAACTTTTGGAATCGTTCGAGAGCTCTGTCTTCGCTCTCGATATGGTTACCAGGGTTTCCAGGGTTAGGGTTTGGGTTTTGGCCCTGTTGCTGCACCACTTGTGCTAGCAAGTCTGTCATTTGCTGCACAGCAGCAGCTATTTGCACATTAGGGTTTACTTGCGGTTCCAGATTGGGTCCAGTAGAGGTTTCCCCCGTACCCCTAACCGATGTGGGTTGTCTAGTTCCGCGCCCACGTCCCCGACCACTCCGTGTACCTTCCATGAGTTGTACTTGGTCTAGGCAATAATACTAAACCAAAATAAGCACGATGCATGTAAGTAACACTCAAAACTTTTATGATAACACACATTTATACATTCCAAACAAGATCAAAACACATATATACAAGCCGGTCAAAATTAAGCCACACACATATATACAGCCAGTTAAGTCAAGTACAAACATAGACGATCCACCGAGGAATGGCCTTTCTAGTTCACCAAATCCTTTCTAACCTAGACCCTCATATCTTTCGTATCCGGGCGCAAGAATCCCATCTAAGATAATTCACAACTCGAGCCGGCCGGTCCCAAGAGTAAACCATCTTTATTAAGGATTCCTACCCGACATACATACCTAGCTTCCTCGAGTCCCATAATAATGATTCGTACACTTATCACATGCCCAGTTCATAACTTACGCTCAAACGAGCACTTACACATATTCATGAAATTAGGACCACAACACCACTTGGCCCAGTCTCACTCCGCGCAGAGACCACGCGAAGTGGCTCTGATACCACTTGTAACAGCCCCACCTTCCCCCAAGGCGAACCAAAGGGGTTGGCGGACTGCCTGCCCAACTCTCGCCAGGACTAACGGTTCAGATTAGCGCGATCTAATACTTTTCGGGTCATACAACCGCGTGTGAACAAGTCGAACCCACAAAAATAAATAAAAAAAAAAAAACAAAGTCGGAGTCGGCCAGGAAGAGGAACCGACATGTCAAACCCAACCAAACGTCAAGCAAATATTTACATCTCACAAGTTCGCATATACAACCCAACAGGGCCACAAAATGATTCAAAAGTGGATACATGTACGGTTTGCCAAATTCAAAAGAGAAACGGACCCAAACTATATTTAGGGTTTAAATCAATGAGCTATACAAAAGATATGTCCAACTAGCTCAAGTCGGCAACCGATTATCAAATCCAGTCCAAAAGTATTTATTTTTCCTGTAAGGAAAACAAAAGGAACAGAACGGGGTGAGCTTGCGCTCAATGAGGTACCAAACAGATAGCAATAAAATCATGGCATTTCACATTTAACCAATCAGATACACATGTCAGATGTAAAGCAAAGGAACTAATGATTCAAATCAGAAGGATACGGGTGGCTCTCAGGAGCCAAATTTCCAGCGCAGTACTTGATCCAAACCAGTTGACTCTCCGTCAACGCATATAGAACCAACGCGTCCGCAGACCCCTCTTTACACCGAATTCCGTCCACCAAACACCCCTTTACCGGGCCCGCTCACCGTAACCGAACAGAAATGGTAATACTCGAGTATACCCGGAATCAAGGGTCTCAATACCCAAAATCCCCGAACAGACTACTGTGGTTCGTTATCTAATCGTCCAGGCCCTTGCCGGCCCGAGTCGAATAACTTAGCCACAGGATTGAGCTCATAGGTCATAGAAATCCGAACAGATGCAGACACAGATAACAGATTCAGATACAGATACAGGATAGCAGATTCAGATGGCAGATTCAGACGGCAGATTTAGATAGGCACTCAAAAGTGGCATATGAACAGATAGAAGAACGAGTGTGATAAAGTACACCCTCGCCTCCATATTACCAAAACAGTATTTGGCTTCAATAGTCATAAATCAAGTATTCAGATATTTCACATAATGGGTAGCAGGTAGTGGAACACTCACCGGCTCAACTTCAAAAGTTTTCACTTCAGATTGGCCTTAATCGCCAAGAAACCCTAAAATAATCAAAATAAACCAATTGAAGGTTTTACTTCCAGAATCGAGTAAACAGAATGCACATGTGAGGCTCGACTACACGTCGTACGCCTTGCCAAATAAATACTAATGCAAGAATGCAAAAACATGATTCCCTTGGAAACGAAAAGGTAGCATGAAGACCTAGGCGCAAACAACCCAAAAGCCTTTCATTCTACCAAAAGGCAAATCCAACTTAAAGGAACCAAACGGCCTAGAAAATCGGGCAGCACTTCCCCTAAATTTCTTACTTTTCCAGCCAATAAGGCTTCATTATATCCTCAAATCAGTCCCAACATCTCACACAAAATTCATCTCATTTCCCAAAAGCCGTTCGCTAGGCTCAAAGTGGTACAAGTGCAAAAGTTAGCTAGGAAACAACCGAAATGAAAGCAAG
Organism: Coffea arabica; assembly: GCF_036785885.1. Lineage (NCBI taxonomy): Eukaryota > Viridiplantae > Streptophyta > Magnoliopsida > Gentianales > Rubiaceae > Coffea > Coffea arabica. Next base: position 35,259,400 of record NC_092316.1, on the reverse strand, counting down.
CCCTTAAAGAGACTCGATAACGAGTCATATAGCCATACCAATTATAACCCTAATAGGGTTTCATATGCATAAATAAGCATCATAGGTAACCAGAAATTAAGAAATGGCTTTAACTTAGGCCTTAACAAAAAAACGTATTTGACCTCATAATGCGGTAATGACACCACTTTCACTACGGTTATCGGATGGGGGTGCAAGATCCACCGTTTCGAAGCTATGAAACAGGGCTACAACAATGTAGAAGGCCACTCAGTCCAAATCCTAGCACAGCTAGGTCGAAAATGTAGAATACCACAACCTGAACCGTAATTGCAGGTTTACAAATCACACAAAACTGTAATCAGTACAACTCGGTCTATACAGGTCCAAATGCATTGATTCCAAAGGAATATGGTAGCTAAGACATCCAGCTACATTTCATCAGAAGACACCAACTTCAAAATCCAAACCAATTCCAGTCAAAACAAACGATTACAAGCGCAGTTTTCACATTCTGAGCAACCCAGACCAGCAACAGTAAAATCGACATAACTCACTCTACACAAATCCAAATGACCTGAAATTTTGTAGCCATTTCAAACTCATCAATACCTACAACTTTCATGTTTTGAGCAAAGTCCAATTCGGCCTCTAACCCTATGATCTAAAACCGGACAGAATTAGGGGTTTATGAACCCTAACTTTTCATTTTTCAATCCAAACCCAAAATTGGTTGTTATTATCACCAATTTACACCCACATGAGTCATTACTCCTCATTATCAACCATCATAGATGACCACAACATCCCATTCATATTAAACCAGAAAATTCATCATAAAATTGAAAACTTCACCAAAACACTTCAAATCAAGAAATAAATCACATAATCCATCACTTTAGCCACTACTAAGCATAACTTAAGCATCATTAGGTGTAGGAGTATGTTCAATAATCACTTACCTAGTATACAAGAGAAGTAGAGATGTTGGACACCTTAGCTCTTCAAATAAACTTCACTAAACTACTTACTAGCACCCAAGGGAGGAATTTTATGGAGTGGAATCTAGTTTAGGCATTTGTTTTGGAAGATTGAAGCAAATGGAAGCTTGAAAATTGATGAAGTTCTCTTCCTTTCTTAGCACAAGAGGGCCGGCCATCAAGGAGAAGAAATGGTGAATTTTTGAGCAATTTTTCAAGATATTTACTCAATTTAGTCAAAAGTCAAAAGTGTGAATAGTTGCCAACAAAGTCCAACCAATGGTTGTGTGACACTTGTCACTCCATTAATGCAATCTTATCACTTCTTTTTCTCTCTCACATCAATCATTTCACACACTCTACTTATCTCTTAACACCCGATAAATTTTACACAGTATCCGGAATTTAACCTAATTGGCCGAATTTTTCCGAACTTTTCACACTAGTGGGTCCCACGTCCAATATATATTCTTAATTTTCTGAAAATTCTCCAATACTAGAAAAATCATCTAAAAACTATAAATGCTCATAAAATCCACCAAGAAAATATTTCTAAACCAGAAAATGCAGAAAACATGCAATTAAGGGAACTAAAATCCTAGGAAAATGATTAGGGTTTTTACGGGTTCTCACACAAACCCAGCTCCAATAGCAATGAGAATGAAATGATTACTGGCGGGACAAACCCAGCTCCAATAGCAATGAAAATAAAATGCTTACTGGCGGGACAAACCCAGCTCCAATAGCAATGAAAATGAAATGTCTTGACGATCGGACAGTGGGATCAAACCCGAGCCTGCCGTGATGAATTTGATTTGATTTTTGACTTTTTGATTTGATTTTCCCTTTTTTTTTTCTTTTTTTTTTCGTTGTTTGTTTTGTTGTTTTTTTCTCGATTTTTTCTGATTTTTCTGACTGAGAGAGATTTGTCGAAATAATTTGCCCCAGTGTGATGAATTGGTCAGTGGGATTAAACCCAAGCCTGCCCGATGGAATGTTGGCGGCACGAAATCCAGGCCCAACGTGATTTTTTAAAGTTGGCGGCACGAAGTCCAGGCCCAACGAGATGTTGGCACGAAACTCAGGCCCAACTTGATCTTTGGAATGTTGGCGGCACGAAACTCAGGCCCAACGTGATTTTTTGAATGTTGGCGGCACAAAATTCAGGCCCAACTTGATTTTTGGAATGTTGGCGGCACGAAACTCAGGCCCAACTTGATCTTTGGAATGTTGGCGGCACGAAACTCAGGCCCAACGTGATTTTTTGAATGTTGGCGGCACAAAATCCAGGCCTAACTTGATTTTTGGAATGTTGGCGGCACGAAACTCAGGCCCAACTTGATTTTTGATTTTTTCTTTCTTTTTCTGATTTTTTCCTCTTTTTTTTTTTGGATTTTTCGGAGAGAATTTTTTTCAAAATAATTTGCCCCAGTGTCGGGTCCATTTTTCCCTCCTTCTTCTTGCTTCTCTTTGCAGTATCGCCTTCCGCCTCACTTGATGCTTTTCATCATTTTGAACCATGAATACCTGTACAAGGGTTTCATCAAAGTGTGTCATGCATTCAAATTTCTTATTTGGAAAGAAACAGCGTGATTGGTTTGACATCCTCAAATGTATTACAAAAATTTTTGCCCCAGTGTAGGCTATTTTGCAAAATCTCTCTCATGAAAATTTGCCCTAATGTGGGCCTATTTAATTGCAAAAAATTTGTTTTGAATGACTCTCCATTTATTTGAACAAAGTAAGCAATTGCTTTTCCTAATATATCATGTGGAAAAAATTGAATGTCTTGCTTAAACTCATATAGCACATTTCGTGATGAATTTCTCAAAATAACGCCAAATTACCAAAGATTTCTTCCCCATTTTAGCATCAATGCTTTGGGTAATGGGTCACCATTCCTTGTTGGCTCATCTTTCAGGACCAATCAAGTGACTAACTTTTTTTTTTTTTTGACAGCTAAGGAAATGGGAGGTAAGAATCTGTCTCATTTTTGTGCCCCAGTTGTATGTAATCCATTCAATGTCACATCTTAGTGAAAGCAAAGAGTTTGTCACCCTTATTTTTTAAGAAAACTTAGTCAACATACAAGCTTTCTAGGCTTGTAACGTATGGACAGAAGTGATAGCTAAACATGTGGAAACGGGTTATACCCTTATGATCACAAATAATTTTATGAATTTCTTATGAGCATGATCCTCACTTTGGATTGTCATGAAGGAATAAGTCAACGATGGACTTTATTAGCTTGTAATTTGGCTTGAAAACGATAGCTAAAGAATAAAACTTTCAAGGACATAGCACTGAAGATCGCATTTTTTCAAAATTGCCCCTATTTTGAACTCAAAAGATCTCAGACTTTGTTTGCATTTTTCTCATCACTCACCAGGGACTTCAGCGTCGAATTTTCTACATTTTCTTGCATTTACTTTTCTTGCTTTGCTTTTTGCCTCTTTTTCTTTCCCTCAACTTGGTAGGTTTTCACATGGTGAGTAGCGTTAACCCCATATCCAAGCAATTCAGAAATACAGCTAAAATTTTCTGGCATCAGAAATTTTCTTGACGGGGCCGTTGTAAAGAACAGAAGTCAGGACTTTCAACTTTTGTAATGGGGTCTGGTGGGGTGTTTAGAAAAGTTAAGGCTTGAAGGCAAATTTCAAGAGTGGTTTAAGTAATCTGAGATCGCATTGTTGTGCCAACCCTATTTTAGGGCTAAATCGGAATTTGCCTCAGTTTATGCTTAATTGAGGCTTTTGACTTTCATTTTCTTTCTTCTTTTGACTTTTCGGCCTTTTGCCATTTTTGAAACTTTCACAAAATTTGCCCCAGTTTTTTTTTGAACTGAGGTTCTCTTTTCTTCTTTTGCTTTTGATTTTGTGGGTTTTCACTTTTCACTTCTTGAAACTTTCACTTCTAACCCAGGCAGTATAAACTTGTAATAAGCATAAATATTTGGACTTACAGGAAATTTTGAGTAGACAACGGAAGCTTTGCCCAATGTAAACTTCTTGATTTTTTATTGAATAAACTAGACAATAGCTAGTATACAAGAGTAGGTTGGAGTAGGTTGGAGTAAGTAGGATTAGGTTGAGAGTAGGTAGGAGTGTAAGCTAAAAGATTTTTCTCTGATTCAAATGCCGATGGTGACTTAATTCTTTTAATTCCAAATGCATCACAGAATGATCCTACTTCTTTTTGTTTTGATCCATATTTTATTTGTAATCTTAATTCTGAACATAACATTAACCCTTCTTTTTTCACAAAAGCAAATAATTGTCCGAAAGTAATATTCTCAAATGAAATGACATCTTACAATTTCTTACTAGATATTAGATGAATATCTAATATGACTGAATTTATTAGATAAAAAATTAATAACTCCCTCAAAATCACCTTGGAGTTGTGCAGCATTCTATGTAATGAATCAAGCTGAAAAAGAAAGAGGAGTTCCAAGATTAGTAATAAATTACAAACCTTTAAATAAAGTTTTACAATGGATTAGATATCCAATTCCTAATAAAAAGGATTTGCTTAATAGATTATTTAATGCAAAAATATTTTCTAAGTTTGATTTAAAATCAGGATATTGGCAAATATTAATATCACCCAAAGATAGATATAAAACTGCATTCACAACACCTTTTGGACATTATGAATGGAACGTAATGCCATTTGGATTAAAAAATGCACCATCAGAATTTCAAAATATAATGAATGACATTTTCAATCCTTATAGTTCATTCAGTATAGTTTATATTGATGATGTATTAATATTTTCAGAATCATTAGAACAACATTTTAAACATTTAAATATATTTTTAAAAGTAGCTAAAAGAAATGGATTAGTAATTTCTGCTCCAAAAATGAAATTATTTCAAACAAAAATAAGATTTTTAGGACATGACATTTATCAAGGAACAATAAAGCCAATCAATAGAGCTTTAGAATTTGCTACTAAATTTCCAGATGAAATAAAAGATAAAACTCAATTACAAAGATTTCTAGGATGTTTAAATTATATAGCAGATTTCTTTCCAAAATTAAGACAAGAATGTTCTATCTTATTTAATAGATCAAAGAAAAATCCAAAACCTTGGACTTTTGACATCTCGGGATTCTGCATCATTTGCTTTATCAAAAAGTTACTGGCAATTTCTTCGGATGCCATTTCCGTCACTTTCTCTTTATCTTTCTTTGGAGTGGTTGGATAAGACGTAGTTGTTGGAATAGTGGTTGCTTGTCTTGTCATCTTTGGAGTAGTGGTTGAAGTTGGTGCAGTGGATGACGGTTTTGTCCATTTGAGTTTATCTCCGGTAGTTAAGAATCTGATAACATTTTGTTGATCTCCGAATTCTTGATTGAATCCCGTCCACCATTTAATTTTGAATTCTCTGACTAATGACATTGGGAGTGGTTTTTCCAGTTCTTGATGAATTTTGAAACTCCAGCAAAATATCCACGGAACTTTGAACTCCATATGGAATAAAATTGGTCTTGTATATTCTTCCCCCCTTGCTCTTTTTAGATATGTTTGAAATCCCATAAGCACATTCGGAGGTAATATCTCGGGTTGTGGTCCAAACCATTTCCACCAGTGATTGAACCAAATTGGAAATTCTCTGCTGCAATTTTCTTTGAATGTGAAGAACCATGAATGATTGAATGGTCTAAAAAGGAAAGCACGATACCAAGCCATTTTGTAATCTTGATAGGTGAATCCATCTGGAATGAATCGTACTGAAAAGGATTTTTTAGAATAAAGAGAAATCCATTCATTTGGAGAACAAACTTTCTTTATTATACATTTTGAGTGGCTAATTATATTTGGATTTTTCCTGTCTAGAATTGGGAATATTTCTACAGATTGAGTATCTGTAAGAATCAATTCATAATAATCCAGATTTTTGGAGGGATCATCTGGTTGCCAAAAACATTTTGAAGGAAAGATTCTTTGAGTAATTTGATTGAGCGTAGAATACAAAGGTAATTCTTGGAATTTGGTTAAAGTAATATGTTGAGTAAAAGGCTTTGTAAAATAGGTATTTTCTATGGATTTTTCTGGGGATTTGGTAGTTGTTGAATTGGTCTAATTTGAGAAGAAGTTGGAGTACAAGCAGCTTGACTATAAGTCAGTGCTGGAAAATCTGATAAGAGTTGGAATCTATTTTGAGTGACAGGAGTAAGACTCATCTCATAATCTTGAGGAGTCTTTGGCCTGGAATTTCCTGCTTTTGAATCCATAATCCTGCAATATTAATAAACAATATTTTTAAGCTGGTCAGATAATTTCTTATTTTGCTCTCTGTGATGTTGAATAAATTCCTCACTTCTCTCAATTCTTTTCATAACTTTGATACGAATGGTATTTCTCTGAATCTCTCTTTGAATAAGAAAGGCTTTTTCTTGAGGAGTGATTGTAGTGTAAGGACTTTTTCGAATGTGTATGGTATCATATTTAGGAATTTGATGAGCTGGAATACATTGTCTGCCATAGCTGGTTTGGGCAAAATATTGATATCCTCTAGATTGGATATCTTTTTCTTTATTTTGAAGTGTGGGAGAATCCCTTTGAGCTCTCAAATAATTGGTATATTCTCGTTCTTCTCTGTGTGCCATCATTTCACGATCCATGTCCTTGTAGAAATTCTCTAGTAAGAAAATCTGGTAAAGAATTATTTTCTCCTTTAATAAATTCTATATCAAAATCGAATACAGATAGAATAGCTTGCCATCTAGCAAATATTTGCTTTGAAACTATATTTTGAACATCTTTTTGTAAAATTTCTTTTGCAGATTTACAATCTATTCTAATTAAGAATTTCTTATTGTATAAATCATTTTGAAATTTTGATATACACAAAACTATGGATAAGATTTCTTTTTTAATTGTTGAATAATTTTTCTGAGGATCAGACCAAGTTCCTGAATGAAATCTAACTAATTCTTCTTTTGAATCATTTATTCTCTGTTTTAGTATATTCCACCATATCCTAATTCTGATGCGTCTGTTTCAACTATCATGAATGCTTTAGGATGAGGTAAACATAAACATGGTAAAGATTCAATTTTTTCCTTTAGATATTTTATTTTTTGAGTATGTTCTTCTGTCCAAGGTTTTGGATTTTTCTTTAATCTATTAAATAATATAGAGCATTCTTGTCTTAACTTAGGAAAGAAATCTGCTATATAATTCAAACATTCTAAAAATATTTGTAATTGATTTTTATCTTTTATTTCATCTGAAAATTTAGTAGCAAATTCTAAAGCTCTATTAATTGGTTTTATTGTTCCTTGATATATATTATGTCCTAAAAATCTTATTTTTGTTTGAAATAGTTTCATTTTTGGAGCAGAAACAACTAATCCATTCTTCTTAATTATTTTTAAAAATATACTTAAATGCTTAAAATGTTGTTCTATTGATTCTGAAAATATTAATACATCATCTATATAAACTAAACTGAATGAACTGTAAGGATTAAAAATATCATTCATTATATTTTGAAATTCTGATGGTGCATTTTTTAATCCAAATGGCATAACTTTCCATTCATAATGTCCGAAAGGTGTTGTAAACGCTGTTTTATATCTATCTTTTGGATCTATTATTATTTGCCAATATCCTGATTTCATATCAAACTTTGAGAATATTTTTGCATTAAATAGTCTATTAAGCAAATCTTTTTTATTAGGAATAGGGTATCTAATCCATTGTAATACTTTATTTAAAGGTTTATAATTTATTACTAATCTTGGAACTCCTCTTTCTTTTTCATCTTGATTCATCACATAAAATGCAGCACAACTCCAAGGTGATTTTGAGGGTGTTATTAATCCTTTTTCTATTAATATTTTTATTTCCTTCTTACAGAATTCTAATAGCTCAGAATTCATTTGTATTGGTCTAGCTTTTGTTGGAATATTCTTTTCTTCAAAATCTTTTTCATAAGGTAATTCTATCATATGTTGTTTTCTATCCCAAAAAGCATTAGGAATATCTGCACAGATTTCTTTTTGAAATAATTCTTCTAGTTCTGATATTCTTTTTTGTATTTTAATATCATTTAATTGTTCCTCTATTTTTAAGTAGGATTTTTCTTCTTTAATATAGCTTATTTGTTGTTGTACTTTAGTAATGGTATTTATTGTTTTATATATTGAAGATGTTTGTAATGTTTGTAGTTCCTTCTGTCTTATTGGAGTTAAGAATCTAAAGGTAATAATTTTTTCCATTATATTTACTGAAATTCCTTCATTACTTACTAAAAATGGATATATTTGAATTAAAAAGGGTGTTCCTAATATAACATCATGATTTATATTATTTACAATTATGAAATTATGTCTAATACAATATTCATTATTACATATTGATCCTTTTGTAAATTTATATTTTACTTCTAAATCTTCTCCATTTGCTGCCATTAGTTTCTCTTTTGTTCTTTCACAATATTTAGTGGGGATTATTCCTTCTTTAATACAACTTGTATCATCTCCACTATCTATTAGAGCTACAAAGGTTTCTTTGAAATCTTCTACTTTGATAGTTACTAAGGCAAACCATTTTTGAAAAGTCATTTTTTCTATAGTATTTAAATATTGATCTTCTTTTATTGGATTTTCTGCTATTGATATCTCGTCTGTTTTGGTATTAGAGGTTGAAGGTTGATTGTTATCTATTAATGTTAGTTTGGCTTCTATTTCTAAGTCTTTTGTCTTTAAATCTATAATTTCTTGTTGTAATTGTTTTACTTGTATTTTAAGATTATTAATTTCTGATTGAAGATCTTTAGTAGTTTTCTTTTTCATTATATTTATATTAGGATATTTGTCTATTAATTTAGAAATACTAAAAGGTTCTATTATCTTAGGCATTTTATCTTCTTGAATAATTAAACTTTTTAATCTTTCCAAATATTCTTTTTTAGCTATTGGATCGTCAATTTTTTCTATTATATCTAATAAAAATTCTTTGTCTTCTTTTTTAGTTATAACATTTATATATTTTGGAGTACAATTACAATCTTCTTCACTTTCGGAATTAGTAATATCATTATAATAGTCTTCCTCAGAACTTTTATCTTTTTCATTTATTAACAAATTTATTAATTTATTTTTAATTTCTTCTTCATTTACACAGATTTCTGTAATTTTTTCTTTTAATCTACATTTGTTTGCTTTATGTCCTATTTTTTCACATTTATAACAAACAATTTTCTTTTTAATAAATTTCCTCTTCTTAGTTGGTTCATTTTCCTTAAGGGTTTTATATCTTATTTTCTTGGAATATTTTTTAACTTTCTTTTTGTATGCTGATGGTGACTTAATTCTTTTAATTCCAAATGCATCACAGAATGATCCTACTTCTTTTTGTTTTGATCCATATTTTATTTGTAATCTTAATTCTGAACATAACATTAACCCTTCTTTTTTTACAAAAGCAAATAATTGTCCGAAAGTAATATTCTCAAATGAAATGACATCTGTTCCCATTTCTTTTTGTAAATTATCCATTATTCTTTGTGAAAATAAGCTTGGTAATCCAGTTATGAATCTTTATTTCCAGAATGAGACATTACAATCTGGTCTTCTTAATACATTGGTTAAAAACATATCTTTATACCATCTAAAGTCCGATAAAGTTGGACATCTTAAATTTGTTACAAATATTTTATTAGAATTTAATTCTTCTTTTGGATTTCCTATAAAATACATGACTATTGTTACAATTAAAAATTCTGCAGCATCAGACTGTATTTGAATATTTCCTTGATCATCTTCGATTTCTTGTGTATGATCTAATATTGATAGTTTATCTTGTAATGTTAAAGTATTATCCCACCAATTTTTTAATTGTCCAGTAAATCTTGAAACTAATAATGTTGCAATATTTCTTTCTTGAATGTTTTTTATTTTATAAGCTAATCTAGCCATTCCCATTTCTTGCAAATTATTTAATACTTCATATTCAGCTTTTCCATCTATATTCCATTCATATATTGAATCTCCATCATATTTAGTATTTCTGAATCTTGATCTTTCTTCATATTGAATATCTGGAGGACTTGGTCTTGGATAATAGTTTTTTGAACTTACCATTTTCCAATTTTTATTGTTATTATAGTTCCTTCTTTTTATTCGATTTATTTGATTATTTTCTTCTTCTTCTTCAAATTGATTTTCTATTGGTAAAAGTATATTTTCTTCTATATCTGAATTTATTGATTCTTCTGATAAATCTTCTAATTCTTCAGTAGAGTTTTCTTCTATTATTCTGTCTAATGTATTTATTTTTGGAGTAGAAGGTTTAGATTCTGTAGTTAAGTTTTGTAGGGCTTGAGATATTTTATTTAGTAAATTATCTGTAGTATTTATTTTTTGACTATTAATGTTTTGTACTAAGTCTTGCTCTTTTTCTCTTGTCAGGCTTCTAGGTTTAAAATGAGGTGCTGAAATATCATTTGGGAATTTTAAATCTGATTTCTTTATTGTATCAAGCTTAGTATTTAATACTTCCATATGTTGAGATATTGTATGAAGAATTTGATTTGTGTAATTATTTTGTTGATAAACCTTTTTGATATCATCTAAATTTACATTATTATTTGTACTTGATTCAGCTTCTCTACCCTTTTTAAAAGGTGAGGCTATTATATCTCCTTGTCCTATATTAATTTTTACTTCTTGTAAGGGAGGGTGTATAGAGGTTATAATTTGTTCATCTTTTAACTTCCATTTTTTATATAAATTAGTTTGAACATTTATTTGTAGTGTATTATAAACATCATTTATTCCTAATTTTGATGTATAAAATGTTAACCATGTAAAGAAAGGAAAATCAAACTTTTGTTTATCTATTTCATTTTTCCATTCGATAATTAGTTTTTCTTTATATTCTGGTTCTAATTGAAAAAACCAAATTCTTTTTTCAGTATTTTATTCATCATCAAAATCTTCTTGCAAATATTTATGATTTATTTTATATGGTCTGTCTATTTCATTTATTTCTCCTACTTTCATTTGTGAATGTGTTGGGGAATATTCTGTTTGATTTTGATTTATAACTTCTGGAACAGGAGTTTTATATTTAAATGTTGAAGTATTTTCTTCAGAAAAATTTATTTCAGTGGATTCATAATTAGAATGTCTAGCTGGTAACCATGAATAACTTGAACTAGGTCTTTCTCTTAATGAAGCGAATCTTATTAAAGTATTTCCATCAGGTTTTTCTATAATATCTTTAGCAGTTGTTTGTTCTATATTTCTTGCTATTTGTGGATTTTTAATTTCAAATTCACTTGGTATGGTTATTTCATTCCATTTTAATCTTTTGGGAGTATAGGTTGTAGGTCTATCTGCATCTACTTGTAATAAAGTTGTTTCTTCTTTAAGAGTTGGAGTCATTATAAATTTGGGATTTAAATGAGATGATAAAGGTCTGTAATACATTCTGTATATTATTGTAAAATTCTTTGTATGTTTTTCAAATTCATTTCCTTGTAAATGAACATCTAATATAACTGAATTTAGAATATGTGGGTCTGTTAGATCTATTGAAAAATTTGGAGCACAGTTAAAATATATAGGTCCATTACAAACATTTGTTTGAATCATAGAAAGTAAAGAAGTTTTATATCTTTTTAATCTAGTATCTCTTAATGCTAAATATATAGGAGCATCTACTCCTAAATGGAATAAAGGTTTTACAGCAATTTGTATTAAACCTATATGAATATATCGATATCCTTTACTTAAATATTTTTGAATTGTACTATGATTTAATAATGGAATTGTTTGATATTCTTCTTGAATAGATATTGTTTCTTCATGAGTTTTAACTGATAATGCTGTTTTGAAATCTAACGAGCCTATTCTATATATATGTTCTATCTTTTCTTTTGGAATAGTCCAATCTGAATTATTTATAGGCATATGATATTCATGACTTTGTACTATATTAGCTTGCTTTGAATTAGATCCTAATTTAAATTGTCTAAGAAATGCAGCCATGCTTAATATTTAATTAAATTTTACTTAGACGGGAACAACCGAGCACTATGCCTGGAACATCCTATCCTGGACTTACCAACGGTCTAACAAGGCATCAGGTTTTACCAACGTTTTCAGTAAAAGTTTAATAAAATATGTAACATAAATGCATGAACTAGCCAAGTTAAAATAGAGACGTAATTCGAAATAAAGCAAATATAAATGCAAAGTTTAAATATGCGTATGCACTTTAAACAGGGGTGTGGCTCTGATACCACTTCTAACCCAGGCAGTATAAACTTGTAATAAGCATAAATATTTGGACTTACAGGAAATTTTGAGTAGACAACGGAAGCTTTGCCCAATGTAAACTTCTTGATTTTTTATTGAATAAACTAGACAATAGCTAGTATACAAGAGTAGGTTGGAGTAGGTTGGAGTAAGTAGGATTAGGTTGAGAGTAGGTAGGAGTGTAAGCTAAAAGATTTTTCTCTGATTCAAATGCCGATATTGGCAAATAATAATAGATCCAAAAGATAGATATAAAACAGCGTTTACAACACCTTTCGGACATTATGAATGGAAAGTTATGCCATTTGAATTAAAAAATGCACCATCAGAATTTCAAAATATAATGAATGATATTTTTAATCCTTACAGTTCATTCAGTATAGTTTATATAGATGATGTATTAATATTTTCAGAATCAATAGAACAACATTTTAAGCATTTAAGTATATTTTTAAAAATAATTAAGAAGAATGGATTAGTTGTTTCTACTCCAAAAATGAAACTATTTCAAACAAAAATAAGATTTTTAGGACATAATATATATCAAAGAACAATAAAACCAATTAATAGAGCTTTAGAATTTGCTACTAAATTTCCAGATGAAATAAAAGATAAAAATCAATTACAAAGATTTTTAGGATGTTTGAATTATATAGCAGATTTCTTTCCTAAGTTAAGACAAGAATGCTCTATATTATTTAATAGATTAAAGAAAAATCCAAAACCTTGGACAGAAGAACATACTCAAAAAATAAAATATCTAAAGGAAAAAATTGAATCTTTACCATGTTTATGTTTACCTCATCCTAAAGCATTCATGATAGTTGAAACAGACGCATCAGAATTAGGATATGGTGGAATACTAAAACAGAGAATAAATGATTCAAAAGAAGAATTAGTTAGATTTCATTCAGGAACTTGGTCTGATCCTCAGAAAAATTATTCAACAATTAAAAAAGAAATCTTATCCATAGTTTTGTGTATATCAAAATTTCAAGATGATTTATACAATAAGAAATTCTTAATTAGAATAGATTGTAAATCTGCAAAAGAAATTTTACAAAAAGATGTTCAAAATATAGTTTCAAAGCAAATATTTGCTAGATGTCAAGCTATTCTATCTGTATTCGATTTTGATATAGAATTTATTAAAGGAGAAAATAATTCTTTACCAGATTTTCTTACTAGAGAATTTTTACAAGGACATGGATCGTGAAATGATGGCACACAGAGAAGAACGAGAATATACCAATTATTTGAGAGCTCAAAAGGATTCTCCCACACTTCAAAATAAAGAAAAAGATATCCAATCTAGAGGATATCAATATTTTGCCCAAACCAGCTATGGCAGACAATGTATTCCAGCTCATCAAATTCCTAAATATGATGCCATACACATTCGAAAAGTTTGCATTTTCTCATCACTCACCAGGGACTTCAGCGTCGAATTTTCTACATTTTCTTGCATTTACTTTTCTTGCTTTGCTTTTTGCCTCTTTTTCTTTCCCTCAACTTGGTAGGTTTTCACATGGTGAGTAGCGTTAACCCTATATCCAAGCAATTCAGAAATACAGCTAAAATTTTCTGGCATCAGAAATTTTCTTGACAGGGCCGTTGTAAAGAACAGAAGTCAGGACTTTCAACTTTTGTAATGGGGTCTGGTGGGGTGTTTAGAAAAGTTAAGGGTTGAAGGCAAATTTCAAGAGTGGTTTAAGTAATCTGAGATCGCATTGTTGTGCCAACCCTATTTTAGGGCTAAATCGGAATTTGCCTCAGTTTATGCTTAATTGAGGCTTTTCACTTTCATTTTCTTTCTTCTTTTGACTTTTCGGCCTTTTGCCATTTTTGAAACTTTCACAAAATTTGCCCCAGTTTTTTTTTGAACTGAGGTTCTCTTTTCTTCTTTTGCTTTTGATTTTGTGGGTTTTCACTTTTCACTTCTTGAAACTTTCCTTTTCAACTCAAACTTGCCCCAGTGTGGGGTTTGCGATTCTCAGGGGTTGCCAAATGAAGTATTTTATTCTGAAGGCTCAAAAGGGAAAACTAAGGATAGAACGTTGATTGGAAAAGAAAAGGGCCTGACTTTTATTCCGTTCCATACTATAACTCTAAAAGGAAACTTTCGTTAATGCGAAATTTTTTGCATGTATCTGAATTAACT